>NW_027326745.1:3198437-3838125 GCF_047675955.1 Chlorocebus sabaeus | reverse complement strand
ATCATTCCCTTCAAGAAGCCTTTAGCTAAGGCTGTTCTTGTGGAATTGGCAAAGGGATATTTGGAAGCCCATACAGGGCTATGGTGAAAAAGGAAATATCTTCCGTTCAAAACTGGAAAGAAGCTTTCTGAGAAACTGCTCTGTGTTCTCTTAATTCATCTGACAGAGCTACATCTTTCCCTTCAAGAAGCCTTTCACTAAGGCTGTTCTTGTGGAATTGGCAAAGGGATAGTTGGAAGACCATAGAGGGCTATGGTGAAAAAGGAAATATCTTCCGTTCAAAACTGGAAAGAAACTTTCTGAGAAACTGCTCTGTGTTCTGTTAATTCATCTCACAGAGTTACATCTTTCCCTTCAAGAAGCCTTTCGCTAAGGCTGTTCTTCTGGAATTGGCAAAGGGATCTTTGGAAGCCCGTAGAAGGCTATGGTGAAAAAGGAAATATCTTCCGTTCAAAACTGGAAAGAAGCTTTCTGAGAAACTGCTCTGTGTTCTGTTAATTCATGTAACAGAGTTACATCTTTCCCTTCAAGAAGCCTTTCGCTAAAGCTGTTCTTGTGTAATTGGCAAAGGGATATTTGGAAACCTATAGAGGGCTATGTTGAAAAAGGAAATATCTTCCGTTCAAAACTGGAAAGAAGCTTTCTGAGAAACTGCTCTGTGTTCTGTGAATTCATCTCACAGAGTTATATCTTTCCCTTCAAGAAGCCTTTGGCTAAGGCTGTTCTTGTGGAATTGGCAAAGGGATATTTGGAAGCCCATAGAGGGCTATGGTGAAAAAGGAATTATCTTCCGTTCAAAACTGGAAAGAAGCTTTCTGTGAAACTGCTCTGTGTTCTGTCAATTCATTTCATAGAGTTACATCTTTCCCTTGTAGAAGCCTTTGGCTAAGGCTGTTCTTGTGGAATTGGCAAAGGGATATTTGGAAGCCCATAGAGGGCTATGGTGAAAAAGGAAATATCTTCGGTTCAAAACTGAAAAGAAGCTTTCTGAGAAACTGCTCTGTGTTCTGTTAATTCATCTCACAGAGTTACATCTTTCCCTTCAAGAAGCCTTTCGCTAAGGCTGTTCTTGTGGAATTGGCAAAGGGATATTTGGAAGCCCATAGAAGCCTATGGTGAAAAAGGAAATATCTTCCGTTCAAAACTGGAAAGAAGCTTTCTGAGAAACTGCTCTGTGTTCTGTTAATTCATCTCACAGAGTTACATCTTTCCCTTCAAGAAGCCTTTCGCTAAGGCTGTTCTTGTGGAATTGGCATAGGGATATTTGGAAGCCCATAGAGGGCTATGGTGAAAAAGGAAATATCTTCCGTTCAAAACTGGAAAGAAGCTTTCTGAGAAACTGATCTGTGTTCTGTTAATTCTTCTCACAGAGTTACATCTTTCCCTTCAAGAAGCCTTTCGCTAAGGCTGTTCTTGTGGAATTGGCAAAGGGATATTTGGAAGCCCATAGAGGGCTATGGTGAAAAAGGAAATATCTTCCGTTCAAAACTGGAAAGAAGCTTTCTGAGAAACTGCTCTGTGTTCTGTGAATTCATCTCACAGAGTTACATCTTTCCCTTCAAGAAGCCTTTCGCTAAGGCTGTTCTTGTAGAATTGGCAAAGGGATATTTGGAAGCCCATAGAGGGCTATGGTGAAAAAGGAAATATCTTCCGTTCAAAACTGGAAAGAAGCTTTCTGAGAAACTGCTTTGTGTTCTGTTAATTCATCTCACAGAGTTACATCTTTCCCTTCAAGAAGCCTTTCGCTAAGGCTGTTCTTGTGGAATTGGCAAAGGGATATTTGGAAGCCCATAGAGGGCTATGGTGAAAAAAGGAAATATCTTCCGTTCAAAACTGGAAAGAAGCTTTCTGAGAAACGGCTCTGTGTTCTGTTAATTCATCTCACAGAGTTACATCTTTCCCTTCAAGAACCCTGTCGCTAAGGCTGTTCTTGTGGAATTGGCAAAGCGATATTTGGAAGTCCATAGAGGGCTATGGTGAAAAAGGAAATATCTTCCGTTCAAAACTGGAAAGAAGCTTTCTGAGAAACTGCTCTGTGTTCTGTGAATTCATCTCACAGGGTTATATCTTTCCCTTCAAGAAGCCTTTCGCTAAGGCTGTTCTTGAGGAATTGGCAAAGGGATATTTTGAAGCCCATAGACGACTATAGTGAAAAAGGAAATATCTTCCGTTCAAAACTGGAAAGAAGCTTTCTGAGAAACTGCTCTGTGTTCTGTGAATTCATCTCACAGAGTTACATCTTTCCCTTCAAGAAGCCTTACGCTAAGGCTGTTCTTGTGGAATTGGCAAAGGGATATTTGGAAGCCCATAGAGGGCTATTTTGAAAAAGGAAATATCTTCCGTTCAAAACTGGAAAGAAGCTTTCTGAGAAACTGCTCTGTGTTCTGTGAATTCATCTCACAGAGTTACATCTTTCCCCTCAAGAAGCCTTTCGCTAAGGCTGTTCTTGTGGAATTGGCAAAGGGATATTTGGAAGTCCTTAGAGGGCTATGGTGAAAAAGGAAATATCTTCCGTTCAAAACTGGAAAGAAGCTTTCTGAGAAACTGCTCTGTGTTCTGTTAATTCTTCTCACAGAGTTACATCTTTCCCTTCAAGAAGCCTTTCGCTAAGACTGTTCTTGTGGAATTGGCAAAGCGATATTTGGAAACCCATAGAGGGCTATGGTGAAAAAGGAAATATCTTCCGATCAAAACTGGAAAGAAGCTTTCTGAGAAACTGCTCTGTGTTCTGTGAATTCATCTCACAGAGTTACATCTTTCCCTTCAAGAAGCCTTTCGCTAAGGCTGTTCTTGTGGAATTGGCAAAAGGATATTTGGAAGCCCATAGAGGCCTATGGTGAAAAAGGAAATATCTTCCGTTCAAAACTAGAAAGAAGCTTTCTGAGACACTGCTCTGTGTTCTGTGAATTCATCTCACAGAGTTACATCTTTCCCTTCAAGAAGCCTTTCGCTAAGTCTGTTCTTGTGGAATTGGGAAAGGGATATTTGGAAGCCCATAGAGTTCTATGGTGAAAAAGCAAATATCTTCCGTTCAAAACTGGAAAGAAGCTTTCTGAGAAACTGCTCTGTGTTCTGTGAATTCATCTCACAGAGTTACATCTTTCCCTTCAAGAAGCCTTTCGCTAAGGCTGTTCTTGGGGAATTGGCAAAGGGATATTTGGAAGCCCATAGAGGGCTATGGTGAAAAAGTAAATATCTTCCGTTCAAAACTGGAAGGAAGCTTTCTGAGAAACTGCTCTGTGTTCTGTTAAATCATCTCACAGAGTTACATCTTTCCCTTCAAGAAGCCTTTCGCTATGGCTGTTCTTGTGGAATTGGCAAAGGGATATTTGGAAGCCCATAGAGGGCTACGGTGAAAAAGGAAATATCTTCCGTTCAAAACTGGAAAGAATCTTTCTGAGAAACTGCTCTGTGTTCTGTTAATTTATCTCACAGAGTTACATCTTTCCCTTCAAGAAGCCTTTCGCTAAGGCTGTTCTTGTGGAATTGGCAAAGGGATATTTGGAAGCCCATAGAGGGCTATGGTGAAAAAGGAAATATCTTCCGTTCAGAACTGGAAAGAAGCTTTCTGAGAAACTGCTCTGTGTTCTCTTAATTCATCTGACAGTGATACATCTTTCCCTTCAAGAAGCCTTTCGCTAAGGCTGTTCTTGTGGAATTGGCAAAGGGATATTTGGAAGCCCATAGAGGGCTATGGTGAAAAAGGAAATATATTCGTTTCAAAACTGGAAAGAAGCTTTCTGAGAAACTGCTCTATGTTCTGTTAATTCATCTCACAGAGTTACATCTTTCCTTTCAAGAAGCCTTTCCTTAAGGCTGTTCTTGTGAAATTGGCAAAGGGATATTTGGAAGCCCATAGAGGGCTATGGTGAAAAAGGAAATATCTTCCGTTCAAAACTGGAAAGAAGCTTTCTGAGAAACTGCTCTGTGTTCTGTGAATTCTTCTCACAGAGTTACATCTTTCCCTTCAAGAAGACTTTCGCTAAGGCTGTTCTTGTGGAATTGGCAAAGGGATATTTGGAAGCCCATAGAGGGCTATGGTGAAAAAGGAAATATCTTCCGTTCAAAACTGGAAAGAAGCTTTCTGAGAAACTGCTCTGTATTCTGTGAATTCATCTCACAGAGTTACATCTTTCCCTTCAAGAAGCCTTTCGCTAAGGCTGTTCTTGTGGAATTGGCAAACAGATATTTGGAAGCCCATAGATTGCTATGGTGAAAAAGGAAATATCTTCCGTTCAAAACTGGAAAGAAGCTTTCTGAGAAACTGCTCTGTGTTCTGTTAATTCATCTAACAGAGTTACATCTTTCCCTTCAAGAAGCCTTTCGCTAAGGCTGTTCTGGTGGAATTGGCAAAGGGATATTTGGAAGCCCATAGAGGGCTATGGTGAAAAAGGAAATATCTTCCGTTAAAAACTGGAAAGAAGCTTTCTGAGAAACTGCTCTGTGTTCTGTTAATTCATCTCACAAGGTTACATCTTTCCCTTCAAGAAGCCTTTCGCTAAGGCTGTTCGTGAGGAATTGGAAAAGTTATATTTGGAAGCCGGTAGAGGACTATGGTGAAAAACGAAATATCTTCCTTTCAAAACTGGAAAGAAGCTTTCTGAGAAACTGCTCTGTGTTCTGTTAATTCATCTCACAGAGTTACATCTTTCCTCCAAGAACCCTTTCGCTAAGGCTGTTCTTGTGGAAGTGGCAAAGGGATATTTGGAAGTCCATAGAGGTCTATGGTGAAAAAGGAAATATCTTCCGTTCAAAACTGGAAAGAAGCTTTCTGAGAAACAGCTCTGTGTTCTGTTAATTCATCTCAAAGAGTTACATCATTCCCTTCAAGAAGCCTTTCGTTAAGTCTGTTCTTGTGGAATTGGCAAAGGGATATTTGGAATCCCATAGAGGGCTATGGTGAAAAAGGAAATATCTTCCGTTCAAAACTGGAAAGAAGCTTTCTAAGAAACTGCTCTGTGTTCTGTTAATTCATCTCATAGAGTTACATGTTTCCCTACAAGAAGACTTTTGATAAGGCTGTTCTGGTGGAATTGGCAAAGGGATATTTGGAAGCCCATAGAGGGCTCTGGTGAAAAAGGAAATATCTACGGTTCCAAACTGGAAAGAAGCTTTCTGAGAAACTGCTCTGTGTTCTGTTAATTCATCTCACAGAGTTACAACTTTCCCTTCAAGAAGCCTTTCGCTATGGCTGTTCTTGTGGAATTGACAAAGGGATATTTGGAAGCCCATAGAGGACTATGATGAAAAACGAAATATCTTCCGTTCAAAACTGGAAAGAAGCTTTATGAGAAACTGCTCTGTGTTCTGTTAATTTATCTCACAGAGTTACATCATTCCCTTCAAGAAGCCTTTAGCTAAGGCTGTTCTTGTGGAATTGGCAAAGGGATATTTGGAAGCCCATAGAGGGCTATGGTGAAAAAGGAAATATCTTCCGTTCAAAACTGGAAAGAAGCTTTCTGAAAAACTGCTCTGTGTTCTCTTAATTCATCTGACAGAGCTACATCTTTCCTTTCAAGAAGCCTTTCACTAAGGCTGTTCTTGTGGAATTGGCAAAGGGATATTTGGAAGACCATAGAGGGCTATGGTTAAAAATTAAATATCTTCCGTTCAAAACTGGAAAGAAACTTTCTGAGAAACTGCTCTGTGTTCTGTTAATTCATCTCACAGAGTTACATCTTTCCCTTCAAGAAGCCTTTCGCTAAGGCTGTTCTTGTGGAATTGGCAAAGGGATCTTTGGAAGCCCGTAGAAGGCTACGGTGAAAAAGGAAATATCTTCCGTTCAAAACTGGAAAGAAGCTTTCTGAGAAACTGCTCTGTGTTCTGTTAATTCATGTCACAGAGTTAAATCTTTCCCTTCAAGAAGCCTTTCGCTAAAGCTGTTCTTGTGGAATTGGCAAAGGGATATTTGGAAACCTATACAGGGCTATGTTGAAAAAGGAAATATCTTCCGTTCAAAACTGGAAAGAAGCTTTCTGAAAAACTGCTCTGTGTTCTGTGAATTCATCTCACAGAGTTATATCTTTCCCATCAAGAAGCCTTTGGCTAAGGCTGTTCTTGTGGAATTGGCAAAGGGATATTTGGAAGCCCATAGAGGGCTATGGTGAAAAAGGAAATATCTTCCGTTCAAAACTGGAAAGAAGCTTTCTGTGAAACTGCTCTGTGTTCTGTCAATTCATTTCATAGAGTTACATCTTTCCCTTGAAGAAGCCTTTGGCTAAGGCTGTTCTTGTGGAATTGGCAAAGGGATATTTGGAAGCCCATAGAGGGCTATGGTGAAAAAAAAATATCTTCCGTTCAAAACTGGAAGGAAGCTTTCTGAGAAACTGCTCTGTGTTCTGTTAATTCATCTCACAGGGTTATATCTTTCCCTTCAAGAAGCCTTTGGCTAAGGCTGTTCTTGTGGAATTGGCAAAGGGATATTTGGAAGCGCATAGAGGGCTACGGTGAAAAAGGAAATATCTTCCGTTCAAAACTGGAAAGAAGCTTTCTGTGAAACTGCTCTGTGTTCTGTCAATTCATTTCATAGAGTTACATCTTTCCCTTCAAGAAGCCTTTGGCTAAGGTTGTTCTTGTGGAATTGGCAAAGGGATATTTGGAAGCCCTTAGAGGGCTATGGTGAAAAAAAAAATATCTTCCGTTCAAAACTGGAAGGAAGCTTTCTGAGAAACTGCTCTGTGTTCTGTTAATTCATCTCACAGAGTTATATCTTTCCCTGCAAGAAGCCTTTCGCTAAGACTGTTCTTGTGGAATTGGCAAAGTGGTATTTGGAAGCCCATAGAGGGCTATGGTGAAAAAGGAAATATCTTCCGTTCAAAAGTGGAAAGAAGCTTTCTGAGAAACTGCTCTATATTCTGTTAATTCATCTCACAGAGTTACAACTTTCCCTTCAAGAAGCCTTTCGCTAAGGCTGTTCTGATGGAATTGGCAAAGGGATATTTGGAAGCCCATAGAGGGCTATGGTGAAAAAGGAAATATCTTCCGTTCAAAACTGGAAAGAAGCTTTCTGAGAAACTGCTCTGTGTTCTGTTAATTCATCTAACAGAGTTACATCTTTCCCTTCAAGAAGTCTTTCGCTAAGGCTGTTCTGGTGGAATTGGCAAAGGGATATTTGGAAGCCCATAGAGGGCTATGGTGAAAAAGGAAATATCTTCCGTTCAAAACTGGAAAGAAGCTTTCTGAGAAACTGCTCTGTGTTCTGTTAATTCATCTCACAGAGTTACATCTTTCCCTTCAAGAAGCAGTTCGCTAAGGCTGTTCTTGTGGAATTGGCAAAGGGATCTTTGGAAGCCCATAGAAGGCTATGGTGAATAAGGAAATATCTTCCGTTCAAAACTGGAAAGAAGCTTTCTGAGAAACTGCTCTGTGTTCTGTTAATTCTTGTCACAGAGTTACATCTTTCCCTTCAAGAAGCCTTTCGCTAAGGCTGTTCTTGTGGAATTGGCAAAGGGATATTTGGAAGCCTATAGAGGGCTATGTTGAAAAAGGAAATATCTTCCGTTCAAAACTGGAAAGAAGCTTTCTGAGAAACTGCTATGTGTTCTGTTAATTTATCTCACAGAGTTACATCTTTCCCTTCAAGAAGCCTTTCGCTAAGGCTGTTCTTGTGGAATTGGAAAAGGGATATTTGGAAGCCCATAGAGGGCTATGGTGAAAAAGGAAATATCTTCCGTTCAAAACTGGATAGAAGCTTTCTGAGAAACTGCTCTGTGTTTTCTTAATTCATCTCACAGAGTTACATCTTTCCCTTCAAGAAGCCTTTGGCTAAGGCTGTTCTTGTTGAATTGGCAAAGGGATATTTGGAAGCCCTTAGAGGGCTATGGTGAAAAATAAATATCTTCCGTTCAAAACTGGAAAGAAGCTTTCTGAGAAACTGCTCTATGTTCTGTTAATTCATTTCCTAGAGTTACATCGATCCCTTCAAGAAATCTTTCGCTAATGCTGTTCTTGTGGAATTGGCAAAGGGATATTTGGAAGCCCATAGAGGGCTATGGTGAAAAAGGAAATATCTTCCGTTCAAAACTGGAAAGAAGCTTTCTGTGAAACTGCTCTGTGTTCTGTTAATTCTTGTCACAGAGTTACATCTTTCCCTTCAAGAAGCCTTTCGCTAAGGCTGTTGTGGTGGAATTGGCAAAGGGATATTTGGAAAACCATAGAGGGCTATGGTGAGAAAGGAAATATCTTCCGTTCCAAACAGAAAGAAACTTTCTGAGAAACTGCTCTGTGTTCTGTTAATTCATATCACGGAGTTACATCTTTCCCTTCAAGAAGCCTTTCGCTAAGGCTGTTCTTGTGGAATAGGCAAAGGGATATTTGGAAGCCCATAGAGGGCTAAGGTGAAAAAGGAAATATCTTCCCTTCAAAACTGGAAAGAAGCTTTCGGAGAAACTGCTCTGTGTTCTGTTAATTCATGTCACAGAGTTACATCTTTCCCTTCAAGGAGCCTTTCACTAAGGCTGTTCTTGTGGAATTGGCAAAGGGATATTGGAAGCCATAGAGGGCTATGGTGAAAAAGGAAATATCTTCCGTTCAAAACTGGAAAGAAGCTTTCTGAGAAACTGCTCTGTGTTCTGTTAATTCATCTCACAGAGTTACAACTTTCAATTCAAGAAGCCTTTCGCTAAGGCTGTTCTTGTGGAATTGGCAAAGGGATATTTGGAAGCCCATAGAGGGCTATGGTGAAAAAGAACATATCTTCCGTTCAAAATTGGAAAGAAGCTTTCTGAGAAAATGCTCTGTGTTCTGTTAATTCATCTCACAGAGTTACATCTTTCCCTTCAAGAAGCTTTTCGCTAAGGCTGTTCTTGTGGAATTGGCAAAGGGATATTTGGAAGCCCATAGAGGGCTATGGTGAAAAAGGAAATATCTTCCGTTCAAAACTGGAAAGAAGCTTTCTGAGAAACTGCTCTGTGTTCTGTTAATTCATCTCACAGAGTTACATCTTTCCCTTCAAGAAGCCTTTCGCTAAGGCTGTTCCTGTGGAATTGGCAAAGGGATATTTGGAAGCCCCTAGTGTGCTATGGTGAAAAAGGAAATATCTTCCGTTCAAAACTGGAAAGAAGCTTCCTGAGAAACTGCTCTGTATTCTGTTAATTCATCTCACAGAGTTACCTCTTTCCCTTAAAGAAGCCTTTCGCTATGGCTGTTCTTGTGGAATTGACAAAGGGACATTTGGAAGCCCATAGAGGGCTATGTTGAAAAAGGAAATATCTTCCGTTCAAAACTGGAAAGAAGCTTTCTGAGAAACTTCTCTGTGTTCTCTTAATTCATCTGACAGAGATACATCTTTCCCTTCAAGAAGCCTTTCACCAAGGCTGTTCTCGTGGAATAGGCAAAGGGATATTTGGAAGCCCATAGAGGGCTATGGTTAAAAAGGAAATATCTTCCGTTCAAAACTGGAAAGAAGCTTTCTGAGAAACTGCTCTGTGTTCTGTGAATTCATCTCACAGAGTTACATCTTTCCCTTCAAGAAGCCTTTCGCTAAGGCTGTTCTTGTGGAATTGGCAAAGGGATATTTGGAAGCCCTTAGGGGGCTATGGTGAAAAAGGAAATATCTTCCGTTCAAAACTGGAAAGAAGCTTTCTGAGAAACGGCTCTGTGTTCTGTTAATTCATCTCACAGAGTTACATCTTTCCCTTCAAGAACCCTGTCGCTAAGGCTGTTCTTGTGGAATTGGCAAAGCGATATTTGGAAGTCCATAGAGGGCTATGGTGAAAAAGGAAATATCTTCCATTCAAAACTGGAAAGAAGCTTTCTGAGAAACTGCGCTGTGTTCTGTGAATTCATCTCACAGAGTTATATCTTTCCCTTCAAGAAGCCTTTCGCTAAGGCTGTTCTTGAGGAATTGGCAAAGGGATATTTTGAAGCCCATAGACGACTATGGTGAAAAAGGAAATATCTTCCGTTCAAAACTGGAAAGAAGCTTTCTGAGAAACTGCTCTGTGTTCTGTGAATTCATCTCACAGAGTTACATCTTTCCCTTCAAGAAGCCTTTCGCTAAGGCTGTTCTTGTGGAATTGGCAAAGGGATATTTGGAAGCCCATAGAGGGCTCTGGAGAAAAAGGAAATATCTTCCGTTCAAAACTAGAAAGAAGCTTTCTGAGACACTGCTCTGTGTTCTGTGAATTCATGCCACAGAGTTTCATCTTTCCCTTCAAGAAGCCTTTCGCTAAGTCTGTTCTTGTGGAATTGGGAAAGGGATATTTGGAAGCCCATAGAGTTCTATGGTGAAAAAGCAAATATCTTCCGTTCAAAACTGGAAAGAAGCTTTCTGAGAAACTGCTCTGTGTTCTGTTAATTTATCTCACAGAGTTACATCTTTCCCTTCAAGAAGCCTTTCGCTAAGGCTGTTCTTCTGGAATTGGCAAAGGGATATTTGGAAGCCGGTAGAGGGCTATGGTGAAAAAGGAAATATCTTCCGTTCAAAACTGTAAAGAAGCTTTCTGAGAAACTGCTCTGTGTTCTGTTAATTCATCTCACAGAGTTACATCTTTCCCTTCAAGAAGCCTTTCGCTAAGGCTGTTCTTGTGGAATTGGCAGAGGGATCTTTGGAAGCCCATAGAAGGCTATGGTGAAAAAGGAAATATCTTCCGTTCAAAACTGGAAACAAGCTTTCTGAGAAACTGCTCTGTGTTCTGTTAATTCATCTCACAGAGTTACCTCTTTCCCTTCAAGAAGCCTTTCGCTAAGGCTGTTCTTGTGGAATTGGCAAAGAGATATTTGGAAGCCTATAGAGGGCTATGTTGAAAAAGGAAATATCTTCCGTTCAAAACTGGAAAGAAGCTTTCTGAGAAACTGCTCTGTGTTCTGTGAATTTATCTCACAGAGTTACAGCTTTCCCTTCAAGAACCCTATCGCTAAGGCTGTTCTTGTGGAATTGGAAAAGGGATATTTGGAAGCCCATAGAAGGCCATGGTGAAAAAGGAAACAACATCCGTTCAAAACTGGAAAGAAGCTTTCTGAGAAACTGCTCTCTGTTCTCTTAATTCATCTCACAGAGTTACATCTTTCCCTTCAAGAAGCCTTTGGCTAAGGCTGTTCTTCTGGAATTGGCAAAGGGATATTTGGAAGCCCATAGAGGGCTATGGTAAAAAAAAATATCTTCCGTTCAAAACTGGAAGGAGGCTTTCTGAGAAACTGCTCTGTGTTCTGTTAATTCATCTCACAGAGTTACATCTTTCCCTTCAAGTAGCCTTTCGCTAAGGCTGTTCTGGTGAAATTGGCAAAGGGATATTTGGAAAACCATAGAGGGCTATGGTGAAAAAGGAAGTATCTTCCGTTCCAAACAGAAAGAAGCTTTCTGAGAAACTGCTCTGTGTTCTGTTAATTCATCTCACGGAGTTACATCTTTCCCGTCAGGAAGCCTTTCGCTAAGGCTGTTCTTGTGGAATTGGCAAACGGATATTTTGAAGCCCATAGAGGGCTAAGGTGAAAAAGGAAATATCTTCCGTTCAAAACTGGAAAGAAGCTTTCTGAGAAACTGCTCTGTGTTCTGTTAATTTATCTGACAGAGTTACATCTTTCCCTTCAAGAACCCTTTCGCTAAGGCTGTTCTTGTGGAATTGGCAAAGGGATATTTGGAAGCCCATACAGGGCTAAGGTGAAAAAGGAAATATCTTCCGTTCAAAACTGGAAAGAAGCTTTCGGAGAAACTGCTCTGTGTTCTGTTAATTCATGTCACAGAGTTACATCTTTCCCTTCAAGAAGCCTTTCGCTAAGGCTGTTCTTGTGGAATTGGCAAAGGGATATTTGGAAGCCCATAGAGGGCTAAGGTGAAAAAGGAAATATCTTCCGTTCAAAACTGGAAAGAAGCTTTCTGAGAAACTGCTCTGTGTTCTGTTAATTCATCTCACAGAGTTACACCTTTCCCTTCAAGAAGTCTTTCGCTAAGCCTGTTCTTGAGGAATTGGAAAAGGGATATTTGGAAGCCCATAGAGGGCTATGGTGAAAAAGGAAATATCTTCCGTTCAAAACTGGAAAGAAGCTTTCTGAGAAACTGCTCTGTGTTCTGTTAATTCATCTCACAGAGTTACATCTTTCCCTTCAAGAAGCCTTTCGCTAAGGCTGTTCTTGTGGAATTGGCAAAGGGATATTTGGAAGCCCATAGAAGTCTATGGTGAAAAAGGAAATATCTTCCGTTCAAAAAAGGAAAGAAGCTTTCTGAGAAACTGCTCTGTGTTCTGTTAATTCATCTCACAGAGTTACATCTTTCCCTTCAAGAAGCCTTTCGCTAAGGCTTTTCTTGTGGAATTGGCAAAGGGATATTTGGAAGCCCATAGAGGTCTATGGTGAAAAAGGAAATATCTTCCGTTCAAAACTGGAAAGAAGCTTTCTGAGAAACTGCTCTGTGTTCTGTTAATTCATCTCACAGAGTTACATGTTTCCCTTCAAGAAGCCTTTCGCTAAGGCTGTTCTTGTGGAATTGGCAAAGGGATATTTGGAAGCCCATAGAGGTCTATGGTGAAAAAGGAAATATCTTCCGTTCAAAACTGGAAAGAAGCTTTCTGAGAAACTGCTCTGTGTTCTGTGAATTCATCTCACAGAGTTACATCTTTCCCTTCAAGAAGCCTTACGCTAAGGCTGTTCTTGTGGAATTGGCAAAGGGATATTTGGAAGCCCATAGAGGGCTATGGTGAAAAAGGAAATATCTTCAGTTCAAAACTGGAAAGAAGCTTTCTGAGAAACTGCTCTGTGTTCTGTGAATTCATCTCACAGAGTTACATCTTTCCCCTCAAGAAGCCTTTCGCTAAGGCTGTTCTTGTGGAATTGGCAAAGGGATATTTGGAAGTCCTTAGAGGGCTATGGTGAAAAAGGAAATATCTTCCGTTCAAAACTGGAAAGAAGCTTTCTGAGAAACTGCTCTGTGTTCTGTTAATTCTTCTCACAGAGTTACATCTTTCCCTTCAAGAAGCCTTTCGCTAAGACTGTTCTTGTGGAATTGGCAAAGCGATATTTGGAAACCCATAGAGGGCTATGGTGAAAAAGGAAATAACTTCCGATCAAAACTGGAAAGAAGCTTTCTGAGAAACTGCTCTGTGTTCTGTGAATTCATCTCACAGAGTTACATCTTTCCCTTCAAGAAGCCTTTCGCTAAGGCTGTTCTTGTGGAATTGGCAAAGGGATATTTGGAAGCCCATAGAGGGCTCTGGTGAAAAAGGAAATATCTTCCGTTCAAAACTAGAAAGAAGCTTTCTGAGACACTGCTCTGTGTTCTGTGAATGCATCTCACAGAGTTACATCTTTCCCTTCAAGAAGCCTTTCGCTAAGTCTGTTCTTGTGGAATTGGGAAAGGGATATTTGGAAGCCCATAGAGTTCTAAGGTGAAAAAGCAAATATCTTCCGTTCAAAACTGGAAAGAAGCTTTCTAAGAAACTGCTCTGTGTTCTGTTAATTCATCTCATAGAGTTACATGTTTCCCTACAAGAAGCCTTTTGATAAGGCTGTTCTGGTGGAATTGGCAAAGGGATATTTGGAAGCCCATAGAGGGCTCTGGTGAAAAAGGAAATATCTACCGTTCCAAACTGGAAAGAAGCTTTCTGAGAAACTGCTCTGTGTTCTGTTAATTCATCTCACAGAGTTACCTCTTTCCCTTCAAGAAGCCTTTCGCTAAGGCTGTTCTTGTGGAATTGGCAAAGAGATATTTGGAAGCCTATAGAGGGCTATGTTGAAAAAGGAAATATCTTCCGTTCAAAACTGGAAAGAAGCTTTCTGAGAAACTGCTCTGTGTTCTGTGAATTTATCTCACAGAGTTACATCTTTCCCTTCAAGAACCCTATCGCTAAGGCTGTTCTTGTGGAATTGGAAAAGGGATATTTGGAAGCCCATAGAAGGCCATGGTGAAAAAGGAAATAACATCCGTTCAAAACTGGAAAGAAGCTTTCTGAGAAACTGCTCTCTGTTCTCTTAATTCATCTCACAGAGTTACATCTTTCCCTTCAAGAAGCCTTTGGCTAAGGCTGTTCTTCTGGAATTGGCAAAGGGATATTTGGAAGCCCATAGAGGGCTATGGTGAAAAAAAAATATCTTCCGTTCAAAACTGGAAGGAGGCTTTCTGAGAAACTGCTCTGTGTTCTGTTAATTCATCTCACAGAGTTACATCTTTCCCTTCAAGTAGCCTTTCGCTAAGGCTGATCTTGTGGAATTGGCAAAGGGATATTTGGAAGCCCATAGAGGGCTACGGTGAAAAAGGAAATATCTTCCGATCAAAACTGGAAAGAAGCTTTCTGAGAAACTGCTCTGTGTTCTGTTAATTCATCTCACAGAGTTACATCTTTCCCTTCAAGAAGCCTTTCGCTTAGGCTGTTCGTGAGGAATTGGAAAAGTTATATTTGGAAGCCGGTAGAGGGCTATGGTGAAAAAGGAAATATCTTCCGTTCAACACTGGAAAGAAGCTTTCTGTGAAACTGCTCTGTGTTCTGTTAATTCATGTCACAGAGTTACATCTTTCCCTTCAAGAAGCCTTTCGCTAAGGCTGTTCTGGTGAAATTGGCAAAGGGATATTTGGAAAACCATAGAGGGCTATGGTGAAAAAGGAAATATCTTCCGTTCCAAACAGAAAGAAGCTTTCTGAGAAACTGCTCTGTGTTCCGTTAATTCATCTCACGGAGTTACATCTTTCCCGTCAGGAAGCCTTTCGCTAAGGCTGTTCTTGTGGAATTGGCAAACGGATATTTTGAAGCCCATAGAGGGCTAAGGTGAAAAAGGAAATATCTTCCGTTCAAAACTGGAAAGAAGCTTTCTGAGAAACTGCTCTGTGTTCTGTTAATTCATGTCACTGAGTTACATCTTTCCCTGCAAGAAGCCTTTCGCTAAAGCTGTTCTTGTGGAATTGGCAAAGGGATATTTGGAAGCCCTTAGAGGGCTATGGTGAAAAAGGAAATATCTTCCGTTCAAAACTGGAAAGAAGCTTTCTGAGAAACTGCTCTGTGTTCTGTTAATTCATTTCACAGAGTTACATCTTTCCCTTCAAGAAGCCTTTCGCTAAGGCTGTTCTTGTGGAATTGGCAAAGGGATCTTTGGAAGCCAATAGAAGTCTATGGTGAAAAAGGAAATATCTTCCGTTCAAAACTGGAAAGAAGCTTTCTGAGAAACTGCTCTGTGTTCTGTTAATTTATCTGACAGAGTTACATCTTTCCCTTCAAGAACCCTTTCGCTAAGGCTGTTCTTGTGGAATTGGCAAAGGGATATTTGGAAGCCCATACAGGGCTAAGGTGAAAAAGGAAATATCTTCCGTTCAAAACTGGAAAGATGCTTTCTGAGAAACTGCTCTGTGTTCTGTTAATTCATGTCACAGAGTTACATCTTTCCCTTCAAGAAGCCTTTCGCTAAGGCTGTTCTTGTGGAATTGGCAAAGGGATATTTGGAAGCCCATAGAGGGCTAAGGTGAAAAAGTAAATATCTTCCGTTCAAAACTGGAAAGAAGCTTTCTGAGAATCTGCTCTGTGTTCTCTTAATTCATCTGACAGAGATACATCTTTCCCTTCAAGAAGCCTTTCGCTAAGGCTGTTCTTGAGAATTGGCAAAGGGATACTTGGAAGCCCATAGAGGGCTACGGTGAAAAACGAAATATCTTCCGTTCAAAACTGGAAAGAAGCTTTCTGAGAAACTGCTCTGTGTTCTGTTAATTCATCTCACAGAGTTACATCTTTCCCTTCTAGAAGCTTTTCGCTAAGGATGTTCCTGTGGAATTGGCAAAGGGATATTTGGTAGCCATAGAGGGCTATGGTGTAAAAGGAAATATCTTCCGTTCAAAACTGGAAAGAAGCTTTCTGAGAAACTGCTCTGTATTCTGTTAATTCATCTCACAGAGTTACATCTCTCACTTCAAGTAGCCTTTCGCTAAGGCTGTTCTGGTGGAATTGGCCAAGGGATATTTGGAAACCCATAGAGGGCTAAGGTGAAAAAGGAAATATCTTCCGTTCAAAACTGGAAAGAAGCTTTCTGAGAAACTGCTCTGTGTTCTGTTAATTCATCTCACAGAGTTACACCTTTCCCTTCAAGAAGTCTTTCGCTAAGGCTGTTCTTGAGGAATTAGAAAAGGGATATTTGGAAGCCCATAGAGGGCTATGGTGAAAAAGGAAATATCTTCCGTTCAAAACTGGAAAGAAGCTTTCTGAGAAACTGCTCTGTGTTCTGTTAATTCATCTCACAGAGTTACATCTTTCCCTTCAAGAAGCCTTTCGCTAAGGCTGTTCTTGTGGAATTGGCAAAGGGATATTTGGAAGCCCATAGAGGTCTATGGTGAAAAAGGAAACATCTTCCGTTCAAAACTGGAAAGAAGCTTTCTGAGAAACTGCTCTGTGTTCTGTTAATTCATCTCACAGAGTTACATCTTTCCCTTCAAGAAGCCTTTCGCTAAGGCTTTTCTTGTGGAATTGGCAAAGGGATATTTGGAAGCCCATAGAGGTCTATGGTGAAAAAGGAAATATCTTCCGTTCAAAACTGGAAAGAAGCTTTCTGAGAAACTGCTCTGTGTTCTGTTAATTCATCTCACAGAGTTACATGTTTCCCTTCAAGAAGCCTTTCGCTAAGGCTCTTCTTGTGGAATTGGCAAAGGGATATTTGGAAGCCCATAGAGGTCTATGGTGAAAAAGGAAATATCTTCCGTTCAAAACTGGAAAGAAGCTTTCTGAGAAACTGTTCTGTGTTCTGTGAATTCATCTCACAGAGTTACATCTTTCCCTTCAAGAAGCCTTACGCTAAGGCTGTTCTTGTGGAATTGGCAAAGGGATATTTGGAAGCCCATAGAGGGCTATGGTGAAAAAGGAAATATCTTCAGTTCTAAACTGGAAAGAAGCTTTCTGAGAAACTGCTCTGTGTTCTGTGAATTCATCTCACAGAGTTACATCTTTCCCCTCAAGAAGCCTTTCGCTAAGGCTGTTCTTGTGGAATTGGCAAAGGGATATTTGGAAGTCCTTAGAGGGCTATGGTGAAAAAGGAAATATCTTCCGTTCAAAACTGGAAAGAAGCTTTCTGAGAAACTGCTCTGTGTTCTGTTAATTCTTCTCACAGAGTTACATCTTTCCCTTCAAGAAGCCTTTCGCTAAGACTGTTCTTGTGGAATTGGCAAAGCGATATTTGGAAACCCATAGAGGGCTATGGTGAAAAAGGAAATCTCTTCCGATCAAAACTGGAAAGAAGCTTTCTGAGAAACTGCTCTGTGTTCTGTTAATTCATCTCACAGAGTTACATCTTTCCCTTCAAGAAGCCTTTCGCTAAGGCTGTTCTTGTGGAATTGGCAAAGGGATATTTGGAAGCCCATAGAGGGCTCTGGTGAAAAAGGAAATAACTTCCGTTCAAAACTAGAAAGAAGCTTTCTGAGACACTGCTCTGTGTTCTGTGAATTCATCTCACAGAGTTACATCTTTCCCTTCAAGAAGCCTTTCGCTAAGTCTGTTCTTGTGGAATTGGGAAAGGGATATTTGGAAGCCCATAGAGTTCTAAGGTGAAAAAGCAAATATCTTCCGTTCAAAACTGGAAAGAAGCTTTCTAAGAAACTGCTCTGTGTTCTGTTAATTCATCTCATAGAGTTACATGTTTCCCTACAAGAAGCCTTTTGATAAGGCTGTTCTGGTGGAATTGGCAAAGGGATATTTGGAAGCCCATAGAGGGCTCTGGTGAAAAAGGAAATATCTACCGTTCCAAACTGGAAAGAAGCTTTCTGAGAAACTGCTCTGTGTTCTGTTAATTCATCTCACAGAGTTACAACTTTCCCTTCAAGAAGCCTTTCGCTATGGCTGTTCTTGTGGAATTGAGAAAGGGATATTTGGAAGCCCATAGAGGGCTATGTTGAAAAACGAAATATCTTCCGTTCAAAACTGGAAAGAAGCTTTATGAGAAACTGCTCTGTGTTCTGTTAATTTATCTCACAGAGTTACATCATTCCCTTCAAGAAGCCTTTAGCTAAGGCTGTTCTTGTGGAATTGGCAAAGGGATATTTGGAAGCCCATAGAGGGCTATGGTGAAAAAGGAAATATCTTCCGTTCAAAACTGGAAAGAAGCTTTCTGAGAAACTGCTCTGTGTTCTCTTAATTCATCTGACAGAGCTACATCTTTCCCTTCAAGAAGCCTTTCACTAAGGCTGTTCTTGTGGAATTGGCAAAGGGATATTTGGAAGACCATAGAGGGCTATGGTTAAAAATTAAATATCTTCCGTTCAAAACTGGAAAGAAACTTTCTGAGAAACTGCTCTGTGTTCTGTTAATTCATCTCACAGAGTTACATCTTTCCCTTCAAGAAGCCTTTCGCTAAGGCTGTTCTTGTGGAATTGGCAAAGGGATCTTTGGAAGCCCGTAGAAGGCTATGGTGAAAAAGGAAATATCTTCCGTTCAAAACTGGAAAGAAGCTTTCTGAGAAACTGCTCTGTGTTCTGTTAATTCATGTCACAGAGTTAAATCTTTCCCTTCAAGAAGCCTTTGGCTAAGGCTGTTCTTGTGGAATTGGCAAAGGGATATTTGGAAGCCCTTAGAGGGCTATGGTGAAAAAAAAATATCTTCCGTTCAAAACTGGAAGGAAGCTTTCTGAGAAACTGCTCTTGTTCTGTTAATTCATCTCACAGAGTTATATCTTTCCCTGCAAGAAGCCTTTCGCTAAGGCTGTTCTTGTGGAATTGGCAAAGTGGTATTTGGAAGCCCATAGAGGGCTATGGTGAAAATGGAAATATCTTCCGTTCAAAACTGGAAAGAAGCTTTATGAGAAACTGCTCTATGTTCTGTTAATTCATCTCACAGAGTTACAACTTTCCCTTCCAGAAGTCTTTCGCTAAGGCTGTTCTGATGGAATTGGCAAAGGGATATTTGGAAGCCCATAGAGGGCTATGGTGAAAAAGGAAATATCTTCCGTTCAAAACTGGAAAGAAGCTTTCTGAGAAACTGCTCTGTGTTCTGTTAATTCATCTAACAGAGTTACATCTTTCCCTTCAAGAAGTCTTTCGCTAAGGCTGTTCTGGTGGAATTGGCAAAGGGATATTTGGAAGCCCATAGAGGGCTATGGTGAAAAAGGAAATATCTTCCGTTCAAAACTGGAAAGAAGCTTTCTGAGAAACTGCTCTGTGTTCTGTTAATTCATCTCACAGAGTTACATCTTTCCCTTCAAGAAGCCGTTCGCTAAGGCTGTTCTTGTGGAATTGGCAAAGGGATCTTTGGAAGCCCATAGAAGGCTATGGTGAAAAAGGAAATATCTTCCGTTCAAAACTGGAAAGAAGCTTTCTGAGAAACTGCTCTGTGTTCTGTTAATTCTTGTCACAGAGTTACATCTTTCCCTTCAAGAAGCCTTTCGCTAAGGCTGTTCTTGTGGAATTGGCAAAGGGATATTTGGAAGCCTATAGAGGGCTATGTTGAAAAAGGAAATATCTTCCGTTCAAAACTGGAAAGAAGCTTTCTGAGAAACTGCTCTGTGTTCTGTTAATTTATCTCACAGAGTTACATCTTTCCCTTCAAGAACCCTTTCGCTAAGGCTGTTCTTGTGGAATTGGCAAAGGGATATTTGGAAGCCCATAGAGGGCTATGGTGAAAAAGGAAATATCTTCCGTTCAAAACTGGAAAGAAGCTTTCTGAGAAACTGCTCTGTGTTCTCTTAATTCATCTCACAGAGTTACATCTTTCCCTTCAAGAAGCCTTTGGCTAAGGCTGTTCTTGTTGAATTGGCAAAGGGATATTTGGAAGCCCATAGAGGGCTATGGTGAAAAATAAATATCTTCCGTTCAAAACTGGAAGGAAGCTTTCTGAGAAACTGCTCTGTGTTCTGTTAATTCATCTCACAGAGTTATATCTTTCCCTTCAAGAAGCCTTTCGCTAAGGCTGTTCTTGTGGAATTGGCAAAGTGATATTTGGAAGCGCATAGAGGGCTATGGTGAAAAAGGAAATATCTTCCGTTCAAAACTGGAAAGAAGCTTTCTGAGAAACTGCTCTATGTTCTGTTAATTCATTTCCTAGAGTTACATCGATCCCTTCAAGAAATCTTTCGCTAATGCTGTTCTTGTGGAATTGGCAAAGGGATATTTGGAAGCCCATAGAGGGCTATGGTGAAAAAGGAAATATCTTCCGTTCAAAACTGGAAAGAAGCTTTCTGTGAAACTGCTCTGTGTTCTGTTAATTCTTGTTCCAGAGTTACATCTTTCCCTTCAAGAAGCCTTTCGCTAAGGCTGTTCTGGTGGAATTGGCAAAGGGATATTTGGAAAACCATAGAGGGCTATGGTGAGAAAGGAAATATCTTCCGTTCCAAACAGAAAGAAACTTTCTGAGAAACTGCTCTGTGTTCTGTTAATTCATCTCACGGAGTTACATCTTTCCCTTCAAGAAGCCTTTCGCTAAGGCTGTTCTTGTGGAATTGGCAAAGGAATATTTGGAAGCCCATAGAGGGCTAAGGTGAAAAAGGAAATATCTTCCCTTCAAAACTGGAAAGAAACTTTCGGAGAAACTGCTCTGTGTTCTGTTAATTCATGTCACAGAGTTACATCTTTCCCTTCAAGAAGCCTTTCGCTAAGGCTGTTCTTGTGGAATTGGCAAAGGGATATTGGAAGCCATAGAGGGCTATGGTGAAAAAGGAAATATCTTCCGTTCAAAACTGGAAAGAAGCTTTCTGAGAAACTGCTCTGTGTTCTGTTAATTCATCTCACAGAGTTACATCTTTCCGTTTAAGATACCTTTCGCTAAGGCTGTTCTGGTGGAATTGGCAAAGGGATATTTGGAAGCACATAGAGGCCTATGGTGAAAAAGGAAATATCTTCCGTTCAAAACTGGAAAGAAGCTTTCTGAGAAACTGCCCTGTGTTCTGTTAATTCTTCTCACAGAGTTAATCTTTCCCTTCAAGAAGCCTTTCGCTAAGGCTGTTCTTGTGGAATTGTCAATTGATATTTGGAAGCCCACAGAGGGCTATGGTGAAAAAGGAAATATCTTCCGTTCCAAACTGGAAAGAAGCTTTCTGAGAAACTGCTCTGTGTTCTGTTAATTCATCTCACAGAGTTACATCTTTCCCTTCAAGAAGCCTTTCGCTAAGGCTGTTCCTGTGGAATTGGCAAAGGGATATTTGGAAGCACATAGAGGCCTATGGTGAAAAAGGAAATATCTTCCGTTGAAAACTAGAAAGAAGCTTTCTGAGACACTGCTCTGTGTTCTGTGATTTCATCTCACAGAGTTACATCTTTCCCTTCAAGAAGCCTTTCGCTAAGTCTGTTCTTGTGGAATTGGGAAAGGGATATTTGGAAGCCCATAGAGTTCTATGGTGAAAAAGCAAATATCTTCCGTTCAAAACTGGAAAGAAGCTTTCTGAGAAACTGCTCTGTGTTCTGTTAATTTATCTCACAGAGTTACATCTTTCCCTTCAAGAAGCCTTTCGCTAAGGCTGTTCTTCTGGAATTGGAAAAGGGATATTTGGAAGCCGGTAGAGGGCTATGGTGAAAAAGGAAATATCTTCCGTTCAAAACTGGAAAGAAGCTTTCCGAGAAACTGCTCTGTGTTCTGTTAATTCATCTCACAGAGTTACATCTTTCCCTTCAAGAAGCCTTTCGCTAAGGCTGTTCTTGTGGAATTGGCAGAGTGATCTTTGGAAGCCCATAGAAGGCTATGGTGAAAAAGGAAATATCTTCCGTTCAAAACTGGAAACAAGCTTTCTGAGAAACTGCTCTGTGTTCTGTTAATTCATCTCACAGAGTTACCTCTTTCCCTTCAAGAAGCCTTTCGCTAAGGCTGTTCTTGTGGAATTGGCAAAGAGATATTTGGAAGCCTATAGAGGGCTATGTTGAAAAAGGAAATATCTTCCGTTCAAAACTGGAAAGAAGCTTTCTGAGAAACTGCTCTGTGTTCTGTGAATTTATCTCACAGAGTTACATCTTTCCCTTCAAGAACCCTATCGCTAAGGCTGTTCTTGTGGAATTGGAAAAGGGATATTTGGAAGCCCTTAGAAGGCCATGGTGAAAAAGGAAATAACATACGTTCAAAACTGGAAAGAAGCTTTCTGAGAAACTGCTCTCTGTTCTCTTAATTCATCTAACAGAGTTACATCTTTCCCTTCAAGAAGCCTTTGGCTAAGGCTGTTCTTCTGGAATTGGCAAAGGGATATTTGGAAGCCCATAGAGGGCTATGGTGAAAAAAAAATATCTTCCGTTCAAAACTGGAAGGAGGCTTTCTGAGAAACTGCTCTGTGTTCTGTTAATTCATCTCACAGAGTTACATCTTTCCCTTCAAGAAGCCTTTCGCTAAGGCTGTTCTTGTGGAATTGGCAAAGGGATATTTGGAAGCCCATAGAGGGCTACGGTGAAAAAGGAAATATCTTCCGATCAAAACTGGAAAGAAGCTTTCTGAGAAACTGCTCTGTGTTCTGTTAATTCATCTCACAGAATTACATCTTTCCCTTCAACAAGCCTTTCGCTTAGGCTGTTCGTGAGGAATTGGAAAAGTTATATTTGGAAGCCGGTAGAGGGCTATGGTGAAAAAGGAAATATCTTCCGTTCAACACTGGAAAGAAGCTTTCTGTGAAACTGCTCTGTGTTCTGTTAATTCATGTCACACAGTTACATCTTTCCCTTCAAGAAGCCTTTCGCTAAGGCTGTTCTGGTGAAATTGGCAAAGGGATATTTGGAAAACCATAGAGGGCTATGGTGAAAAAGGAAATATCTTCCGTTCCAAACACAAAGAAGCTTTCTGAGAAACTGCTCGGTGTTCTGTTAATTCATCTCACGGAGTTACATCTTTCCCGTCAAGAAGCCTTTCGCTAAGGCTGTTGTTGTGGAATTGGCAAACGGATATTTGGAAGCCCATAGAGGGCTAAGGTGAAAAAGGAAATATCTTCCGTTCAAAACTGGAAAGAAGCTTTCTGAGAAACTGCTCTGTGTTCTGTTAATTCATGTCACTGAGTTACATCTTTCCTTTCAAGAAGCCTTTCGCTAGGGCTGTTCTTGTGGAATTGGCAAAGGGATATTTGGAAGCCCATAGAGGTCTATGGTGAAAAAGGAAATATATTCCGTTCAAAACTGGAAAGAAGCTTTCTGAGAAACTGCTCTGTGTTCTGTTAATTCATTTCACAGAGTTACATCTTTCCCTTCAAGAAGCCTTTCGCTAAGGCTGTTCTTGTGGAATTGGCAAAGGGATCTTTGGAAGCCCATAGAAGGCTATGGTGAAAAAGGAAATATCTTCCGTTCAAAACTGGAAAGAAGCTTTCTGAGAAACTGCTCTGTGTTCTGTTAATTCATCTCACAGAGTTACATCTTTCCCTTCAAGAAGCCTTTCGCTAAGGCTGTTCTTGTGGAATTGGCAAAGGGATATTTGGAAGTCTATAGAGGGCTATGTTGAAAAAGGAAATATCTTCCGTTCAAAACTGGAAAGAAGCTTTCTGAGAAACTGCTCTGTGTTCTGTTAATTTATCTGACAAGTTACATCTTTCCCTTCAAGAACCCTTTCGCTAAGGCTGTTCTTGTGGAATTGGCAAAGGGATATTTGGAAGCCCATACAGGGCTAAGGTGAAAAAGGAAATATCTTCCGTTCAAAACTGGAAGGAAGCTTTCTGAGAAACTGCTCTGTGTTCTGTTAATTCATGTCACAGAGTTACATCTTTCCCTTCAAGAAGCCTTTCGATAAGGCTGTTCTTGTGGAATTGGCAAAGGGATATTTGGAAGCCCATAGAGGGCTAAGGTGAAAAAGTAAATATCTTCCGTTCAAAACTGGAAAGAAGCTTTCTGAGAATCTGCTCTGTGTTTTCTTAATTCATCTGACAGAGATACATCTTTCCCTTCAAGAAGCCTTTCACTAAGGCTGTTCTTGAGAATTGGCAAAGGGATACTTGGAAGCCCATAGAGGGCTACGGTGAAAAACGAAATATCTTCCGTTCAAAACTGGAAAGAAGCTTTCTGAGAAACTGCTCTGTGATCTGTTAATTCATCTCACAGAGTTACATCTTTCCCTTCTAGAAGCTTTTCGCTAAGGATGTTCCGGTGGAATTGGCAAAGGGATATTTGGTAGCCATAGAGGGCTATGGTGTAAAAGGAACTATCTTCCGTTCAAAACTGGAAAGAAGCTTTCTGAGAAACTGCTCTGTGTTCTGTTAATTCATCTCACAGAGTTACATGTTTCCCTTCAAGAAGCCTTTCGCTAAGGCTGTTCTTGTGGAATTGGCAAAGGGATATTTGGAAGCCCATAGAGGTCTATGGTGAAAAAGGAAATATCTTCCGTTCAAAACTGGAAAGAAGCTTTCTGAGAAACTGCTCTGTGTTCTGTGAATTCATCTCACAGAGTTACATCTTTCCCTTCAAGAAGCCTTACGCTAAGGCTGTTCTTGTGGAATTGGCAAAGGGATATTTGGAAGCCCATAGAGGGCTATGGTGAAAAAGGAAATATCTTCAGTTCAAAACTGGAAAGAAGCTTTCTGAGAAACTGCTCTGTGTTCTGTGAATTCATCTCACAGAGTTACATCTTTCCCCTCAAAAAGTCTTTCGCTAAGGCTGTTCTTGTGGAATTGGCAAAGGGATATTTGGAAGTCCTTAGAGGGCTCTGGTGAAAAAGGAAATATCTTCCGTTCAAAACTGGAAAGAAGCTTTCTGAGAAACTGCTCTGTGTTCTGTTAATTCATCTCACAGTGTTACATCTTTCCCTTCAAGAAGCCTTTCGCTAAGGCTGTTCTTGTGGAATTGGCAGAGGGATCTTTGGAAGCCCATAGAAGGCTATGGTGAAAAAGGAAATACCTTCCGTTCAAAACTGGAAACAAGCTTTCTGAGAAACTGCTCTGCGTTCTGTTAATTCATCTCACAGAGTTACCTCTTTCCCTTCAAGAAGCCTTTCGCTAAGGCTGTTCATGTGGAATTGGCAAAGAGATATTTGGAAGCCTATAGAGGGCTATGTTGAAAAAGGAAATATCTTCCGTTCAAAACTGGAAAGAAGCTTTCTGAGAAACTGCTCTGTGTTCTGTGAATTTATCTCAAAGAGTTACATCATTCCCTTCAAGAACCCTATCGCTAAGGCTGTTCTTGTGGAATTGGAAAAGGGATATTTGGAAGCCCATAGAGGGCTATGGTGAAAAAAAAATATCTTCCGTTCAAAACTGGAAGGAGGCTTTCTGAGAAACTGCTCTGTGTTCTGTTAATTCATCTCACAGAGTTACATCTTTCCCTTCAAGAAGCCTTTCGCTAAGGCTGTTCTTGTGGAATTGGCAAAGGGATATTTGGAAGCCCATAGAGGGCTACGGTGAAAAAGGAAATATCTTCCGATCAAAACTGGAAAGAAGCTTTCTGAGAAACTGCTCTGTGTTCTGTTAATTCATCTCACAGAGTTACATCTTTCCCTTCAAGAAGCCTTTCGCTTAGGGTGTTCGTGAGGAATTGGAAAAGTTCTATTTGGAAGCCGGTAGAGGGCTATGGTGAAAAAGGAAATATCTTCCGTTCAACACTGGAAAGAAGCTTTCTGTGAAACTGCTCTGTGTTCTGTTAATTCATCTCACAGAGTTACATCTTTCCCTTCAAGAAGCCTTTCGCTAAGGCTGTTCTGGTGAAATTGGCAAAGGGATATTTGGAAAACCATAGAGGGCTATGGTGAAAAAGGAAATATCTTCCGTTCCAAACAGAAAGAAGCTTTCTGAGAAACTGCTCTGTGTTCTGTTAATTCTTCTCACGGAGTTACATCTTTCCCGTCAAGAAGCCTTTCGCTAAGGCTGTCCTTGTGGAATTGGCAAACGGATATTTGGAAGCCCATAGAGGGCTAAGGTGAAAAAGGAAATATCTTCCGTTCAAAACTGGAAAGAAGCTTTCTGAGAAACTGCTCTGTGTTCTGTTAATTCATGTCACTGAGTTACATCTTTCCCTTCAAGAAGCCTTTCGCTAAGGCTGTTCTTGTGGAATTGGCAAAGGGATATTTGGAAGCCCATAGAGGGCTATGGTGAAAAAGGAAATATCTTCCGTTCAAAACTGGAAAGAAGCTTTCTGAGAAACTGCTCTGTGTTCTGTTAATTCATTTCACAGAGTTACATCTTTCCCTTCAAGAAGCCTTTCGCTAAGGCTGTTCTTGTGGAATTGGCAAAGGGATCTTTGGAAGCCCATAGAAGGCTATGGTGAAAAAGGAAATATCTTCCGTTCAAAACTGGAAAGAAGCTTTCTGAGAAACTGCTCTGTGTTCTGTTAATTCATCTCACAGAGTTACATCTTTCCCTTCAAGAAGCCTTTCGCTAAGGCTGTTCTTGTGGAATTGGCAAAGGGATATTTGGAAGCCTATAGAGGGCTATGTTGAAAAAGGAAATATCTTCCTTTCAAAACTGGAAAGAAGCTTTCTGAGAAACTGCTCTGTGTTCTGTTAATTTATCTGACAGAGTTACATCTTTCCCTTCAAGAACCCTTTCGCTAAGGCTGTTCTTGTGGAATTGGCAAAGGGATATTTGGAAGCCCATACAGGGCTAAGGTGAAAAAGGAAATATCTTCCGTTCAAAACTGGAAAGAAGCTTTCTGAGAAACTGCTCTGTGTCCTGTTAATTCATGTCACAGAGTTACATCTTTCCCTTCAAGAAGCCTTTCGATAAGGCTGTTCTTGTAGAATTGGCAAAGGGATACTTGGAAGCCCATAGAGGGCTAAGGTGAAAAAGTAAATATCTTCCGTTCAAAACTGGAAAGAAGCTTTCTGAGAATCTGCTCTGTGTTCTCTTAATTCATCTGACAGAGATACATCTTTCCCTTCAAGAAGCCTTTCGCTAAGGCTGTTCTTGAGAATTGGCAAAGGGATACTTGGAAGCCCATAGAGGGCTACGGTGAAAAACGAAATATCTTCCGTTCAAAACTGGAAAGAAGCTTTCTGAGAAACTGCTCTGTGTTCTGTTAATTCATCTCACAGAGTTACATCTTTCCCTTCTAGAAGCTTTTCGCTAAGGATGTTCCTGTGGAATTGGCAAAGGGATATTTGGTAGCCATAGAGGGCTATGGTGTAAAAGGAAATATCTTCCGTTCAAAACTGGAAAGAAGCTTTCTGAGAAACTGCTCTGTATTCTGTTAATTCATCTCACAGAGTTACATCTCTCACTTCAAGTAGCCTTTCGCTAAGGCTGTTCTTGTGGAATTGGCAAAGGGATATTTGGAAGACGGTAGAGGGCTATGGTGAAAAAGGAAATACCTTCGTTTCAAAACTGGAAAGAAGCTTTCTGAGAAACTGCTCTGTGTTCTGTTAATTCATCTCAGAGAGTTACATCTTTACTCCAAGAACCCTTTCGCTAAGGCTGTTCTTGTGGAAGTGGCGAAGGGATATTTGGAAGTCCGTAGAGGTCTATGGTGAAAAAGGAAATATCTTCCGTTCAAAACTGGAAAGAAGCTTTCTGAGAAACTGCTCTGTGTTCTGTTAATTCATCTCACAGAGTTACATCTTTCCCTTCAAGAAGCCTTTCGCTAAGGCTGTTATGGTGGAATTGGCCAAGGGATATTTGGAAACCCATAGAGGGCTATGGTGAAAAAGGAAATATCTTCCGTTCAAAACTGGAAAGAAGCTTTCTGAGAAACTGCTCTGTGTTCTGTAAATTCATCTCACAGAGTTACATCTTTCCCTTCAAGAAGTCTTTCGCTAAGGCTGTTCTTGAGGAATTGGAAAAGGGATATTTGGAAGCCCATAGAGGGCTATGGTGAAAAAGGAAATATCTTCCGTTCAAAACTGGAAAGAAGCTTTCTGAGAAACTGCTCTGTGTTCTGTTAATTCATCTCACAGAGTTACATCTTTCCCTTCAAGAAGCCTTTCGCTAAGGCTGTTCTTGTGGAATGGGCAAAGGGATATTTGGAAGCCCATAGAGGTCTATGGTGAAAAAGGAAATATCTTCCGTTCAAAACTGGAAAGAAGCTTTCTGAGAAACTGCTCTGTGTTCTGTTAATTCATCTCACAGAGTTACATCTTTCCCTTCAAGAAGCCTTTCGCTAAGGCTTTTCTTGTGGAATTGGCAAAGGGATATTTGGAAGCCCATAGAGGTCTATGGTGAAAAAGGAAATATCTTCCGTTCAAAACTGGAAAGAAGCTTTCTGAGAAACTGCTCTGTGTTCTGTTAATTCATCTCACAGAGTTACATCTTTCCCTTCAAGAAGCCTTTCGCTAAGGCTGTTCTTGTGGAATTGGTCAAGGGATATTTGGAAGCCCATAGAGGGCAATGGTGAAAAACGAAATATCTTCCGTTCAAAACTGGAAAGAAGCTTTCTGAGAAACCGCTCTGTGTTCTGTTAATTCATCTCACAGAGTTACATCTTTCCCTTCAAGAAGCCTTTCGCTAAGGCTGTTCTTGTGGAATTGGCAAAGGGATATTTGGAAGCCCATAGAGGTCTATGGTGAAAAAGGAAATATCTTCCGTTCAAAACTGGAAAGAAGCTTTCTGAGAAACTGCTCTGTGTTCTGTTAATTCATCTCACAGAGTTACATCTTTCCCTTCAAGAAGCCTTTCGCTAAGGCTTTTCTTGTGGAATTGGCAAAGGGATATTTGGAAGCCCATAGAGGTCTATGGTGAAAAAGGAAATATCTTCCGTTCAAAACTGGAAAGAAGCTTTCTGAGAAACTGCTCTGTGTTCTGTTAATTCATCTCACAGAGTTACATCTTTCCCTTCAAGAAGCCTTTCGCTAAGGCTGTTCTTGTGGAATTGGTCAAGGGATATTTGGAAGCCCATAGAGGGCAATGGTGAAAAACGAAATATCTTCCGTTCAAAACTGGAAAGAAGCTTTCTGAGAAACCGCTCTGTGTTCTGTTAATTCATCTCACAGAGTTACATCTTTCCCTTCAAGAAGTCTTTCGCTAAGGCTGTTCTTGAGGAATTGGAAAAGGGATATTTGGAAGCCCATACAGGGCTATGGTGAAAAAGGAAATATCTTCCGTTCAAAACTGGAAAGAAGCTTTCTGAAAAACTGCTCTGTGTTCTGTTAATTCATCTCACAGTGTTACATCTTTCCCTTCAAGAAGCTTTTCGCTAAGGCTGTTCTTGTGGAATTGGCAAAGGGATATTTGGAAGCCCATAGAGGTCTATGGTGAAAAAGGAAATATCTTCCGTTCAAAACTGGAAAGAAGCTTTCTGAGAAAATGCTCTGCGTTCTGTTAATTCATCTCACAGAGTTACATCTTTCCCTTCAAGAAGCCTTTCGCTAAGGCTTTTCTTGTGGAATTGGCAAAGGGATATTTGGAAGCCCATAGAGGTCTATGGTGAAAAAGGAAATATCTTCCGTTCAAAAATGGAAAGAAGCTTTCTGAGAAACTGCTCTGTGTTCTGTTAATTCACCTCAAAGAGTTACATTTTTCCCTTCAAGAAGCCTTTTGCTAAGGCTGTTCTTGTGGAATTGGTCAAGGGATATTTGGAAGCCCATAGAGGGCAATGGTGAAAAACGAAATATCTTCCGTTCAAAACTGGAAAGAAGCTTTCTGAGAAACCGCTCTGTGTTCTGCTAATTCATCTCACAGAGTTACATCTTTCCCTTCAAGAAGCCTTTCGCTAAGGCTTTTCTTGTGGAATTGGCAAAGTTATATTTGGAAGCCCAAAGAGGGCTATGGTGAAAAAGGAAATATCTTCCGTTCAAAACTGGAAAGAAGGTTTCGGAGAAACTGCTCTGTGTTCTGTTAATTCATCTCACAGAGTTACATCTTTCCCTTCAAGAAGCCTTTCTCTAAGGCTGTTCTTGAGGAATTGGCAAAGGGATATTTGGAAGCCCATAGAGGGCTATGGTGTAAAAGGAAATATCTTCCGTTCAAAACTGGAAAGAAGCTTTCTGAGAAACTTCTCTGTGTTCTGTTAATTCATCTCACAGAGTTACATCTTTCCCTTCAAGAAGTCTTTCGCTAAGGCTGTTCTAGTGGAATTGGCAAAGGGATATTTGGAAGCCCACAGAGGGCTATGGTGAAAAAGGAAATATATTCCGTTCAAAACTGGAAAGAAGCTTTCTGAGAAACTGCTCTGTGTTCTGTTAATTCATCTCACAGTGTTACATCTTTCCCTTCAAGAAGCCTTTCGCTAAGGCTGTTCTTGTGGAATTGGCAAAGGGATATTTGGAAGCCCATAGAGGGCTATGGTGAAATAGGATACATCTTCCGTTCCAAACTGGAAAGAAGCTTTCTGATTAATTGCTCTGTGTTCTGTTAATTCATCTCACAGAGTTACATCTTTCCCTTCAAGAAGCCTTTCGATAAGGCTGTTCTTGTGGAATTGGCAAAGGGATATTTGGAAGCCCATAGAGGGCTATGGTGAAAAAGGAAATATCTTCCGTTCAAAACTGGGAAGAAACTTTGTGAGAAACTTCTCTGTGTTCTGTTAATTCATCTCACAGAGTTACATCTTTCCCTTCAAGAAGCCTATCGCTAAGGCTGTTCTGGTGGAATTGGCAAAGGGACATTTGGAAGCCCATAGAGGTCTACGGTGAAAAAGGAAATATCTTCCGTTCAAAACTGGAAAGAAGCTCTCTGAGAAACTGCTCTGTGTTCTGTTAATTCGTCTCACAGAGTTACATCTTTCCCTTCAAGAAGCCTTTCGCTAAGGCTGTTCTTGTGGAATTTGCAAAGGGATATTTGGAAACCCATAGATGGCTATGTTGAAAAAGGAAATATCTTCCGTTCAAAACTGAAAAGAAGCTTTCTGAGAAACTGCTCTGTGTTCTGTTAATTCATCTCACAGAGTTACATCTTTCCCTTCAAGAAGCCTTTCGCTAAGGCTGTTCTTGTGGAATTGGAAAGGGATATTTGGAAGCCCATAGAGGGCTATGGTGAAAAAGGAAATATCTTCCGTTCCAAACTGGAAAGAAGCTTTCTGAGAAACTGCTCTGTGTTCTGTTAATTCATCTCACAGAGTTACATCTTTCCCTTCAAGAAGCCTTTCGCTAAGGCTGTTCTTGTGGAATTGGCAAAGGGATATTTGGAAGCCCATACAGGGCTATGGTGAAAAACGAAATATCTTCCGTTCAAAACTGGAAAGAAGCTTTCTGAGAAACTGCTCTGTGTTCTGTTAATTCATGTCACAGAGTTACATCTTTCCCTTCAAGAAGCCTTTCGCTAAGGCTGTTCTTGTGGAATTGGCAAAGGGATATTTGGAAGCCCATAGAGAGCTATGCTGAAAAAGGAAATATCTTCCGTTGAAAACTGGAAAGAAGCTTTCTGAGAAACTGCTCTGTGTTCTGTTAATTCATCTCACAGAGTTACATCTTTCCCTTCAAGAAGCCTTTCGCTAAGGCTGTTCTTGTGGAATTGGCAAAGGGATATTTGGAAGCCCATAGAGGGCTATGGTGAAAAAGGAAATATCTTCCGTTCCAAACTGGAAAGAAGCTTTCTGAGAAACTGCTCTGTGTTCTATTAATTCATGTCACAGAGTTACATCTTTCCCTTCAAGAAGCCTTTCGCTAAGGCTGTTCTTGTGGAATTGGCAAAGGGATATTTGGAAGCCCATAGAGGGCTATGGTGAAAAGGGAAATATCTTCCGTTCAAAACCGGAAAGAAGCTTACTGAGAAACTGCTCTGTGTTCTGTTAATCCATCTCACAGAGTTACATCTTTCCCTTCAAGAAGCCTTTCGCTAAGGCTGTTCTTGTTGAATTGGCAAAGGGATATTTGGAAGCCCATAGAGGGCTACGGTGAAAAAGGAAATATCTTCCGTTCAAAACTGAAAAGAAGCTTTCTGAGAAACGGCTCTGTGTTCAGTTAATTCATCTCAAAGAGTTACATCTTTCCCTTCAAGAAGCCTTTCGCTAAGGCTGTTTTTGAGGAATTGGAAAAGGGATATTTGGAAGCCGGTAGAGGGCTATGGTGAAAAAGGAAATATCTTCCTTTCAAAACTGGAAAGAAGCTTTCTGAGAAACTGTTCTGTGTTCTTTTAATTCATCTCACAGAGTTACATCTTTCCCTTCAAGAAGCCTTTCGCTAAGTCTGTTCTTGTTGAATTGGCAAAGGGATATTTGGAATCCCTTAGAGGGCTATGGTGAAAAAGGAAATATCTTCCGTTCAAAACTGGAAATAAGCTTTCTGAGAAACTGCTCTGTGTTCCGTTAATTCATCTCACAGAGTTACATCTTTCCCTTCAAGAATCCTTTCGCTAAGGCTGTTCTTGAGGAATTGGAATAGGGATATTTGGAAGCCGGTAGAGGGCTATGGTGAAAAAGGAAATATCTTCCTTTCAAAACTGGAAAGAAGCTTTCTGAGAAACTGTTCTGTGTTCTTTTAATTCATCTCACAGAGTTACATCTTTCCTCCAAGAACCCTTTCGCTAAGGCTGTTCTTGTGGAAGTGGAAAAGGGATATTTGGAAGTCCATTGAGGTCTATGGTGAAAAAGGAAATATCTTCCGTTCAAAAGTGGAAATAAGCTTTCTGAGAAACTGCTCTGTGTTCTGTTAATTCATCTCACAGAGTTACATCTTTCCCTTCAAGAAGCCTTTCGCTAAGGCTGTTCTTGTGGAATTGGCAAAGGGATATTTGGAATCCCATAGAGGGCTATGGTGAAAAAGGAAATATCTTCCGTTCCAAACTGGAAAGAAGTTTTCTGAGAATCTGCTCTGTGTTCTCTTAATTCATCTCACAGAGTTACATGTTTCCCTTCAAGAAGCCTTTCGCTACGGCTGTTCTTGTGGAATTGACAAAGGGATATTTGGAAGCCCATAGAGGGCTATGGTGAAAAAGGAAATACCTTCCTTTCAAAATTGGAAAGAAGCTTTCTGAGAAACTGCTCTGTGTTCTGTTAATTCATCTCACAGAGTTACATCTTTTCCTTCAAGAAACCTTTCGCTAAGGCTGTTCTGGTGGAATTGGCAAAGGGATATTTGGAAGCCCATAGAGGGCCAAGGTGAAAAAGGAAATATCTTCCTTTCAAAACTGGAAAGAAGCTTTCTGAGAAACTGCTCTGTGTTCTGTTAATTCATCTCACAGAGTTACATCTTTCCCTTCAAGAAGCCTTTCGCTAAGGCTTTTCTTGTGGAATTGGCAAAGGGATATTTGGAAGCCCATAGAGGTCTATGGTGAAAAAGGAAATATCTTCCGTTCAAAACTGGAAAGAAGCTTTATGAGAAACTGCTCTGTGTTCTGTTAATTCATCTCACAGAGTTACATCTTTCCCTTCAAGAAGCCTTTCGCTAAGGCTGTTCTTGTGGAATTGGTCAAGGGATATTTGGAAGCCCATAGAGGGCAATGGTGAAAAACGAAATATCTTCCGTTCAAAACTGGAAAGAAGCTTTCTGAGAAACCGCTCTGTGTTCTGTTAATTCATCTGACAGAGATATATGTTTCCTTTCAAGAAGCCTTTCGCTAAGGCTGTTCTTGTGGAATTGGCAAAGGGATATTTGGAAGCCCAAAGAGGGCTATGGTGAAAAAGGAAATATCTTCCGTTCAAAACTGGAAAGAAGCTTTCTGAGAAACTGCTCTGTGTTCTGTTAATTCATCTCACAGAATTACATCTTTCCCTTCAAGAAGTCTTTCGCTAAGGCTGTTCTTGAGGAATTGGAAAAGGGATATTTGGAAGCCCATAGAGGGCTATGGTGAAAAAGGAAATATCTTCCGTTCAAAACTGGAAAGAAGCTTTCTGAGAAACTGCTCTGTGTTCTGTTAATTCATCTCACAGAGTTACATCTTTCCCTTCAAGAGGCCTTTCGCTAAGGCTGTTATTGTGGAAGTGGCAAAGGGATATTTGGAAGTCCATAGAGGTCTATGGTGAAAAAGGAAATATCTTCCGTTCAAAACTGGAAATAAGCTTTCTGAGAAACAGCTCTGTGTTCTGTTAATTCATCTCACAGAGTTACATCTTTCCCTTCAAGAACCCTTTCGCTAAGTCTGTTCTTGTGGAATTGGCAAAGGGATATTTGGAATCCCATAGAGGGCTATGGTGAAAAAGGAAATATCTTCCGTTCAAAACTGGAAAGAAGCTTTATGAGAAACCGCTCTGTGTTCTGTTAATTCATCTCACAGAGTTACATCTTTCCCTTCAAGAAGCCTTTCCCTAAGGCTGTTCTTGTGGAATTGGGAAAGGGATATTTGGAAGCCCATACAGGGCTATGGTGAAAAACGAAATATCTTCCGTTCAAAACTGGAAAGAAGCTTTCTGAGAAACTGCTCTGTGTTCTGTTAATTCATGTCACAGAGTTACATCTTTCCCTTCAAGAAGCCTTTCGCTAAGGCTGTTCTTGTGGAATTGGCAAAGGGATATTTGGAAGCCCATAGAGGGCTATGGTGAAAAAGGAAATATCTTCCGTTCAAAACCGGAAAGAAGCTTTCTGAGAAACTGCTCTGTGTTCTGTTAATTCATCTCACAGAGTTACATCTTTCCCTTCAAGAAGCCTTTCGCTAAGGCTGTTCTTGTGGAATTGGCAAAGGGATATTTGGAAGCCCATAGAGGGCTATGGTGAAAAAGGAAATATCTTCCGATCAAACCTGGAAAGAAGCTTTCTGAGAAACTGTTCTGTGTTCTGTTAATTCATGTCACAGAGTTACATCTTTCCCTTCAAGAAGCCTTTCGCTAAGGCTGTTCTTGTGGAATTGGCAAAGGGATATTTGGAAGTCCATAGAGAGCTATGCTGAAAAAGGAAATATCTTCCGTTGAAAACTGGAAAGAAGCTTTCTGAGAAACTGCTCTGTGTTCTGTGAATTCATCTCACAGAGTTACATCTTTCCCTTCAAGAAGCCTTACGCTAAGGCTGTTCTTGTGGAATTGGCAAAGGGATATTTGGAAGCCCATAGAGGGCTATGGTGAAAAAGGAAATATCTTCCGTTCAAAACTGGAAAGAAGCTTTCTGAGAAACTGCTCTGTGTTCTGTGAATTCATCTCACAGAGTTGCATCTTTCCCCTCAAGAAGCCTTTTGCTAAGGCTGTTCTTGTGGAATTGTCAAAGGGATATTTGGAAGTCCTTAGAGGTCTATGGTGAAAAAGGAAATATCTTCCGTTCAAAACTGGAAAGAAGCTTTCTGAGAAACTGCTCTGTGTTCTGTTAATTCTTCTCACAGAGTTACATCTTTCCCTTCAAGAAGCCTTTCGCTAAGACTGTTCTTGTGGAATTGGCAAAGCGATATTTTGAAACCCATAGAGGGATATGGTGAAAAAGGAAATATCTTCCGATCAAAACTGGAAAGAAGCTTTCTGAGAAACTGCTCTGTGTTCTGTGAATTCATCTCACAGAGTTACATCTTTCCCTTCAAGAAGCCTTTCGCTAAGGCTGTTCTTGTGGAATTGGCAAAGGGATATTTGGAAGCCCATAGAGGGCTCTGGTGAAAAAGGAAATATCTTCCGTTCAAAACTAGAAAGAAGCTTTCTGAGACACTGCTCTGTGTTCTGTGAATTCATCTCACAGAGTTACATCTTTCCCTTCAAGAAGCCTTTCGCTAAGTCTGTTCTTGTGGAATTGGGAAAGGGATATTTGGAAGCCCATAGAGTTCTATGGTGAAAAAAAAATATCTTCCGTTCAAAACTGGAAGGAGGCTTTCTGAGAAACTGCTCTGTGTTCTGTTAATTCATCTCACAGAGTTACATCTTTCCCTTCAAGAAGCCTTTCGCTAAGGCTGTTCTTGTGGAATTGGCAAAGGGATATTTGGAAGCCCATAGAGGGCTACGGTGAAAAAGGAAATATCTTCCGATCAAAACTGGAAAGAAGCTTTCTGAGAAACTGCTCTGTGTTCTGTTAATTCATCTCACAGAATTACATCTTTCCCTTCAACAAGCCTTTCGCTTAGGCTGTTCGTGAGGAATTGGAAAAGTTATATTTGGAAGCCGGTAGAGGGCTATGGTGAAAAAGGAAATATCTTCCGTTCAACACTGGAAAGAAGCTTTCTGTGAAACTGCTCTGTGTTCTGTTAATTCATGTCACACAGTTACATCTTTCCCTTCAAGAAGCCTTTCGCTAAGGCTGTTCTGGTGAAATTGGCAAAGGGATATTTGGAAAACCATAGAGGGCTATGGTGAAAAAGGAAATATCTTCCGTTCCAAACAGAAAGAAGCTTTCTGAGAAACTGCTCTGTGTTCTGTTAATTCATCTCACGGAGTTACATCTTTCCCGTCAAGAAGCCTTTCGCTAAGGCTGTTCTTGTGGAATTGGCAAACGGATATTTGGAAGCCCATAGAGGGCTAAGGTGAAAAAGGAAATATCTTCCGTTCAAAACTGGAAAGAAGCTTTCTGAGAAACTGCTCTGTGTTCTGTTAATTCATGTCACTGAGTTACATCTTTCCCTTCAAGAAGCCTTTCGCTAAGGCTGTTCTTGTGGAATTGGCAAAGGGATATTTGGAAGCCCATAGAGGGCTACGGTGAAAAAGGAAATATCTTCCGTTCAAAACTGGAAAGAAGCTTTCTGAGAAACTGCTCTGTGTTCTGTTAATTCATTTCACAGAGTTACATCTTTCCCTTCAAGAAGCCTTTCGCTAAGGCTGTTCTTGTGGAATTGGCAAAGGGATCTTTGGAAGCCCATAGAAGGCTATGGTGAAAAAGGAAATATCTTCCGTTCAAAACTGGAAAGAAGCTTTCTGAGAAACTGCTCTGTGTTCTGTTAATTCATCTCACAGAGTTACATCTTTCCCTTCAAGAAGCCTTTCGCTAAGGCTGTTCTTGTGGAATTGGCAAAGGGATATTTGGAAGAATATAGAGGGCTATGTTGAAAAAGGAAATATCTTCCGTTCAAAACTGGAAAGAAGCTTTCTGAGAAACTGCTCTGTGTTCTGTTAATTTATCTGACAGAGTTACATCTTTCCCTTCAAGAACCCTTTCGCTAAGGCTGTTCTTGTGGAATTGGCAAAGGGATATTTGGAAGCCCATACAGGGCTAAGGTGAAAAAGGAAATATCTTCCGTTCAAAACTGGAAAGAAGCTTTCTGAGAAACTGCTCTGTGTCCTGTTAATTCATGTCACAGAGTTACATCTTTCCCTTCAAGAAGCCTTTCGATAAGGCTGTTCTTGTGGAATTGGCAAAGGGATATTTGGAAGCCCATAGAGGGCTATGGTGAAAAAGGAAATATCTTCCGATCAAACCTGGAAAGAAGCTTTCTGAGAAACTGTTCTGTGTTCTGTTAATTCATGTCACAGAGTTACATCTTTCCCTTCAAGAAGCCTTTCGCTAAGGCTGTTCTTGTGGAATTGGCAAAGGGATATTTGGAAGTCCATAGAGAGCTATGCTGAAAAAGGAAATATCTTCCGTTGAAAACTGGAAAGAAGCTTTCTGAGAAACTGCTCTGTGTTCTGTGAATTCATCTCACAGAGTTACATCTTTCCCTTCAAGAAGCCTTACGCTAAGGCTGTTCTTGTTTAATTGGCAAAGGGATATTTGGAAGTCCTTAGAGGGCTCTGGTGAAAAAGGAAATATCTTCCGTTCAAAACTGGAAAGAAGCTTTCTGAGAAACTGCTCTGTGTTCTGTTAATTCATCTCACAGTGTTACATCTTTCCCTTCAAGAAGCCTTTCGCTAAGGCGGTTCTTGTGGAATTGGCAGAGGGATCTTTGGAAGCCCATAGAAGGCTATGGTGAAAAAGGAAATACCTTCCGTTCAAAACTGGAAAGAAGCTTTCTGAGAAACTGCTCTGTGTTCTGTTAATTCATCTCACAGAGTTACCTCTTTCCCTTCAAGAAGCCTTTCGCTAAGGCTGTTCATGTGGAATTGGCAAAGAGATATTTGGAAGCCTATAGAGGGCTATGTTGAAAAAGGAAATATCTTCCGTTCAAAACTGGAAAGAAGCTTTCTGAGAAACTGCTCTGTGTTCTGTGAATTTATCTCAAAGAGTTACATCATTCCCTTCAAGAACCCTATCGCCAAGGCTGTTCTTGTGGAATTGGAAAAGGGATATTTGGAAGCCCATATACGGCCATGGTGAAAAAGGAAATAACATCCGTTCAAAACTGGAAAGAAGCTTTCTGAGAAACTGCTCTCTGTTCTCTTAATTCATCTCACAGAGTTACATCTTTCCCTTCAAGAAGCCTTTGGCTAAGGCTGTTCTTCTGGAATTGGCAAAGGGATATTTGGAAGCCCATAGAGGGCTATGGTGAAAAAAAAATATCTTCCGTTCAAAACTGGAAGGAGGCTTTCTGAGAAACTGCTCTGTGTTCTGTTAATTCATCTCACAGAGTTACATCTTTCCCTTCAAGAAGCCTTTCGCTAAGGCTGTTCTTGTGGAATTGGCAAAGGGATATTTGGAAGCCCATAGAGGGCTACGGTGAAAAAGGAAATATCTTCCGATCAAAACTGGAAAGAAGCTTTCTGAGAAACTGCTCTGTGTTCTGCTAATTCATCTCACAGAGTTACATCTTTCCCTTCAAGAAGCCTTTCGCTTAGGCTGTTCGTGAGGAATTGGAAAAGTTCTATTTGGAAGCCGGTAGAGGGCTATGGTGAAAAAGGAAATATCTTCCGTTCAACACTGGAAAGAAGCTTTCTGTGAAACTGCTCTGTGTTCTGTTAATTCATGTCACGGAGTTACATCTTTCCCTTCAAGAAGCCTTTCGCTAAGGCTGTTCTGGTGAAATTGGCAAAGGGATATTTGGAAAACCATAGAGGGCTATGGTGAAAAAGGAAATATCTTCCGTTCCAAACAGAAAGAAGCTTTCTGAGAAACTGCTCTGTGTTCTGTTAATTCATCTCACGGAGTTACATCTTTCCCGTCAAGAAGCCTTTCGCTAAGGCTGTTCTTGTGGAATTGGCAAACGGATATTTGGAAGCCCATAGAGGGCTAAGGTGAAAAAGGAAATATCTTCCGTTCAAAACTGGAAAGAAGCTTTCTGAGAAACTGCTCTGTGTTCTGTTAATTCATGTCACTGAGTTACATCTTTCCCTTCAAGAAGCCTTTCGCTAAGGCTGTTCTTGCGGAATTGGCAAAGGGATATTTGGAAGCCCATAGAGGGCTATGGTGAAAAAGGAAATATCTTCCGTTCAAAACTGGAAAGAAGCTTTCTGAGAAACTGCTCTGTGTTCTGTTAATTCATTTCACAGAGTTACATCTTTCCCTTCAAGAAGCCTTTCGCTAAGGCTGTTCTTGTGGAATTGGCAAAGGGATCTTTGGAAGCCCATAGAAGGCTATGGTGAAAAAGGAAATATCTTCCGTTCAAAACTGGAAAGAAGCTTTCTGAGAAACTGCTGTGTGTTCTGTTAATTCATCTCACAGAGTTACATCTTTCCCTTCAAGAAGCCTTTCGCTAAGGCTGTTCTTGTGGAATTGGCAAAGGGATATTTGGAAGCCTATAGAGGGCTATGTTGAAAAAGGAAATATCTTCCGTTCAAAACTGGAAAGAAGCTTTCTGAGAAACTGCTCTGTGTTCTGTTAATTTATCTGACAGAGTTACATCTTTCCCTTCAAGAACCCTTTCGCTAAGGCTGTTCTTGTGGAATTGGCAAAGGGATATTTGGAAGCCCATACAGGGCTAAGGTGAAAAAGGAAATAACTTCCGTTCAAAACTGGAAAGAAGCTTTCTGTGAAACTGCTCTGTGTCCTGTTAATTCATGTCACAGAGTTACATCTTTCCCTTCAAGAAGCCTTTCGATAAGGCTGTTCTTGTGGAATTGGCAAAGGGATATTTGGAAGCCCATAGAGGGCTAAGGTGAAAAAGTAAATATCTTCCTTTCAAAACTGGAAAGAAGCTTTCTGAGAATCTGCTCTGTGTTCTCTTAATTCATCTGACAGAGATACATCTTTCCCTTCAAGAAGCCTTTCGCTAAGGCTGTTCTTGAGAATTGGCAAAGGGATACTTGGAAGCCCATAGAGGGCTACGGTGAAAAACGAAATATCTTCCGTTCAAAACTGGAAAGAAGCTTTCTGAGAAACTGCTCTGTGTTCTGTTAATTCATCTCACAGAGTTACATCTTTCCCTTCTAGAAGCTTTTCGCTAAGGATGTTCCTGTGGAATTGGCAAAGGGATATTTGGTAGCCATAGAGGGCTATGGTGTAAAAGGAAATATCTTCCGTTCAAAACTGGAAAGAAGCTTTCTGAGAAACTGCTCTGTATTCTGTTAATTCATCTCACAGAGTTACATCTCTCACTTCAAGTAGCCTTTCGCTAAGGCTGTTCTTGTGGAATTGGCAAAGGGATATTTGGAAGACGGTAGAGGGCTATGGTGAAAAAGGAAATACCTTCGTTTCAAAACTGGAAAGAAGCTTTCTGAGAAACTGCTCTGTGTTCTGTTAATTCATCTCAGAGAGTTACATCTTTACTCCAAGAACCCTTTCGCTAAGGCTGTTCTTGTGGAAGTGGCGAAGGGATGTTTGGAAGTCCGTAGAGGTCTATGGTGAAAAAGGAAATATCTTCCGTTCAAAACTGGAAAGAAGCTTTCTGAGAAACTGCTCTGTGTTCTGTTAATTCATCTCACAGAGTTACATCTTTCCCTTCAAGAAGCCTTTCGCTAAGGCTGTTCTGGTGGAATTGGCCAAGGGATATTTGGAAACCCATAGAGGGCTATGGTGAAAAAGGAAATATCTTCCGTTCAAAACTGGAAAGAAGCTTTCTGAGAAACTGCTCTGTGTTCTGTTAATTCATCTCACAGAGTTACATCTTTCCCTTCAAGAAGTCTTTCGCTAAGGCTGTTCTTGAGGAATTGGAAAAGGGATATTTGGAAGCCCATAGAGGGCTATGGTGAAAAAGGAAATATCTTCCGTTCAAAACTGGAAAGAAGCTTTCTGAGAAACTGCTCTGTGTTCTGTTAATTCATCTCACAGAGTTACATCTTTCCCTTCAAGAAGCCTTTCGCTAAGGCTGTTCTTGTGGAATTGGCAAAGGGATATTTGGAAGCCCATAGAGGTCTATGGTGAAAAAGGAAATATCTTCCGTTCAAAACTGGAAAGAAGCTTTCTGAGAAACTGCTCTGTGTTCTGTTAATTCATCTCACAGAGTTACATCTTTCCCTTCAAGAAGCCTTTCGCTAAGGCTTTTCTTGTGGAATTGGCAAAGGGATATTTGGAAGCCCATAGAGGTCTATGGTGAAAAAGGAAATATCTTCCGTTCAAAAATGGAAAGAAGCTTTCTGAGAAACTGCTGTGTGTTCTGTTAATTCACCTCAAAGAGTTACATTTTTCCCTTCAAGAAGCCTTTCGCTAAGGCTGTTCTTGTGGAATTGGTCAAGGGATATTTGGAAGCCCCTAGAGGGCAATGGTGAAAAACGAAATATCTTCCGTTCAAAACTGGAAAGAAGCTTTCTGAGAAACCGCTCTGTGTTCTGCTAATTCATCTCACAGAGTTACATCTTTCCCTTCAAGAAGCCTTTCGCTAAGGCTTTTCTTGTGGAATTGGCAAAGTTATATTTGGAAGCCCAAAGAGGGCTATGGTGAAAAAGGAAATAACTTCCGTTCAAAACTGGAAAGAAGGTTTCGGAGAAACTGCTCTGTGTTCTGTTAATTCATCTCACAGAGTTACATCTTTCCCTTCAAGAAGCCTTTCGCTAAGGCTGTTCTTGAGGAATTGGCAAAGGGATATTTAGAAGCCCATAGAGGGCTATGGTGTAAAAGGAAATATCTTCCGTTCAAAACTGGAAAGAAGCTTTCTGAGAAACTGCTCTGTGTTCTGTTAATTCATCTCACAGAGTTACATCTTTCCCTTCAAGAAGTCTTTCGCTAAGGCTGTTCTAGTGGAATTGGCAAAGGGATATTTGGAAGCCCACAGAGGGCTATGGTGAAAAAGGAAATATATTCCGTTCAAAACTGGAAAGAAGCTTTCTGAGAAACTGCTCTGTGTTCTGTTAATTCATCTCACAGTGTTACATCTTTCCCTTCAAGAAGCCTTTCGCTAAGGCTGTTCTTGTTGAATTGGCACAGGGATATTTGGAAGCCCATAGAGGGCTATGGTGAAATAGGATACATCTTCCGTTCCAAACTGGAAAGAAGCTTTCTGATTAATTGCTCTGTGTTTTGTTAATTCATCTCACAGAGTTACATCTTTCCCTTCAAGAAGCCTTTCGATAAGGCTGTTCTTGTGGAATTGGCAAAGGGATATTTGGAAGCCCATAAAGGGCTATGGTGAAAAAGGAAATATCTTCCGTTCAAAACTGGGAAGAAACTTTGTGAGAAACTTCTCTGTGTTCTGTTAATTCATCTCACAGAGTTACATCTTTCCCTTCAAGAAGCCTATCGCTAAGGCTGTTCTGGTGGAATTGGCAAAGGGACATTTGGAAGCCCATAGAGGTCTACGGTGAAAAAGGAAATATCTTCCGTTCAAAACTGGAAAGAAGCTCTCTGAGAAACTGCTCTGTGTTCTGTTAATTCGTCTCACAGAGTTACATCTTTCCCTTCAAGAAGCCTTTCGCTAAGGCTGTTCTTGTGGAATTTGCAAAGGGATATTTGGAAACCCATAGATGGCTATGTTGAAAAAGGAAATATCTTCCGTTCAAAACTGGAAAGAAGCTTTCTGAGAAACTGCTCTGTGTTCTGTTAATTCATCTCACAGAGTTACATCTTCCCCTTCAAGAAGCCTTTCGCTAAGGCTGTTCTTGTGGAATTGGGAAAGGGATATTTGGAAGCCCATAGAGGGCTATGGTGAAAAAGGAAATATCTTCCGTTCCAAACTGGAAAGAAGCTTTCTGAGAAACTGCTCTGTGTTCTGTTAATTCATCTCACAGAGTTACATCTTTTCCTTCAAGAAGCCTTTCGCTAAGGCTGTTCTTGTGGAATTGGCAAAGGGATATTTGGAAGCCCATACAGGGCTATGGTGAAAAACGAAATATCTTCCGTTCAAAACTGGAAAGAAGCTTTCTGAGAAAATGCTCTGTGTTCTGTTAATTCATGTCACAGAGTTACATCTTTCCCTTCAAGAAGCCTTTCGCTAAGGCTGTTCTTGTGGAATTGGCAAAGGGATATTTGGAAGCCCTTAGAGGGCTATGGTGAAAAAGGAAATATCTTCCGTTCAAAACCGGAAAGAAGATTTCTGAGAAACTGCTCTGTGTTCTGTTAATTCATCTCACAGAGTTACATCTTTCCCTTCAAGAAGCCTTTCGCTAAGGCTGTTCTTGTGGAATTGGCAAAGGGATATTTGGAAGCCCATAGAGGGCTATGGTGAAAAAGGAAATATCTTCCGATCAAAACTGGAAAGAAGCTTTCTGAGAAACTGTTCTGTGTTCTGTTAATTCATGTCACAGAGTTACATCTTTCCCTTCAAGAAGCCTTTCGCTAAGGCTGTTCTTGTGGAATTGGCAAAGGGATATTTGGAAGCCCATAGAGAGCTATGCTGAAAAAGGAAATATCTTCCGTTGAAAACTGGAAAGAAGCTTTCTGAGAAACTGCTCTGTGTTCTGTTAATTCATCTCACAGAGTTACATCTTTCCCTTCAAGAAGCCTTTCGCTAAGGCTGTTCTTGTGGAATTGGCAAAGGGATATTTGGAAGCCCATAGAGGGCTATGGTGAAAAAGGAAATATCTTCCGTTCCAAACTGGAAAGAAGCTTTCTGAGAAACTGCTCTGTGTTCTATTAATTCATGTCACAGAGTTACATCTTTCCCTTCAAGAAGCCTTCGCTAAGGCTGTTCTTGTGGAATTGGCAAAGGGATATTTGGAAGCCCATAGAGGGCTATGGTGAAAAGGGAAATATCTTCCGTTCAAAACCGGAAAGAAGCTTACTGAGAAACTGCTCTGTGTTCTGTTAATCCATCTCACAGTGTTACATCTTTCCCTTCAAGAAGCCTTTCGCTAAGGCTGTTCTTGTTGAATTGGCAAAGGGATATTTGGAAGCCCATAGAGGGCTACGGTGAAAAAGGAAATATCTTCCGTTCAAAACTGAAAAGAAGCTTTCTGAGAAACGGCTCTGTGTTCCGTTAATTCATCTCAAAGAGTTACATCTTTCCCTTCAAGAAGCCTTTCGCTAAGGCTGTTTTTGAGGAATTGAAAAGGGATATTTGGAAGCCGGTAGAGGGCTATGGTGAAAAAGGAAATATCTTCCTTTCAAGACTGGAAAGAAGCTTTCTGAGAAACTGTTCTGTGTTCTTTTAATTCATCTCACAGAGTTACATCTTTCCCTTCAAGAAGCCTTTCGCTAAGTCTGTTCTTGTTGAATTGGCAAAGGGATACTTGGAATCCCTTAGAGGGCTATGGTGAAAAAGGAAATATCTTCCGTTCAAAACTGGAAATAAGCTTTCTGAGAAACTGCTCTGTGTTCCGTTAATTCATCTCACAGAGTTACATCTTTCCCTTCAAGAAGCCTTTCGCTAAGGCTGTTCTTGTGGAATTGGCAAAGGGATATTTGGAAGCCCATAGAGGGCTATGGTGAAAAAGGAAATATCTTCCGTTCAAAACCGGAAAGAAGCTTTCTGAGAAACTGCTCTGTGTTCTGTTAATTCATCTCACAGAGTTACATCTTTCCCTTCAAGAAGCCTTTCGCTAAGGCTGTTCTTGTGGAATTGGCAAAGGGATATTTGGAAGCCCATAGAGGGCTATGGTGAAAAAGGAAATATCTTCCGATCAAACCTGGAAAGAAGCTTTCTGAGAAACTGTTCTGTGTTCTGTTAATTCATGTCACAGAGTTACATCTTTCCCTTCAAGAAGCCTTTCGCTAAGGCTGTTCTTGTGGAATTGGCAAAGGGATATTTGGAAGTCCATAGAGAGCTATGCTGAAAAAGGAAATATCTTCCGTTGAAAACTGGAAAGAAGCTTTCTGAGAAACTGCTCTGTGTTCTGTGAATTCATCTCACAGAGTTACATCTTTCCCTTCAAGAAGCCTTACGCTAAGGCTGTTCTTGTGGAATTGGCAAAGGGATATTTGGAAGCCCATAGAGGGCTATGGTGAAAAAGGAAATATCTTCCGTTCAAAACTGGAAAGAAGCTTTCTGAGAAACTGCTCTGTGTTCTGTGAATTCATCTCACAGAGTTGCATCTTTCCCCTCAAGAAGCCTTTTGCTAAGGCTGTTCTTGTGGAATTGTCAAAGGGATATTTGGAAGTCATTAGAGGTCTATGGTGAAAAAGGAAATATCTTCCGTTCAAAACTGGAAAGAAGCTTTCTGAGAAACTGCTCTGTGTTCTGTTAATTCTTCTCACAGAGTTACATCTTTCCCTTCAAGAAGCCTTTCGCTAAGACTGTTCTTGTGGAATTGGCAAAGCGATATTTTGAAACCCATAGAGGGATATGGTGAAAAAGGAAATATCTTCCGATCAAAACTGGAAAGAAGCTTTCTGAGAAACTGCTCTGTGTTCTGTGAATTCATCTCACAGAGTTACATCTTTCCCTTCAAGAAGCCTTTCGCTAAGGCTGTTCTTGTGGAATTGGCAAAGGGATATTTGGAAGCCCATAGAGGGCTCTGGTGAAAAAGGAAATATCTTCCGTTCAAAACTAGAAAGAAGCTTTCTGAGACACTGCTCTGTGTTCTGTGAATTCATCTCACAGAGTTACATCTTTCCCTTCAAGAAGCCTTTCGCTAAGTCTGTTCTTGTGGAATTGGGAAAGGGATATTTGGAAGCCCATAGAGTTCTATGGTGAAAAAAAAATATCTTCCGTTCAAAACTGGAAGGAGGCTTTCTGAGAAACTGCTCTGTGTTCTGTTAATTCATCTCACAGAGTTACATCTTTCCCTTCAAGAAGCCTTTCGCTAAGGCTGTTCTTGTGGAATTGGCAAAGGGATATTTGGAAGCCCATAGAGGGCTACGGTGAAAAAGGAAATATCTTCCGATCAAAACTGGAAAGAAGCTTTCTGAGAAACTGCTCTGTGTTCTGTTAATTCATCTCACAGAATTACATCTTTCCCTTCAACAAGCCTTTCGCTTAGGCTGTTCGTGAGGAATTGGAAAAGTTATATTTGGAAGCCGGTAGAGGGCTATGGTGAAAAAGGAAATATCTTCCGTTCAACACTGGAAAGAAGCTTTCTGTGAAACTGCTCTGTGTTCTGTTAATTCATGTCACACAGTTACATCTTTCCCTTCAAGAAGCCTTTCGCTAAGGCTGTTCTGGTGAAATTGGCAAAGGGATATTTGGAAAACCATAGAGGGCTATGGTGAAAAAGGAAATAACTTCCGTTCAAAACTGGAAAGAAGCTTTCTGTGAAACTGCTCTGTGTCCTGTTAATTCATGTCACAGAGTTACATCTTTCCCTTCAAGAAGCCTTTCGATAAGGCTGTTCTTGTGGAATTGGCAAAGGGATATTTGGAAGCCCATAGAGGGCTAAGGTGAAAAAGTAAATATCTTCCTTTCAAAACTGGAAAGAAGCTTTCTGAGAATCTGCTCTGTGTTCTCTTAATTCATCTGACAGAGATACATCTTTCCCTTCAAGAAGCCTTTCGCTAAGGCTGTTCTTGAGAATTGGCAAAGGGATACTTGGAAGCCCATAGAGGGCTACGGTGAAAAACGAAATATCTTCCGTTCAAAACTGGAAAGAAGCTTTCTGAGAAACTGCTCTGTGTTCTGTTAATTCATCTCACAGAGTTACATCTTTCCCTTCTAGAAGCTTTTCGCTAAGGATGTTCCTGTGGAATTGGCAAAGGGATATTTGGTAGCCATAGAGGGCTATGGTGTAAAAGGAAATATCTTCCGTTCAAAACTGGAAAGAAGCTTTCTGAGAAACTGCTCTGTATTCTGTTAATTCATCTCACAGAGTTACATCTCTCACTTCAAGTAGCCTTTCGCTAAGGCTGTTCTTGTGGAATTGGCAAAGGGATATTTGGAAGACGGTAGAGGGCTATGGTGAAAAAGGAAATACCTTCGTTTCAAAACTGGAAAGAAGCTTTCTGAGAAACTGCTCTGTGTTCTGTTAATTCATCTCAGAGAGTTACATCTTTACTCCAAGAACCCTTTCGCTAAGGCTGTTCTTGTGGAAGTGGCGAAGGGATGTTTGGAAGTCCGTAGAGGTCTATGGTGAAAAAGGAAATATCTTCCGTTCAAAACTGGAAAGAAGCTTTCTGAGAAACTGCTCTGTGTTCTGTTAATTCATCTCACAGAGTTACATCTTTCCCTTCAAGAAGCCTTTCGCTAAGGCTGTTCTGGTGGAATTGGCCAAGGGATATTTGGAAACCCATAGAGGGCTATGGTGAAAAAGGAAATATCTTCCGTTCAAAACTGGAAAGAAGCTTTCTGAGAAACTGCTCTGTGTTCTGTTAATTCATCTCACAGAGTTACATCTTTCCCTTCAAGAAGTCTTTCGCTAAGGCTGTTCTTGAGGAATTGGAAAAGGGATATTTGGAAGCCCATAGAGGGCTATGGTGAAAAAGGAAATATCTTCCGTTCAAAACTGGAAAGAAGCTTTCTGAGAAACTGCTCTGTGTTCTGTTAATTCATCTCACAGAGTTACATCTTTCCCTTCAAGAAGCCTTTCGCTAAGGCTGTTCTTGTGGAATTGGCAAAGGGATATTTGGAAGCCCATAGAGGTCTATGGTGAAAAAGGAAATATCTTCCGTTCAAAACTGGAAAGAAGCTTTCTGAGAAACTGCTCTGTGTTCTGTTAATTCATCTCACAGAGTTACATCTTTCCCTTCAAGAAGCCTTTCGCTAAGGCTTTTCTTGTGGAATTGGCAAAGGGATATTTGGAAGCCCATAGAGGTCTATGGTGAAAAAGGAAATATCTTCCGTTCAAAAATGGAAAGAAGCTTTCTGAGAAACTGCTGTGTGTTCTGTTAATTCACCTCAAAGAGTTACATTTTTCCCTTCAAGAAGCCTTTCGCTAAGGCTGTTCTTGTGGAATTGGTCAAGGGATATTTGGAAGCCCCTAGAGGGCAATGGTGAAAAACGAAATATCTTCCGTTCAAAACTGGAAAGAAGCTTTCTGAGAAACCGCTCTGTGTTCTGCTAATTCATCTCACAGAGTTACATCTTTCCCTTCAAGAAGCCTTTCGCTAAGGCTTTTCTTGTGGAATTGGCAAAGTTATATTTGGAAGCCCAAAGAGGGCTATGGTGAAAAAGGAAATAACTTCCGTTCAAAACTGGAAAGAAGGTTTCGGAGAAACTGCTCTGTGTTCTGTTAATTCATCTCACAGAGTTACATCTTTCCCTTCAAGAAGCCTTTCGCTAAGGCTGTTCTTGAGGAATTGGCAAAGGGATATTTAGAAGCCCATAGAGGGCTATGGTGTAAAAGGAAATATCTTCCGTTCAAAACTGGAAAGAAGCTTTCTGAGAAACTGCTCTGTGTTCTGTTAATTCATCTCACAGAGTTACATCTTTCCCTTCAAGAAGTCTTTCGCTAAGGCTGTTCTAGTGGAATTGGCAAAGGGATATTTGGAAGCCCACAGAGGGCTATGGTGAAAAAGGAAATATATTCCGTTCAAAACTGGAAAGAAGCTTTCTGAGAAACTGCTCTGTGTTCTGTTAATTCATCTCACAGTGTTACATCTTTCCCTTCAAGAAGCCTTTCGCTAAGGCTGTTCTTGTTGAATTGGCACAGGGATATTTGGAAGCCCATAGAGGGCTATGGTGAAATAGGATACATCTTCCGTTCCAAACTGGAAAGAAGCTTTCTGATTAATTGCTCTGTGTTTTGTTAATTCATCTCACAGAGTTACATCTTTCCCTTCAAGAAGCCTTTCGATAAGGCTGTTCTTGTGGAATTGGCAAAGGGATATTTGGAAGCCCATAAAGGGCTATGGTGAAAAAGGAAATATCTTCCGTTCAAAACTGGGAAGAAACTTTGTGAGAAACTTCTCTGTGTTCTGTTAATTCATCTCACAGAGTTACATCTTTCCCTTCAAGAAGCCTATCGCTAAGGCTGTTCTGGTGGAATTGGCAAAGGGACATTTGGAAGCCCATAGAGGTCTACGGTGAAAAAGGAAATATCTTCCGTTCAAAACTGGAAAGAAGCTCTCTGAGAAACTGCTCTGTGTTCTGTTAATTCGTCTCACAGAGTTACATCTTTCCCTTCAAGAAGCCTTTCGCTAAGGCTGTTCTTGTGGAATTTGCAAAGGGATATTTGGAAACCCATAGATGGCTATGTTGAAAAAGGAAATATCTTCCGTTCAAAACTGGAAAGAAGCTTTCTGAGAAACTGCTCTGTGTTCTGTTAATTCATCTCACAGAGTTACATCTTCCCCTTCAAGAAGCCTTTCGCTAAGGCTGTTCTTGTGGAATTGGGAAAGGGATATTTGGAAGCCCATAGAGGGCTATGGTGAAAAAGGAAATATCTTCCGTTCCAAACTGGAAAGAAGCTTTCTGAGAAACTGCTCTGTGTTCTGTTAATTCATCTCACAGAGTTACATCTTTTCCTTCAAGAAGCCTTTCGCTAAGGCTGTTCTTGTGGAATTGGCAAAGGGATATTTGGAAGCCCATACAGGGCTATGGTGAAAAACGAAATATCTTCCGTTCAAAACTGGAAAGAAGCTTTCTGAGAAAATGCTCTGTGTTCTGTTAATTCATGTCACAGAGTTACATCTTTCCCTTCAAGAAGCCTTTCGCTAAGGCTGTTCTTGTGGAATTGGCAAAGGGATATTTGGAAGCCCTTAGAGGGCTATGGTGAAAAAGGAAATATCTTCCGTTCAAAACCGGAAAGAAGATTTCTGAGAAACTGCTCTGTGTTCTGTTAATTCATCTCACAGAGTTACATCTTTCCCTTCAAGAAGCCTTTCGCTAAGGCTGTTCTTGTGGAATTGGCAAAGGGATATTTGGAAGCCCATAGAGGGCTATGGTGAAAAAGGAAATATCTTCCGTTCCAAACTGGAAAGAAGCTTTCTGAGAAACTGCTCTGTGTTCTATTAATTCATGTCACAGAGTTACATCTTTCCCTTCAAGAAGCCTTCGCTAAGGCTGTTCTTGTGGAATTGGCAAAGGGATATTTGGAAGCCCATAGAGGGCTATGGTGAAAAGGGAAATATCTTCCGTTCAAAACCGGAAAGAAGCTTACTGAGAAACTGCTCTGTGTTCTGTTAATCCATCTCACAGTGTTACATCTTTCCCTTCAAGAAGCCTTTCGCTAAGGCTGTTCTTGTTGAATTGGCAAAGGGATATTTGGAAGCCCATAGAGGGCTACGGTGAAAAAGGAAATATCTTCCGTTCAAAACTGAAAAGAAGCTTTCTGAGAAACGGCTCTGTGTTCCGTTAATTCATCTCAAAGAGTTACATCTTTCCCTTCAAGAAGCCTTTCGCTAAGGCTGTTTTTGAGGAATTGAAAAGGGATATTTGGAAGCCGGTAGAGGGCTATGGTGAAAAAGGAAATATCTTCCTTTCAAGACTGGAAAGAAGCTTTCTGAGAAACTGTTCTGTGTTCTTTTAATTCATCTCACAGAGTTACATCTTTCCCTTCAAGAAGCCTTTCGCTAAGTCTGTTCTTGTTGAATTGGCAAAGGGATACTTGGAATCCCTTAGAGGGCTATGGTGAAAAAGGAAATATCTTCCGTTCAAAACTGGAAATAAGCTTTCTGAGAAACTGCTCTGTGTTCCGTTAATTCATCTCACAGAGTTACATCTTTCCCTTCAAGAATCCTTTCGCTAAGGCTGTTCTTGAGGAATTGGAATAGGGATATTTGGAAGCCGGTAGAGGGCTATGGTGAAAAAGGAAATATCTTCCTTTCAAAACTGGAAAGAAGCTTTCTGAGAAACTGTTCTGTGTTCTTTTAATTCATCTCACAGAGTTACATCTTTCCTCCAAGAACCCTTTCGCTAAGGCTGTTCTTGTGGAAGTGGCAAAGGGATATTTGGAAGTCCATTGAGGTCTATGGTGAAAAAGGAAATATCTTCCGTTCAAAAGTGGAAATAAGCTTTCTGAGAAACTGCTCTGTGTTCTGTTAATTCATCTCACAGAGTTACATCTTTCCCTTCAAGAAGCCTTTCGCTAAGACTGTTCTTGTGGAATTGGCAAAGGGATATTTGGAATCCCATAGAGGGCTATGGTGAAAAAGGAAATATCTTCCGTTCCAAACTGGAAAGAAGTTTTCTGAGAATCTGCTCTGTGTTCTCTTAATTCATCTCACAGAGTTACATGTTTCCCTTCAAGAAGCCTTTCGCTATGGCTGTTCTTGTGGAATTGACAAAGGGATATTTGGAAGCCCATAGAGGGCTATGGTGAAAAAGGAAATACCTTCCTTTCAAAACTGGAAAGAAGCTTTCTGAGAAACTGCTCTGTGTTCTGTTAATTCATCTCACAGAGTTACATCTTTCCCTTCAAGAAACCTTTCGCTAAGGCTGTTCTGGTGGAATTGGCAAAGGGATATTTGGAAGCCCATAGAGGGCTAAGGTGAAAAAGGAAATATCTTCCTTTCAAAACTGGAAAGAAGCTTTCTGAGAAACTGCTCTGTGTTCTGTTAATTCGTCTCACAGAGTTACATCTTTCCCTTCAAGAAGCCTTTCGCTAAGGCTTTTCTTGTGGAATTGGCAAAGGGATATTTGAAAGCCCATAGAGGTCTATGGTGAAAAAGGAAATATCTTCCGTTCAAAACTGGAAAGAAGCTTTATGAGAAACTGCTCTGTGTTTTGTTAATTCATCTCACAGAGTTACATCTTTCCCTTCAAGAAGCCTTTCGCTAAGGCTGTTCTTGTGGAATTGGTCAAGGGATATTTGGAAGCCCATAGAGGGCAATGGTGAAAAACGAAATATCTTCCGTTCAAAACTGGAAAGAAGCTTTCTGAGAAACCGCTCTGTGTTCTGTTAATTCATCTCACAGAGTTACATCTTTCCCTTCAAGAAGCCTTTCGCTAAGGCTTTTCTTGTGGAATTGGCAAAGTTATATTTGGAAGCCCAAAGAGGGCTATGGTGAAAAAGGAAATATCTTCCGTTCAAAACTGGAAAGAAGCTTTCTGAGAAACTGCTCTGTGTTCTGTTAATTCATCTCACAGAATTACATCTTTCCCTTCAAGAAGTCTTTCGCTAAGGCTGTCCTTGAGGAATTGGAAAAGGGATATTTGGAAGCCCATAGAGGGCTATGGTGAAAAAGGAAATATCTTCCGTTCAAAACTGGAAAGAAGCTTTCTGAGAAACTGCTCTGTGTTCTGTTAATTCATCTCACAGAGTTACATCTTTCCCTTCAAGAGGCCTTTCGCTAAGGCTGTTATTGTGGAAGTGGCAAAGGGATATTTGGAAGTCCATAGAGGTCTATGGTGAAAAAGGAAATATCTTCCGTTCAAACCTGGAAATAAGCTTTCTGAGAAACAGCTCTGTGTTCTGTTAATTCATCTCACAGAGTTACATCTTTCCCTTCAAGAAGCCTTTCGCTAAGTCTGTTCTTGTGGAATTGGCAAAGGCATATTTGGAATCCCATAGAGGGCTATGGTGAAAAAGGAAATATCTTCCGTTCAAAACTGGAAAGATGCTTTATGAGAAACCGCTCTGTGTTCTGTTAATTCATCTCACAGAGTTACATCTTTCCCTTCAAGAAGCCTTTCGCTAAGGCTGTTCTTGTGGAATTGGGAAAGGGATATTTGGAAGCCCATACAGAGCTATGGTGAAAAACGAAATATCTTCCGTTCAAAACTGGAAAGAAGCTTTCTGAGAAACTGCTCTGTGTTCTGTTAATTCATGTCACAGAGTTACATCTTTCCCTTCAAGAAGCCTTTCGCTAAGGCTGTTCTTGTGGAATTGGCAAAGGGATATTTGGAAGCCCATAGAGGGCTATGGTGAAAAAGGAAATATCTTCCGTTCAAAACCGGAAAGAAGCCTTCTGAGAAACTGCTCTGTGTTCTGTTAATTCATCTCACAGAGTTACATCTTTCCCTTCAAGAAGCCTTTCGCTAAGGCTGTTCTTGTGGAATTGGCAAAGGGATATTTGGAAGCCCATAGAGGGCTATGGTGAAAAAGGAAATATCTTCCGATCAAACCTGGAAAGAAGCTTTCTGAGAAACTGTTCTGTGTTCTGTTAATTCATGTCACAGAGTTACATCTTTCCCTTCAAGAAGCCTTTCGCTAAGGCTGTTCTTGTGGAATTGGCAAAGGGATATTTGGAAGTCCATAGAGAGCTATGCTGAAAAAGGAAATATCTTCCGTTGAAAACTGGAAAGAAGCTTTCTGAGAAACTGCTCTGTGTTCTGTTAATTCATCTCACAGAGTTACATCTTTCCCTTCAAGAAGCCTTTCGCTAAGGCTGTTCTTGTGGAATTGGCAAAGGGATATTTGGAAGCCCTTAGAGGGCTATGGTGAAAAAGGAAATATCTTCCGTTCAAAACCGGAAAGAAGATTTCTGAGAAACTGCTCTGTGTTCTGTTAATTCATCTCACAGAGTTACATCTTTCCCTTCAAGAAGCCTTTCGCTAAGGCTGTTCTTGTGGAATTGGCAAAGGGATATTTGGAAGCCCATAGAGGGCTATGGTGAAAAAGGAAATATCTTCCGTTCCAAACTGGAAAGAAGCTTTCTGAGAAACTGCTCTGTGTTCTATTAATTCATGTCACAGAGTTACATCTTTCCCTTCAAGAAGCCTTCGCTAAGGCTGTTCTTGTGGAATTGGCAAAGGGATATTTGGAAGCCCATAGAGGGCTATGGTGAAAAGGGAAATATCTTCCGTTCAAAACCGGAAAGAAGCTTACTGAGAAACTGCTCTGTGTTCTGTTAATCCATCTCACAGTGTTACATCTTTCCCTTCAAGAAGCCTTTCGCTAAGGCTGTTCTTGTTGAATTGGCAAAGGGATATTTGGAAGCCCATAGAGGGCTACGGTGAAAAAGGAAATATCTTCCGTTCAAAACTGAAAAGAAGCTTTCTGAGAAACGGCTCTGTGTTCCGTTAATTCATCTCAAAGAGTTACATCTTTCCCTTCAAGAAGCCTTTCGCTAAGGCTGTTTTTGAGGAATTGAAAAGGGATATTTGGAAGCCGGTAGAGGGCTATGGTGAAAAAGGAAATATCTTCCTTTCAAGACTGGAAAGAAGCTTTCTGAGAAACTGTTCTGTGTTCTTTTAATTCATCTCACAGAGTTACATCTTTCCCTTCAAGAAGCCTTTCGCTAAGTCTGTTCTTGTTGAATTGGCAAAGGGATACTTGGAATCCCTTAGAGGGCTATGGTGAAAAAGGAAATATCTTCCGTTCAAAACTGGAAATAAGCTTTCTGAGAAACTGCTCTGTGTTCCGTTAATTCATCTCACAGAGTTACATCTTTCCCTTCAAGAATCCTTTCGCTAAGGCTGTTCTTGAGGAATTGGAATAGGGATATTTGGAAGCCGGTAGAGGGCTATGGTGAAAAAGGAAATATCTTCCTTTCAAAACTGGAAAGAAGCTTTCTGAGAAACTGTTCTGTGTTCTTTTAATTCATCTCACAGAGTTACATCTTTCCTCCAAGAACCCTTTCGCTAAGGCTGTTCTTGTGGAAGTGGCAAAGGGATATTTGGAAGTCCATTGAGGTCTATGGTGAAAAAGGAAATATCTTCCGTTCAAAAGTGGAAATAAGCTTTCTGAGAAACTGCTCTGTGTTCTGTTAATTCATCTCACAGAGTTACATCTTTCCCTTCAAGAAGCCTTTCGCTAAGACTGTTCTTGTGGAATTGGCAAAGGGATATTTGGAATCCCATAGAGGGCTATGGTGAAAAAGGAAATATCTTCCGTTCCAAACTGGAAAGAAGTTTTCTGAGAATCTGCTCTGTGTTCTCTTAATTCATCTCACAGAGTTACATGTTTCCCTTCAAGAAGCCTTTCGCTATGGCTGTTCTTGTGGAATTGACAAAGGGATATTTGGAAGCCCATAGAGGGCTATGGTGAAAAAGGAAATACCTTCCTTTCAAAACTGGAAAGAAGCTTTCTGAGAAACTGCTCTGTGTTCTGTTAATTCATCTCACAGAGTTACATCTTTCCCTTCAAGAAACCTTTCGCTAAGGCTGTTCTGGTGGAATTGGCAAAGGGATATTTGGAAGCCCATAGAGGGCTAAGGTGAAAAAGGAAATATCTTCCTTTCAAAACTGGAAAGAAGCTTTCTGAGAAACTGCTCTGTGTTCTGTTAATTCGTCTCACAGAGTTACATCTTTCCCTTCAAGAAGCCTTTCGCTAAGGCTTTTCTTGTGGAATTGGCAAAGGGATATTTGGAAGCCCATAGAGGTCTATGGTGAAAAAGGAAATATCTTCCGTTCAAAACTGGAAAGAAGCTTTATGAGAAACTGCTCTGTGTTTTGTTAATTCATCTCACAGAGTTACATCTTTCCCTTCAAGAAGCCTTTCGCTAAGGCTGTTCTTGTGGAATTGGTCAAGGGATATTTGGAAGCCCATAGAGGGCAATGGTGAAAAACGAAATATCTTCCGTTCAAAACTGGAAAGAAGCTTTCTGAGAAACCGCTCTGTGTTCTGTTAATTCATCTCACAGAGTTACATCTTTCCCTTCAAGAAGCCTTTCGCTAAGGCTTTTCTTGTGGAATTGGCAAAGTTATATTTGGAAGCCCAAAGAGGGCTATGGTGAAAAAGGAAATATCTTCCGTTCAAAACTGGAAAGAAGCTTTCTGAGAAACTGCTCTGTGTTCTGTTAATTCATCTCACAGAATTACATCTTTCCCTTCAAGAAGTCTTTCGCTAAGGCTGTCCTTGAGGAATTGGAAAAGGGATATTTGGAAGCCCATAGAGGGCTATGGTGAAAAAGGAAATATCTTCCGTTCAAAACTGGAAAGAAGCTTTCTGCGAAACTGCTCTGTGTTCTGTTAATTCATCTCACAGAGTTACATCTTTCCCTTCAAGAGGCCTTTCGCTAAGGCTGTTATTGTGGAAGTGGCAAAGGGATATTTGGAAGTCCATAGAGGTCTATGGTGAAAAAGGAAATATCTTCCGTTCAAACCTGGAAATAAGCTTTCTGAGAAACAGCTCTGTGTTCTGTTAATTCATCTCACAGAGTTACATCTTTCCCTTCAAGAAGCCTTTCGCTAAGTCTGTTCTTGTGGAATTGGCAAAGGCATATTTGGAATCCCATAGAGGGCTATGGTGAAAAAGGAAATATCTTCCGTTCAAAACTGGAAAGAAGCTTTATGAGAAACCGCTCTGTGTTCTGTTAATTCATCTCACAGAGTTACATCTTTCCCTTCAAGAAGCCTTTCGCTAAGGCTGTTCTTGTGGAATTGGGAAAGGGATATTTGGAAGCCCATACAGAGCTATGGTGAAAAACGAAATATCTTCCGTTCAAAACTGGAAAGAAGCTTTCTGAGAAACTGCTCTGTGTTCTGTTAATTCATGTCACAGAGTTACATCTTTCCCTTCAAGAAGCCTTTCGCTAAGGCTGTTCTTGTGGAATTGGCAAAGGGATATTTGGAAGCCCATAGAGGGCTATGGTGAAAAAGGAAATATCTTCCGTTCAAAACCGGAAAGAAGCCTTCTGAGAAACTGCTCTGTGTTCTGTTAATTCATCTCACAGAGTTACATCTTTCCCTTCAAGAAGCCTTTCGCTAAGGCTGTTCTTGTGGAATTGGCAAAGGGATATTTGGAAGCCCATAGAGGGCTATGGTGAAAAAGGAAATATCTTCCGATCAAACCTGGAAAGAAGCTTTCTGAGAAACTGTTCTGTGTTCTGTTAATTCATGTCACAGAGTTACATCTTTCCCTTCAAGAAGCCTTTCGCTAAGGCTGTTCTTGTGGAATTGGCAAAGGGATATTTGGAAGTCCATAGAGAGCTATGCTGAAAAAGGAAATATCTTCCGTTGAAAACTGGAAAGAAGCTTTCTGAGAAACTGCTCTGTGTTCTGTTAATTCATCTCACAGAGTTACATCTTTCCCTTCAAGAAGCCTTTCGCTAAGGCTGTTCTTGTGGAATTGGCAAAGGGATATTTGGAAGCCCATAGAGGGCTATGGTGAAAAAGGAAATATCTTCCGTTCCAAACTGGAAAGAAGCTTTCTGAGAAACTGCTCTGTGTTCTATTAATTCATGTCACAGAGTTACATCTTTCCCTTCAAGAAGCCTTTCGCTAAGGCTGTTCTTGTGGAATTGGCAAAGGGATATTTGGAAGCCCATAGAGGGCTATGGTGAAAAAGGAAATATCTTCCGTTCAAAACCGGAAAGAAGCTTACTGAGAAACTGCTCTGTGTTCTGTTAATTCATCTCACAGAGTTACATCTTTCCCTTCAAGAAGCCTTTCGCTAAGGCTGTTCTTGTTGAATTGGCAAAGGGATATTTGGAAGCCCATAGAGGGCTACGGTGAAAAAGGAAATATCTTCCGTTCAAAACTGAAAAGAAGCTTTCTGAGAAACGGCTCTGTGTTCCGTTAATTCATCTCAAAGAGTTACATCTTTCCCTTCAAGAAGCCTTTCGCTAAGGCTGTTTTTGAGGAATTGGAAAAGGGATATTTGGAAGCCGGTAGAGGGTTATGGTGAAAAAGGAAATACCTTCCTTTCAAAACTGGAAAGAAGCTTTCTGAGAAACTGTTCTGTGTTCTTTTAATTCATCTCACAGAGTTACATCTTTCCCTTCAAGAAGCCTTTCGCTAAGGCTGTTCTTGTTGAATTGGCAAAGGGATATTTGGAAGCCCATAGAGGGCTACGGTGAAAAAGGAAATATCTTCCGTTCAAAACTGAAAAGAAGCTTTCTGAGAAACTGCTCTGTGTTCCGTAAATTCATCTCACAGAGTTACATCTTTCCCTTCAAGAAGCCTTTCGCTAAGGCTGTTTTTGAGGAATTGGAAAAGGGATATTTGGAAGCCGGTAGAGGGCTATGGTGAAAAAGGAAATATCTTCCTTTCAAAACTGGAAAGAAGCTTTCTGAGAAACTGTTCTGTGTTCTTTTAATTCATCTCACAGAGTTACATCTTTCCTCCAAGACCCTTTCGCTAAGGCTGTTCCTGTGGATATGGCAAAGGGATATTTGGAAGTCCATAGAGGTCTATGGTGAAAAAGGAAATATCTTCCGTTCAAAAGTGGAAATAAGCTTTCTGGGAAACAGCTCTGTGTTCTGTTAATTCATCTCACAGAGTTACATCTTTCCCTTCAAGAAGCCTTTCGCTAAGTCTGTTCTTGTAGAATTGGCAAAGGGATATTTCGAATCCCTTAGAGGGCTATGGTGAAAAAGGAAATATCTTCCGTTCAAAACTGGAAATAAGCTTTCTGAGAAACTGCTCTGTGTTCCGTTAATTCATCTCACAGAGTTACATCTTTCCCTTCAAGAATCCTTTCGCTAAGGCTGTTCTTGAGGAATTGGAAAAGGGATATTTGGAAGCCGGTAGAGGGCTATGGTGAAAAAGGAAATATCTTCCTTTCAAAACTGGAAAGAAGCTCTGAGAAACTGTTCTGTGTTCTTTTAATTCATCTCACAGAGTTACATCTTTCCTCCAAGAACCCTTTCGCTAAGGCTGTTCTTGTGGAAGTGGGAAAGGGATATTTGGAAGTCCATTGAGGTCTATGGTGAAAAAGGAAATATCTTCCGTTCAAAAGTGGAAATAAGCTTTCTGAGAAACTGCTCTGTGTTCTGTTAATTCATCTCACAGAGTTACATCTTTCCCTTCAAGAAGCCTTTCGCTAAGGCTGTTCTTGTGGATTTGGCAAAGGGATATTTGGAAGCCCCTAGAGGGCTATGTTGAAAAAGGAAATATCTTCCGTTCAAAACTGGAAAGAAGCTTCCTGAGAAACTGCTCTGTGTTCTGTTAATTTATCTCACAGAGTTACATCTTTCCCTTCAAGAAGCCTTTCGCTAAGGCTGTACTTGTGTAATTGGCAAAGGGATATTTGGAAGCCCATAGAGGGCTATGGTGAAAAGGGAAATATCTTCCGTTCAAAACTGGAAAGAAGCTTTCTGAGAAACTGCTCTGTGTTCTCTTAATTCATCTGACAGAGATATATGTTTCCTTTCAAGAAGCCTTTCGCTAAGGCTGTTCTTGTGGAATTGGCAAAGGGATATTTGGAAGCCCATAGAGGGCTATGGTGAAAAAGGAAATATCTTCCATTCAAAACTGGAAAGAAGCTTTCTGAGAAACTGCTCTGTGTTCTGTTAATTCATTTCACAGAGTTACATCTTTCCCTTCAAGAAGCCTTTCGCTAAGGCTGTTCTTGTGGAATTGGCAAAGGGATCTTTGGAAGCCCATAGAAGGCTCTGGTGAAAAAGGAAATATCTTCCGTTCAAAACTGGAAAGAAGCTTTCTGAGAAACTGCTCTGTGTTCTGTTAATTCATGTCACAGAGTTACATCTTTCCCTTCAAGAAGCCTTTCGCTAAGGCTGTTCTTGTGGAATTGGCAAAGGGATATTTGGAAGCCTATAGAGGGCTATGTTGTAAAAGGAAATATCTTCCGTTCAAAAGTGGAAACAAGCTTTCTGAGAAACTGCTCTGTGTTCTGTTAATTTATCTCACAGAGTTACATCTTTCCCTTCAAGATCCCTATCGCTAAGGCTGTTCTTGTTTAATTGGAAAAGGGATATTTGGAAGCCCATAGAAGGCTATGGTGAAAAAGGAAATATCTTCCGTTCAGAACTGGAAAGAAGCTTTCTGAGAAACTGCTCTGTGTTCTCTTAATTCATCTCAAAGAGTTACATCATTCCCTTCAAGAAGCCTTTCGTTAAGTCTGTTCTGGTGGAATTGGCAAAGGGATATTTGGAATCCCATAGAGGGCTATGGTGAAAAAGGAAATATCTTCCGTTCCAAACTGGAAAGAAGTTTTCTGAGAATCTGCTCTGTGTTCTCTTAATTCATCTCACAGAGTTACAAGTTTCCCTTCAAGAAGCCTTTCGCTAAGGCTGTTCTTATGGAATTGGCAAAGGGATATTTGGAAGCCCATAGAGGGCTAAGGTGAAAAAGGAAATATCTTCCCTTCAAAACTGGGAAGAAGCTTTCTGAGAAACTGCTCTGTGTTCTGTTAATTCATGTCACTGAGTTACATCTTTCCCTTCAAGAAGCCTTTCGCTAAGGCTGTTCTTGCGGAATTGGCAAAGGGATATTTGGAAGCCCATAGAGGACTATGGTGAAAAAGGAAATATCTTCCGTTCAAAACTGGAAAGAAGCTTTCTGAGAAACTGCTGTGTGTTCTGTTAATTCATCTCACAGAGTTACATCTTTCCCTTCAAGAAGCCTTTCGCTAAGGCTGTTCTTGTGGAATTGGCAAAGGGATATTTGGAAGCCTATAGAGGGCTATGTTGAAAAAGGAAATATCTTCCGTTCAAAACTGGAAAGAAGCTTTCTGAGAAACTGCTCTGTGTTCTGTTAATTTATCTGACAGAGTTACATCTTTCCCTTCAAGAACCCTTTCGCTAAGGCTGTTCTTGTGGAATTGGCAAAGGGATATTTGGAAGCCCATACAGGGCTAAGGTGAAAAAGGAAATAACTTCCGTTCAAAACTGGAAAGAAGCTTTCTGTGAAACTGCTCTGTGTCCTGTTAATTCATGTCACAGAGTTACATCTTTCCCTTCAAGAAGCCTTTCGATAAGGCTGTTCTTGTGGAATTGGCAAAGGGATATTTGGAAGCCCATAGAGGGCTAAGGTGAAAAAGTAAATATCTTCCTTTCAAAACTGGAAAGAAGCTTTCTGAGAATCTGCTCTGTGTTCTCTTAATTCATCTGACAGAGATACATCTTTCCCTTCAAGAAGCCTTTCGCTAAGGCTGTTCTTGAGAATTGGCAAAGGGATACTTGGAAGCCCATAGAGGGCTACGGTGAAAAACGAAATATCTTCCGTTCAAAACTGGAAAGAAGCTTTCTGAGAAACTGCTCTGTGTTCTGTTAATTCATCTCACAGAGTTACATCTTTCCCTTCTAGAAGCTTTTCGCTAAGGATGTTCCTGTGGAATTGGCAAAGGGATATTTGGTAGCCATAGAGGGCTATGGTGTAAAAGGAAATATCTTCCGTTCAAAACTGGAAAGAAGCTTTCTGAGAAACTGCTCTGTATTCTGTTAATTCATCTCACAGAGTTACATCTCTCACTTCAAGTAGCCTTTCGCTAAGGCTGTTCTTGTGGAATTGGCAAAGGGATATTTGGAAGACGGTAGAGGGCTATGGTGAAAAAGGAAATACCTTCGTTTCAAAACTGGAAAGAAGCTTTCTGAGAAACTGCTCTGTGTTCTGTTAATTCATCTCAGAGAGTTACATCTTTACTCCAAGAACCCTTTCGCTAAGGCTGTTCTTGTGGAAGTGGCGAAGGGATGTTTGGAAGTCCGTAGAGGTCTATGGTGAAAAAGGAAATATCTTCCGTTCAAAACTGGAAAGAAGCTTTCTGAGAAACTGCTCTGTGTTCTGTTAATTCATCTCACAGAGTTACATCTTTCCCTTCAAGAAGCCTTTCGCTAAGGCTGTTCTGGTGGAATTGGCCAAGGGATATTTGGAAACCCATAGAGGGCTATGGTGAAAAAGGAAATATCTTCCGTTCAAAACTGGAAAGAAGCTTTCTGAGAAACTGCTCTGTGTTCTGTTAATTCATCTCACAGAGTTACATCTTTCCCTTCAAGAAGTCTTTCGCTAAGGCTGTTCTTGAGGAATTGGAAAAGGGATATTTGGAAGCCCATAGAGGGCTATGGTGAAAAAGGAAATATCTTCCGTTCAAAACTGGAAAGAAGCTTTCTGAGAAACTGCTCTGTGTTCTGTTAATTCATCTCACAGATTTACATCTTTCCCTTCAAGAAGCCTTTCGCTAAGGCTGTTCTTGTGGAATTGGCAAAGGGATATTTGGAAGCCCATAGAGGTCTATGGTGAAAAAGGAAATATCTTCCGTTCAAAACTGGAAAGAAGCTTTCTGAGAAACTGCTCTGTGTTCTGTTAATTCATCTCACAGAGTTACATCTTTCCCTTCAAGAAGCCTTTCGCTAAGGCTTTTCTTGTGGAATTGGCAAAGGGATATTTGGAAGCCCATAGAGGTCTATGGTGAAAAAGGAAATATCTTCCGTTCAAAAATGGAAAGAAGCTTTCTGAGAAACTGCTGTGTGTTCTGTTAATTCACCTCAAAGAGTTACATTTTTCCCTTCAAGAAGCCTTTCGCTAAGGCTGTTCTTGTGGAATTGGTCAAGGGATATTTGGAAGCCCCTAGAGGGCAATGGTGAAAAACGAAATATCTTCCGTTCAAAACTGGAAAGAAGCTTTCTGAGAAACCGCTCTGTGTTCTGCTAATTCATCTCACAGAGTTACATCTTTCCCTTCAAGAAGCCTTTCGCTAAGGCTTTTCTTGTGGAATTGGCAAAGTTATATTTGGAAGCCCAAAGAGGGCTATGGTGAAAAAGGAAATAACTTCCGTTCAAAACTGGAAAGAAGGTTTCGGAGAAACTGCTCTGTGTTCTGTTAATTCATCTCACAGAGTTACATCTTTCCCTTCAAGAAGCCTTTCGCTAAGGCTGTTCTTGAGGAATTGGCAAAGGGATATTTAGAAGCCCATAGAGGGCTATGGTGTAAAAGGAAATATCTTCCGTTCAAAACTGGAAAGAAGCTTTCTGAGAAACTGCTCTGTGTTCTGTTAATTCATCTCACAGAGTTACATCTTTCCCTTCAAGAAGTCTTTCGCTAAGGCTGTTCTAGTGGAATTGGCAAAGGGATATTTGGAAGCCCACAGAGGGCTATGGTGAAAAAGGAAATATATTCCGTTCAAAACTGGAAAGAAGCTTTCTGAGAAACTGCTCTGTGTTCTGTTAATTCATCTCACAGTGTTACATCTTTCCCTTCAAGAAGCCTTTCGCTAAGGCTGTTCTTGTTGAATTGGCACAGGGATATTTGGAAGCCCATAGAGGGCTATGGTGAAATAGGATACATCTTCCGTTCCAAACTGGAAAGAAGCTTTCTGATTAATTGCTCTGTGTTTTGTTAATTCATCTCACAGAGTTACATCTTTCCCTTCAAGAAGCCTTTCGATAAGGCTGTTCTTGTGGAATTGGCAAAGGGATATTTGGAAGCCCATAAAGGGCTATGGTGAAAAAGGAAATATCTTCCGTTCAAAACTGGGAAGAAACTTTGTGAGAAACTTCTCTGTGTTCTGTTAATTCATCTCACAGAGTTACATCTTTCCCTTCAAGAAGCCTATCGCTAAGGCTGTTCTGGTGGAATTGGCAAAGGGACATTTGGAAGCCCATAGAGGTCTACGGTGAAAAAGGAAATATCTTCCGTTCAAAACTGGAAAGAAGCTCTCTGAGAAACTGCTCTGTGTTCTGTTAATTCGTCTCACAGAGTTACATCTTTCCCTTCAAGAAGCCTTTCGCTAAGGCTGTTCTTGTGGAATTTGCAAAGGGATATTTGGAAACCCATAGATGGCTATGTTGAAAAAGGAAATATCTTCCGTTCAAAACTGGAAAGAAGCTTTCTGAGAAACTGCTCTGTGTTCTGTTAATTCATCTCACAGAGTTACATCTTCCCCTTCAAGAAGCCTTTCGCTAAGGCTGTTCTTGTGGAATTGGGAAAGGGATATTTGGAAGCCCATAGAGGGCTATGGTGAAAAAGGAAATATCTTCCGTTCCAAACTGGAAAGAAGCTTTCTGAGAAACTGCTCTGTGTTCTGTTAATTCATCTCACAGAGTTACATCTTTTCCTTCAAGAAGCCTTTCGCTAAGGCTGTTCTTGTGGAATTGGCAAAGGGATATTTGGAAGCCCATACAGGGCTATGGTGAAAAACGAAATATCTTCCGTTCAAAACTGGAAAGAAGCTTTCTGAGAAAATGCTCTGTGTTCTGTTAATTCATGTCACAGAGTTACATCTTTCCCTTCAAGAAGCCTTTCGCTAAGGCTGTTCTTGTGGAATTGGCAAAGGGATATTTGGAAGCCCTTAGAGGGCTATGGTGAAAAAGGAAATATCTTCCGTTCAAAACCGGAAAGAAGATTTCTGAGAAACTGCTCTGTGTTCTGTTAATTCATCTCACAGAGTTACATCTTTCCCTTCAAGAAGCCTTTCGCTAAGGCTGTTCTTGTGGAATTGGCAAAGGGATATTTGGAAGCCCATAGAGGGCTATGGTGAAAAAGGAAATATCTTCCGATCAAAACTGGAAAGAAGCTTTCTGAGAAACTGTTCTGTGTTCTGTTAATTCATGTCACAGAGTTACATCTTTCCCTTCAAGAAGCCTTTCGCTAAGGCTGTTCTTGTGGAATTGGCAAAGGGATATTTGGAAGCCCATAGAGAGCTATGCTGAAAAAGGAAATATCTTCCGTTGAAAACTGGAAAGAAGCTTTCTGAGAAACTGCTCTGTGTTCTGTTAATTCATCTCACAGAGTTACATCTTTCCCTTCAAGAAGCCTTTCGCTAAGGCTGTTCTTGTGGAATTGGCAAAGGGATATTTGGAAGCCCATAGAGGGCTATGGTGAAAAAGGAAATATCTTCCGTTCCAAACTGGAAAGAAGCTTTCTGAGAAACTGCTCTGTGTTCTATTAATTCATGTCACAGAGTTACATCTTTCCCTTCAAGAAGCCTTCGCTAAGGCTGTTCTTGTGGAATTGGCAAAGGGATATTTGGAAGCCCATAGAGGGCTATGGTGAAAAGGGAAATATCTTCCGTTCAAAACCGGAAAGAAGCTTACTGAGAAACTGCTCTGTGTTCTGTTAATCCATCTCACAGTGTTACATCTTTCCCTTCAAGAAGCCTTTCGCTAAGGCTGTTCTTGTTGAATTGGCAAAGGGATATTTGGAAGCCCATAGAGGGCTACGGTGAAAAAGGAAATATCTTCCGTTCAAAACTGAAAAGAAGCTTTCTGAGAAACGGCTCTGTGTTCCGTTAATTCATCTCAAAGAGTTACATCTTTCCCTTCAAGAAGCCTTTCGCTAAGGCTGTTTTTGAGGAATTGAAAAGGGATATTTGGAAGCCGGTAGAGGGCTATGGTGAAAAAGGAAATATCTTCCTTTCAAGACTGGAAAGAAGCTTTCTGAGAAACTGTTCTGTGTTCTTTTAATTCATCTCACAGAGTTACATCTTTCCCTTCAAGAAGCCTTTCGCTAAGTCTGTTCTTGTTGAATTGGCAAAGGGATACTTGGAATCCCTTAGAGGGCTATGGTGAAAAAGGAAATATCTTCCGTTCAAAACTGGAAATAAGCTTTCTGAGAAACTGCTCTGTGTTCCGTTAATTCATCTCACAGAGTTACATCTTTCCCTTCAAGAATCCTTTCGCTAAGGCTGTTCTTGAGGAATTGGAATAGGGATATTTGGAAGCCGGTAGAGGGCTATGGTGAAAAAGGAAATATCTTCCTTTCAAAACTGGAAAGAAGCTTTCTGAGAAACTGTTCTGTGTTCTTTTAATTCATCTCACAGAGTTACATCTTTCCTCCAAGAACCCTTTCGCTAAGGCTGTTCTTGTGGAAGTGGCAAAGGGATATTTGGAAGTCCATTGAGGTCTATGGTGAAAAAGGAAATATCTTCCGTTCAAAAGTGGAAATAAGCTTTCTGAGAAACTGCTCTGTGTTCTGTTAATTCATCTCACAGAGTTACATCTTTCCCTTCAAGAAGCCTTTCGCTAAGACTGTTCTTGTGGAATTGGCAAAGGGATATTTGGAATCCCATAGAGGGCTATGGTGAAAAAGGAAATATCTTCCGTTCCAAACTGGAAAGAAGTTTTCTGAGAATCTGCTCTGTGTTCTCTTAATTCATCTCACAGAGTTACATGTTTCCCTTCAAGAAGCCTTTCGCTATGGCTGTTCTTGTGGAATTGACAAAGGGATATTTGGAAGCCCATAGAGGGCTATGGTGGAAAAGGAAATACCTTCCTTTCAAAACTGGAAAGAAGCTTTCTGAGAAACTGCTCTGTGTTCTGTTAATTCATCTCACAGAGTTACATCTTTCCCTTCAAGAAACCTTTCGCTAAGGCTGTTCTGGTGGAATTGGCAAAGGGATATTTGGAAGCCCATAGAGGGCTAAGGTGAAAAAGGAAATATCTTCCTTTCAAAACTGGAAAGAAGCTTTCTGAGAAACTGCTCTGTGTTCTGTTAATTCGTCTCACAGAGTTACATCTTTCCCTTCAAGAAGCCTTTCGCTAAGGCTTTTCTTGTGGAATTGGCAAAGGGATATTTGGAAGCCCATAGAGGTCTATGGTGAAAAAGGAAATATCTTCCGTTCAAAACTGGAAAGAAGCTTTATGAGAAACTGCTCTGTGTTTTGTTAATTCATCTCACAGAGTTACATCTTTCCCTTCAAGAAGCCTTTCGCTAAGGCTGTTCTTGTGGAATTGGTCAAGGGATATTTGGAAGCCCATAGAGGGCAATGGTGAAAAACGAAATATCTTCCGTTCAAAACTGGAAAGAAGCTTTCTGAGAAACCGCTCTGTGTTCTGGTAATTCATCTCACAGAGTTACATCTTTCCCTTCAAGAAGCCTTTCGCTAAGGCTTTTCTTGTGGAATTGGCAAAGTTATATTTGGAAGCCCAAAGAGGGCTATGGTGAAAAAGGAAATATCTTCCGTTCAAAACTGGAAAGAAGCTTTCTGAGAAACTGCTCTGTGTTCTGTTAATTCATCTCACAGAATTACATCTTTCCCTTCAAGAAGTCTTTCGCTAAGGCTGTCCTTGAGGAATTGGAAAAGGGATATTTGGAAGCCCATAGAGGGCTATGGTGAAAAAGGAAATATCTTCCGTTCAAAACTGGAAAGAAGCTTTCTGAGAAACTGCTCTGTGTTCTGTTAATTCATCTCACAGAGTTACATCTTTCCCTTCAAGAGGCCTTTCGCTAAGGCTGTTATTGTGGAAGTGGCAAAGGGATATTTGGAAGTCCATAGAGGTCTATGGTGAAAAAGGAAATATCTTCCGTTCAAAACTGGAAATAAGCTTTCTGAGAAACAGCTCTGTGTTCTGTTAATTCATCTCACAGAGTTACATCTTTCCCTTCAAGAAGCCTTTCGCTAAGTCTGTTCTTGTGGAATTGGCAAAGGCATATTTGGAATCCCATAGAGGGCTATGGTGAAAAAGGAAATATCTTCCGTTCAAAACTGGAAAGAAGCTTTATGAGAAACCGCTCTGTGTTCTGTTAATTCATCTCACAGAGTTACATCTTTCCCTTCAAGAAGCCTTTCGCTAAGGCTGTTCTTGTGGAATTGGGAAAGGGATATTTGGAAGCCCATACAGAGCTATGGTGAAAAACGAAATATCTTCCGTTCAAAACTGGAAAGAAGCTTTCTGAGAAACTGCTCTGTGTTCTGTTAATTCATGTCACAGAGTTACATCTTTCCCTTCAAGAAGCCTTTCGCTAAGGCTGTTCTTGTGGAATTGGCAAAGGGATATTTGGAAGCCCATAGAGGGCTATGGTGAAAAAGGAAATATCTTCCGTTCAAAACCGGAAAGAAGCCTTCTGAGAAACTGCTCTGTGTTCTGTTAATTCATCTCACAGAGTTACATCTTTCCCTTCAAGAAGCCTTTCGCTAAGGCTGTTCTTGTGGAATTGGCAAAGGGATATTTGGAAGCCCATAGAGGGCTATGGTGAAAAAGGAAATATCTTCCGATCAAACCTGGAAAGAAGCTTTCTGAGAAACTGTTCTGTGTTCTGTTAATTCATGTCACAGAGTTACATCTTTCCCTTCAAGAAGCCTTTCGCTAAGGCTGTTCTTGTGGAATTGGCAAAGGGATATTTGGAAGTCCATAGAGAGCTATGCTGAAAAAGGAAATATCTTCCGTTGAAAACTGGAAAGAAGCTTTCTGAGAAACTGCTCTGTGTTCTGTTAATTCATCTCACAGAGTTACATCTTTCCCTTCAAGAAGCCTTTCGCTAAGGCTGTTCTTGTGGAATTGGCAAAGGGATATTTGGAAGCCCATAGAGGGCTATGGTGAAAAAGGAAATATCTTCCGTTCCAAACTGGAAAGAAGCTTTCTGAGAAACTGCTCTGTGTTCTATTAATTCATGTCACAGAGTTACATCTTTCCCTTCAAGAAGCCTTTCGCTAAGGCTGTTCTTGTGGAATTGGCAAAGGGATATTTGGAAGCCCATAGAGGGCTATGGTGAAAAAGGAAATATCTTCCGTTCAAAACCGGAAAGAAGCTTACTGAGAAACTGCTCTGTGTTCTGTTAATTCATCTCACAGAGTTACATCTTTCCCTTCAAGAAGCCTTTCGCTAAGGCTGTTCTTGTTGAATTGGCAAAGGGATATTTGGAAGCCCATAGAGGGCTACGGTGAAAAAGGAAATATCTTCCGTTCAAAACTGAAAAGAAGCTTTCTGAGAAACGGCTCTGTGTTCCGTTAATTCATCTCAAAGAGTTACATCTTTCCCTTCAAGAAGCCTTTCGCTAAGGCTGTTTTTGAGGAATTGGAAAAGGGATATTTGGAAGCCGGTAGAGGGTTATGGTGAAAAAGGAAATACCTTCCTTTCAAAACTGGAAAGAAGCTTTCTGAGAAACTGTTCTGTGTTCTTTTAATTCATCTCACAGAGTTACATCTTTCCCTTCAAGAAGCCTTTCGCTAAGGCTGTTCTTGTTGAATTGGCAAAGGGATATTTGGAAGCCCATAGAGGGCTACGGTGAAAAAGGAAATATCTTCCGTTCAAAACTGAAAAGAAGCTTTCTGAGAAACTGCTCTGTGTTCCGTTAATTCATCTCACAGAGTTACATCTTTCCCTTCAAGAAGCCTTTCGCTAAGGCTGTTTTTGAGGAATTGGAAAAGGGATATTTGGAAGCCGGTAGAGGGCTATGGTGAAAAAGGAAATATCTTCCTTTCAAAACTGGAAAGAAGCTTTCTGAGAAACTGTTCTGTGTTCTTTTAATTCATCTCACAGAGTTACATCTTTCCTCCAAGACCCTTTCGCTAAGGCTGTTCCTGTGGATATGGCAAAGGGATATTTGGAAGTCCATAGAGGTCTATGGTGAAAAAGGAAATATCTTCCGTTCAAAAGTGGAAATAAGCTTTCTGGGAAACAGCTCTGTGTTCTCTTAATTCATCTCACAGAGTTACATCTTTCCCTTCAAGAAGCCTTTCGCTAAGTCTGTTCTTGTAGAATTGGCAAAGGGATATTTCGAATCCCTTAGAGGGCTATGGTGAAAAAGGAAATATCTTCCGTTCAAAACTGGAAATAAGCTTTCTGAGAAACTGCTCTGTGTTCCGTTAATTCATCTCACAGAGTTACATCTTTCCCTTCAAGAATCCTTTCGCTAAGGCTGTTCTTGAGGAATTGGAAAAGGGATATTTGGAAGCCGGTAGAGGGCTATGGTGTAAAAGAAAATATCTTCCTTTCAAAACTGGAAAGAAGCTCTGAGAAACTGTTCTGTGTTCTTTTAATTCATCTCACAGAGTTACATCTTTCCTCCAAGAACCCTTTCGCTAAGGCTGTTCTTGTGGAAGTGGGAAAGGGATATTTGGAAGTCCATTGAGGTCTATGGTGAAAAAGGAAATATCTTCCGTTCAAAAGTGGAAATAAGCTTTCTGAGAAACTGCTCTGTGTTCTGTTAATTCATCTCACAGAGTTACATCTTTCCCTTCAAGAAACCTTTCGCTAAGGCTGTTCTGGTGGAATTGGCAAAGGGATATTTGGAAGCCCATAGAGGGCTAAGGTGAAAAAGGAAATATCTTCCGTTCAAAACTGGAAAGAAGCTTTCTGAGAAACTGCTCTGTGTTCTGTTAATTCATCCGACAGAGATACATCTTTCCCTTCAAGAAGCCTTTCGCTAAGGCTGTTCTTGTGGAAATGGCAAAGGGATACTTGGAAGCCCATAGAGGGCTACGGTGAAAAACGAAATATCTTCCGTTCAAAACTGGAAAGAAGCTTTCTGAGAAACTGCTCTGTGTTCTGTTAATTCATCTCACAGAGTTACATCTTTCCCTTCTAGAACCTTTTCGCTAAGGATGTTCCTGTGGAATTGGCAAAGGGATATTTGGTAGCCATAGAGGGCTATGGTGTAAAAGGAAATATCTTCCGTTCAAAACTGGAAAGAAGCTTTCTGAGAAACTGCTCTGTATTCTGTTAATTCATCTCACAGAGTTACATCTCTCACTTCAAGTAGCCTTTCGCTAAGGCTGTTCTTGTGGAATTGGCAAAGGGATATTTGGAAGACGGTAGAGGGCTATGGTGAAAAAGGAAATACCTTCGTTTCAAAACTGGAAAGAAGCTTTCTGAGAAACTGCTCTGTGTTCTGTTAATTCATCTCAGAGAGTTACATCTTTACTCCAAGAACCCTTTCGCTAAGGCTGTTCTTGTGGAAGTGGCGAAGGGATATTTGGAAGTCCGTAGAGGTCTATGGTGAAAAAGAAAATATCTTCCGTTCAAAACTGGAAAGAAGCTTTCTGAGAAACTGCTCTGTGTTCTGTTAATTCATCTCACAGAGTTACATCTTTACCTTCAAGAAGCCTTTCGCTAAGGCTGTTCTGGTGGAATTGGCCATGGGATATTTGGAAACCCATAGAGGGCTATGGTGAAAAAGGAAATATCTTCCGTTCAAAACTGGAAAGAAGCTTTCTGAGAAACTGCTCTGTGTTCTGTTAATTCATCTCACAGAGTTACATCTTTCCCTTCAAGAAGTCTTTCGCTAAGGCTGTTCTTGAGGAATTGGAAAACGGATATTTGGAAGCCCATAGAGGGCTATGGTGAAAAAGGAAATATCTTCCGTTCAAAACTGGAAAGAAGCTTTCTGAGAAACTGCTCTGTGTTCTGTTAATTCATCTCACAGAGTTACATGTTTCCCTTCAAGAAGCCTTTCGCTAAGGCTGTTCTTGTGGAATTGGCAAACGGATATTTGGAAGCCCATAGAGGTCTATGGTGAAAAAGGAAATATCTTCCGTTCAAAACTGGAAAGAAGCTTTCTGAGAAACTGCTCTGTGTTCTGTTAATTCATCTCACAGAGTTACATCTTTCCCTTCAAGAAGCCTTTCGCTAAGGCTTTTCTTGTGGAATTGGCAAAGGGATATTTGGAAGCCCATAGAGGTCTACGGTGAAAAAGGAAATATCTTCCGTTCAAAACTGGAAAGAAGCTTTATGAGAAACTGCTCTGTGTTCTGTTAATTCATCTCACAGAGTTACATCTTTCCCTTCAAGAAGCCTTTCGCTAGGGCTGTTCTTGTGGAATTGGTCAAGGGATATTTGGAAGCCCATAGAGGGCAATGGTGAAAAACGAAATATCTTCCGTTCAAAACTGGAAAGAAGCTTTCTGAGAAACCGCTCTGTGTTCTGTTAATTCATCTCACAGAGTTACATCTTTCCCTTCAAGAAGCCTTTCGCTAAGGCTTTTCTTGTGGAATTGGCAAAGTTATATTTGGAAGCCCAAAGAGGGCTATGGTGAAAAAGGAAATATCTTCCGTTCAAAACTGGAAAGAAGCTTTCTGAGAAACTGCTCTGTGTTCTGTTAATTCATCTCACAGAGTTACATCTTTCCCTTCAAGAAGTCTTTCGCTAAGGCTGTTCTTGAGGAATTGGAAAAGGGATATTTGGAAGCCCATAGAGGGCTATGGTGAAAATGGAAATATCTTCCGTTCAAAACTGGAAAGAAGCTTTCTGAGAAACTGCTCTGTGTTCTGTTAATTCATCTCACAGAGTTACATCTTTCCCTTCAAGAAGCCTTTCGCTAAGGCTGTTCTTGTGGAATTGGCAAAGGGATATTTGGAAGCCCATCGAGGTCTATGGTGAAAAAGGAAATATCTTCCGTTCAAAACTGGAAAGAAGCTTTATGAGAAACTGCTCTGTGTTCTGTTAATTCATCTCACAGAGTTACATCTTTCCCTTCAAGAAGCCTTTCGCTAAGGCTGTTCTTGTTGAATTGGCAAAGGGATATTTGGAAGCCCATAGAGGGCTACGGTGAAAAAGGAAATATCTTCCGTTCAAAACTGAAAAGAAGCTTTCTGAGAAACGGCTCTGTGTTCCGTTAATTCATCTCAAAGAGTTACATCTTTCCCTTCAAGAAGCCTTTCGCTAAGGCTGTTTTTGAGGAATTGGAAAAGGGATATTTGGAAGCCGGTAGAGGGCTATGGTGAAAAAGGAAATATCTTCCTTTCAAAACTGGAAAGAAGCTTTCTGAGAAACTGTTCTGTGTTCTTTTAATTCATCTCACAGAGTTACATCTTTCCCTTCAAGAAGCCTTTCGCTAAGTCTGTTCTTGTTGAATTGGCAAAGGGATATTTGGAATCCCTTAGAGGGCTATGTTGAAAAAGGAAATATCTTCCGTTCAAAAGTGGAAAGAAGCTTTCTGAGAAACTGCTCTGTGTTCTGTTAATTTATCTCACAGAGTTACATCTTTCCCTTCAAGAACCCTATCGCTAAGGCTGTTCTTGTTTAATTGGAAAAGGGATATTTGGAAGCCCATAGAAGGCTATGGTGAAAAAGGAAATATCTTCCGTTCAAAACTGGAAAGAAGCTTTCTGAGAAACTGCTCTGTGTTCTCTTAATTCATCTCAAAGAGTTACATCATTCCCTTCAAGAAGCCTTTCGTTAAGTCTGTTCTTGTGGAATTGGCAAAGGGATATTTGGAATCCCATAGAGGGCTATGGTGAAAAATGGAAATATCTTCCGTTCAAAACTGGAAAGAAGCTTTCTGAGAATCTGCTCTGTGTTCTCTTAATTCATCTCACAGAGTTACATGTTTCCCTTCAAGAAGCCTTTCGCTATGGCTGTTCTTGTGGAATTGACAAAGGGATATTTGGAAGCCCATAGAGGGCTATGTTGAAAAAGGAAATATCTTCCGTTCAAAACTGGGAAGAAGCTTTCTGAGAAACTGCTCTGTGTTCTGTTAATTCATCTCACAGAGTTACATCTTTCCCTTCTAGAAGCCTTTCGCTAAGGATGTTTCTGTGGAATTGGCAAAGGGATATTTGGTAGCCATAGAGGGCTATGGTGTAAAAGAAAATATCTTCCGTTCAAAAATGGAAAGAAGCTTTCTGAGAATATGCACTGTGGTCTTCTAATTCATCTCACAGAGTTACATCTTTCCCTTCAAGAAGCCTTTCGCTAAGGCTGTTCTTGTGGAATTGGCAAAGGGATATTTGGAAACCCATAGAGGGCTATGGTGAAAAGGAAATATCTTCCGTTCAAAACTGGAAAGTAGCTTTCTGAGAAACTGCTCTGTGTTCTGTTAATTCATCTCACAGAGTTACATCTTTCCCTTCAAGAAACCTTTCGCTAAGGCTGTTCTGGTGGAATTGGCAAAGGGATATTTGGAAGCCCATAGAGGGCTAAGGTGAAAAAGGAAATATCTTCCGTTCAAAACTGGAAAGAAGCTTTCTGAGAAACTGCTCTGTGTTCTGTTAATTCATCTGACAGAGATACATCTTTCCCTTCAAGAAGCCTTTCGCTAAGGCTGTTCCTGTGGAATTGGCAAAGGGATATTTGGTAGCCATAGAGGGCTATGGTGTAAAAGGAAATATCTTCCGTTCAAAACTGGAAAGAAGCTTTCTGAGAAACTGCTCTGTATTCTGTTAATTCATCTCACAGAGTTACATCTCTCACTTCAAGTAGCCTTTCGCTAAGGCTGTTCTTGTGGAATTGGCAAAGGGATATTTGGAAGACGGTAGAGGGCTATGGTGAAAAAGGAAATACCTTCGTTTCAAAACTGGAAAGAAGCTTTCTGAGAAACTGCTCTGTGTTCTGTTAATTCATCTCAGAGAGTTACATCTTTACTCCAAGAACCCTTTCGCTAAGGCTGTTCTTGTGGAAGTGGCGAAGGGATATTTGGAAGTCCGTAGAGGTCTATGGTGAAAATGGAAATATCTTCCTTTCAAAACTGGAAAGAAGCTTTCTGAGAAACTGCTCTGTGTTCTGTTAATTCATCTCACAGAGTTACATCTTTCCCTTCAAGAAGCCTTTCGCTAAGGCTGTTCTGGTGGAATTGGCCAAGGGATATTTGGAAACCCATAGAGTTCTATCGTGAAAAAGGAAATATCTTCCGTTCAAAACTGTAAAGAAGCTTTCTGAGATACTGCTCTGTGTTCTGTTAATTCATCTCACAGAGTTACATCTTTCCCTTCAAGAAGTCTTTCGCTAAGGCTGTTCTTGAGGAATTGGAAAAGGGATATTTGGAAGCCCATAGAGGGCTATGGTGAAAAAGGAAATATCTTCCGTTCAAAACTGGAAAGAAGCTTTCTGAGAAACTGCTCTGTGTTCTGTTAATTCATCTCACAGAGTTACATGTTTCCCTTCAAGAAGCCTTTCGCTAAGGCTGTTCTTGTGGAATTGGCAAACGGATATTTGGAAGCCCATAGAGGTCTATGGTGAAAAAGGAAATATCTTCCGTTCAAAACTGGAAAGAAGCTTTCTGAGAAACTGCTCTGTGTTCTGTTAATTCATCTCACAGAGTTACATCTTTCCCTTCAAGAAGCCTTTCGCTAAGGCTTTTCTTGTGGAATTGGCAAAGGGATATTTGGAAGCCCATAGAGGTCTATGGTGAAAAAGGAAATATCTTCCGTTCTAAACTGGAAAGAAGCTTTATGAGAAACTGCTCTGTGTTCTGTTAATTCATCTCACAGAGTTACATCTTTCCCTTCAAGAAGCCTTTCGCTAGGGCTGTTCTTGTGGAATTGGTCAAGGGATATTTGGAAGCCCATAGAGGGCAATGGTGAAAAACGAAATATCTTCCGTTCAAAACTGGAAAGAAGCTTTCTGAGAAACTGCTCTGTGTTCTGTTAATTCATCTCACAGAGTTACATCTTTCCCTTCAAGAAGCCTTTCGCTAAGGCTTTTCTTGTGGAATTGGCAAAGTTATATTTGGAAGCCCAAAGAGGGCTATGGTGAAAAAGGAAATATCTTCCGTTCAAAACTGGAAAGAAGCTTTCTGAGAAACTGCTCTGTGTTCTGTTAATTCATCTCACAGAGTTACATCTTTCCCTTCAAGAAGTCTTTCGCTAAGGCTGTTCTTGAGGAATTGGAAAAGGGATATTTGGAAGCCCATAGAGGGCTATGGTGAAAAAGGAATTATCTTCCGTTCAAAACTGGAAAGAAGCTTTCTGAGAAACTGCTCTGTGTTCTGTTAATTCATCTCACAGAGTTACACCTTTCACTTCAAGAAGCCTTTCGCTAAGGCTGTTCTTGTGGAATTGGCAAAGGGATATTTGGAAGCCCATCGAGGTCTATGGTGAAAAAGGAAATATCTTCCGTTCAAAACTGGAAAGAAGCTTTCTGAGAAACTGCTCTGTGTTCTGTTAATTCATCTCACAGAGTTACATCTTTCCCTTCAAGAAGCCTTTCGCTAAGGCTGTTCTTGTGGAATTGGCAAAGGGATATTTGGAAGCCCATAGAGGTCTATGGTGAAAAAGGAAATATCTTCCGTTCAAAACTGGAAAGAAGCTTTCTGAGAAACTGCTCTGTGTTCTGTTAATTCATCTCACAGAGTTACATCTTTCCCTTCAAGAAGCCTTTCGCTAAGGCTGTTCTTGTGGAATTGGTCAAGGGATATTTGGAAGCCCATAGAGGGCAATGGTGAAAAACGAAATATCTTCCGTTCAAAACTGGAAAGAAGCTTTCTGAGAAACCGCTCTGTGTTCTGTTAATTCATCTCACAGAGTTACATCTTTCCCTTCAAGAAGCCTTTCGCTAAGGCTTTTCTTGTGGAACTGGCAAAGTTATATTTGGAAGCCCAAAGAGGGCTATGGTGAAAAAGGAAATATCTTCCGTTCAAAACTAGAAAGAAGGTTTCTGAGAAACTGCTCTGTGTTCTGTTAATTCATCTCACAGAGTTACATCTTTCCCTTCAAGAAGCCTTTCGCTAAGGCTGTTCTTGAGGAATTGGCAAAGGGATATTTGGAAGCCCATAGAGGGCTATGGTGAAAAAGGAAATATCTTCCGTTCAAAACTGGAAAGAAGCTTTCTGAGAAACTTCTCTGTGTTCTGTTAATTCATCTCACAGAGTTACATCTTTCCCTTCAAGAAGTCTTTCGCTAAGGCTGTTCTAGTGGAATTGGCAAAGGGATATTTGGAAGCCCACAGAGGGCTATGGTGAAAAAGGAAATATATTGCGTTCAAAACTGGAAAGAAGCTTTCTGAGAAACTGCTCTGTGTTCTGTTAATTTATCTCACAGTGTTACAACTTTCCCTTCAAGAAGCCTTTCGCTAAGGCTGTTCTTGTGGAATTGGCAAAGGGATTTTTGGAAGCCCATAGAGGGCTATGGTGAAAAAGGAAATATCTTCCGTTCCAAACTGGAAAGAAGCTTTCTGAGAAACTGCTCTGTGTTCTGTTAATTCATCCAACAGAGTTACATCTTTCCCTTCAAGAAGCCTTTCGCTAAGGCTGTTCTTGTGGAATTGGCAAAGGGATATTTGGAAGTCCATAGAGGTCTATGGTGAAAAAGGAAATATCTTCCGTACAAAAGTGGAAATAAGCTTTCTGAGAAACTGCTCTGTGTTCTGTTCATTCATCTCACAGAGTTACATCTTTCCCTTCAAGAAGCCTTTCGCTAAGGCTGTTCTTGTGGATTTAGCAAAGGGATATTTGGAAGCCCCTAGAGGGCTATGTTGAAAAAGGAAATATCTTCCGTTCAAAACTGGAAAGAAGCTTCCTGAGAAACTGCTCTGTGTTCTGTTAATTTATCTCACAGAGTTACATCTTTCCCTTCAAGAAGCCTTTCGCTAAGGCTGTACTTGTGGAATTGGCAAAGGGATATTTGGAAGCCCATAGAGGGCTATGGTGAAAAGGGAAATATCTTCCGTTCAAAACTGGAAAGAAGCTTTCTGAGAAACTGCTCTGTGTTCTCTTAATTCATCTGACAGAGATATATGTTCCCTTTCAAGAAGCCTTTCGCTAAGGCTGTTCTTGTGGAATTGGCAAAGGGATATTTGGAAGCCCCTAGAGGGCTATGGTGAAAACGGAAATATCTTCCGTTCAAAACTGGAAAGAAGCTTTCTGAGAAACTGCTCTGTGTTCTGTTAATTCATTTCACAGAGTTACATCTTTCCCTTCAAGAAGCCTTTCGCTAAGGCTGTTCTTGCGGAATTGGCAAAGGGATCTTTGGAAGCCCATAGAAGGCTCTGGTGAAAAAGGAAATATCTTCCGTTCAAAACTGGAAAGAAGCTTTCTGAGAAACTGCTCTGTGTTCTGTTAATTCATGTCACAGAGTTACATCTTTCCCTTCAAGAAGCCTTTCGCTAAGACTGTTCTTGTGGGATTGGCAAAGGGATATTTGGAAGCCTATAGAGGGCTATGTTGAAAAAGGAAATATCTTCCGTTCAAAAGTGGAAAGAAGCTTTCTGAGAAACTGCTCTGTGTTCTGTTAATTTATCTCACAGAGTTACATCTTTCCCTTCAAGAACCCTATCGCTAAGGCTGTTCTTGTGGAATTGGAAAAGGGATATTTGGAAGCCCATAGAAGGCTATGGTGAAAAAGGAAATATCTTCCGTTCAAAACTGGAAAGGAGTTTCTGAGAAACTGCTCTGTGTTCTCTTAATTCATCTCAAAGAGTTACATCATTCCCTTCAAGAAGCCTTTCGTTAAGTCTGTTCTTGTGGAATTGGCAAAGGGATATTTGGAATCCCATAGAGGGCTATGGTGAAAAAGGAAATATCTTCCGTTCCAAACTGGAAGGAAGTTTTCTGAGAATCTGCTCTGTGTTCTCTTAATTCATCTCACAGAGTTACATGTTTCCCTTCAAGAAGCCTTTCGCTATGGCTGTTCTTGTGGAATTGACAAAGGGATATTTGGAAGCCCATAGTGGGCTATGTTGAAAAAGGAAATATCTTCCGTTCAATACCGGAAAGAAGCTTTATGAGAAACTGCTCTGTGTTCTGTTAATTTATCTCACAGAGTTACATCATTCCCTTCAAGAAGCCTTTCGCTAAGGCTGTTCTTGTGGAATTGGCAAAGGGATATTTGGAAGCCCATAGAGGGCTATGGTGAAAAAGGAAATATCTTCCGTTCAAAACTGGAAAGAAGCTTTCTGAGAAACTGCTCTGTGTTCTCTTAATTCATCTGACAGAGATACATCTTTCCCTTCAAGAAGCCTTTCGCTAAGGCTGTTCTTGTGGAATTGGCAATGGGATATTTGGAAGCACATAGAGGGCTATGGTGAAAAAGGAAATATCTTCCGTTCAAAACTGGAAAGAAACTTTCTGAGAAACTGCTCTGTGTTCTGTTAATTCATGTCACAGAGTTACATCTTTCCCTTCAAGAAGCCTTTCGCTAAGGCTGTTCTGCTGGAATTGGCAAAGGGATATTTGGAAAACCATAGAGGGCTATGGTGAAAAAGGAAATATCTTCCGTTCGAAACAGAAAGAAGCTTTCTGAGAAACTGCTCTGTGTTCTGTTAATTCATCTCACGGAGTTACATCTTTCCCTTCAAGAAGCCTTTCGCTAAGGCTGTTCTTGTGGAATTGGCAAAGGGATATTTGGAAGCCCATAGAGGGCTAAGGTGAAAAAGGAAATATCTTCCGTTCAAAACTGGAAAGAAGTTTCTGAGAAAATGCTCTCCGTTCTGTTAATTCATGTCACAGATTTACATCTTTCCCTTCAAGAAGCCTTTCGTTAAGGCTGTTCTTGTGGAATTGGAAAAGGGATATTTGGAAGCCCATAGAGGGCTATGGTGAAAAAGGAAATATCTTCCGTTCAAAACTGGAAAGAAGCTTTCTGAGAAACTGCTCTGTGTTCTGTTAATTCTTCTCACAGAGTTAATCTTTCCCTTCAAAAAGCCTTTCGCTAAGGCTGTTCTTGTGGAATTGGCAATTGATATTTGGAAGCCCATAGAGGGCTACGGTGAAAAACGAAATATCTTCCGTTCAAAACTGCAAAGAAGCTTTCTGAGAAACTGCTCTGTGTTCTGTTAATTCATCTCACAGAGTTACATCTTTCCCTTCTAGAAGCCTTTCGCTAAGCATGTTCCTGTGGAATTGGCAAAGGGATATTTGGTAGCCATAGAGGGCTCTGGTGTAAAAGGAAATATCTTCCGTTCAAAACTGGAAAGAAGCTTTCTGAGAAACTGCTCTGTGTTCTGTTAATTCATCTCACAGAGTTACATCTTTCCCTTCAAGAAGCCTTTCGCTAAGGCTGTTCTTGTGGAATTGGCAAAGGGATATTTGGAAACCCATAGAGGGCTATGGTGAAAAAGGAAATATCTTCCATTAAAAACCGGAAAGAAGCTTTCTGAGAAACTGCTCTGTGTTCTGTTAATTCATCTCACAGAGTTACATCATTCCCTTCAAGAAGCCTTTCGCTAAGGCTGTTCTTGTGGAATTGGCAAAGGGATATTTGGAAGCCCATAGAGGGCTATGGTGAAAAAGGAAATATCTTCCGTTCAAAACTGGAAAGAAGCTTTCTGAGAAACTGCTCTGTGTTCTCTTAATTCATCTGACAGAGATACATCTTTCCCTTCAGAAGCCTTTCGCTAATCTGTTCTTGTGGAATTGGCAAAGGGATATTTGGAAGCCCATAGAGGGCTATGGTGAAAAAGGAAATATCTTCCGTTCAAAACTGGAAAGAAGCTTTCTGAGAAACTGCTCTGTGTTCTGTTATTTCATCTCACAGAGTTACATCTTTCCCTTCAATAAGCCTTTCGCTAAGGCTGTTCTTGTGGAATTGGCAAAGGGATATTTGGAAGCCCATAGAAGGCTATGGTGAAAAAGGAAATATCTTCCATTCAAAACTGGAAACAAGCTTTCTGAGAAACTGCTCTGTGTTCTGTTAATTCATCTCACAGAGTTACATCTTTCCCTTCAAGAAGCCTTTCGCTAAGGCTTTTCTTGTGGAATTGGCAAAGGGATATTTGGAAGCCCATAGAGGGCTTTGGTGAAAAAGGAAATATCTTCCGTTCAAAACTGGAAAGAAGCTTTCTGAGAAACTGCTCTGTGTTCTGTTAATTCATCTCACAGAGTTACAACTTTCAATTCAAGAAGCCTTTCACTAAGGCTGTTCTTGTGGAATTGGCAAAGGGATATTTGGAAGCCCATAGAGGGCTATGGTGAAAAAGGAAATGTCTTCCGTTCAAAACTGGAAAGAAGCTTTCTGAGAAACTGCTCCGTGTTCTGTTAATTCATCTCACGGAGTTACATCTTTCCCTTCAAGAAGCCTTTCGCTAAGGCTGTTCTTGTGGAATTGGCAAAGGGATATTTGGAAGCCCATAGAGGGCTAAGGTGAAAAAGGAAATATCTTCCGTTCAAAACTGGAAAGAAGCTTTTGAAGAAACTGCTATGTGTTCTGTTAATTCATGTCACAGAGTTACATCTTTCCCTTCAAGAAGCCTTTCGCTAAGGCTGTACTTGTGGAATTGGCAAAGGGATATTTGGAAGCCCATAGAGGGCTATGGTGAAAAAGTAAATATCTTCCGTTCAAAACTGGAAAGAAGCTTTCTGAGAAACTGCTCTGTGTTCTGTTAATTATTCTCACAGAGTTAATCTTTCCCTTCAAGAAGCCTTTCGCTAAGCATGTTCCTGTGGAATTCGCAAAGGGATATTTGGTAGCCATTGAGGGCTATGGTGTAAAAGGAAATATCTTCCGTTCAAAACTGGAAAGAAGCTTTGTGAGAAACTGCTCTGTGTTCTGTTAATTCATCTCACAGAGTTACATCTTTCCCTTCAAGAAGCCTTTCGCTAAGGCTGTTCTTGTGGAATTGGCAAAGGTTTATTTGGAAGCCCATAGAGTGCTATGGTGAAAAAGGGAATAACTTCCGTTCAAAACTGGAAAGAAGCCTTCTAAGAAACTGCTCTGTGTTCTGGTAATTCATCTCACAGAGTTACATCTTTCCCTTCAAGAAGCCTTTCGCTAAGGCTGTTCTTGTGGAATTGGCAAAGGGATATTTGGAAGCCCATAGAGGGCTATGGTGAAAAAGAACATATCTTCCGTTCAAAATTGGAAAGAAGCTTTCTGAGAAACTGCTCTGTGTTCTGTTAATTCATCTCACAGAGTTACATCTTTCCCTTCAAGAAGCCTTTCGCTAAGGCTGTTCTTGTGGAATTGGCAAAGGGATATTTGGAAGCCCATAGATGGCTATGGTGAAAAAGGAAATATCTTCCGTTCAAAACTGGAAAGAAGCTTTCTGAGAAACTGCTCTGTGTTCTGTTAATTCATCTCACATAGTTACATCTTTCCCTTCAAGAAGCCTTTCGCTAAGGCTGTTCTTGTGGAATTGGCAAAAGGATATTTGGAAGCCCAAAGAGGGCTATGGTGAAAAAGGAAATATATTCCGTTCAAAACTGGAAAGAAGCTTTCTGAGAAACTGCTCTATGTTCTGTTAATTCATTTCATAGAGTTACATCGTTCCCTTCAAGAAACCTTTCGCTAATGCTGTTCTTGTGGAATTGGCAAAGGGATATTTGAAAGCCCTTAAAGGGCTATGGTGAAAAAGGAAATATCTTCCGTTCAAAACTGGAAAGAAGCTTTCTGTGAAACTACTCTGTGTTCTGTTAATTCATGTCACAGAGTTACATCTTTCCCTTCAAGAAGCCTTTCGCTAAGGCTGTTCTGTTGGAATTGGCAAAGGGATATTTGGAAAACCATAGAGGGCTATGGTGAAAAAGGAAATATCTTCCGTTCCAAACAGAAAGAAGTTTTCTGAGAAACTGCTCTGTGTTCTGTTAATTCATCTCACGGAGTTACATCTTTCCCTTCAAGAAGCCTTTCGCTAAGGCTGTTCTTGTGGAATTGGCAAAGGGATATTTGGAAGCCCATAGAGGTCTATGGTGAAAAAGGAAATATCTTCCGTTCAAAACTGGAAAGAAGCTTTCTGAGAAACTGCTCTGTGTTCTGTTAATTCATCTCACAGAGTTACAACTTTCAATTCAAGAAGCCTTTCACTAAGGCTGTTCTTGTGGAATTGGCAAAGGGATATTTGGAAGCCCATAGAGGGCTATGGTGAAAAAGGAAATATCTTCCGTTCAAAACTGGAAAGAAGCTTTCTGAGAAACTGCTCCGTGTTCTGTTAATTCATCTCACGGAGTTACATCTTTCCCTTCAAGAAGCCTTTCGCTAAGGCTGTTCTTTTGGAATTGGAAAAGGGATATTTGGATGCCCATAGAGGGCTAAGGTGAAAAAGGAAATATCTTCCGTTCAAAACTGGAAAGAAGCTTTTGAAGAAACTGCTATGTGTTCTGTTAATTCATGTCACAGAGTTACATCTTTCCCTTCAAGAAGCCTTTCGCTAAGGCTGTTCTTGTGGAATTGGCAAAGGGATATTTGGAAGCCCATAGAGGGCTATGGTGAAAAAGGAAATATCTTCCGTTCAAAACTGGAAAGAAGCTTTCTGAGAAACTGCTCTGTGTTCTGTTAATTCTTCTCACAGAGTTAATCTTTCCCTTCAAGAAGCCTTTCGCTAAGGCTGTTCTTGTGGAATTGGCAATTGATATTTGGAAGCCCATAGAGGGCTACGGTGAAAAACGAAATACCTTCCGTTCAAAACTGCAAAGAAGCTTTCTGAGAAACTGCTCTGTGTTCTGTTAATTCATCTCACAGAGTTACATCTTTCCCTTCTAGAAGCCTTTCGCTAAGCATGTTCCTGTGGAATTCGCAAAGGGATATTTGGTAGCCATAGAGGGCTATGGTGTAAAAGGAAATATCTTCCGTTCAAAACTGGAAAGAAGCTTTCTGAGAAACTGCTCTGTGTTCTGTTAATTTATCTCACAGAGTTACATATTTCCCTTCAAGAAGCCTTTCGCTAAGGCTGTTCTTGTGGAATTGGCAAAGGTTTATTTGGAAGCCTTTAGAGTGCTATGGTGAAAAAGGGAATACCTTCCGTTCAAAACTGGAAAGAAGCCTTCTGAGAAACTGCTCTGTGTTCTGTTAATTCATCTCACAGAGTTACATCTTTCCCTTCAAGAAGCCTTTCGCTAAGGCTGTTCTTGTGGAATTGGCAAAGGGATATTTGGAAGCCCATAGAGGGCTATGGTGAAAAAGGAAATATCTTCCGTTCAAAACTGGAAAGAAGCATTCTGAGAAACTGCTCTGTGTTCTGTTAATTCATCTCACAGAGTTACAACTTTCAATTCAAGAAGCCTTTCGCTAAGGATGTTCTTGTGGAATTGGCAAAGGGATATTTGGAAGCCCATAGAGGGCTATGGTGAAAAAGAACATATCTTCCGTTCAAAATTGGAAAGAACCTTTCTGAGCAACTGCTCTGTGTTCTGTTAATTCATCTCACAGAGTTACATCTTTCCCTTCAAGAAGCCTTTCGCTAAGGCTGTTCTTGTGGAATTGGCAAAGGGATATTTGGAAGCCCATAGATGGCTATGGTGAAAAAGGAAATATCTTCCGTTCAAAACTGGAAAGAAGCTTTCTGAGAAACTGCTCTGTGTTCTGTTAATTCATGTCACAGAGTTACCTCTTTCCCTTCAAGAAGCCTTTTGCTAAGGCTGTTCTTGTGGAATTGGCAAAGGGATATTTGGAAGCCCATAGAGGGCTATGGTGAAAAAGGAAATATCTTCCGTTCAAAACTGGAAAGAAGCTTTCTGAGAAACTGCTCTGTGTTCTGTTAATGCATCTCACAGAGTTACATCTTTCCCTTCAAGAAGTCTTTTGCTAAGGCTTTTCTTGTGGAATTGGCAAAGGGTTATTTGGAAGCCCATTGAGGGCTATAGTGAAAAAGGAAATATCTTCCGTTCAAAACTGGAAAGAAGCTTTCTAAGAAACTTCTCTGTGTTCTGTTAATTCATCGCACAGAGTTACATCTTTCCCTTCAGGAAGCCTTTCGCTAAGGCTGTTCTTGTGGAATTGGCAAAGGGATATTTGGATGCCCATGGAGGCCTATGGTGAAAAAGGAACTATCTTCCGTTCAAAACTGGAAGGAAGCTTTCTGAGAAACTGCTCTGTGTTCTGTTAATTCATCTCACAGAGTTACATCTTTCCCTTCAAGAAGCCTTTCGCTAAGGCTGTTCTTGTGGAATTGGCAAAGGGATATTTGGAAGCCCATAGATGGCTATGGTGAAAAAGGAAATATCTTCCGTTCAAAACTGGAAAGAAGCTTTCTGAGAAACTGCTCTGTGTTCTGTTAATTCATCTCACAGAGTTACATCTTTCCCTTCAAGAAGCCTTTCGCTAAGGCTGTTCTTGTGGAATTGGCAAAGGGATATTTGGAAGCCCATAGAGGGCTATGGTGAAAAAGGAAATATCTTCCGTTCAAAACTGGAAAGAAGCTTTCTAAGAAACTGCTCTATGTTCTGTTAATTCATTTCATAGAGTTACATCGTTCCCTTCAAGAAACCTTTCGCTAATGCTGTTCTTGTGGAATTGGCAAAGGGATATTTGGAAGCCCATAGAGGGCTATGGTGAAAAAGGAAATATCTTCCGTTCCAAACAGAAAGAAACTTTCTGAGAAACTGCTCTGTGTTCTGTTAATTCATCTCACGGAGTTACATCTTTCCCTTCAAGAAGCCTTTCGCTAAGGCTGTTCTGGTGGAATTGGCAAAGGGATATTTGCAAAAACCATAGAGGGCAATGGTGAAAAAGGAAATATCTTCCGTTCCAAAGAGAAAGCAACTTTCTGAGAAACTGCTCTGTGTTCTGTTAATTCATCTCACGGAGTTACATCTTTCCCTTCAAGAAGCCTTTCGCTAAGGCTATTCCTGTGGAATGGGCAAAGGGATATTTGGAAGCCCATAGAGGGCTAAGGTGAAAAAGGAAATATCTTCCGTTCAAAACTGGAAAGAAGCTTTTGAAGAAACTGCTATGTGTTCTGTTAATTCATGTCACAGAGTTACATCTTTCCCTTCAAGAAGCCTTTCGCTAAGGCTGTTCTTGTGGAATTGGCAAAGGGATATTTGGAAGCCCATAGAGGGCTATGGTGAAAAAGGAAATATCTTCCGTTCAAAACTGGAAAGAAGCTTTCTGAGAAACTGCTCTGTGTTCTGTTAATTCTTCTCACAGAGTTAATCTTTCCCTTCAAGAAGCCTTTCGCTAAGGCTGTTCTTGTGGAATTGGCAATTGATATTTGGAAGCCCATAGAGGGCTACGGTGAAAAACGAAATACCTTCCGTTCAAAACTGCAAAGAAGCTTTCTGAGAAACTGCTCTGTGTTCTGTTAATTCATCTCACAGAGTTACATCTTTCCCTTCTAGAAGCCTTTCCCTAAGCATGTTCCTGTGGAATTCGCAAAGGGATATTTGGTAGCCATTGAGGGCTATGGTGTAAAAGGAAATATCTTCCGTTCAAAACTGGAAAGAAGCTTTGTGAGAAACTGCTCTGTGTTCTGTTAATTCATCTCACAGAGTTACATCTTTCCCTTCAAGAAGCCTTTCGCTAAGGCTGTTCTTGTGGAATTGGCAAAGGTTTATTTGGAAGCCCATAGAGTGCTATGGTGAAAAAGGGAATACCTTCGTTCAAAACTGGAAAGAAGCCATCTGAGAAACTGCTCTGTGTTCTGGTAATTCATCTCACAGAGTTACATCTTTCCCTACAAGAAGCCTTTCGCTAAGGCTGTTCTTGTGGAATTGGCAAAGGGATATTTGGAAGCCCATAGAGGGCTATGGTGAAAAAGGAAATATCTTCCGTTCCAAACTGGAAAGAAGCTTTCTGAGAAACTGCTCTGTGTTCTGTTAATTCATCTCACAGATTTACATCTTTCCCTTCAAGAAGCCTTTGGCTAAGGCGGTTCTTCTGGAATTGGCAAAGGGATATTTGGAAACCCATAGACGGCTGTGGTGAAAAAGGAAATATCTTCCGTTCAAAACTGGAAAGAAGCTTTCTGAGAAACTGCTCTGTGTTCTGTGAATTCATCTCACAGAGTTACATCTTTCCCTTCAAGAAGCCTTTCGCTAAGGCTGTTCTTGTGGCATTGGCAAAGGGATATTTGGAAGCCCATAGAGGGCTATGGTGAAAAAGGAAATATCTTCCGTTCAAAACTGGAAAGAAGCTTTCTGAGAAACTGCTCTGCGTTCTGTTAATTCATCTCACAGAGTTACATCTTTCCCTTCAAGAAGCCTTTCGCTAAGGCTGTTCTTGTGGAATTGGCAAAGGGATATTTGGAAGCCCATAGAGGGCTATGGTGAAAAAGGAAATATCTTCCGTTCAAAACTGGAAAGAAGCTTTCTGAGAAACTGCTCTATGTTCTGTTAATTCATTTCATAGAGTTACATCGTTCCCTTCAAGAAACCTTTCGCTAATGCTGTTCTTGTGGAATTGGCAAAGGGATATTAGGTAGCCCATAGAGGGCTATGGTGAAAAAGGAAATATCTTCCGTTCAAAACTGGAAAGAAGCTTTCTGAGAAACTGCTCTGTGTTCTGTTAATTCATGTCACAGAGTTACATCTTTCCCTTCAAGAAGCCTTTCGCTAAGGCTGTTCTTGTGGAATTGGCAAAGGGATATTTGGAAGCCCATAGAGGGCTATGGTGAAAAAGGAAATATCTTCCGTTCAAAACTGGAAAGAAGCTTTCTGAGAAACTGCTCTGTGTTCTGTTAATTCATCTCACAGAGTTACATCTTTCCCTTCAAGAAGCCTCTCGCTAAGGCTGTTCTTGTGGAATTGGCAAAGGGATATTTGGAAGCCCATAAACGGCTACGGTGAAAAAGGAAATATCTTCCGTTCAAAACTGGAAAGAAGCTTTCTGAGAAACTGCTCTGTGTTCTGTTAATTCATCTCACAGAGTTACATCTTTCCCTTCAAGAAGCCTTTCGCTAAGGCTGTTCTTGCGGAATTGGCAAAGTGATATTTGGAAGCCCATAGAGGGCTATGGTGAAAAAGGAAATATCTTCCGTTCAAAACTGGAAAGAAGCTTTCTGAGAAACTGCTCTGTGTTCTGTTAATTCATCTCACAGAGTTACATCTTTCCCTTCAAGAAGCCTTTCGCTAAGGCTGTTCTTTTGGAATTGGCAAAGGGATATTTGGAAGCCCAAAGAGGGCTGTGGTGAAAAAGGAAATATCTTCCGTTCAAAACTGGAAAGAAGCTTTGTGAGAAACTGCTCTGTGTTCTGTTAATTCATCTCACAGAGTTACATCTTTCCCTTCAAGAAGCCTTTCGCTAAGGCTGTTCTTGTGGAATTGGCAAAGGTTTATTTGGAAGCCCATAGAGTGCTATGGTGAAAAAGGGAATACCTTCGTTCAAAACTGGAAAGAAGCCATCTGAGAAACTGCTCTGTGTTCTGGAAATTCATCTCACAGAGTTACATCTTTCCCTACAAGAAGCCTTTCGCTAAGGCTGTTCTTGTGGAATTGGCAAAGGGATATTTGGAAGCCCATAGAGGGCTATGGTGAAAAAGGAAATATCTTCCGTTCCAAACTGGAAAGAAGCTTTCTGAGAAACTGCTCTGTGTTCTGTTAATTCATCTCACAGATTTACATCTTTCCCTTCAAGAAGCCTTTGGCTAAGGCGGTTCTTCTGGAATTGTCAAAGGGATATTTGGAAGCCCAGAGACGGCTATGGTGAAAAAGGAAATATCTTCCGTTCAAAACTGGAAAGAAGCTTTCTGAGAAACTGCTCTGTGTTCTGTGAATTCATCTCACAGAGTTACATCTTTCCCTTCAAGAAGCCTTTCGCTAAGGCTGTTCTTGTGGCATTGGCAAAGGGATATTTGGAAGCCCATAGAGGGCTATGGTGAAAAAGGAAATATCTTCCGTTCAAAACTGGAAAGAAGCTTTCTGAGAAACTGCTCTGTGTTCTGTTAATTCATTTCATAGAGTTACATCGTTCCCTTCAAGAAACCTTTCGCTAATGCTGTTCTTGTGGAATTGGCAAAGGGATATTAGGAAGCCCATAGAGGGCTATGGTGAAAAAGGAAATATCTTCCGTTCAAAACTGGAAAGAAGCTTTCTGTGAAACTGCTCTGTGTTCTGTTAATTCATGTCACAGAGTTACATCTTTCCCTTCAAGAAGCCTTTCGCTAAGGCTGTTCTTGTGGAATTGGCAAAGGGATATTTGGAAGCCCATAGAGGGCTATGGTGAAAAAGGAAATATCTTCCGTTCAAAACTGGAAAGAAGCTTTCTGAGAAACTGCTCTGTGTTCTGTTAATTCTTCTCACAGAGTTAATCTTTCCCTTCAAGAAGCCTTTCGCTAAGGCTGTTCTTGTGGAATTGGCAATTGATATTTGGAAGCCCATAGAGGGCTACGGTGAAAAACGAAATACCTTCCGTTCAAAACTGCAAAGAAGCTTTCTGAGAAACTGCTCTGTGTTCTGTTAATTCATCTCACAGAGTTACATCTTTCCCTTCTAGAAGCCTTTCGCTAAGCATGTTCCTGTGGAATTCGCAAAGGGATATTTGGTAGCCATAGAGGGCTATGGTGTAAAAGGAAATATCTTCCGTTCAAAACTGGAAAGAAGCTTTCTGAGAAACTGCTCTGTGTTCTGTTAATTTATCTCACAGAGTTACATATTTCCCTTCAAGAAGCCTTTCGCTAAGGCTGTTCTTGTGGAATTGGCAAAGGTTTATTTGGAAGCCCTTAAAGTGCTATGGTGAAAAAGGGAATACCTTCCGTTCAAAACTGGAAAGAAGCCTTCTGAGAAACTGCTCTGTGTTCTGTTAATTCATCTCACAGAGTTACATCTTTACCTTCAAGAAGCCTTTCGCTAAGGCTGTTCTTGTGGAATTGGCAAAGGGATATTTGGAAGCCCATAGAGGGCTATGGTGAAAAAGGAAATATCTTCCGTTCAAAACTGGAAAGAAGCATTCTGAGAAACTGCTCTGTGTTCTGTTAATTCATCTCACAGAGTTACAACTTTCAATTCAAGAAGCCTTTCGCTAAGGATGTTCTTTTGGAATTGGCAAAGGGATATTTGGAAGCCCATAGAGGGCTATGGTGAAAAAGAACATATCTTCCGTTCAAAATTGGAAAGAACCTTTCTGAGCAACTGCTCTGTGTTCTGTTAATTCATCTCACAGAGTTACATCTTTCCCTTCAAGAAGCCTTTCGCTAAGGCTGTTCCTGTGGAATTGGCAAAGGGATATTTGGAAGCCCATAGAGGGCTATGGTGAAAAAGGAAATATCTTCCGTTCAAAACTGGAAAGAAGCTTTCTGAGAAACTGCTCTGTGTTCTGTTAATTCATGTCACAGAGTTACCTCTTTCCCTTCAAGAAGCCTTTTGCTAAGGCTGTTCTTGTGGAATTGGCAAAGGGATATTTGGAAGCCCATAGATGGCTATGGTGAAAAAGGAAATATCTTCCGTTCAAAACTGGAAAGAAGCTTTCTGAGAAACTGCTCTGTGTTCTGTTAATTCATCTCACAGAGTTACATCTTTCCCTTCAAGAAGCCTTTCGCTAAGGCTTTTCTTGTGGAATTGGCAAAGGGATATTTGGAAGCCCATAGAGGGCTATGGTGAAAAAGGAAATATCTTCCGTTCAAAACTGGAAAGAAGCTTTCTAAGAAACTGCTCTATGTTCTGTTAATTCATTTCATAGAGTTACATCGTTCCCTTCAAGAAACCTTTCGCTAATGCTGTTCTTGTGGAATTGGCAAAGGGATATTTGGAAGCCCATAGAGGGCTATGGTGAAAAAGGATATATCTTCCGTTCCAAACAGAAAGAAACTTTCTGAGAAACTGCTCTGTGTTCTGTTAATTCATCTCACGGAGTTACATCTTTCCCTTCAAGAAGCCTTTCGCTAAGGCTGTTCTGGTGGAATTGGCAAAGGGATATTTGCAAAAACCATAGAGGGCAATGGTGAAAAAGGAAATATCTTCCGTTCCAAAGAGAAAGCAACTTTCTGAGAAACTGCTCTGTGTTCTGTTAATTCATCTCACGGAGTTACATCTTTCCCTTCAAGAAGCCTTTCGCTAAGGCTATTCCTGTGGAATGGGCAAAGGGATATTTGGAAGCCCATAGAGGGCTAAGGTGAAAAAGGAAATATCTTCCGTTCAAAACTGGAAAGAAGCTTTTGAAGAAACTGCTATGTGTTCTGTTAATTCATGTCACAGAGTTACATCTTTCCCTTCAAGAAGCCTTTCGCTAAGGCTGTTCTTGTGGAATTGGCAAAGGGATATTTGGAAGCCCATAGAGGGCTATGGTGAAAAAGGAAATATCTTCCGTTCAAAACTGGAAAGAAGCTTTCTGAGAAACTGCTCTGTGTTCTGTTAATTCTTCTCACAGAGTTAATCTTTCCCTTCAAGAAGCCTTTCGCTAAGGCTGTTCTTGTGGAATTGGCAATTGATATTTGGAAGCCCATAGAGGGCTACGGTGAAAAACGAAATACCTTCCGTTCAAAACTGCAAAGAAGCTTTCTGAGAAACTGCTCTGTGTTCTGTTAATTCATCTCACAGAGTTACATCTTTCCCTTCTAGAAGCCTTTCGCTAAGCATGTTCCTGTGGAATTCGCAAAGGGATATTTGGTAGCCATTGAGGGCTATGGTGTAAAAGGAAATATCTTCCGTTCAAAACTGGAAAGAAGCTTTGTGAGAAACTGCTCTGTGTTCTGTTAATTCATCTCACAGAGTTACATCTTTCCCTTCAAGAAGCCTTTCGCTAAGGCTGTTCTTGTGGAATTGGCAAAGGTTTATTTGGAAGCCCATAGAGTGCTATGGTGAAAAAGGGAATACCTTCGTTCAAAACTGGAAAGAAGCCATCTGAGAAACTGCTCTGTGTTCTGGTAATTCATCTCACAGAGTTACATCTTTCCCTACAAGAAGCCTTTCGCTAAGGCTGTTCTTGTGGAATTGGCAAAGGGATATTTGGAAGCCCATAGAGGGCTATGGTGAAAAAGGAAATATCTTCCGTTCCAAACTGGAAAGAAGCTTTCTGAGAAACTGCTCTGTGTTCTGTTAATTCATCTCACAGATTTACATCTTTCCCTTCAAGAAGCCTTTGGCTAAGGCGGTTCTTCTGGAATTGGCAAAGGGATATTTGGAAACCCATAGACGGCTGTGGTGAAAAAGGAAATATCTTCCGTTCAAAACTGGAAAGAAGCTTTCTGAGAAACTGCTCTGTGTTCTGTGAATTCATCTCACAGAGTTACATCTTTCCCTTCAAGAAGCCTTTCGCTAAGGCTGTTCTTGTGGCATTGGCAAAGGGATATTTGGAAGCCCATAGAGGGCTATGGTGAAAAAGGAAATATCTTCCGTTCAAAACTGGAAAGAAGCTTTCTGAGAAACTGCTCTGCGTTCTGTTAATTCATCTCACAGAGTTACATCTTTCCCTTCAAGAAGCCTTTCGCTAAGGCTGTTCTTGTGGAATTGGCAAAGGGATATTTGGAAGCCCATAGAGGGCTATGGTGAAAAAGGAAATATCTTCCGTTCAAAACTGGAAAGAAGCTTTCTGAGAAACTGCTCTATGTTCTGTTAATTCATTTCATAGAGTTACATCGTTCCCTTCAAGAAACCTTTCGCTAATGCTGTTCTTGTGGAATTGGCAAAGGGATATTAGGTAGCCCATAGAGGGCTATGGTGAAAAAGGAAATATCTTCCGTTCAAAACTGGAAAGAAGCTTTCTGAGAAACTGCTCTGTGTTCTGTTAATTCATGTCACAGAGTTACATCTTTCCCTTCAAGAAGCCTTTCGCTAAGGCTGTTCTTGTGGAATTGGCAAAGGGATATTTGGAAGCCCATAGAGGGCTATGGTGAAAAAGGAAATATCTTCCGTTCAAAACTGGAAAGAAGCTTTGTGAGAAACTGCTCTGTGTTCTGTTAATTCATCTCACAGAGTTACATCTTTCCCTTCAAGAAGCCTCTCGCTAAGGCTGTTCTTGTGGAATTGGCAAAGGGATATTTAGAAGCCCATAAACGGCTACGGTGAAAAAGGAAATATCTTCCGTTCAAAACTGGAAAGAAGCTTTCTGAGAAACTGCTCTGTGTTCTGTTAATTCATCTCACAGAGTTACATCTTTCCCTTCAAGAAGCCTTTCGCTAAGGCTGTTCTTGCGGAATTGGCAAAGTGATATTTGGAAGCCCATAGAGGGCTATGGTGAAAAAGGAAATATCTTCCGTTCAAAACTGGAAAGAAGCTTTCTGAGAAACTGCTCTGTGTTCTGTTAATTCATCTCACAGAGTTACATCTTTCCCTTCAAGAAGCCTTTCGCTAAGGCTGTTCTTTTGGAATTGGCAAAGGGATATTTGGAAGCCCAAAGAGGGCTGTGGTGAAAAAGGAAATATCTTCCGTTCAAAACTGGAAAGAAGCTTTGTGAGAAACTGCTCTGTGTTCTGTTAATTCATCTCACAGAGTTACATCTTTCCCTTCAAGAAGCCTTTCGCTAAGGCTGTTCTTGTGGAATTGGCAAAGGTTTATTTGGAAGCCCATAGAGTGCTATGGTGAAAAAGGGAATACCTTCGTTCAAAACTGGAAAGAAGCCATCTGAGAAACTGCTCTGTGTTCTGGAAATTCATCTCACAGAGTTACATCTTTCCCTACAAGAAGCCTTTCGCTAAGGCTGTTCTTGTGGAATTGGCAAAGGGATATTTGGAAGCCCATAGAGGGCTATGGTGAAAAAGGAAATATCTTCCGTTCCAAATTGGAAAGAAGCTTTCTGAGAAACTGCTCTGTGTTCTGTTAATTCATCTCACAGATTTACATCTTTCCCTTCAAGAAGCCTTTGGCTAAGGCGGTTCTTCTGGAATTGTCAAAGGGATATTTGGAAGCCCAGAGACGGCTATGGTGAAAAAGGAAATATCTTCCGTTCAAAACTGGAAAGAAGCTTTCTGAGAAACTGCTCTGTGTTCTGTGAATTCATCTCACAGAGTTACATCTTTCCCTTCAAGAAGCCTTTCGCTAAGGCTGTTCTTGTGGCATTGGCAAAGGGATATTTGGAAGCCCATAGAGGGCTATGGTGAAAAAGGAAATATCTTCCGTTCAAAACTGGAAAGAAGCTTTCTGAGAAACTGCTCTGTGTTCTGTTAATTCATTTCATAGAGTTACATCGTTCCCTTCAAGAAACCTTTCGCTAATGCTGTTCTTGTGGAATTGGCAAAGGGATATTAGGAAGCCCATAGAGGGCTATGGTGAAAAAGGAAATATCTTCCGTTCAAAACTGGAAAGAAGCTTTCTGTGAAACTGCTCTGTGTTCTGTTAATTCATGTCACAGAGTTACATCTTTCCCTTCAAGAAGCCTTTCGCTAAGGCTGTTCTTGTGGAATTGGCAAAGGGATATTTGGAAGCCCATAGAGGGCTATGGTGAAAAAGGAAATATCTTCCGTTCAAAACTGGAAAGAAGCTTTCTGAGAAACTGCTCTGTGTTCTGTTAATTCTTCTCACAGAGTTAATCTTTCCCTTCAAGAAGCCATTCGCTAAGGCTGTTCTTGTGGAATTGGCAATTGATATTTGGAAGCCCATAGAGGGCTACGGTGAAAAACGAAATACCTTCCGTTCAAAACTGCAAAGAAGCTTTCTGAGAAACTGCTCTGTGTTCTGTTAATTCATCTCACAGAGTTACATCTTTCCCTTCTAGAAGCCTTTCGCTAAGCATGTTCCTGTGGAATTCGCAAAGGGATATTTGGTAGCCATAGAGGGCTATGGTGTAAAAGGAAATACCTTCCGTTCAAAACTGGAAAGAAGCTTTCTGAGAAACTGCTCTGTGTTCTGTTAATTTATCTCACAGAGTTACATATTTCCCTTCAAGAAGCCTTTCGCTAAGGCTGTTCTTGTGGAATTGGCAAAGGTTTATTTGGAAGCCCTTAGAGTGCTATGGTGAAAAAGGGAATACCTTCCGTTCAAAACTGGAAAGAAGCCTTCTGAGAAACTGCTCTGTGTTCTGTTAATTCATCTCACAGAGTTACATCTTTCCCTTCAAGAAGCCTTTCGCTAAGGCTGTTCTTGTGGAATTGGCAAAGGGATATTTGGAAGCCCATAGAGGGCTATGGTGAAAAAGGAAATATCTTCCGTTCAAAACTGGAAAGAAGCATTCTGAGAAACTGCTCTGTGTTCTGTTAATTCATCTCACAGAGTTACAACTTTCAATTCAAGAAGCCTTTCGCTAAGGATGTTCTTGTGGAATTGGCAAAGGGATATTTGGAAGCCCATAGAGGGCTATGGTGAAAAAGAACATATCTTCCGTTCAAAATTGGAAAGAACCTTTCTGAGCAACTGCTCTGTGTTCTGTTAATTCATCTCACAGAGTTACATCTTTCCCTTCAAGAAGCCTTTCGCTAAGGCTGTTCTTGTGGAATTGGCAAAGGGATATTTGGAAGCCCATAGATGGCTATGGTGAAAAAGGAAATATCTTCCGTTCAAAACTGGAAAGAAGCTTTCTGAAAAACTGCTCTGTGTTCTGTTAATTCATGTCACAGAGTTACCTCTTTCCCTTCAAGAAGCCTTTTGCTAAGGCTGTTCTTGTGGAATTGGCAAAGGGATATTTGGAAGCCCATAGAGGGCTATGGTGAAAAAGGAAATATCTTCCGTTCAAAACTGGAAAGAAGCTTTCTGAGAAACTGCTCTGTGTTCTGTTAATGCATCTCACAGAGTTACATCTTTCCCTTCAAGAAGTCTTTTGCTAAGGCTTTTCTTGTGGAATTGGCAAAGGGTTATTTGGAAGCCCATTGAGGGCTATAGTGAAAAAGGAAATATCTTCCGTTCAAAACTGGAAAGAAGCTTTCTAAGAAACTTCTCTGTGTTCTGTTAATTCATCGCACAGAGTTACATCTTTCCCTTCAGGAAGCCTTTCGCTAAGGCTGTTCTTGTGGAATTGGCAAAGGGATATTTGGATGCCCATGGAGGCCTATGGTGAAAAAGGAACTATCTTCCGTTCAAAACTGGAAGGAAGCTTTCTGAGAAACTGCTCTGTGTTCTGTTAATTCATCTCACAGAGTTACATCTTTCCCTTCAAGAAGCCTTTCGCTAAGGCTGTTCTTGTGGAATTGGCAAAGGGATATTTGGAAGCCCATAGATGGCTATGGTGAAAAAGGAAATATCTTCCGTTCAAAACTGGAAAGAAGCTTTCTGAGAAACTGCTCTGTGTTCTGTGAATTCATCTCACAGAGTTACATCTTTCCCTTCAAGAAGCCTTTCGCTAAGGCTGTTCTTGTGGAATTGGCAAAGGGATATTTGGAAGCCCATAGAGGGCTATGGTGAAAAAGGAAATATCTTCCGTTCAAAACTGGAAAGAAGCTTTCTAAGAAACTGCTCTATGTTCTGTTAATTCATTTCATAGAGTTACATCGTTCCCTTCAAGAAACCTTTCGCTAATGCTGTTCTTGTGGAATTGGCAAAGGGATATTTGGAAGCCCATAGAGGGCTATGGTGAAAAAGGAAATATCTTCCGTTCCAAACAGAAAGAAACTTTCTGAGAAACTGCTCTGTGTTCTGTTAATTCATCTCACGGAGTTACATCTTTCCCTTCAAGAAGCCTTTCGCTAAGGCTGTTCTGGTGGAATTGGCAAAGGGATATTTGCAAAAACCATAGAGGGCAATGGTGTAAAAGGAAATATCTTCCGTTCCAAAGAGAAAGCAACTTTCTGAGAAACTGCTCTGTGTTCTGTTAATTCATCTCACGGAGTTACATCTTTCCCTTCAAGAAGCCTTTCGCTAAGGCTATTCCTGTGGAATGGGCAAAGGGATATTTGGAAGCCCATAGAGGGCTAAGGTGAAAAAGGAAATATCTTCCGTTCAAAACTGGAAAGAAGCTTTTGAAGAAACTGCTATGTGTTCTGTTAATTCATGTCACAGAGTTACATCTTTCCCTTCAAGAAGCCTTTCGCTAAGGCTGTTCTTGTGGAATTGGCAAAGGGATATTTGGAAGCCCATAGAGGGCTATGGTGAAAAAGGAAATATCTTCCGTTCAAAACTGGAAAGAAGCTTTCTGAGAAACTGCTCTGTGTTCTGTTAATTCTTCTCACAGAGTTAATCTTTCCCTTCAAGAAGCCTTTCGCTAAGGCTGTTCTTGTGGAATTGGCAATTGATATTTGGAAGCCCATAGAGGGCTACGGTGAAAAACGAAATACCTTCCGTTCAAAACTGCAAAGAAGCTTTCTGAGAAACTGCTCTGTGTTCTGTTAATTCATCTCACAGAGTTACATCTTTCCCTTCTAGAAGCCTTTCGCTAAGCATGTTCCTGTGGAATTCGCAAAGGGATATTTGGTAGCCATTGAGGGCTACGGTGTAAAAGGAAATATCTTCCGTTCAAAACTGGAAAGAAGCTTTGTGAGAAACTGCTCTGTGTTCTGTTAATTCATCTCACAGAGTTACATCTTTCCCTTCAAGAAGCCTTTCGCTAAGGCTGTTCTTGTGGAATTGGCAAAGGTTTATTTGGAAGCCCATAGAGTGCTATGGTGAAAAAGGGAATACCTTCGTTCAAAACTGGAAAGAAGCCATCTGAGAAACTGCTCTGTGTTCTGGTAATTCATCTCACAGAGTTACATCTTTCCCTACAAGAAGCCTTTCGCTAAGGCTGTTCTTGTGGAATTGGCAAAGGGATATTTGGAAGCCCATAGAGGGCTATGGTGAAAAAGGAAATATCTTCCGTTCCAAACTGGAAAGAAGCTTTCTGAGAAACTGCTCTGTGTTCTGTTAATTCATCTCACAGATTTACATCTTTCCCTTCAAGAAGCCTTTGGCTAAGGCGGTTCTTCTGGAATTGGCAAAGGGATATTTGGAAACCCATAGACGGCTATGGTGAAAAAGGAAATATCTTCCGTTCAAAACTGGAAAGAAGCTTTCTGAGAAACTGCTCTGTGTTCTGTGAATTCATCTCACAGAGTTACATCTTTCCCTTCAAGAAGCCTTTCGCTAAGGCTGTTCTTGTGGCATTGGCAAAGGGATATTTGGAAGCCCATAGAGGGCTATGGTGAAAAAGGAAATATCTTCCGTTCAAAACTGGAAAGAAGCTTTCTGAGAAACTGCTCTGCGTTCTGTTAATTCATCTCACAGAGTTACATCTTTCCCTTCAAGAAGCCTTTCGCTAAGGCTGTTCTTGTGGAATTGGCAAAGGGATATTTGGAAGCCCATAGAGGGCTATGGTGAAAAAGGAAATATCTTCCGTTCAAAACTGGAAAGAAGCTTTCTGAGAAACTGCTCTATGTTCTGTTAATTCATTTCATAGAGTTACATCGTTCCCTTCAAGAAACCTTTCGCTAATGCTGTTCTTGTGGAATTGGCAAAGGGATATTAGGAAGCCCATAGAGGGCTATGGTGAAAAAGGAAATATCTTCCGTTCAAAACTGGAAAGAAGCTTTCTGTGAAACTGCTCTGTGTTCTGTTAATTCATGTCACAGAGTTACATCTTTCCCTTCAAGAAGCCTTTCGCTAAGGCTGTTCTTGTGGAATTGGCAAAGGGATATTTGGAAGCCCATAGAGGGCTATGGTGAAAAAGGAAATATCTTCCGTTCAAAACTGGAAAGAAGCTTTCTGAGAAACTGCTCTGTGTTCTGTTAATTCATCTCACAGAGTTACATCTTTCCCTTCAAGAAGCCTCTCGCTAAGGCTGTTCTTGTGGAATTGGCAAAGGGATATTTGGAAGCCCATAAACGGCTACGGTGAAAAAGGAAATATCTTCCGTTCAAAACTGGAAAGAAGCTTTCTGAGAAACTGCTCTATGTTCTGTTAATTCATCTCACAGAGTTACATCTTTCCCTTCAAGAAGCCTTTCGCTAAGGCTGTTCTTGCGGAATTGGCAAAGTGATATTTGGAAGCCCATAGAGGGCTATGGTGAAAAAGGAAATATCTTCCGTTCAAAACTGGAAAGAAGCTTTCTGAGAAACTGCTCTGTGTTCTGTTAATTCATCTCACAGAGTTACATCTTTCCCTTCAAGAAGCCTTTCGCTAAGGCTGTTCTTTTGGAATTGGCAAAGGGATATTTGGAAGCCCAAAGAGGGCTGTGGTGAAAAAGGAAATATCTTCCGTTCAAAACTGGAAAGAAGCTTTGTGAGAAACTGCTCTGTGTTCTGTTAATTCATCTCACAGAGTTACATCTTTCCCTTCAAGAAGCCTTTCGCTAAGGCTGTTCTTGTGGAATTGGCAAAGGTTTATTTGGAAGCCCATAGAGGGCTATGGTGAAAAAGGGAATACCTTCGTTCAAAACTGGAAAGAAGCCATCTGAGAAACTGCTCTGTGTTCTGGAAATTCATCTCACAGAGTTACATCTTTCCCTACAAGAAGCCTTTCGCTAAGGCTATTCTTGTGGAATTGGCAAAGGGATATTTGGAAGCCCATAGAGGGCTATGGTGAAAAAGGAAATATCTTCCGTTCCAAACTGGAAAGAAGCTTTCTGAGAAACTGCTCTGTGTTCTGTTAATTCATCTCACAGATTTACATCTTTCCCTTCAAGAAGCCTTTGGCTAAGGCGGTTCTTCTGGAATTGTCAAAGGGATATTTGGAAGCCCAGAGACGGCTATGGTGAAAAAGGAAATATCTTCCGTTCAAAACTGGAAAGAAGCTTTCTGAGAAACTGCTCTGTGTTCTGTGAATTCATCTCACAGAGTTACATCTTTCCCTTCAAGAAGCCTTTCGCTAAGGCTGTTCTTGTGGCATTGGCAAAGGGATATTTGGAAGCCCATAGAGGGCTATGGTGAAAAAGGAAATATCTTCCGTTCAAAACTGGAGAGAAGCTTTCTGAGAAACTGCTCTGTGTTCTGTTAATTCATTTCATAGAGTTACATCGTTCCCTTCAAGAAACCTTTCGCTAATGCTGTTCTTGTGGAATTGGCAAAGGGATATTAGGAAGCCCATAGAGGGCTATGGTGAAAAAGGAAATATCTTCCGTTCAAAACTGGAAAGAAGCTTTCTGTGAAACTGCTCTGTGTTCTGTTAATTCATGTCACAGAGTTACATCTTTCCCTTCAAGAAGCCTTTCGCTAAGGCTGTTCTTGTGGAATTGGCAAAGGGATATTTGGAAGCCCATAGAGGGCTATGGTGAAAAAGGAAATATCTTCCGTTCAAAACTGGAAAGAAGCTTTCTGAGAAACTGCTCTGTGTTCTGTTAATTCATCTCACAGAGTTACATCTTTCCCTTCAAGAAGTCTTTTGCTAAGGCTTTTCTTGTGGAATTGGCAAAGGGTTATTTGGAAGCCCATTGAGGGCTATAGTGAAAAAGGAAATATCTTCCGTTCAAAACTGGAAAGAAGCTTTCTAAGAAACTGCTCTGTGTTCTGTTAATTCATCGCACAGAGTTACATCTTTCCCTTCAGGAAGCCTTTCGCTAAGGCTGTTCTTGTGGAATTGGCAAAGGGATATTTGGAAGCCCATAGAGGGCTATGGTGAAAAAGGAAATATCTTCCGTTCAAAACTGGAAAGAAGCTTTCTAAGAAACTGCTCTACGTTCTGTTAATTCATTTCATAGAGTTACATCGTTCCCTTCAAGAAACCTTTCGCTAATGCTGTTCTTGTGGAATTGGCAAAGGGATATTTGGAAGCCCATAGAGGGCTATGGTGAAAAAGGAAATATCTTCCGTTCCAAACAGAAAGAAACTTTCTGAGAAACTGCTCTGTGTTCTGTTAATTCATCTCACGGAGTTACATCTTTCCCTTCAAGAAGCCTTTCGCTATGGCTGTTCTGGTGGAATTGGCAAAGGGATATTTGCAAAAACCATAGAGGGCAATGCTGAAAAAGGAAATATCTTCCGTTCCAAAGAGAAAGCAACTTTCTGAGAAACTGCTCTGTGTTCTGTTAATTCATCTCACGGAGTTACATCTTTCCCTTCAAGAAGCCTTTCGCTAAGGCTATTCCTGTGGAATTAGCAAAGGGATATTTGGAAGCCCATAGAGGGCTAAGGTGAAAAAGGAAATATCTTCCGTTCAAAACTGGAAAGAAGCTTTTGAAGAAACTGCTATGTGTTCTGTTAATTCATGTCACAGAGTTACATCTTTCCCTTCAAGAAGCCTTTCGCTAAGGCTGTTCTTGTGGAATTGGCAAAGGGATATTTGGAACCCCATAGAGGGCTATGGTGAAAAAGGAAATATCTTCCGTTCAAAACTGGAAAGAAGCTTTCTGAGAAACTGCTCTGTGTTCTGTTAATTCTTCTCACAGTGTTAATCTTTCCCTTCAAGAAGCCTTTCGCTAAGGCTGTTCTTGTGGAATTGGCAATTGATATTTGGAAGCCCATAGAGGGCTACGGTGAAAAACGAAATACCTTCCGTTCAAAACTGCAAAGAAGCTTTCTGAGAAACTGCTCTGTGTTCTATTAATTCATCTCACAGAGTTACATCTTTCCCTTCTAGAAGCCTTTCGCTAAGCATGTTCCTGTGGAATTCGCAAAGGGATATTTGGTAGCCATTGAGGGCTATGGTGTAAAAGGAAATATCTTCCGTTCAAAACTGGAAAGAAGCTTTGTGAGAAACTGCTCAGTGTTCTGTTAATTCATCTCACAGAGGTACATCTTTCCCTTCAAGAAGCCTTTCGCTAAGGCTGTTCTTGTGGAATTGGCAAAGGTTTATTTGGAAGCCCATAGAGTGCTATGGTGAAAAAGGGAATACCTTCGTTCAAAACTGGAAAGAAGCCATCTGAGAAACTGCTCTGTGTTCTGGTAATTCATCTCACAGAGTTACATCTTTCCCTACAAGAAGCCTTTCGCTAAGGCTGTTCTTGTGGAATTGGCAAAGGGATATTTGGAAGCCCATAGAGGGCTATGGTGAAAAAGGAAATATCTTCCGTTCCAAACTGGAAAGAAGCTTTCTGAGAAACTGCTCTGTGTTCTGTTAATTCATCTCACAGATTTACATCTTTCCCTTCAAGAAGCCTTTGGCTAAGGCGGTTCTTCTGGAATTGGCAAAGGGATATTTGGAAACCCATAGACGGCTATGGTGAAAAAGGAAATATCTTCCGTTCAAAACTGGAAAGAAGCTTTCTGAGAAACTGCTCTGTGTTCTGTGAATTCATCTCACAGAGTTACATCTTTCCCTTCAAGAAGCCTTTCGCTAAGGCTGTTCTTGTGGCATTGGCAAAGGGATATTTGGAAGCCCATAGAGGGCTATGGTGAAAAAGGAAATATCTTCCGTTCAAAACTGGAAAGAAGCTTTCTGAGAAACTGCTCTGTGTTCTGTTAATTCATCTCACAGAGTTACATCTTTCCCTTCAAGAAGCCTTTCGCTAAGGCTGTTCTTGTGGAATTGGCAAAGGGATATTTGGAAGCCCTTAGAGGGCTATGGTGAAAAAGGAAATATCTTCCGTTCAAAACTGGAAAGAAGCTTTCTGAGAAACTGCTCTATGTTCTGTTAATTCATTTCATAGAGTTACATCGTTCCCTTCAAGAAACCTTTCGCTAATGCTGTTCTTGTGGAATTGGCAAAGGGATATTAGGAAGCGCATAGAGGGCTATGGTGAAAAAGGAAATATCTTCCGTTCAAAACTGGAAAGAAGCTTTCTGTGAAACTGCTCTGTGTTCTGTTAATTCATGTCACAGAGTTACATCTTTCCCTTCAAGAAGCCTTTCGCTAAGGCTGTTCTTGTGGAATTGGCAAAGTGATATATGGAAGCCCATAGAGGGCTATGGTGAAAAAGGAAATATCTTCCGTTCAAAACTGGAAAGAAGCTTTCTGAGAAACTGCTCTGTGTTCTGTTAATTCATCTCACAGAGTTACATCTTTCCCTTCAAGAAGCCTTTCGCTAAGGCTGTTCTTGTGGAATTGGCAAAGGGATATTTGGAAGCCCTTAAACGGCTACGGTGAAAAAGGAAATATCTTCCGTTCAAAACTGGAAAGAAGCTTTCTGAGAAACTGCTCTGTGTTCTGTTAATTCATCTCACAGAGTTACATCTTTCCCTTCAAGAAGCCTTTCGCTAAGGCTGTTCTTGTGGAATTGGCAAAGGGATATTTGGAAGCCCATAGAGGGCTATGGTGAAAAAGGAAATATCTTCCGTTCAAAACTGGAAAGAAGCTTTCTGAGAAACTGCTCTGTGTTCTGTTAATTCATCTCACAGAGTTACATCTTTCCCTTCAAGAAGCCTTTCGCTAAGGCTGTTCTTTTGGAATTGGCAAAGGGATATTTGGAAGCCCAAAGAGGGCTGTGGTGAAAAAGGAAATATCTTCCGTTCAAAACTGGAAAGAAGCTTTGTGAGAAACTGCTCTGTGTTCTGTTAATTCATCTCACAGAGTTACATCTTTCCCTTCAAGAAACCTTTCGCTAAGGCTGTTCTTGTGGAATTGGCAAAGGTTTATTTGGAAGCCCATAGAGTGCTATGGTGAAAAAGGGAATACCTTCGTTCAAAACTGGAAAGAAGCCATCTGAGAAACTGCTCTGTGTTCTGGAAATTCATCTCACAGAGTTACATCTTTCCCTACAAGAAGCCTTTCGCTAAGGCTGTTCTTGTGGAATTGGCAAAGGGATATTTGGAAGCCCATAGAGTGCTATGGTGAAAAAGGAAATATCTTGCGTTCAAAACTGGAAAGAAGCTTTCTGAGAAACAGCTCTGTGTTCTGTGAATTCATCTCACAGAGTTACATCTTTCCCTTCAAGAAGCCTTTCGCTAAGGCTGTTATTGTGGAATTGGCAAAGGTTTATTTGGAAGCCCATAGAGGGCTATTGTGAAAAAGGGAATATCTTCCGTTCAAAACTGGAAAGAAGCTTTCTGAGAAACTGCTCTGTGTTCTGTTAATTCATCTCACAGAGTTACATCTTTCCCTTCAAGAAGCCTTTCGCTAAGGCTGTTCTGGTGGAATTGGCAAAGGGATATTTGGAAGCACATAGGGGCCTATGGTGAAAAAGGAAATATCTTCCGTTCAAAACTGGAAAGAAGCTTTCTGAGAAACTGCTCTGTGTTCTGTTAATTCATCTCACTGAGTTACAACTTTCAATTCAAGAAGCCTTTCGCTAAGGCTGTTCTTGTGGAATTGGCAAAGGGATATTTGGAAGCCCATAGAGGGCTATGGTGAAAAAGAATATATCTTCCGTTCAAAATTGGAAAGAAGCTTTCTGAGAAACTGCTCTGTGTTCTGTTAATTCATCTCACAGAGTTACATCTTTCCCTTCAAGAAGCCTTTCGCTAAGGCTGTTCTTGTGGAATTGGCAAAGGGATATTTGGAAGCCCATAGATGGCTATGGTGAAAAAGGAAATATCTTCCGTTCCAAACTGGAAAGAAGCTTTCTGAGAAACTGCTCTGTTTTCTGTTAATTCATCTCACATAGTTACATCTTTCCCTTCAAGAAGCCTTTCGCTAAGGCTGTTCTTGTGGAATTGGCAAAGGGATATTTGGAAGCCCATAGAGGGCTATGGTGAAAAAGGAAATATCTTCCTTTCAAAACTGGAAAGAAGCTTTCTGTGAAACTGCTCTGTGTTCTGTTAGTTCATGTCACAGAGTTACATCTTTCCCTTCAAGAAGCCTTTCGCTAAGGCTGTTGTGGTGGAATTGGCAAAGGGATATTTGCAAAAACCATAGAGGGCTATGGTGAAAAAGGAAATATCTTCCGTTCCAAACAGAAAGAAACTTTCTGAGAAACTGCTCTGTGTTCTGTTAATTCATCCCACGGAGTTACATCTTTCCCTTCAAGAAGCCTTTCGCTAAGGCTCTTCTTCTGGGATTGGCAAAGGGATATTTGGAAGCCCTTAGAGGGCTAAGGTGAAAAAGGAAATATCTTCCGTTCAAAACTGGAAAGAAGCTTTTGAAGAAACTGCTATGTGTTCTGTTAATTCATCTCACAGAGTTACATCTTTCCCTTCAAGAAGCCTTTCGCTAAGGCTGTTCTTGTGGAATTGGCAAAGGGATATTTGGAAGCCCATAGAGAGCTATGGTGAAAAAGGAAATATCTTCCGTTGAAAACTGGAAAGAAGCTTTCTGAGAAACTGCTCTGTGTTCTGTTAATTCATCTCACAGAGTTACATCTTTCCCTTCAAGAAGCCTTTCGCTAAGGCTGTTCTTGTGGAATTGGCAAAGGGATATTTGGAAGCCCATAAACGGCTACGGTGAAAAAGGAAATATCTTCCGTTCAAAACTGGAAAGAGGCTTTCTGAGAAACTGCTCTGTGTTATGTGAATTCATCTCACAGAGTTACATCTTTCCCTTCAAGAAGCCTTTCGCTAAGGCTGTTCTTGAGGAATTGGCAAAGGGATATTTGGAAGCCCATAGAGGGCTATGGTGAAAAAGGAAATATCTTCCGTTCAAAACTAGAAAGAAGCTTTCTGAGAAACTGCTCTGTGTTCTGTTAATTCATCTCACAGAGTTACATCTTTCCCTTCAAGAAGCCTTTCGCTAAGACTGTTCTTGTGGAATTGGCAAAGGGATATTTGGAAGCCCATAGAGGGCTATGGAGAAAAAGGAAATATCTTCCGTTCAAAACTAGAAAGAAGCTTTCTGAGAAAGTGCTCTGTGTTCTGTTAATTCATCTCACAGAGTTACATCTTTCCCCTCAAGAAGCCTTTGGCTAAGGCTGTTCTTGTGGAATTGGCAAAGGGATATTTGTAAGCCCATAGAGGGCTATGGTGAAAAAGGAAATATCTTCCATTCAAAACTGGAAAGAAGCTTTCTGAGAAACTGCTCTGTGTTCTGTTAATTCATCTCACAGAGTTACATCTTTCCCTTCTAGAAGCCTTTGGCTAAGGCTGTTCTTCTGGAATTGGCAAAGGGATATTTGGAAGCCCATAGACGGCTATGGTGAAAAAGGAAATATCTTCCTTTCAAAACTGGAAAGAAGCTTTCTGAGAAACTGCTCTGTGTTCTGTGAATTCATCTCACAGAGTTACATCTTTCCCTTCAAGAAGCCTTTCGCTAAGGCTGTTCTTGTGGAATTGGCAAAGGGATATTTGAAAGCCCATAGAGTCGTATGGTGAAAAAGGAAATATCTTCAGTTCAAAACTGGAAAGAAGCTTTCTGAGAAACGGCTCTGTGTTCTGTGAATTCATCTCACAGAGTTACATCTTTCCCTTCAAGAAGCCTTTCGCTAAGGCCGTTTTTGTGGAATTGGCAAAGGGATATTTTGAAGCCTTTAGAGGGCCATGGTGAAAAAGGAAATATCTTCCGTTCAAAACTGGAAAGAAGCTTTCTGAGAAACTGCTCTGTGTTCTGTTAATTCATCTCACAGAGTTACATCTTTCCCTTCAAGAAGCCTTTCGCTAAGGCCGTTCTTGTGGAATTGGCTAAGGGATATTAGGAAGCCCTTAGAGGGCTATTGTGAAAAAGGAAATATCTTCCGTTCAAAACTGGAAAGAAGCTTTCTGAGAAACTGCTCTGTGTTCTGTTAATTCATCTCACAGAGTTACATCTTTCCCTTCAAGAAGCCTTTCGCTAAGGCTGTTCTTGTGGAATTGGCAAAGGGATATTTGGAATCACTTAGAGGGCTATGGTGAAAAGGGAATATCTTCCGTTCAAAACTGGAAAGAAGCGTTCTGAGAAACTGCTCAGTGTTCTGTTAATTCATCTCACAGAGTTACATCTTTCAGTTCAAGAAGCCTTTAGCTAAGGCTGTTCTTGTGGAATTGGCAAGGGATATTTGGAAACCCATAGAGGGCTATGGTGAAAAAGGAAATATCTTCCGTTCAAAACTGGAAAGAAGCTTTCTGAGAAACTGCTCTGTGTTCTGTGAATTCATCTCACAGAGTTACATCTTTCCCTTCAAGAAGCCTTTCGCTAAGGCTGTTCTTGTGGAATTGGCAAAGGGATATTTGGAAGCCCGTGGAGGCCTATGATGAAAAAGGAAATATCTTCCGTTCAAAACTGGAAAGAAGCTTTCTGAGAAACTGCTCTGTGTTCTGTGAATTCATCTCACAGAGTTACATCTTACCCTTCAAGAAGCCTTTCGCGAAGGCTGTTCTTGTGGAATAGGCAAAGGTTTATTTGGAAGCCCATAGAGTGCTATGGTGAAAAAGGGAATAACTTCCGTTAAAACTGGAAAGAAGCCTTCTGAGAAACTGCTCTGTGTTCTGTTAATTCATCTCACAGAGTTACATCTTTCCCTTCAAGAAGCCTTTCGCTAAGGCTGTTCTTGTGGAATTGGCAAAGGGATATTTGGAAGCCCATAGAGGGCTATGGTGAAAAAGGAAATATCTTCCGTTCAAAACTGGAAAGAAGCTTTCTGAGAAACTGCTCTGTGTTCTGTTAATTCCTCTCACAGAGTTACATCTTTCCCTTCAAGGAGCCTTTCGATAAGGCTGCTCTTGTGGAATTGGCAAAGGGATATTTGGAAGCCCATAGAGGGCTATGGTGAAAAAGGAAATATCTGCCGTTCCAAACTGGAAAGAAGCTTTCTGAGAAACTGCTCTGTGTTCTGTTAATTCATCTCACAGAGTTACATCTTTCCCTTCAAGAAGCCTTTCGCTAAGGCTGTTCTTGTGGAATTGGCAAAGGTTTATTTGGAAGCCCATAGAGTGCTATGGTGAAAAAGGGAATACATTCCGTTCAAAACTGGAAAGAAGCCTTCTGAGAAACTGCTCTGTGTTCTGTTAATTCATCTCACAGAGTTACATCTTTCCCTTCAAGAAGCCTTTCGCTAAGGCTGTTCTTGTGGAATTGACAAAGGGATATTTGGAAGCCCATAGAGGGCTATGGTGAAAAAGGAAATATCTTCCGTTCAAAACTGGAAAGAAGCTTTCTGTGAAACTGCTCTGTGTTCTGTTAATTCATCTCACAGAGTTACATCTTTCCCTTCAAGAAGCCTTTCGCTAAGGCTGTTCTTGTGGAATTGGCAAGGGGATATTTGGAAGCCCATAGAGGCCTATGGTGAAAAAGGAAATATCTTCAATTCAAAACTGGAAAGAAGCTTTCTGAGAAACTGCTCTGTGTTCTGTTAATTCATCTCACAGAGTTACATCTTTCCCTTCAAGAAGCCTTTCGCTAAGGCTGTTCTTGTGGAATTGGCAAAGGGATATTTGGAAGCCCATAGAGGGCTATGGTGAAAAAGGAAATATCTTCCGTTCAAAACTCGAAAGAAGCTTTCTGAGAAACTGCTCTGTGTTCTGTTAATTCATCTCACAGAGTTACTTCTTTCCCTTCAAGAAGCCTTTCGCTAAGGCTGTTCTTGTGGAATTGGCAAAGGGATATTTGGAAGCCCATAGAGGGCTGTGGTGAAAAAGGAAATATCTTCCGTTCAAAACTGGAAAGAAGCTTTCTGAGAAACTGCTCTGTGTTCTGTTAATTCATCTCACAGAGTTACATCTTTCCCTTCAAGAAGCCTTTCGCTAAGGCTGTTCTTGTGGATTTGGGAAAGGGATATTGGGAAGCCCAAAGAGGGCTATGGTGATAAAGGAAATATCTTCGTTCAAAACTGGAAAGAAGCTCTCTGAGAAACTGCTCTGTGTTCTGTTAATTCATCGCACAGAGTTACATCTTTCCCTTCAAGAAGCCTTTCGCTAATGCTGTTCTCGTGGAATTGGCAAAGGGATATTTGGAAGTCCTTATAGGGCTATGGTGAAAAAATGAAATATCTTCTGTTCAAAACTGGAAAGAAGCTTTCTGAGAAACAGTTCTGTGTTCTGTTAATTCTTCTCACAGAGTTACATCTTTCCCTTCAAGTAGCCTTTCGCTAAGGCTGTTCTTGTGGAATTGGCAAAGCGATATTTGGAAGCCCATAGAGGGCTATGGTGAAAAAGGAAATATCTTCCGTTCAAAACTGGAAAGAAGCCTTCTGAGAAACTGCTCTGTGTTCTGTGAATTCATCTCACAGAGTTACATCTTTCCCTTCAAGAAGCCTTTTACTAAGGCTGTTCTTGTGGAATTGGCAAAGGGATATTTGGAAGAGCATAGAGCCCTATGGTGAAAAAGGAAGTATCTTCCGTTCAAAACTGGAAAGAAGCTTTCTGAGAAACTGCTCTGTGTTCTGTTAATTCATCTCACAGAGTTACATCTTTCCCTTCAAGAAGCCTTTCGCTAAGGCTGTTCTTGTGGAATTGGCAAAGGTTTATTTGGAAGCCCATAGAGTGCTATGGTGAAAAAGGGAATACATTCCGTTCAAAACTGGAAAGAAGCCTTCTGAGAAACTGCTCTGTGTTCTTTTAATTCATCTCACAGAGTTACATCTTTCCCTTAAGGAAGCCTTTCGCTAAGGCTGTTCTTGTGGAATTGGCAAAGGGATATTTGGAAGCCCATAGAGGGCTATGGTGAAAAAGGAAATATCTTCCGTTCAAAACTGGAAAGAAGCTTTCTGAGAAACTGCTCTGTGTTCTGTTAATTCATCTCACAGAGTTACATCTTTCACTTCAAGAAGCCTTTCGCTAAGGCTGTTCTTGTGGAATTGGCAAGGGGATATTTGGAAGCCCATAGAGGCCTATGGTGAAAAAGGAAATATCTTCCCTTCAAAACTGGAAAGAAGCTTTCTGAGAAACTGCTCTGTGTTCTGTGAATTCACCTCACAGAGTTACATCTTTCCCTTCAAGAAGCCTTTCGCTAAGGCTGTTCTTGTGGAATTGGCAAAGGGATATTTGGAAGCCCATAGAGGGCTATGGTGAAAAAGGAAATATCTTCCGTTCAAAACTGGAAAGAAGCTTTCTGAGAAACTGCTCTGTGTTCTGTTAATTCATCTCACAGAGTTACATCTTTCCCTTCAAGAAGCCTTTCGCTAAGGCTGTTCTTGTGGAATTGGCAAAGGGATATTTGGAAGCCCTTAGACGGCTATGGTGAAAAAGGAAATATCTTCCGTTCAAAATTGGAAAAAGCCTTCTGAGAAACTGCTCCGTGTTCTGTTAATTCATCTCACTGAGTTACATCTTTCCCTTCAAGAAGCCTTTCGCTAAGGCTGTTGTTGTGGAATTGGCAAAGGGATATTTGGAAGCCCATAGAGGGCTATGGTGAAAAAGGAAATATCTTCCGTTCAAAACTGGAAAGAAGCTTCCTGAGAGACTGCTCTGTGTTCTGTTAATTCATCTCACAGAGTTACATCTTTCCCTTCAAGAAGTCTTTCGCTAAGGCTCTTCTTGTGGAATTGGCAAAAGGATATTTGGAAGCCCATAGAGGGCTATGGTGAAAAAGGAAATATCTTCCGTTCAAAAGTGGAAAGAAGCATTCTGAGAAACTGATCTGTGTTTTGTTAATTCATCTCACAGAGTTACATCTTTCCCTTCAAGAAGCCTTTCGCTAAGGCTGTTTTTGTGGAATTGGCAAAGGGATATTTGGAAGCCCATAGAGGGCTATATTGAAAAAGGAAATATCTTCCGTTCAAAACTGGAAAGAAGCTTTCTGAGAAACTGCTCTGTGTTCTGTTAATTCATCTCACAGAGTTACATCTTTCCCTTCAAGAAGCCTTTCGCTAAGTCTGTTCTTGTGGAATTGGCAAAGGTTTATTTGGAAGCCCATAGAGTGCTATGGTGAAAAAGGGAATACATTCCGTTCAAAACTGGAAAGAAGCCTTCTCAGAAACTGCTCTGTGTTCTGTTAATTCACCTCACAGAGTTACATCTTTCCCTTCAGGAAGCCTTTCGCTAAGGCTGTTCTTGTGGAATTGGCAAAGGGATATTTGGAAGCCCATAGAGGGCTATGGTGAAAAAGGAAATATCTTCCGTTCAAAACTGGAAAGAAGCTTTCTGAGAAACTGCTCTGTGTTCTGTTAATTCATCTCACAGAGTTACATCTTTCCCTTCAAGAAGCCTTTCGCTAAGGCTGTTCTTGTGGAATTGGCAAGGGGATATTTGGAAGCCCATAGAGGCCTATGGTGAAAAAGGAAATATCTTCCCTTCAAAACTGGAAAGAAGCTTTCTGAGAAACTGCTCTGTGTTCTGTTAATTCATCTCACAGAGTTACATCTTTCCCTTCAAGAAGCCTTTCGCTAAGGCTGTTCTTGTGCAATTGGCAAAGGGATATTTGGAAGCCCATAGAGGGCTATGGTGAAAAAGGAAATATCTTCCGTTCAAAACTCGAAAGAATCTTTCTGAGAATCTGCTCTGTGTTCTGTTAATTCATCTCACAGAGTTACATCTTTCCCTTCAAGAAGCCTTTCTCTAATGCTGTTCTTGTGGAATTGGCAAAGGGATATTTGGAAGCCCATAGAGGGCTGTGGTGAAAAAGGAAATATCTTCCGTTCAAAACTCGAAAGAAGCTTTCTGAGAAACTGCTCTGTGTTCTGTTAATTCATCTCAGAGAGTTACATCTTTCCCTTCAAGAAGCCTTTCCCTAAGGCTGTTCTTGTGGATTTGGGAAAGGGATATTGGGAAGCCCATAGAGGGCTAAGGTGATAAAGGAAATATCTTCCGTTCAAAACTGGAAAGAAGCTCTCTGAGAAACTGTTCTGTGTTCTGTTAATTCATCTCACAGAGTTACATCTTTCCCTTCAAGAAGCCTTTCGCTAATGCTGTTCTTGGGGAATTGGCAAAGGGATATTTGGAAGTCCATAGAGGGCTATGGTGATAAAGGAAATATCTTCCGTTCAAAACTGGAAAGAAGCTTTCTGAGAAATAGTTCTGTGTTCTGTTAATTCTTCTCACAGAGTTACATCTTTCCCTTCAAGAAGCCTTTCGCTAAGGCTGTTCTTGTGGAATTGGCAAAGGTTTATTTGGAAGCCCATAGAGTGCTATGGTGAAAAAGGGAATACATTCAGTTCAAAACTGGAAAAAAGCCTTCTGAGAGACTGCTCTGTGTTCTGTTAATTCATCTCACAGAGTTACATCTTTCCCTTCAGGAAGCCTTTCGCTAAGGCTGTTCTTGTGGAATTGGCAAAGGGATATTTGGAAGCCCATTGAGGGCTACGGTGAAAAAGGAAATATCTTCCGTTCAAAACTGGAAAGAAGCCTTCTGAGAAACTGCTCTGTGTTCTGTTAATTCATCTCAGAGAGTTACATCTTTCCCTTCAAGAAGCCTTTCGCTAAGGCTGTTCTTGTGGATTTGGGAAAGGGATATTGGGAAGCCCAAAGAGGGCTATGGTGATAAAGGAAATATCTTCGTTCAAAACTGGAAAGAAGCTTTCTGAGAAACTGCTCTGTGTTCTGTTAATTCATCTCACAGAGTTACATCTTTCCCTTCAAGAAGCCTTTCGCTAATGCTGTTCTTGTGGAATTGGCAAAGGAATATTTGGAAGTCCATAGAGGGCTATGGAAAAAAGGAAATATCTTCTGTTCAAAACTGGAAAGAAGCTTTCTGAGAAACAGTTCTGTGTTCTGTTAATTCTTCTCACAGAGTTACATCTTTCCCTTCAAGAAGTCTTTCGCTAAGGCTGTTCTTGTGGAATTGGCAAAGCGATATTTGGAACCCCTTAGAGGGCTATGGTGAAAAAGGAAATATCTTCCGTACAAAACTGGAAAGAAGCTTTCTGAGAAACTGCTCTGTGTTCTGTGAATTCATCTCACAGAGTTACATCTTTCCCTTCAAGAAGCCTTTCGCTAAGGCTGTTCTTGTGGAATTGGCAAAGGGATATTTGGAAGAGCATAGAGCCCTATGGTGAAAAAGGAAATATCTTCCGTTCAAAACTGGAAAGAAGCTTTCTGAGAAACTGCTCTGTGTTCTGTTAATTCATCTCACAGAGTTACATCTTTCCCTTCAAGAAGCCTTTCGCTAAGGCTGTTCTTGTGGAATTGGCAAAGGGATATTTGGAAGCCCATACAGGGCTATGGTGAAAAAGGAAATATCTTCAGTTCAAAACCGGAAAGAAGCTTTCTGAGAAATAGTTCTGTGTTCTGTTAATTCATCTCACAGAAATACATCTTTCCCTTCAAGAAGCCTTTCGCTAAGGCTGTTCTTGTGGAACTGGGAAAGGTTTATTTGGAAGCCCATAGAGTGCTATGGTGAAAAAGGAAATATCTTCCGTTCAAAACTGGAAAGAAGCTTTCTGAGAAACTGCTCTGTGTTCTGTGAATTCATCTCACAGAGTTACATCTTTCCCTTCAGGAAGCCTTTCGCTAAGGCTGTTCTTGTGGAATTGGCAAAGGGATATTTGGAAGCCCATGGAGGCCTATGGTGAAAAAGGAAATATCTTCCGTTCAAAACTGGAAAGAAGCTTTCTTAGAAACTTCTCTGTGTCCTGTTAATTCAACTCACAGAGTTACATCTTTCCCTTCAAGAAGCCTTTCGCTAAGGCTGTTCTTGTGGAATTGGCAAAGCGATATTTGGAAGCCCATAGACGGCTATGGTGAAACAGGAAATATCTTCCGTTCAAAACTGTAAAGAAGCTTTCTGAGAAACTGCTCTGTGTTCTGTGAATTCATCTCACAGAGTTACATCTTTCCCTTCAAGAAGCCTTTCGCTAAGGCTGTTCTTGTGGAATTGGCAAAGGGATATTTCTAAGCCCATAGAGCCCTATGGTGAAAAAGGAAATATCTTCCGTTCAAAACTGGAAAGAAGCTTTCTGAGAAACTGCTCTGTGTTCTGTTAATTCATCTCACAGAGTTATATCTTTCCCTTCAAGAAGCCTTTCGCTAAGGCTGTTCTTGTGGAATTCGCAAAGGGATATTTGGAAGCCCTTAGACGGCTATGGTGAAAAAGGAAATATCTTCCGTTCAAAATTGGAAAGAAGCCTTCTGAGAAACTGCTCCGTGTTCTGTTAATTCATCTCACTGAGTTACATCTTACACTTCAAGAAGCCTTTCGCTAAGGCTGTTGTTGTGGAATTGGCAAAGGGATATTTGGAAGCCCATAGAGGGCTATGGTGAAAAAGGAAATATCTTCCGTTCAAAACTGGAAAGAAGCTTCCTGAGAGACTGCTCTGTGTTCTGTTAATTCATCTCACAGAGTTACATCTTTCCCTTCAAGAAGCCTTTCGCTAAGGCTCTTCTTGTGGAATTGGCAAAGGGATATTTGGAAGCCCATAGAGGGCTATGGTGAAAAAGGAAATATCTTCTGTTCAAAAGTGGAAAGAAGCATTCTGAGAAACTGCTCTGTGTTTTGTTAATTCATCTCACAGAGTTACATCTTTCCCTTCAAGAAGCCTTTCGCTAAGGCTGTTGTTGTGGAATTGGCAAAGGGATATTTCGAAGCCCATAGAGGACTATGGTGAAAAAGGAAATATCTTCCGTTCAAAACTGGAAAGAAGCTTTCTGAGAAACTGCTCTGTGTTCTGTTAATTCATCTCACAGAGTTACATCTTTCCCTTCAAGAAGCCTTTCGCTAAGGCTGTTCTTGTGGAATTGGCAAAGGGATATTTGGAAGCCCATAGAGGGCTATGGTGAAAAAGGAAATATCTTCCGTTCAAAACTGCAAAGAAGCTTTCTCAGAAACTGCTCTGTGTTCTGTTAATTCATCTCACAGTGTTACATCTTTCACTTCAAGAAGCCTTTCGCTAAGGCTGTTCTTGTGGAATTGGCAAGGGGATATTTGGAAGCCAATAGAGGCCTATGGTGAAAAAGGAAATATCTTCCCTTCAAAACTGGAAAGAAGCTTTCTGAGAAACTGCTCTGTGTTCTGTTAATTCATCTCACAGAGTTACATCTTTCCCTTCAAGAAGCCTTTCGCTAAGGCTGTTCTTGTGGAATTGGCAAAGGGATATTTGGAAGCCCATAGAGGGCTATGGTGAAAAAGGAAATATCTTCCGTTCAAAACTGGAAAGAAGCTTTCTGAGAAACTGCTCTGTGTTCTGTTAATTCATCTCACAGAGTTACATCTTTCCCTTCAAGAAGCCTTTCGCTAAGGCTGTTCTTGTGGAATTGGCAAAGGGATATTTGGAAGCCCTTAGACGGCTATGGTGAAAAAGGAAATATCTTCCGTTCAAAATTGGAAAGAAGCCTTCTGAGAAACTGCTCCGTGTTCTGTTAATTCATCTCACTGAGTTACATTTTTCCCTTCAAGAAGCCTTTCGCTAAGGCTGTTGTTGTGGAATTGGCAAAGGGATATTTGGAAGCCCATAGAGGGCTATGGTGAAAAAGGAAATATCTTCCGTTCAAAACTGGAAAGAAGCTTCCTGAGAGACTGCTCTGTGTTCTGTTAATTCATCTCACAGAGTTACATCTTTCCCTTCAAGAAGCCTTTCGCTAAGGCTCTTCTTGTGGAATTGGCAAAGGGATATTTGGAAGCCCATAGAGGGCTATGGTGAAAAAGGAAATATCTTCCGTTCAAAAGTGGAAAGAAGCATTCTGAGAAACTTCTCTGTGTTTTGTTAATTCATCTCACAGAGTTACATCTTTCCCTTCAAGACGCCTTTCGCTAAGGCTGTTGTTGTGGAATTGGCAAAGGGATATTTGGAAGCCCATAGAGGGCTATGGTGAAAAAGGAAATATCTTCCGTTCAAAACTGGAAAGAAGCTTTCTGAGAAACTGCTCTGTGTTCTGTTAATTCATCTCACAGAGTTACATCTTTCCCTTCAAGAAGCCTTTCGCTAAGGCTGTTCTTGTGGAATTGGCAAAGGTTTATTTGGAAGCCCATAGAGTGCTATGGTGAAAAAGGGAATACATTCCGTTCAAAACTGTAAAGAAGCCTTCTGAGTAACTGCTCTGTGTTCTGTTAATTCATCTCACAGAGTTACATCATTCCCTTCAGGAAGCCTTTCGCTAAGGCTGTTCTTGTGGAATTGGCAAAGGGATATTTGGAAGCCCATAGAGGGCTATGGTGAAAAAGGAAATATCTTCCGTTCAAAACTGGAAAGAAGCTTTCTGAGAAACTGCTCTGTGTTTTGTTAATTCATCTCACAGAGTTACATCTTTCCCTTCAAGAAGCCTTTCGCTAAGGCTGTTCTTGTGGAATTGGCAAACGGATATTTGGAAGCCCATAGAGGGCTATGGTGAAAAAGGAAATATCTTCCGTTCAAAACTGGAAAGAAGCTTTCTGAGAAACTGCTCTGTGTTCTGTTAATTCATCTCACAGAGTTACATCTTTCCCTTCAAGAAGCCTTTCGCTAAGGCTGTTGTTGTGGAATTGGCAAAGGGATATTTGGAAGCCCATAGAGGGCTACGGTGAAAAAGGAAATATCTGCGGTTCCAAACTGGAAAGAAGCTTTCTGAGAAACTGCTCTGTGTTCTGTTAACTCATCTCACAGAGTTACATCTTTCCCTTCAAGTAGCCTTTCGCTAAGTCTGTTGTTGTGGAATTGGCAAAGGGATATTTGGAAGCCCATAGAGGGCTATGGTGAAAAAGGAAATATCTTCCGTTCAAAACTGGAAAGAAGCTTCCTGAGAGACTGCTCTGTGTTCTGTTAATTCATCTCACAGAGTTACATCTTTCCCTTCAAGAATCCTTTCGCTAAGGCTGTTCTTGTGGAATTGGCAAAGGGATATTTGGAAGCCCATAGAGGGCTGTGGTGAAAAAGGAAATATATTCCGTTCAAAACTGGAAAGAAGCATTCTGAGACACTGCTCTGTGCTTTGTTAATTCATCTCACAGAGTTACATCTTTCCCTTCAAGAAGCCTTTCGCTAAGGCTGTTTTTGTGGAATTGGCAAAGGGATATTTGGAAGCCCATAGAGGGCTATGGTGAAAAAGGAAATATCTTCCGTTCAAAACTGGAAAGAAGCTTTCTGAGAAACTGCTCTGTGTTCTGTTAATTCATCTCACAGAGTTACATCTTTCCCTTCAAGAAGCCTTTCGCTAAGGCTGTTCTTGTGGAATTGGCAAAGGGATATTTGGAAGCCCATACAGGGCTATGGTGAAAAAGGAAATATCTTCAGTTCAAAACTGGAAAGAAGCTTTCTGAGAAATAGTTCTGTGTTCTGTTAATTCATCTCACAGAATTACATCTTTCCCTTCAAGAAGCCTTTCGCTAAGGCTGTACTTGTGGAACTGGCAAAGGTTTATTTGGAAGCCCATAGAGTGCTATGGTGAAAAAGGAAATATCTTCCGTTCAAAACTGGAAAGAAGCTTTCTGAGAAACTGCTCTGTGTTCTGTGAATTCATCTCACAGAGTTACATCTTTCCCTTCAGGAAGCCTTTCGCTAAGGCTGTTCTTGTGGAATTGGGAAAGGGATATTTGGAAGCCCATAGAGGGCTATGGTGAAACAGGAAATATCTTCCGTTCAAAACTGGAAAGAAGCTTTCTCAGAAACTGCTCTGTGTTCTGTTAATTCATCTCACAGTGTTACATCTTTCACTTCAAGAAGCCTTTCGCTAAGGCTGTTCTTGTGGAATTGGCAAGGGGATATTTGGAAGCCCATAGAGGCCTATGGTGAAAAAGGAAATATCTTCCCTTCAAAACTGGAAAGAAGCTTTCTGAGAAACTGCTCTGTGTTCTGTTAATTCATCTCACAGAGTTACATCTTTCCCTTCAAGAAGCCTTTCGCTAAGGCTGTCCTTGTGGAATTGGCAAAGGGATATTTGGAAGCCCTTAGACGGCTATGGTGAAAAAGGAAATATCTTCCGTTCAAAATTGGAAAGAAGCCTTCTGAGAAACTGCTCCGTGTTCTGTTAATTCATCTCACTGAGTTACATCTTTCCCTTCAAGAAGCCTTTCGCTAAGGCTGTTGTTGTGGAATTGGCAAAGGGATATTTGGAAGCCCATAGAGGGCTATGGTGAAAAAGGAAATATCTTCCGTTCAAAACTGGAAAGAAGCTTCCTGAGAGACTGCTCTGTGTTCTGTTAATTCATCTCACAGAGTTACATCTTTCCCTTCAAGAAGCCTTTCGCTAAGGCTCTTCTTGTGGAATTGGCAAAGGGATATTTGGAAGCCCATAGAGGGCTATGGTGAAAAAGGAAATATCTTCCGTTCAAAAGTGGAAAGAAGCATTCTGAGAAACTGCTCTGTGTTTTGTTAATTCATCTCACAGAGTTACATCTTTCCCATCAAGAAGCCTTTCGCTAAGGCTGTTGTTGTGGAATTGGCAAAGGGATATTTGCAAGCCCATAGAGGGCTATGGTGAAAAAGGAAATATCTTCCGTTCAAAACTGGAAAGAAGCTTTCTGAGAAACTGCTCTGTGTTCTGTTAATTCATCTCACAGAGTTACATCTTTCCCTTCAAGAAGCCTTTCGCTAAGGCTGTTCTTGTGGAATTGGCAAAGTTTTATTTGGAAGCCCATAGAGTGCTATGGTGAAAAAGGGAATACATTCCGTTCAAAACTGGAAAGAAGCCTTCTGAGTAACTGCTCTGTGTTCTGTTAATTCATCTCACAGAGTTACATCATTCCCTTCAGGAAGCCTTTCGCTAAGGCTGTTCTTGTGGAATTGGCAAAGGGATATTTGGAAGCCCATAGAGGGCTATGGTGAAAAAGGAAATATCTTCCGTTCAAAACTGGAAAGAAGCTTTCTGAGAAACTGCTCTGTGTTTTGTTAATTCATCTCACAGAGTTACATCTTTCCCTTCAAGAAGCCTTTCGCTAAGGCTGTTCTTGTGGAATTGGCAAAGGGATATTTGGAAGCCCATAGAGGGCTATGGTGAAACAGGAAATATCTTCCGTTCAAAACTGGAAAGAAGCTTTCTGAGAAACTGCTCTGTGTTCTGTTAATTCATCTCACAGAGTTACATCTTTCCCTTCAAGAAGCCTTTCGCTAAGGCTGTTGTTGTGGAATTGGCAAAGGGATATTTGGAAGCCCATAGAGGGCTATGGTGAAAAAGGAAATATCTGCGGTTCCAAACTGGAAAGAAGCTTTCTGAGAAACTGCTCTGTGTTCTGTTAATTCATCTCACAGAGTTACATCTTTCCCTTCAAGTAGCCTTTCGCTAAGGCTGTTCTTGTGGAATTGGCAAAGGGATATTTGGAAGTCCATAGAGGGCTATGGTGAAAAAGGAAATATCTTCCGTTCAAAACTGGAAAGAAGCTTCCTGAGAGACTACTCTGTGTTCTGTTAATTCATCTCACAGAGTTACATCTTTCCCTTCAAGAATCCTTTCGCTAAGGCTGTTCTTGTGGAATTGGCAAAGGGATATTTGGAAGCCCATAGAGGGCTGTGGTGAAAAAGGAAATATCTTCCGTTCAAAACTGGAAAGAAGCATTCTGAGAAACTGCTCTGTGCTTTGTTAATTCATCTGACAGAGTTACATCTTTCCCATCAAGAAGCCTTTCGCTAAGGCTGTTTTTGTGGAATTGGCAAAGGGATATTTGGAAGCCCAAGAGGGCTATGGTGAAAAAGGAAATATCTTCCGTTCAAAACTGGAAAGAAGCTTTCTGAGAAACTGCTCTGTGTTCTGTTAATTCATCTCACAGAGTTACATCTTTCCCTTCAAGAAGCCTTTCGCTAAGGCTGTTCTTGTGGAATTGGCAAAGGGATATTTGGAAGCCCTTAGACGGCTATGGTGAAAAAGGAAATATCTTCCGTTCAAAATTGGAAAGAAGCCTTCTGAGAAACTGCTCCGTGTTCTGTTAATTCATCTCACTGAGTTACATTTTTCCCTTCAAGAAGCCTTTCGCTAAGGCTGTTGTTGTGGAATTGGCAAAGGGATATTTGGAAGCCCTTAGAGGGCTATGGTGAAAAAGGAAATATCTTCCGTTCAAAACTGGAAAGAAGCTTCCTGAGAGACTGCTCTGTGTTCTGTTAATTCATCTCACAGAGTTACATCTTTCCCTTCAAGAAGCCTTTCGCTAAGGCTCTTCTTGTGGAATTGGCAAAGGGATATTTGGAAGCCCATAGAGGGCTATGGTGAAAAAGGAAATATCTTCCGTTCAAAAGTGGAAAGAAGCATTCTGAGAAACTGCTCTGTGTTTTGTTAATTCATCTCACAGAGTTACATCTTTCCCTTCAAGACGCCTTTCGCTAAGGCTGTTGTTGTGGAATTGGCAAAGGGATATTTGGAAGCCCATAGAGGGCTATGGTGAAAAAGGAAATATCTTCCGTTCAAAACTGGAAAGAAGCTTTCTGAGAAACTGCTCTGTGTTCTGTTAATTCATCTCACAGAGTTACATCTTTCCCTTCAAGAAGCCTTTCGCTAAGGCTGTTCTTGTGGAATTGGCAAAGGTTTATTTGGAAGCCCATAGAGTGCTATGGTGAAAAAGGGAATACATTCCGTTCAAAACTGTAAAGAAGCCTTCTGAGTAACTGCTCTGTGTTCTGTTAATTCATCTCACAGAGTTACATCATTCCCTTCAGGAAGCCTTTCGCTAAGGCTGTTCTTGTGGAATTGGCAAAGGGATATTTCGAAGCCCATAGAGGGCTATGGTGAAAAAGGAAATATCTTCCGTTCAAAACTGGAAAGAAGCTTTCTGAGAAACTGCTCTGTGTTTTGTTAATTCATCTCACAGAGTTACATCTTTCCCTTCAAGAAGCCTTTCGCTAAGGCTGTTCTTGTGGAATTGGCAAAGGGATATTTGGAAGCCCATAGAGGGCTATGGTGAAAAAGGAAATATCTTCCGTTCAAAACTGGAAAGAAGCTTTCTGAGAAACTGCTCTGTGTTCTGTTAATTCATCTCACAGAGTTACATCTTTCCCTTCAAGAAGCCTTTCGCTAAGGCTGTTGTTGTGGAATTGGCAAAGGGATATTTGGAAGCCCATAGAGGGCTACGGTGAAAAAGGAAATATCTGCGGTTCCAAACTGGAAAGAAGGTTTCTGAGAAACTGCTCTGTGTTCTGTTAATTCATCTCACAGAGTTACATCTTTCCCTTCAAGTAGCCTTTCGCTAAGTCTGTTCTTGTGGAATTGGCAAAGGGATATTTGGAAGCCCATAGAGGGCTATGGTGAAAAAGGAAATATCTTCCGTTCAAAACTGGAAAGAAGCTTCCTGAGAGACTGCTCTGTGTTCTGTTAATTCATCTCACAGACTTACATCTTTCCCTTCAAGAATCCTTTCGCTAAGGCTGTTCTTGTGGAATTGGCAAAGGGATATTTGGAAGCCCATAGAGGGCTGTGGTGAAAAAGGAAATATATTCCGTTCAAAACTGGAAAGAAGCATTCTGAGAAACTGCTCTGTGCTTTGTTAATTCATCTCACAGAGTTACATCTTTCCCTTCAAGAAGCCTTTCGCTAAGGCTGTTTTTGTGGAATTGGCAAAGGGATATTTGGAAGCCCATAGAGGGCTATGGTGAAAAAGGAAATATCTTCCGTTCAAAACTGGAAAGAAGCTTTCTGAGAAACTGCTCTGTGTTCTGTTAATTCATCTCACAGAGTTACATCTTTCCCTTCAAGAAGCCTTTCGCTAAGGCTGTTCTTGTGGAATTGGCAAAGGGATATTTGGAAGCCCATACAGGGCTATGGTGAAAAAGGAAATATCTTCAGTTCAAAACTGGAAAGAAGCTTTCTGAGAAATAGTTCTGTGTTCTGTTAATTCATCTCACAGAATTACATCTTTCCCTTCAAGAAGCCTTTCGCTAAGGCTGTACTTGTGGAAGTGGCAAAGGTTTATTTGGAAGCCCATAGAGTGCTATGGTGAAAAAGGAAATATCTTCCGTTCAAAACTGGAAAGAAGCTTTCTGAGAAACTGCTCTGTGTTCTGTGAATTCATCTCACAGAGTTACATCTTTCCCTTCAGGAAGCCTTTCGCTAAGGCTGTTCTTGTGGAATTGGGAAAGGGATATTTGGAAGCCCATAGAGGGCTATGGTGAAACAGGAAATATCTTCCGTTCAAAACTGGAAAGAAGCTTTCTCAGAAACTGCTCTGTGTTCTGTTAATTCATCTCACAGTGTTACATCTTTCACTTCAAGAAGCCTTTCGCTAAGGCTGTTCTTGTGGAATTGGCAAGGGGATATTTGGAAGCCCATAGAGGCCTATGGTGAAAAAGGAAATATCTTCCCTTCAAAACTGGAAAGAAGCTTTCTGAGAAACTGCTCTGTGTTCTGTTAATTCATCTCACAGAGTTACATCTTTCCCTTCAAGAAGCCTTTCGCTAAGGCTGTCCTTGTGGAATTGGCAAAGGGATATTTGGAAGCCCTTAGACGGCTATGGTGAAAAAGGAAATATCTTCCGTTCAAAATTGGAAAGAAGCCTTCTGAGAAACTGCTCCGTGTTCTGTTAATTCATCTCACTGAGTTACATCTTTCCCTTCAAGAAGCCTTTCGCTAAGGCTGTTGTTGTGGAATTGGCAAAGGGATATTTGGAAGCCCATAGAGGGCTATGGTGAAAAAGGAAATATCTTCCGTTCAAAACTGGAAAGAAGCTTCCTGAGAGACTGCTCTGTGTTCTGTTAATTCATCTCACAGAGTTACATCTTTCCCTTCAAGAAGCCTTTCGCTAAGGCTCTTCTTGTGGAATTGGCAAAGGGATATTTGGAAGCCCATAGAGGGCTATGGTGAAAAAGGAAATATCTTCCGTTCAAAAGTGGAAAGAAGCATTCTGAGAAACTGCTCTGTGTTTTGTTAATTCATCTCACAGAGTTACATCTTTCCCTTCAAGAAGCCTTTCGCTAAGGCTGTTGTTGTGGAATTGGCAAAGGGATATTTGGAAGCCCATAGAGGGCTATGGTGAAAAAGGAAATATCTTCCGTTCAAAACTGGAAAGAAGCTTTCTGAGAAACTGCTCTGTGTTCTGTTAATTCATCTCACAGAGTTACATCTTTCCCTTCAAGAAGCCTTTCGCTAAGGCTGTTCTTGTGGAATTGGCAAAGGTTTATTTGGAAGCCCATAGAGTGCTATGGTGAAAAAGGGAATACATTCCGTTCAAAACTGGAAAGAAGCCTTCTGAGTAACTGCTCTGTGTTCTGTTAATTCATCTCACAGAGTTACATCTTTCCCTTCAGGAAGCCTTTCGCTAAGGCTGTTCTTGTGGAATTGGCAAAGGGATATTTGGAATCCCATGGAGGCCTATGGTGAAAAAGGAAATATCTTCCGTTCAAAACTGGAAAGAAGCTTTCTTAGAAACTTCTCTGTGTCCTGTTAATTCATCTCACAGAGTTACATCTTTCCCTTCAAGAAGCCTTTCGCTAAGGCTGTTCTTGTGGAATTGGCAAAGCGATATTTGGAAGCCCATAGACGGCTATGGTGAAAAAGGAAATATCTTCCGTTCAAAACTGTAAAGAAGCTTTCTGAGAAACTGCTCTGTGTTCTGTGAATTCATCTCACAGAGTTACATCTTTCCCTTCAAGAAGCCTTTCGCTAAGGCTGTTCTTGTGGAATTGGCAAAGGGATATTTGGAAGCCCATAGAGCCCTATGGTGAATAAGGAAATATCTTCCGTTCAAAACTGGAAAGAAGCTTTCTGAGAAACTGCTCTGTGTTCTGTTAATTCATCTCACAGAGTTACATGTTTCCCTTCAAGAAGCCTTTCGTTAAGGCTGTTCTTGTGGAATTGGCAAAGGTTTATTTGGAAGCCCATAGAGGGCTATGGTGAAAAAGGAAATATCTTCCGTTCAAAACTGGAAAGAAGCTTTCTGAGAAACTGCTCTGTGTTCTGTTAATTCATCTCACAGAGTTACATCTTTCCCTTCAAGAAGCCTTTCGCTAAGGCTGTGCTTGTGGAATTGGCAAAGGGATATTTGGAAGCCCATAGATGGCTATGGTGAAAAAGGAAATATCTTCCGTTAAAAAATGGAAAGAAGCTTTCTGAGAAACTGCTCTGTGTTCTCTTAATTCATCTCACAGAGTTACATCTTTCCCTTCAAGTAGCCTTTCGCTAAGGCTGTTCTTGTGGAATTGGCAAAGGGATATTTGGAAGCGCATAGAGGGCTATGGTGAAAAAGGAAATATCTTCCGTTCAAAACTGGAAAGAAGCTTCCTGAGAGACTGCTCTGTGTTCTGTTAATTCATCTCACAGAGTTACATCTTTCCCTTCAAGAAGCCTTTCGCTAAGGCTGTTCTTGTGGAATTGGCAAAGGGATATTTGGAAGCGATAGAGGGCTATGGTGAAAAAGGAAATATCTTCCGTTCAAAACTGGAAAGAAGCTTTCTGAAAAACTGCTCTGTGTTCTGTGAATTCATCTCACAGAGTTACATCTTTCCCTTCAAGAAGCCTTTCGCTAAGGCTGTTCTTGTGGAATTGGCAAAGGTTTATTTGGAAGCCCATAGAGTGCTATGGTGAAAAAGGGAATACATTCAGTTCAAAACTGGAAAAAAGCCTTCTGAGAAACTGCTCTGTGTTCTGTTAACTCATCTCACAGAGTTACATCTTTGCCTTCAGGAAGCCTTTCGCTAAGGCTGTTCTTGTGGAATTGGCAAAGGGATATTTGGAAGCCCATAGAGGGCTATGGTGAAAAACGAAATATCTTCCGTTCAAAACTGGAAAGAAGCTTTCTGAGAAACTGCTCTGTGTTCTGTTAATTCATCTCACAGAGTTACATCTTTCCCTTCAAGAAGCCTTTCGCTAAGGCTGTTCTTGTGGAATTGGCAAAGGGATATTTGGAAGCCCATAGAGGGCTACGGTGAAAAAGGAAATATTTTCCGTTCAAAACTGGAAAGAAGCCTTCTGAGAAACTGCTCTGTGTTCTGTTAATTCATCTCAGAGAGTTACATCTTTCCCTTCAAGAAGCCTTTCGCTAAGACTGTTCTTGTGGATTTGGGAAAGGGATATTGGGAAGCCCAAAGAGTGCTATGGTGATAAGGGAAATATCTTCGTTCAAAACTGGAAAGAAGCTTTCTGAGAAACTGCTCTGTGATCTTTTAATTCATCTCACAGAGTTACATCTTTCCCTTCAAGAAGCCTTTCGCTAATGCTGTTCTTGTGGAATTGGCAAAGGGATATTTGGAAGTCCATAGAGGGCTATGGTGGAAAAGGAAATATCTTCTGTTCAAAAATGGAAAGAAGCTTTCTGAGAAACAGTTCTGTGTTCTGTTAATTCTTCTCACAGAGTTACATCTCTCCCTTCAAGAAGCCTTTCGCTAAGGCTGTTCTTGTGGAATTGGCAAAGGGATATTTGGAAGCCCATAGAGGGCTATGGTGAAAAAGGAAATATCTTCCGTTCAAAACTGGAAAGAAGCTTTCTGAGAAACTGCTCTGTGTTCTGTGAATTCATCTCACAGAGTTACATCTTTCCCTTCAAGAAGCCTTTCGCTAAGGCTGTTCTTGTGGAATTGGCAAAGGGATATTTGGAAGAGCATAGAGCCCTATGGTGAAAAAGGAAATATCTTCCGTTCAAAACTGGAAAGAAGCTTTCTGAGAAACTGCTCTGTGTTCTGTTAATTCATCTCACAGAGTTACATCTTTCCCTTCAAGAAGCCTTTCGCTAAGGCTGTTCTTGTGGAATTGGCAAAGGTTTATTTGGAAGCCCATAGAGTGCTATGGTGAAAAAGGGAATACATTCCGTTCAAAACTGGAAAGAAGCCTTCTGAGAAACTGCTCTGTGTTCTGTTAATTCATCTCACAGAGTTACATCTTTCTCTTCAGGAAGCCTTTCGCTAAGGCTGTTCTTGTGGAATTGGCAAAGGGATATTTGGAAGCCCATAGAGGGCTATGGTGAAAAAGGAAATATCTTCCGTTCAAAACTGGAAAGAAGCTTTCTGAGAAACTGCTCTGTGTTCTGTTAATTCATCTCACAGAGTTACATCTTTCACTTCAAGAAGCCTTTCGCTAAGGCTGTTCTTGTGGAATTGGCAAGGGGATATTTGGAAGCCCATAGAGGCCTATGGTGAAAAAGGAAATATCTTCCCTTCAAAACTGGAAAGAAGCTTTCTGAGAAACTGCTCTGTGTTCTGTTAATTCATCTCACAGAGTTACATCTTTCCCTTCAAGAAGCCTTTCGCTAAGGCTGTTGTTGTGGAATTGGCAAAGGGATATTTGGAAGCCCATAGAGTGCTATGGTGAAAAAGGGAATACATTCCGTTCAAAACTGGAAAGAAGCCTTCTGAGTAACTGCTCTGTGTTCTGTTAATTCATCTCACAGAGTTACATCATTCCCTTCAAGAAGCCTTTCGCTAAGGCTGTTCTTGTGGAATTGGCAAAGGGATATTTGGAGGCCCATAGAGGGCTATGGTGAAAAAGGAAATATCTTCCGTTCAAAACTGGAAAGAAGCTTTCTGAGAAACTGGTCGGTGTTTTCTTAATTCATCTGACAGAGTTACATCTTTCCCTTCAAGAAGCCTTTCGCTAAGGCTGTTCTTGTGGAATTGGCAAAACGATATTTGGAAGCCCATCGAGGGCTATGGTGAAAAAGGAAATATCTTCCGTTCAAAACTGGAGAGAAGCTTTCTCAGAAACTGCTCTGTGTTCTGTTAATTCATCTCACAGAGTTACATCTTTCCCTTCAAGAAGCCTTTCGCTAAGGCTGTTCTTGTGGAATTGGGAAAGGGATCTTTGGAAGCCCATAGAGGGCTATGGTGAAAAAGGAAATATCTTCCGTTCAAAACTGGAAAGAAGCTTTCTGAGAAACTGCTCTGTGTTCTGTGAATTCATCTCACAGAGTTACATCTTTCCCTTCAAGAAGCCTTTCGCTAAGGCTGTTCTTGTGGAATTGGCAAAGGGATATTTGGAAGCCCATAGAGGTCTATGGTGAAAAAGGAAAAATCCTCCGTTTAAAACTGGAAAGAAGCTTTCTGAGAAACTGCTCTGTGTTCTGTGAATTCATCTCACAGAGTTACATCTTTCCCTTCAAGAAGCCTTTCGCTAAGGCTGTTCTTGTGGAATTGGCAAAGGGATATTTGGAAGCCCAGAGAGGGCTATGGTGAAACAGGAAATATCTTCCGTTCAAAACTGGAAAGAAGCTTTCTGAGAAACTTCTGTGTGTCCTGTTAATTAATCTCACAGAGTTACATCTTTACCTTCAAGAAGCCTTTCGCTAAGGCTGTTCTTGTGGAATTGGCAAAGGGATATTTGGAAGCCCATAGAGGGCTATGGTGAAAGAGGAAATATCTTCCGTTCCAAACTGGAAAGAAGCTTTCTGAGAAACTGCTCTGTGTTCTGTTAATTCATCTCACAGAGTTACATCTTTCCCTTCAAGAAGCCTTTCGCTAAGGCTGTTCTTGTGGAATTGGCAAAGGGATATTTGGAAGCCCATAGAGGGCTATGGTGAAACAGGAAATATCTTCCGTTCAAAAGTGGAAAGAAGCTTTCTGAGAAACTGCTCTGTGTTCTGTTAATTCATCTCACAGAATTACATCTTTCCCTTCAAGAAGCCTTTCGCTAAGGCTGTTCTTGTGGAATTGGCAAAGGGATATTTGGAAGTCCATAGAGGGCTATGGTGAAAAAGGAAATATCTTCCGTTCAAAACTGGAAAGAAGCTTTCTGAGAAACTGCTCTGTGTTCTGTTAATTCTTCTCACAGAGTTACATCTTTCCCTTCAAGAAGCCTTTCGCTAAGGCTGTTCTTGTGGAATTGGCAAAGGGATATTTGGAAGCCCATAGAGGGCTATGGTGAAAAAGGAAATATCTTCCGTTCAAAAGTGGAAAGAAGCTTTCTGAGAAACTGCTCTGTGTTCTTTGAATTCATCTCACAGAGTTACATCTTTCCTTTCAAGAAGCCTTTCGCTAAGGCTGTTCTTGTGGAATTGGCAAAGGGATATTTGGAAGCCCATAGAGGGCTATGGTGAAAAAGGATATATCTTCCGTTCAGAACCGGAAAGAAGCTCTGAGAATCTGCTCTGTGTTCTGTTAATTCATCTCACAGAGTTACATCTTTCCCTTCAAGAAGCCTTTCGCTAAGGCTGTTCTTGTGGAAATGGCAAAGGGATATTTGGAAGCCCATAGAGGGCTATGGTGCAAAAGGAAATATCTTCCGTTCAAAACTGGAAAGAAGCTTTCTGAGAAACTGCTCTGTGTTCTGTTAATTCATCTCACAGAGTTACATCTTTCCCTTCAAGGAGCCTTTCGCTAAGGCTGTTCTTGTGGAATTCGCAAAGGGATATTTGGAAGCCCATAGAGGGATATGGTGAAAAAGGAAATATCTTCCGTTCAAAACTGGAAAGAAGCTTTCTGAGAAACCGGTCTGTGTTTTTTTAATTCATCTCACAGAGTTACATCTTTCCCTTCAAGAAGCCTTACGCTAAGGCTGTTCTTGTGGAATTGGCAAAGCGATATTTGGAAGCCCATAGAGCGCTATGGTGAAAAAGGAAATATCTTCCGTTCAAAACTGGAGAGAAGCTTTCTGAGAAACTGCTCTGTGTTCTGTGAATTCATCTCACAGAGTTACATCTTTCCCTTCAAGAAGCCGTTCCCTAAGGCTGTTCTTGTGGAATTGGCAAAGAATTATTTGGAAGCCCATAGAGTGCTATGGTGAAAAAGGAAATACCTTCCGTTCAACACTGGAAAGAAGCCTTCTGAGAAACTTCTCTGTGTTCTGTTAATTCATCTCACAGAGTTACATCTTTCCCTTCAAGAAGCCTTTCGCTAAGGCTGTTCTTGTGGAATTGGCAAACGGATATTTGGAAGCCCATAGAGGGCTATGGTGAAAAAGGAAATATCTTCCGTTCAAAACTGGAAAGAAGCTTTCTGAGAAACTGCTCTGTGTTCTGTTAATTCATCTCACAGAGTTACATCTTTCCCTTCAAGAAGCCTTTCGCTAAGGCTGTTCTTGTGGATTTGGGAAAGGGATATTGGGAAGCCCATAGAGGGCTATGGTGAAAAAGGAAATATCTTCCGTTCAAAACTGGAAAGAAGCTTTCTGAGAAACTGCTGTGTTCTGTTAATTCATCTCACAGAGTTACATCTTTCCCTTCAAGAAGCCTTTCGCTAAGGCTGTTCTTGTGGAATTGGCAAAGGGATATTTGGAAGCCCATAGAGGGCTATGGTGAAAAAGGAAATATCTTCCGTTCAAAACTGGAAAGGAGCTTTCTGAGAAACTGCTCTGTGTTCTGTTAATTCATCTCACAGAGTTACATCTTTCCCTTCAAGAAGCCTTTCGCTAAGGCTGTTCTTGTGGAATTGGCAAAGGGATATTTGGAAGCCCATAGAGGGCTATGGTGAAAAAGGAAATATCTTCCGTTCAAAACTGGAAAGGAGCTTTCTGAGAAACTGCTCTGTGTTCTGTTAATTCATCTCACAGAGTTACATCTTTCCCTTCAAGAAGCCTTTCGCTAAGGCTGTTCTTGTGGATTTGGGAAAGGGATATTGGGAAGCCCATAGAGGGTTATGGTGAAAAAGGAAATATCTTCCGTTCAAAACTGGAAAGAAGCTTTCTGAGAAACTACTCTGTGTTCTGTTAATTCATCTCACAGAGTTACATCTTTCCCTTCAAGAAGCCATTCGCTAAGGCTGTTCTTGTGGAATTGGCAAAGGGATATTTGGAAGTCCATAGAGGGCTATGGTGAAAAAGGAAATATCTTCCGTTCAAAACTGGAAAGAAGCTTTCTGAGAAACTGCTCTGTGTTCTGTGAATTCATCTCACAGAGTTACATCTTTCCCTTCAACAAGCCTTACGCTAAGGCTGTTCTTGTGGAATTGGCAAAGCGATATTTGGAAGCCCATAGAGGGCTATGTTGAAAAATGAAATATCTTCCGTTCAAAACTGGAAAGAAGCTTTCTGAGAAACTGCTCTGTGTTCTGTTAATTCATCTCACAGAGTTACATCTTTCCCTTCAAGAAGCCTTTCGCTAAGGCTGTTCTTGTGGAATTGGCAAAGGGATATTTGGAAGCCCATAGAGGGCTATGGTGAAAAAGGAAATATCTTCCGTTCAAAACTGGAAAGAAGCTTTCTGAGAAACTGCTCTGTGTTTTTTGAATTCATCTCACAGAGTTACATATTTCCTTTCAAGAAGCCTTTCGCTAAGGCTGTTCTTGTGGAATTGGCAAAGGGATATTTGGAAGCCCATAGAGGGCTATGGTGAAAAAGGAAATATCTTCCGTTCAGAACCGGAAAGAAGCTCTGAGAAACTGCTCTGTGTTCTGTTAATTCATCTCACAGAGTTACATCTTTCCTTTCAACAAGCCTTTCGCTAAGGCTGTTCTTGTGGAAATGGCAAAGGGATATTTGGAAGCCCATAAACGGCTAGGGTGAAAAAGGAAATATCTTCCGTTCAAAACTGGAAAGAAGCTTTCTGAGAAACTGCTCTGTGTTCTGTTAATTCATCTCACAGAGTTACATCTTTCCCTTCAAGAAGCCTTTCGCTAAGGCTGTTCTTGTGGAATTGGCAAAGGGATATTTGGAATCCCATAGAGGGCTATGGTGAAAAAGGAAATATCTTCCGTTCAAAACTGGAAAGAAGCTTTCTGAGAAACTGCTCTGTGTTCTGTGAATTCATCTCACAGAGTTACATCTTTCCCTTCAAGAAGCCTTTCGCTAAGGCTGTTCTTGTGGAATTGGCAAAGAATTATTTGGAAGCCCATAGAGTGCTATGGTGAAAAAGGCAATACCTTCCGTTCAAAACTGGAAAGAAGCCTTCTGAGAAACTTCTCTGTGTTCTGTTAATTCATCTCATAGAGTTACATCTTTCCCTTCAAGAAGCCTTTCGCTAAGGCTGTTCTTGTGGAATTGGCAAACGGATATTTGGAAGCCCATAGAGGGCTATGGTGAAAAAGGAAATATCTTCCGTTCAAAACTGGAAAGAAGCTTTCTGAGAAACTGCTCTGTGTTCTGTGAATTCATCTCACAGAGTTACATCTTTCCCTTCAAGAAGCCTTTCGCTAAGGCTGTTCTTGTGGAATTGGCAAAGGGATATTTGGAAGCCCATAGTGGGCTATGGTGAAAAAGGAAAAATCTTCCGTTCAAAACTGGAAAGAAGCTTTCTGAGAAACTGCTCTGTGTTCTGTGAATTCATCTCACAGAGTTACATCTTTCCCTTCAAGAAGCCTTTCGCTAAGGCTGTTCTTGTGGAATTGGCAAAGGGATATTTGGAAGCCCATAGAGGGCTATGGTGAAAAAGGAAATATCTTCCGTTCAAAACTGGAAAGGAGCTTTCTGAGAAACTGCTCTGTGTTCTGTTAATTCTTCTCACAGAGTTACATCTTTCCCTTCAAGAAGCCTTTCGCTAAGGCTGTTCTTGTGGAATTGGCAAAGCGATATTTGGAAGCCCATAGAGGGCTATGTTGAAAAATGAAATATCTTCCGTTCAAAACTGGAAAGAAGCTTTCTGAGAAACTGCTCTGTGTTCTGTTAATTCATCTCACAGAGTTACATCTTTCCCTTCAAGAAGCCTTTCGCTAAGGCTGTTCTTGTGGAATTGGCAAAGGGATATTTGGAAGCCCATAGAGGGCTATGGTGAAAAAGGAAATATCTTCCGTTCAAAACTGGAAAGAAGCTTTCTGAGAAACTGCTCTGTGTTCTTTGAATTCATCTCACAGAGTTACATATTTCCTTTCAAGAAGCCTTTCGCTAAGGCTGTTCTTGTGGAATTGGCAAAGGGATATTTGGAAGCCCATAGAGGGCTATGGTGAAAAAGGAAATATCTTCCGTTCAGAACCGGAAAGAAGCTCTGAGAAACTGCTCTGTGTTCTGTTAATTCATCTCACAGAGTTACATCTTTCCTTTCAAGAAGCCTTTCGCTAAGGCTGTTCTTGTGGAAATGGCAAAGGGATATTTGGAAGCCCATAAATGGCTAGGGTGAAAAAGGAAATATCTTCCGTTCAAAACTGGAAAGAAGCTTTCTGAGAAACTGCTCTGTGTTCTGTTAATTCATCTCACAGAGTTACATCTTTCCCTTCAAGAAGCCTTTCGATAAGGCTGTTCTTGTGGAATTGGCAAAGGGATATTTGGAATCCCATAGAGGGCTATGGTGAAAAAGGGAATATCTTCCGTTCAAAACTGGAAAGAAGCTTTCTGAGAAACTGCTCTGTGTTCTGTTAATTCATCTCACAGAGTTACATTATTCCCTTCAAGAAGCCTTTTGCTAAGGCTGTTCTTGTGGAATTGGCAAAGGGATATTTGGAAGCCCATAGAGGGCTATGGTGAGAAAGGAAATATCTTCCGTTCAAAACTGGAAAGAAGCTTTCTGAGAAACTGCTCTGTGTTCTGTTAATTCATCTCACAGAGTTACATCTTTCCCTTCAAGAAGCCTTTCGCTAAGGCTGTTCTTGTGGAATTGGCAAAGGGATATTTGGAAGCCCATAGAGGGCTATGGTGAAAAAGGAAATATCTTCCGTTCAAAACTGGAAAGAAGCTTTCTGAGAAACTGGTCTGTGTTTTTTTAATTCATCTCACAGAGTTACATCTTTCCCTTCAAGAAGCCTTACGCTAAGGCTGTTCTTGTGGAATTGGCAAAGCGATATTTGGAAGCCCATAGAGCGCTATGGTGAAAAAGGAAATATCTTCCGTTCAAAACTGGAAAGAAGCTTTCTGAGAAACTGCTCTGTGTTCTGTGAATTCATCTCACAGAGTTACATCTTTCCCTTCAAGAAGCCTTTCGCTAAGGCTGTTCTTGTGGAATTGGCAAAGAATTATTTGGAAGCCCATAGAGTGCTATGGTGAAAAAGGCAATACCTTCCGTTCTAAACTGGAAAGAAGCCTTCTGAGAAACTTCTCTGTGTTCTGTTAATTCATCTCATAGAGTTACATCTTTCCCTTCAAGAAGCCTTTCGCTAAGGCTGTTCTTGTGGAATTGGCAAACGGATATTTGGAAGCCCATAGAGGGCTATGGTGAAAAAGGAAATATCTTCCGTTCAAAACTGGAAAGAAGCTTTCTGAGAAACTGCTCTGTGTTCTGTGAATTCATCTCACAGAGTTACATCTTTCCCTTCAAGAAGCCTTTCGCTAAGGCTGTTCTTGTGGAATTGGCAAAGGGATATTTGGAAGCCCATAGTGGGCTATGGTGAAAAAGGAAAAATCTTCCGTTCAAAACTGGAAAGAAGCTTTCTGAGAAACTGCTCTGTGTTCTGTGAATTCATCTCACAGAGTTACATCTTTCCCTTCAAGAAGCCTTTCGCTAAGGCTGTTCTTGTGGAATTGGCAAAGGGATATTTGGAAGCCCATAGAGGGCTATGGTGAAACAGGAAATATCTTCCGTTCAAAAATGGAAAGAAGCTTTCTGAGAAACTTCTCTGTGTCCTGTTAATTCATCTCACAGTGTTACATCTTTCCCTTCAAGAAGCCTTTCGCTAAGGCTGTTCTTGTGGAATTGGCAAAGGGATATTTGGAAGCCCATAGAGGGCTATGGTGAAAGAGGAAATATCTTCCGTTCAAAACTGGAAAGAAGCTTTCTGAGAAACTGCTCTGTGTTCTGTTAATTGATCTCACAGAGTTACATCTTTCGATTAAAGAAGCCTTTCGCTAAGGCTGTTCTTGTGGAATTGGCAAAGGGATATTTGGAAGCCCCTAGAGGGCTATGGTGAAAAAGGAAATATCTTCCGTTCAAAACTGGAAAGAAGCTTTATGACAAACTGCTCTGTGTTCTGTTAATTCATCTCACAGAGTTACATCTTTCCCTTCAAGAAGCCTTTCGCTAAGGCTGTTCTTGTGGAATTGGCAAAGGGATATTTGGAAGCCCATGGAGGCCTATGGTGAAAAAGTAAATATCTTCCGTTCAAAACTGGAAAGAAGCTTTCTGAAAAACTGCTCCGTGTTCTGTTAATTCATCTCACAGAGTTACATCTTTCCCTTCAAGAAGCCTTTCGCTAAGGCTGTTGTTGTGGAACTGGCAAAGGGACATTTGGAAGCCCATAGAGGGCTATGGTGAAACAGGAAATATCTTCCGTTCAAAACTGGAAAGAAGCTTCCTGAGAAACTGCTCTGTGTTCTGTTAATTCATCTCACAGAGTTACATCTTTCTCTTAAAGAAGCCTTTCGCTAAGGCTGTTCTTGTGGAATTGGCAAAGGGATATTTGGAAGCCCATAGAGGGCTATGGTGAAAAAGGAAATATGTTCCGTTCAAAACTGGAAAGAAGCTTTATGACAAACTGCTCTGTGTTCTGTTAATTCATCTCACAGAGTTACATCTTTCCCTTCAAGAAGCCTTTCGCTAAGGCTGTTCTTGTGGAATTGGCAAAGGGATATTTGGAAGCCCATGGAGGCCTTGGGTGAAAAAGGAAATATCTTCCGTTCAAAACTGGAAAGAAGCTTTCTGAGAAACTGCTCTGTGTTCTGTTAATTCATCTCACAGAGTTACATCTTTCCCTTCAAGAAGCCTTTCGCTAAGGCTGTTCTTGTGGAATTGGCAAAGGGATATTTGGAAGCCCATAGAGGGCTATGGTGAAAAAAGAAATATCTTCCGTTCAAAACTGGAAAGAAGCTTTCTGAGAAACTGCTCTGTGTTCTGTTAATTCATCTCACAGAGTTACATCTTTCCCTTCAAGAAGCCTTTCGCTAAGGCTATTCTTTTGGAATTGGCAAAGGGATATTTGGAAGCAAATAGAGTGCTATGTTGAAAAAGGAAATATCTTCCGATCAAAACTGGAAAGAAGCTTTCTGAGAAACTGCTCTGTGTTCTGTTAATTTATCTCACAGAGTTACCTCTTTCCCTTCAAGAAGCCTTTCGCTAAGGCTGTTCTTGTGGAATTGGCATAGATTTATTTGGAAGCCCATAGTGTGCTATGGTGAAAAAGGAAATATCTTCCGATCAAAACTGGAAAGAAGCTTTCTGAGAAACTGCTCTGTGTTCTGTTAATTTATCTCACAGAGTTACCTCTTTCCCTTCAAGAAGCCTTTCGCTAAGGCTGTTCTTGTGGAATTGGCATAGATTTATTTGGAAGCCCATAGTGTGCTATGGTGAAAAAGGAAATATCTTCCGTTCAAAACTGGAAAGAAGCTTTCTGAGAAACTGCTCTGTGTTCTGTGAATTCATCTCACAGAGTTACATCTTTCCCTTCAAGAAGCCTTTCGCTAAGGCTGTTCTTGTGGAATTGGAAAAGGGATATTTGGAAGCCCATAGAAGGCTATGGTGAAACAGGAAATATCTTCCGTTCAAAACTGGAAAGAAGCTTTCTGAGAAACTTCTCTGTGTCCTGTTAATTCATCTCACTGAGTTACATCTTTCCCTTCAAGAAGCCTTTTGCTAAGGCTGTTCTTGTGGAATTGGCAAAGGGATATTTGGAAGCCCATAGAGGGCTATGGTGAAAAAGGAAATATCTTCCGTTCAAAACTGGAAAGAAGCTTTCTGAGAAACTGCTCTGTGTTCTGTTAATTCATCTCACAGAGTTACATCTTTCCCTTCAAGAAGCCTTTCGCTAAGGCTGTTCTTGTGGAATTGGCAAAGGGATATTTGGAAGCCCATAGAGGGATATGGTGAAAAAGGAAATATCTTCCGTTCAAAACTGGAAAGAAGCTTTCTGAGAAACTGGTCTGTGTTTTTTTAATTCATCTCACAGAGTTACATCTTTCCCTTCAAGAAGCCTTACGCTAAGGCTGTTCTTGTGGAATTGGCAAAGCGATATTTGGAAGCCCATAGAGCACTATGGTGAAAAAGGAAATATCTTCCGTTCAAAACTGGAAAGAAGCTTTCTGAGAAACTGCTCTGTGTTCTGTGAATTCATCTCACAGAGTTACATCTTTCCCTTCAAGAAGCCTTTCGGTAAGGCTGTTCTTGTGGAAATGGCAAAGGGATATTTGGAAGCCCATAAATGGCTAAGGTGAAAAAGGAAATATCTTCCGTTCAAAACTGGAAAGAAGCTTTCTGAGAAACTGCTCTGTGTTCTGTGAATTCATCTCACAGAGTTTCATCTTTCCCTTCAAGAAGCCTTTCGCTAAGGCTGTTCTTGTGGAATTGGCAAAGGGATATTTGGAAGCCAATAGAGGGCTATGGTGAAAAAGGAAATATCTTCCGTTCAAAACTGGAAAGAAGCTTTCTGAGAAACTGCCCTGTGTTCTGTTAATTCATCTCACAGAGTTACATCTTTCCCTTCAAGAAGCCTTTTGCTAAGGCTGTTCTTGTGGAATTGGCAAAGGGATATTTGGAAGCCCATAGAGGGCTATGGTGAAAAAGGAAATATCTTCCGTTCAAAACTGGAAAGAAGCTTTCTGAGAAACTGCTCTGTGTTCTGTTAATTCATCTCACAGAGTTACATCTTTCCCTTCAAGAAGCCTTTCGCTAAGGCTGTTCTTGTGGAATTGGCAAAGGGATATTTGGAAGCCCATAGAGGGATACGGTGAAAAAGGAAATATCTTCCGTTCAAAACTGGAAAGAAGCTTTCTGAGAAACTGGTCTGTGTTTTTTTAATTCATCTCACAGAGTTACATCTTTCCTTCAAGAAGCCTTACGCTAAGACTGTTCTTGTGGAATTGGCAAAGCGATATTTGGAAGCCCATAGAGCGCTATGATGAAAAAGGAAATACCTTCCGTTCAAAACTGGAAAGAAGCTTTCTGAGAAACTGCTCTGTGTTCTGTGAATTCATCTCACAGAGTTACATCTTTCCCTTCAAGAAGCCTTTCGCTAAGGTTGTTCTTGTGGAATTGGCAAAGAATTATTTGGAAGCCCATAGAGTGCTATGGTGAAAAAGGGTATACCTTCCGTTCAAAACTGGAAAGAAGCCTTCTGAGAAACTTTTCTGTGTTCTGTTAATTCATCTCACAGAGTTACATCTTTCCCTTCAAGAAGCCTTTCGCTAAGGCTGTTCTTGTGGAATTGGCAAACGGATATTTGGAAGCCCATAGAGGGCTATGGTGAAAAACGAAATATCTTCCGTTCAAAACTGGAAAGAAGCTTTCTGAGAAACTTCTCTGTGTCCTGTTAATTCATCTCACAGTGTTACATCTTTCCCTTCAAGAAGCCTTTCGCTAAGGCTGTTCTTGTGGAATTGGCAAAGGGATATTTGGAAGCCCATAGAGGGCTATGGTGAAAGAGGAAATATCTTCCGTTCAAAACTGGAAAGAAGCTTCCTGAGAAACTGCTCTGTGTTCTGTTAATTCATCTCACAGAGTTACATCTTTCTCTTAAAGAAGCCTTTCGCTAAGGCTGTTCTTGTGGAATTGGCAAAGGGATATTTGGAAGCCCATAGAGGGCTATGGTGAAAAAGGAAATATCTTCCGTTCAAAACTGGAAAGAAGCGTTATGACAAACTGCTCTGTGTTCTGTTAATTCATCTCACAGAGTTACATCTTTCCCTTCAAGAAGCCTTTCGCTAAGGCTGTTCTTGTGGAATTGGCAAAGGGATATTTGGAAGCCCATGGAGGCCTATGGTGAAAAAGGAAATATCTTCCGTGCAAAACTGGAAAGAAGCTTTCTGGAAACTGCTCCGTGTTCTGTTAATTCATCTCACAGAGTTACATCTTTCCCTTCAAGAAGCCTTTCTCTAAGGCTGTTCTTGTGGAATTGGCAAAGGGATATTTGGAAGCCCATAGAGGGCTATGGTGAAACAGGAAATATCTTCCGTTCAAAACTGGAAAGAAGCTTTCTGAGAAACTGCTCTGTGTTCTGTTAATTCATCTCACCGAGTTACATCTTTCCCTTCAAGAAGCCTTTCGCTAAGGCTGTTCTTGTGGAATTGGCAAAGGGATATTTGGAAGCCCATAGAGGGCTATGGTGAAAGAGGAAATAACTTCCGTTCAAAACTGGAAAGAAGCTTTCTGAGAAACTGCTCTGTGTTCTGTTAATTCATCTCACAGAGTTACATCTTTCTCTTAAAGAAGCCTTTCGCTAAGGCTGTTCTTGTGGAATTGGCAAAGGGATATTTGGAAGCCCATAGAGGGCTATGGTGAAAAAGGAAATATGTTCCGTTCAAAACTGGAAAGAAGCTTTATGACAAACTGCTCTGTGTTCTGTTAATTCATCTCACAGAGTTACATCTTTCCCTTCAAGAAGCCTTTCGCTAAGGCTGTTCTTGTGGAATTGGCAAAGGGATATTTGGAAGCCCATGGAGGCCTAGGGTGAAAAAGGAAATATCTTCCGTTCAAAACTGGAAAGAAGCTTTCTGAGAAACTGCTCTGTGTTCTGTTAATTCATCTCACAGTGTTACATCTTTCCCTTCAAGAAGCCTTTCGCTAAGGCTGTTCTTGTGGAATTGGCAAAGGGATATTTGGAAGCACATAGAGGGCTAAGGTGAAAAAAGAAATATCTTCCGTTCAAAATTGGAAAGAAGCTTTCTGAGAAACTGCTCTGTGTTCTGTTAATTCATCTCACAGAGTTACATCTTTCCCTTCAAGAAGCCTTTCGCTAAGGCTATTCTTTTGGAATTGGCAAAGGGATATTTGGAAGCCCATAGAGGGCTATGGTGAAAAAGGAAATATCTTCCGTTCAAAACTGGAAAGAAGCTTTCTGAGAAACTGCTCTGTGTTCTGTTAATTTATCTCACAGAGTTACCTCTTTCCCTTCAAGAAGCCTTTCGCTAAGGCTGTTCTTGTGGAATTGGCATAGATTTATTTGGAAGCCCATAGTGTGCTATGGTGAAAAATGGAATACCTTCCGTTCAAAACTGGAAAGAAGCCTTCTGAGAAACTTCTCTGTTTTCTGTTAATTCATCTCACAGAGTTACATCTTTCCCTTCAAGAAGCCTTTCGCTAAGGCTGTTCTTGTGGAATTGGCAAAGCGATATTTGGAAGCCCATAGAGGGCTATGGTGAAAAAGGAAATATCTTCCGTTCAAAACTGGAAAGAAGCTTTCTGAGAAACTGCTCTGTGTTCTGTGAATTCATCTCACAGAGTTACATCTTTCCCTTCAAGAAGCCTTTCGCTAAGGCTGTTCTTGTGGAATTGGCAAAGGGATATTTGGAAGCCCATAGAGGGCTATGGTTAAAAAGGAAAAATCTTCCGTTCAAAACTGGAAAGAAGCTTTCTGAGAAACTGCTCTGTGTTCTGTTAATTCATCTCACAGAGTTACAACTTTCCCTTCAAGAAGCCTTTCGCTAAGGCTGTTCTTGTGGAATTGGAAAAGGGATATTTGGAAGCCCATAGAGGGCTATGGTGAAACAGGAAATATCTTCCGTTCAAAACTGGAAAGAAGCTTTCTGAGAAACTTCTCTGTGTCCTGTTAATTCATCTCACAGAGTTACATCTTTCCCTTCATGAAGCCTTTCGTTAAGGCTGTTCTTGTGGAATTGGCAAAGGGATATTTGGAAGCCCATAGAGGGCTATGGTGAAAAAGGAAATATCTTCCGTTCAAAACTGGAAAGAAGCTTTCTGAGAAACTGCTCTGTGTTCTGTTAATTCATCTCACAGAGTTACATCTTTCCTTTCAAGAAGCCTTTCGCTAAGGCTGTTCTTGTGGAATTGGCAAAGGGATATTTGGAAGCCCATAGAGGGCTATGGTGAAAAAGGAAATATCTTCCTTTCAAAACTGGAAAGAAGCTTTCTGAGAAACTGTTCTGTGTTTTGTTAATTCATCTCACAGAGTTACATCTTTCCCTTCAAGAAGCCTTTCGCTAAGGCTGTTCTTGTGGAATTGGCAAAGCGATATTTGGAAGCCCCTAGAGGGCTATGGTGAAAAAGGAAATATCTTCCGTTCAAAACTGGAAAGAAGCTTTCTGAGAAACTGCTCTGTGTTCTGTGAATTCATCTCACAGAGTTACATCTTTCCCTTCAAGAAGCCTTTCGCTAAGGCTGTTCTTGTGGAATTGGCAAAGATTTATTTGGAAGCCCATAGAGTGCTATGGTGAAAAAGGGAACACCTTCCGTTCAAAACTGGAAAGAAGCCTTCTGAGAAACTTCTCTGTGTTCTGTTAATTCATCTCACAGAGTTACATCTTTCCCTTCAAGAAGCCTTTCGCTAAGGCTGTTCTTGTGGAATTGGCAAAGGGATATTTGGAAGCCCATAGAGGTCTATGGTGAAAAAGGAAATATCTTCCGTTCAAAACTGGAAAGAAGCTTTCTGAGAAACTGCTCTGTGTTCTGTTAATTCATCTCACAGAGTTACATCTTTCCCTTCAAGAAGCCTTTCGCTAAGGCTCTTCTTGTGGAATTGGCAAAGGGATATTTGGAAACCCATAGAGGGCTATGGTGAGAAAGGAAATATCTTCCGTTCAAAACTGGAAAGAAGCTTTATGACAAACTGCTCTGTGTTCTGTTAATTCATCTCACAGAGTTACATCTTTCCCTTCAAGAAGCCTTTCGCTAAGGCTGTTCTTGTGGAATTGGCAAAGGGATATTTGGAAGCCCATAGAGGGCTATGGTGAAAAAGGAAAAATCTTCCGTTCAAAACTGTAAAGAAGCTTTCTGAGAAACTGCTCTGTGTTCTGTGAATTCATCTCACAGAGTTACATCTTTCCCTTCAAGAAGCCTTTCGCTAAGGCTGTTCTTGTGGAATTGGCAAAGGGATATTTGGAAGCCCATAGAGGGCTATGGTGAAACAGGAAATATCTTCCGTTCAAAACTGGAAAAAAGCTTTCTGAGAAACTTCTCTGTGTCCTGTTAATTCATCTCACAGAGTTACATCTTTCCCTTCAAGAAGCCTTTCGCTAAGGCTGTTCTTGTGGAATTGGCAAAGGGATATTTGGAAGCCCATAGTGGGCTATGGTGAAAGAGGAAATATCTTCCGTTCAAAACTGGAAAGAAGCTTTCTGAGAAACTGCTCTGTGTTCTGTTAATTCATCTCACAGAGTTACATCTTTCTCTTAAAGAAGCCTTTCGCTAAGGCTGTTCTTGTGGAAATGGCAAAGGGATATTTGGAAGCCCATAGAGGGCTATGGAGAAAAAGGAAATATCTTCCGTTCAAAACTGGAAAGAAGCTTTATGACAAACTGCTCTGTGTTCTGTTAATTCATCTCACAGAGTTACATCTTTCCCTTCAAGAAGCCTTTCGCTAAGGCTGTTCTTGTGGAATTGGCAAAGGGATATTTGGAAGCCCATGGAGGCCTATGGTGAAAAAGGAAATATCTTCCGTTCAAAACTGGAAAGAAGTTTTCTCAGAAACTGCTCCGTGTTCTGTTAATTCATCTCACAGAGTTACATCTTTCCCTTCAAGAAGCCTTTCGCTAAGGCTGTTCTTGTGGAATTGGCAAAGCGATATTTGGAAGCCCCTAGAGGGCTATGGTGAAAAAGGAAATATCTTCCGTTCAAAACTGGAAAGAAGCTTTCTGAGAAACTGCTCTGTGTTCTGTGAATTCATCTCACAGAGTTACATCTTTCCCTTCAAGAAGCCTTTCGCTAAGGCTGTTCTTGTGGAATTGGCAAAGGGATATTTGGAAGCCCATAGAGGGCTATGGTGAAAGAGGAAGTATCTTCCGTTCAAAACTGGAAAGAAGCTTTCTGAGAAACTGCTCCGTGTTCTGTTAATTCATCTCACAGAGTTACATATTTCCCTTCAAGAAGCCTTTCGCTAAGGCTGTTCTTGTGGAATTGGCAAAGGGATATTTGGAAGCCCATAAAGGGCTATGGTGAAAAAGGAAATATCTTCCGTTCAAAACTGGAAAGAAGCTTTCTGAGAAACTTCTCTGTGTTCTGTGAATTCATCTCACAGAGTTACATCTTTCCCTTCCAGAAGCCTTTCGCTAAGGCTGTTCTTGTGGAATTGGCAAAGGGATATTTGGAAGCCCATAGAGGGCTATGGTGAAAAAGGAAATATCTTCCTTTCAAAACTGGAAAGAAGCTTTCTGAGAAACTGGTCTGTGTTTTGTTAATTCATCTCACAGAGTTACATCTTTCCCTTCAAGAAGCCTTTCGCTAAGGCTGTTCTTGTGGAATTGGCAAAGCGATATTTGGAAGCCCCTAGAGGGCTATGGTGAAAAAGGAAATGTCTTCCGTTCAAAACTGGAAAGAGGCTTTCTGAGAAACTGCTCTGTGTTCTGTGAATTCATCTCACAGAGTTACATCTTTCCCTTCAAGAAGCCTTTCGCTAAGGCTGTTCTTGTGGAATTGGCAAAGATTTATTTGGAAGCCCATAGAGTGCTATGGTGAAAAAGGGAACACCTTCCGTTCAAAACTGGAAAGAAGCCTTCTGAGAAACTTCTCTGTGTTCTGTTAATTCATCTCACAGAGTTACATCTTTCCCTTCAAGAAGCCTTTCGCTAAGGCTGTTCTTGTGGAATTGGCAAAGGGATATTTGGAAGCCCATAGAGGTCTATGGTGAAAAAGGAAATATCTTCCGTTCAAAACTGGAAAGAAGCTTTCTGAGAAACTGCTCTGTGTTCTGTTAATTCATCTCACAGAGTTACATCTTTCCCTTCAAGGAGCCTTTCACTAAGGCTGTTCTTGTGGAATTGGCAAAGGGATATTTGGAAACCCATAGAGGTCTATGGTGAAAAAGGAAATATCTTCCGTTCAAAACTGGAAAGAAGCTTTCTGAGAAACTGCTCTGTGTTCTGTTAATTCATCTCACAGAGTTACATCTTTCCCTTCAAGAAGGCTTTCGCTAAGGCTGTTCTTGTGGAATTGGCAAAGGGATATTTGGAAGACCATAGAGGGCTACGGTGAAAGAGGAAATATCTTCCGTTCAAAACTGGAAAGAAGCTTTCTGAGAAACTGCTCTGTGTTCTGTTAATTCATCTCACAGAGTTACATCTTTCCCTTCAAGAAGCCTTTTGCTAAGGCTGTTCTTGTGGAATTGGCAAAGGGATATTTGGAAGCCTATAGAGGGCTATGGTGAAAAAGGAAATATCTTCCGTTCAAAACTGGAAAGAAGCTTTCTGAGAAACTGCTCTGTGTTCTGTTAATTCATCTCACAGAGTTACATCTTTCCCTTCAAGAAGCCTTTCGCTAAGGCTGTTCTTGTGGAATTGGCAAAGGGATATTTGGAATCCCATAGAGGGCTATGGTGAAAAAGGAAATATCTTCCGTTCAAAACTGGAAAGAAGCTTTCTGAGTAACTGCTCTGTGTTCTGTGAATTCATCTCACAGAGTTACATCTTTCCCTTCAAGAAGCCTTTCGCTAAGGCTGTTCTTGTGGTATTGGCAAAGATTTATTTGGAAGCCCATAGAGGGCTATGGTGAAAAAGGGAATACCTTCCGTTCAAAATTGGAAAGAAGCCTTCTGAGAAACTTCTCTGTGTTCTGTTAATTCATCTCACAGAGTGACATCTTTCCCTTCAAGAAGCCTTTCGCTAAGGCTGTTCTTGTGGAATTGGCAAAGGGATATTAGGAAGCCCTTAGGGGGCTATGGTGAAAAAGGAAATATCTTCCGTTCAAAACTTTAAAGAAGCTTTCTGAGAAACTGCTCTGTGTTCTGTGAATTCATCTCACAGAGTTACATCTTTCCCTTCAAGAAGCCTTTCGCTAAGGCTGTTCTTGTGGAATTGGCAAAGGGATATTTGGAAGCCCATAGAGGGCTATGGTGAAAAAGGAAAAATCTTCCGTTCAAAACTGTAAAGAAGCTTTCTGAGAAACTGCTCTGTGTTCTGTGAATTCATCTCACAGAGTTACATCTTTCCCTTCAAGAAGCCTTTCGCTAAGGCTGTTCTTGTGGAATTGGCAAAGGGATATTTGGAAGCCCATAGAGGGCTATGGTGAAACAGGAAATATCTTCCGTTCAAAACTGGAAAGAAGCTTTCTGAGAAACTTCTCTGTGTCCTGTTAATTCATCTCACAGAGTTACATCTTTCCCTTCAAGAAGCCTTTCGCTAAGGCTGTTCTTGTGGAATTGGAAAAGGGATATTTGGAAGCCCATAGCGGGCTATGGTGAAAGAGGAAATATCTTCCGTTCAAAACTGGAAAGAAGCTTTCTGAGAAACTGCTCTGTGTTCTGTTAATTCATCTCACAGAGTTACATCTTTCCTTTCAAGAAGCCTTTCGCTAAGGCTGTTCTTGTGGAATTGGCAAAGGGATATTTGGAAGCCCATGGAGGCCTATGGTGAAAAAGGAAATATCTTCCGTTCAAAACTGGAAAGAAGCTTTCTGAAAAACTGCTCCGTGTTCTGTTAATTCATCTCACAGAGTTACATCTTTCCCTTCAAGAAGCCTTTCGCTAAGGCTGTTGTTGTGGAACTGGCAAAGGGACATTTGGAAGCCCATAGAGGGCTATGGTGAAACAGGAAATATCTTCCGTTCAAAACTGGAAAGAAGCTTCCTGAGAAACTGCTCTGTGTTCTGTTAATTCATCTCACAGAGTTACATCTTTCTCTTAAAGAAGCCTTTCGCTAAGGCTGTTCTTGTGGAATTGGCAAAGGGATATTTGGAAGCCCATAGAGGGCTATGGTGAAAAAGGAAATATGTTCCGTTCAAAACTGGAAAGAAGCTTTATGACAAACTGCTCTGTGTTCTGTTAATTCATCTCACAGAGTTACATCTTTCCCTTCAAGAAGCCTTTCGCTAAGGCTGTTCTTGTGGAATTGGCAAAGGGATATTTGGAAGCCCATGGAGGCCTTGGGTGAAAAAGGAAATATCTTCCGTTCAAAACTGGAAAGAAGCTTTCTGAGAAACTGCTCTGTGTTCTGTTAATTCATCTCACAGAGTTACATCTTTCCCTTCAAGAAGCCTTTCGCTAAGGCTGTTCTTGTGGAATTGGCAAAGGGATATTTGGAAGCCCATAGAGGGCTATGGTGAAAAAAGAAATATCTTCCGTTCAAAACTGGAAAGAAGCTTTCTGAGAAACTGCTCTGTGTTCTGTTAATTCATCTCACAGAGTTACATCTTTCCCTTCAAGAAGCCTTTCGCTAAGGCTATTCTTTTGGAATTGGCAAAGGGATATTTGGAAGCAAATAGAGTGCTATGTTGAAAAAGGAAATATCTTCCGATCAAAACTGGAAAGAAGCTTTCTGAGAAACTGCTCTGTGTTCTGTTAATTTATCTCACAGAGTTACCTCTTTCCCTTCAAGAAGCCTTTCGCTAAGGCTGTTCTTGTGGAATTGGCATAGATTTATTTGGAAGCCCATAGTGTGCTATGGTGAAAAAGGAAATATCTTCCGATCAAAACTGGAAAGAAGCTTTCTGAGAAACTGCTCTGTGTTCTGTTAATTTATCTCACAGAGTTACCTCTTTCCCTTCAAGAAGCCTTTCGCTAAGGCTGTTCTTGTGGAATTGGCATAGATTTATTTGGAAGCCCATAGTGTGCTATGGTGAAAAAGGAAATATCTTCCGTTCAAAACTGGAAAGAAGCTTTCTGAGAAACTGCTCTGTGTTCTGTGAATTCATCTCACAGAGTTACATCTTTCCCTTCAAGAAGCCTTTCGCTAAGGCTGTTCTTGTGGAATTGGAAAAGGGATATTTGGAAGCCCATAGAAGGCTATGGTGAAACAGGAAATATCTTCCGTTCAAAACTGGAAAGAAGCTTTCTGAGAAACTTCTCTGTGTCCTGTTAATTCATCTCACTGAGTTACATCTTTCCCTTCAAGAAGCCTTTTGCTAAGGCTGTTCTTGTGGAATTGGCAAAGGGATATTTGGAAGCCCATAGAGGGCTATGGTGAAAAAGGAAATATCTTCCGTTCAAAACTGGAAAGAAGCTTTCTGAGAAACTGCTCTGTGTTCTGTTAATTCATCTCACAGAGTTACATCTTTCCCTTCAAGAAGCCTTTCGCTAAGGCTGTTCTTGTGGAATTGGCAAAGGGATATTTGGAAGCCCATAGAGGGATATGGTGAAAAAGGAAATATCTTCCGTTCAAAACTGGAAAGAAGCTTTCTGAGAAACTGGTCTGTGTTTTTTTAATTCATCTCACAGAGTTACATCTTTCCCTTCAAGAAGCCTTACGCTAAGGCTGTTCTTGTGGAATTGGCAAAGCGATATTTGGAAGCCCATAGAGCACTATGGTGAAAAAGGAAATATCTTCCGTTCAAAACTGGAAAGAAGCTTTCTGAGAAACTGCTCTGTGTTCTGTGAATTCATCTCACAGAGTTACATCTTTCCCTTCAAGAAGCCTTTCGGTAAGGCTGTTCTTGTGGAAATGGCAAAGGGATATTTGGAAGCCCATAAATGGCTAAGGTGAAAAAGGAAATATCTTCCGTTCAAAACTGGAAAGAAGCTTTCTGAGAAACTGCTCTGTGTTCTGTGAATTCATCTCACAGAGTTTCATCTTTCCCTTCAAGAAGCCTTTCGCTAAGGCTGTTCTTGTGGAATTGGCAAAGGGATATTTGGAAGCCAATAGAGGGCTATGGTGAAAAAGGAAATATCTTCCGTTCAAAACTGGAAAGAAGCTTTCTGAGAAACTGCCCTGTGTTCTGTTAATTCATCTCACAGAGTTACATCTTTCCCTTCAAGAAGCCTTTTGCTAAGGCTGTTCTTGTGGAATTGGCAAAGGGATATTTGGAAGCCCATAGAGGGCTATGGTGAAAAAGGAAATATCTTCCGTTCAAAACTGGAAAGAAGCTTTCTGAGAAACTGCTCTGTGTTCTGTTAATTCATCTCACAGAGTTACATCTTTCCCTTCAAGAAGCCTTTCGCTAAGGCTGTTCTTGTGGAATTGGCAAAGGGATATTTGGAAGCCCATAGAGGGATACGGTGAAAAAGGAAATATCTTCCGTTCAAAACTGGAAAGAAGCTTTCTGAGAAACTGGTCTGTGTTTTTTTAATTCATCTCACAGAGTTACATCTTTCCTTCAAGAAGCCTTACGCTAAGACTGTTCTTGTGGAATTGGCAAAGCGATATTTGGAAGCCCATAGAGCGCTATGATGAAAAAGGAAATACCTTCCGTTCAAAACTGGAAAGAAGCTTTCTGAGAAACTGCTCTGTGTTCTGTGAATTCATCTCACAGAGTTACATCTTTCCCTTCAAGAAGCCTTTCGCTAAGGTTGTTCTTGTGGAATTGGCAAAAAATTATTTGCAAGCCCATAGAGTGCTATGGTGAAAAAGGGTATACCTTCCGTTCAAAACTGGAAAGAAGCCTTCTGAGAAACTTTTCTGTGTTCTGTTAATTCATCTCACAGAGTTACATCTTTCCCTTCAAGAAGCCTTTCGCTAAGGCTGTTCTTGTGGAATTGGCAAACGGATATTTGGAAGCCCATAGAGGGCTATGGTGAAAAACGAAATATCTTCCGTTCAAAACTGGAAAGAAGCTTTCTGAGAAACTTCTCTGTGTCCTGTTAATTCATCTCACAGTGTTACATCTTTCCCTTCAAGAAGCCTTTCGCTAAGGCTGTTCTTGTGGAATTGGCAAAGGGATATTTGGAAGCCCATAGAGGGCTATGGTGAAAGAGGAAATATCTTCCGTTCAAAACTGGAAAGAAGCTTCCTGAGAAACTGCTCTGTGTTCTGTTAATTCATCTCACAGAGTTACATCTTTCTCTTAAAGAAGCCTTTCGCTAAGGCTGTTCTTGTGGAATTGGCAAAGGGATATTTGGAAGCCCATAGAGGGCTATGGTGAAAAAGGAAATATCTTCCGTTCAAAACTGGAAAGAAGCGTTATGACAAACTGCTCTGTGTTCTGTTAATTCATCTCACAGAGTTACATCTTTCCCTTCAAGAAGCCTTTCGCTAAGGCTGTTCTTGTGGAATTGGCAAAGGGATATTTGGAAGCCCATGGAGGCCTATGGTGAAAAAGGAAATATCTTCCGTGCAAAACTGGAAAGAAGCTTTCTGGAAACTGCTCCGTGTTCTGTTAATTCATCTCACAGAGTTACATCTTTCCCTTCAAGAAGCCTTTCTCTAAGGCTGTTCTTGTGGAATTGGCAAAGGGATATTTGGAAGCCCATAGAGGGCTATGGTGAAACAGGAAATATCTTCCGTTCAAAACTGGAAAGAAGCTTTCTGAGAAACTGCTCTGTGTTCTGTTAATTCATCTCACCGAGTTACATCTTTCCCTTCAAGAAGCCTTTCGCTAAGGCTGTTCTTGTGGAATTGGCAAAGGGATATTTGGAAGCCCATAGAGGGCTATGGTGAAAGAGGAAATAACTTCCGTTCAAAACTGGAAAGAAGCTTTCTGAGAAACTGCTCTGTGTTCTGTTAATTCATCTCACAGAGTTACATCTTTCTCTTAAAGAAGCCTTTCGCTAAGGCTGTTCTTGTGGAATTGGCAAAGGGATATTTGGAAGCCCATAGAGGGCTATGGTGAAAAAGGAAATATGTTCCGTTCAAAACTGGAAAGAAGCTTTATGACAAACTGCTCTGTGTTCTGTTAATTCATCTCACAGAGTTACATCTTTCCCTTCAAGAAGCCTTTCGCTAAGGCTGTTCTTGTGGAATTGGCAAAGGGATATTTGGAAGCCCATGGAGGCCTAGGGTGAAAAAGGAAATATCTTCCGTTCAAAACTGGAAAGAAGCTTTCTGAGAAACTGCTCTGTGTTCTGTTAATTCATCTCACAGTGTTACATCTTTCCCTTCAAGAAGCCTTTCGCTAAGGCTGTTCTTGTGGAATTGGCAAAGGGATATTTGGAAGCACATAGAGGGCTAAGGTGAAAAAAGAAATATCTTCCGTTCAAAATTGGAAAGAAGCTTTCTGAGAAACTGCTCTGTGTTCTGTTAATTCATCTCACAGAGTTACATCTTTCCCTTCAAGAAGCCTTTCGCTAAGGCTATTCTTTTGGAATTGGCAAAGGGATATTTGGAAGCCCATAGAGGGCTATGGTGAAAAAGGAAATATCTTCCGTTCAAAACTGGAAAGAAGCTTTCTGAGAAACTGCTCTGTGTTCTGTTAATTTATCTCACAGAGTTACCTCTTTCCCTTCAAGAAGCCTTTCGCTAAGGCTGTTCTTGTGGAATTGGCATAGATTTATTTGGAAGCCCATAGTGTGCTATGGTGAAAAATGGAATACCTTCCGTTCAAAACTGGAAAGAAGCCTTCTGAGAAACTTCTCTGTTTTCTGTTAATTCATCTCACAGAGTTACATCTTTCCCTTCAAGAAGCCTTTCGCTAAGGCTGTTCTTGTGGAATTGGCAAAGCGATATTTGGAAGCCCATAGAGGGCTATGGTGAAAAAGGAAATATCTTCCGTTCAAAACTGGAAAGAAGCTTTCTGAGAAACTGCTCTGTGTTCTGTGAATTCATCTCACAGAGTTACATCTTTCCCTTCAAGAAGCCTTTCGCTAAGGCTGTTCTTGTGGAATTGGCAAAGGGATATTTGGAAGCCCATAGAGGGCTATGGTTAAAAAGGAAAAATCTTCCGTTCAAAACTGGAAAGAAGCTTTCTGAGAAACTGCTCTGTGTTCTGTTAATTCATCTCACAGAGTTACAACTTTCCCCTCAAGAAGCCTTTCGCTAAGGCTGTTCTTGTGGAATTGGAAAAGGGATATTTGGAAGCCCATAGAGGGCTATGGTGAAACAGGAAATATCTTCCGTTCAAAACTGGAAAGAAGCTTTCTGAGAAACTTCTCTGTGTCCTGTTAATTCATCTCACAGAGTTACATCTTTCCCTTCATGAAGCCTTTCGTTAAGGCTGTTCTTGTGGAATTGGCAAAGGGATATTTGGAAGCCCATAGAGGGCTATGGTGAAAAAGGAAATATCTTCCGTTCAAAACTGGAAAGAAGCTTTCTGAGAAACTGCTCTGTGTTCTGTTAATTCATCTCACAGAGTTACATCTTTCCTTTCAAGAAGCCTTTCGCTAAGGCTGTTCTTGTGGAATTGGCAAAGGGATATTTGGAAGCCCATAGAGGGCTATGGTGAAAAAGGAAATATCTTCCTTTCAAAACTGGAAAGAAGCTTTCTGAGAAACTGTTCTGTGTTTTGTTAATTCATCTCACAGAGTTACATCTTTCCCTTCAAGAAGCCTTTCGCTAAGGCTGTTCTTGTGGAATTGGCAAAGCGATATTTGGAAGCCCCTAGAGGGCTATGGTGAAAAAGGAAATATCTTCCGTTCAAAACTGGAAAGAAGCTTTCTGAGAAACTGCTCTGTGTTCTGTGAATTCATCTCACAGAGTTACATCTTTCCCTTCAAGAAGCCTTTCGCTAAGGCTGTTCTTGTGGAATTGGCAAAGATTTATTTGGAAGCCCATAGAGTGCTATGGTGAAAAAGGGAACACCTTCCGTTCAAAACTGGAAAGAAGCCTTCTGAGAAACTTCTCTGTGTTCTGTTAATTCATCTCACAGAGTTACATCTTTCCCTTCAAGAAGCCTTTCGCTAAGGCTGTTCTTGTGGAATTGGCAAAGGGATATTTGGAAGCCCATAGAGGTCTATGGTGAAAAAGGAAATATCTTCCGTTCAAAACTGGAAAGAAGCTTTCTGAGAAACTGCTCTGTGTTCTGTTAATTCATCTCACAGAGTTACATCTTTCCCTTCAAGAAGCCTTTCGCTAAGGCTCTTCTTGTGGAATTGGCAAAGGGATATTTGGAAACCCATAGAGGGCTATGGTGAGAAAGGAAATATCTTCCGTTCAAAACTGGAAAGAAGCTTTATGACAAACTGCTCTGTGTTCTGTTAATTCATCTCACAGAGTTACATCTTTCCCTTCAAGAAGCCTTTCGCTAAGGCTGTTCTTGTGGAATTGGCAAAGGGATATTTGGAAGCCCATAGAGGGCTATGGTGAAAAAGGAAAAATCTTCCGTTCAAAACTGTAAAGAAGCTTTCTGAGAAACTGCTCTGTGTTCTGTGAATTCATCTCACAGAGTTACATCTTTCCCTTCAAGAAGCCTTTCGCTAAGGCTGTTCTTGTGGAATTGGCAAAGGGATATTTGGAAGCCCATAGAGGGCTATGGTGAAACAGGAAATATCTTCCGTTCAAAACTGGAAAAAAGCTTTCTGAGAAACTTCTCTGTGTCCTGTTAATTCATCTCACAGAGTTACATCTTTCCCTTCAAGAAGCCTTTCGCTAAGGCTGTTCTTGTGGAATTGGCAAAGGGATATTTGGAAGCCCATAGTGGGCTATGGTGAAAGAGGAAATATCTTCCGTTCAAAACTGGAAAGAAGCTTTCTGAGAAACTGCTCTGTGTTCTGTTAATTCATCTCACAGAGTTACATCTTTCTCTTAAAGAAGCCTTTCGCTAAGGCTGTTCTTGTGGAAATGGCAAAGGGATATTTGGAAGCCCATAGAGGGCTATGGAGAAAAAGGAAATATCTTCCGTTCAAAACTGGAAAGAAGCTTTATGACAAACTGCTCTGTGTTCTGTTAATTCATCTCACAGAGTTACATCTTTCCCTTCAAGAAGCCTTTCGCTAAGGCTGTTCTTGTGGAATTGGCAAAGGGATATTTGGAAGCCCATGGAGGCCTATGGTGAAAAAGGAAATATCTTCCGTTCAAAACTGGAAAGAAGTTTTCTCAGAAACTGCTCCGTGTTCTGTTAATTCATCTCACAGAGTTACATCTTTCCCTTCAAGAAGCCTTTCGCTAAGGCTGTTCTTGTGGAATTGGCAAAGCGATATTTGGAAGCCCCTAGAGGGCTATGGTGAAAAAGGAAATATCTTCCGTTCAAAACTGGAAAGAAGCTTTCTGAGAAACTGCTCTGTGTTCTGTGAATTCATCTCACAGAGTTACATCTTTCCCTTCAAGAAGCCTTTCGCTAAGGCTGTTCTTGTGGAATTGGCAAAGGGATATTTGGAAGCCCATAGAGGGCTATGGTGAAAGAGGAAGTATCTTCCGTTCAAAACTGGAAAGAAGCTTTCTGAGAAACTGCTCCGTGTTCTGTTAATTCATCTCACAGAGTTACATATTTCCCTTCAAGAAGCCTTTCGCTAAGGCTGTTCTTGTGGAATTGGCAAAGGGATATTTGGAAGCCCATAGAGGGCTATGGTGAAAAAGGAAATATCTTCCGTTCAAAACTGGAAAGAAGCTTTCTGAGAAACTTCTCTGTGTTCTGTGAATTCATCTCACAGAGTTACATCTTTCCCTTCCAGAAGCCTTTCGCTAAGGCTGTTCTTGTGGAATTGGCAAAGGGATATTTGGAAGCCCATAGAGGGCTATGGTGAAAAAGGAAATATCTTCCTTTCAAAACTGGAAAGAAGCTTTCTGAGAAACTGGTCTGTGTTTTGTTAATTCATCTCACAGAGTTACATCTTTCCCTTCAAGAAGCCTTTCGCTAAGGCTGTTCTTGTGGAATTGGCAAAGCGATATTTGGAAGCCCCTAGAGTGCTATGGTGAAAAAGGAAATGTCTTCCGTTCAAAACTGGAAAGAGGCTTTCTGAGAAACTGCTCTGTGTTCTGTGAATTCATCTCACAGAGTTACATCTTTCCCTTCAAGAAGCCTTTCGCTAAGGCTGTTCTTGTGGAATTGGCAAAGATTTATTTGGAAGCCCATAGAGTGCTATGGTGAAAAAGGGAACACCTTCCGTTCAAAACTGGAAAGAAGCCTTCTGAGAAACTTCTCTGTGTTCTGTTAATTCATCTCACAGAGTTACATCTTTCCCTTCAAGAAGCCTTTCGCTAAGGCTGTTCTTGTGGAATTGGCAAAGGGATATTTGGAAGCCCATAGAGGTCTATGGTGAAAAAGGAAATATCTTCCGTTCAAAACTGGAAAGAAGCTTTCTGAGAAACTGCTCTGTGTTCTGTTAATTCATCTCACAGAGTTACATCTTTCCCTTCAAGGAGCCTTTCACTAAGGCTGTTCTTGTGGAATTGGCAAAGGGATATTTGGAAACCCATAGAGGTCTATGGTGAAAAAGGAAATATCTTCCGTTCAAAACTGGAAAGAAGCTTTCTGAGAAACTGCTCTGTGTTCTGTTAATTCATCTCACAGAGTTACATCTTTCCCTTCAAGAAGGCTTTCGCTAAGGCTGTTCTTGTGGAATTGGCAAAGGGATATTTGGAAGACCATAGAGGGCTACGGTGAAAGAGGAAATATCTTCCGTTCAAAACTGGAAAGAAGCTTTCTGAGAAACTGCTCTGTGTTCTGTTAATTCATCTCACAGAGTTACATCTTTCCCTTCAAGAAGCCTTTTGCTAAGGCTGTTCTTGTGGAATTGGCAAAGGGATATTTGGAAGCCTATAGAGGGCTATGGTGAAAAAGGAAATATCTTCCGTTCAAAACTGGAAAGAAGCTTTCTGAGAAACTGCTCTGTGTTCTGTTAATTCATCTCACAGAGTTACATCTTTCCCTTCAAGAAGCCTTTCGCTAAGGCTGTTCTTGTGGAATTGGCAAAGGGATATTTGGAATCCCATAGAGGGCTATGGTGAAAAAGGAAATATCTTCCGTTCAAAACTGGAAAGAAGCTTTCTGAGTAACTGCTCTGTGTTCTGTGAATTCATCTCACAGAGTTACATCTTTCCCTTCAAGAAGCCTTTCGCTAAGGCTGTTCTTGTGGTATTGGCAAAGATTTATTTGGAAGCCCATAGAGGGCTATGGTGAAAAAGGGAATACCTTCCGTTCAAAATTGGAAAGAAGCCTTCTGAGAAACTTCTCTGTGTTCTGTTAATTCATCTCACAGAGTGACATCTTTCCCTTCAAGAAGCCTTTCGCTAAGGCTGTTCTTGTGGAATTGGCAAAGGGATATTAGGAAGCCCTTAGGGGGCTATGGTGAAAAAGGAAATATCTTCCGTTCAAAACTTTAAAGAAGCTTTCTGAGAAACTGCTCTGTGTTCTGTGAATTCATCTCACAGAGTTACATCTTTCCCTTCAAGAAGCCTTTCGCTAAGGCTGTTCTTGTGGAATTGGCAAAGGGATATTTGGAAGCCCATAGAGGGCTATGGTGAAAAAGGAAAAATCTTCCGTTCAAAACTGTAAAGAAGCTTTCTGAGAAACTGCTCTGTGTTCTGTGAATTCATCTCACAGAGTTACATCTTTCCCTTCAAGAAGCCTTTCGCTAAGGCTGTTCTTGTGGAATTGGCAAAGGGATATTTGGAAGCCCATAGAGGGCTATGGTGAAACAGGAAATATCTTCCGTTCAAAACTGGAAAGAAGCTTTCTGAGAAACTTCTCTGTGTCCTGTTAATTCATCTCACAGAGTTACATCTTTCCCTTCAAGAAGCCTTTCGCTAAGGCTGTTCTTGTGGAATTGGAAAAGGGATATTTGGAAGCCCATAGCGGGCTATGGTGAAAGAGGAAATATCTTCCGTTCAAAACTGGAAAGAAGCTTTCTGAGAAACTGCTCTGTGTTCTGTTAATTCATCTCACAGAGTTACATCTTTCTCTTAAAGAAGCCTTTCGCTAAGGCTGTTCTTGTGGAAATGGCAAAGGGATATTTGGAAGCCCATAGAGGGCTACGGTGAAAAAGGAAATATCTTCCGTTCAAAACTGGAAAGAAGCTTTATGACAAACTGCTCTGTGTTCTGTTAATTCATCTCACAGAGTTACATCTTTCCCTTCAAGAAGCCTTTCGCTAAGGCTGTTCTTGTGGAATTGGCAAAGGGATATTTGGAAGCCCATGGAGGCCTATGGTGAAAAAGGAAATATCTTCCGTTCAAAACTGGAAAGAAGTTTTCTCAGAAACTGCTCCGTGTTCTGTTAATTCATCTCACAGAGTTACATCTTTCCCTTCAAGAAGCCTTTCGCTAAGGCTGTTCTTGTGGAATTGGCAAAGGGATATTTGGAAGCCCATAGAGGTCTATGGTGAAAAAGGAAATATCTTCCGTTCAAAACTGGAAAGAAGCTTTCTGAGAAACTGCTCTGTGTTTTGTGAATTCATCTCACAGAGTTACATCTTTCCCTTCAAGAAGCCTTTCGCTAAGGCTGTTCTTGTGGAATTGGCAAAGGGATATTTGGAAGCCCATAGAGGGCTATGGTGAAAGAGGAAGTATCTTCCGTTCAAAACTGGAAAGAAGCTTTCTGAGAAACTGCTCCTTGTTCTGTTAATTCATCTCACAGAGTTACATCTTTCCCTTCAAGAAGCCTTTCATTAAGGCTGTTCTTGTGGAATTGGCAAAGGGATATTTGGAAGCCCATAGAGGGCTATGGTGAAAAAGGAAATATCTTCCGTTCAAAACTGGAAAGAAGCTTTCTGAGAAACTTCTCTGTGTTCTGTGAATTCATCTCACAGAGTTACATCTTTCCCTTCAAGAAGCCTTTTGCTAAGGCTGTTCTTGTGGAATTGGCAAAGGGATATTTGGAAGCCCATAGAGGGCTATGGTGAAAAAGGAAATATCTTCCGTTCAAAACTGTAAAGAAGCTTTCTGAGAAACTGCTCTGTGTTCTGTGAATTCATCTCACAGAGTTACATCTTTCCCTTCAAGAAGCCTTTCGCTAAGGCTGTTCTTGTGGAATTGGCAAAGGGATATTTGGAAGCCCAGAGAGGGCTATGGTGAAACAGGAAATATCTTCCGTTCAAAACTGGAAAGAAGCTTTCTGAGAAACTTCTCTGTGTCCTGTTAATTCATCTCACAGAGTTACATCTTTCCCTTCAAGAAGCCTTTCGCTAAGTCTGTTCTTGTGGAATTGGCAAAGGGATATTTGGAAGCCCATAGAGGGCTATGGTGAAAGAGGAAATATCTTCCGTTCAAAACTGGAAAGAAACTTTCTGAGAAACTGCTCTGTGTTCTGTAAATTCATCTCACAGAGTTACATCTTTGTCTTAAAGAAGCCTTTCGCTAAGGCTGTTCTTGTGGAAATGGCAAAGGGATATTTGGAAGCCCTTAGAGGGCTATGGTGAAACAGGAAATATCTTCCGTTCAAAACTGGAAAGAAGCTTTCTGAGAAACTTCTCTGTGTCCTGTTAGTTCATCTCACAGAGTTACATCTTTCCCTTCAAGAAGCCTTTCGCTAAGGCTGTTCTTGTGGAATTGGCAAAGGGATATTTGGAAGCCCATAGAGGGCTATGGTGAAAGAGGAAATATCTTCCGTTCAATACTGGAAAGAAGCTTTCAGAGAAACTGCTCTGTGTTCTGTTAATTCATCTCACAGAGTTACATCTTTCTCTTAAAGAAGCCTTTCGCTAAGGCTGTTCTTGTGGAAATGGTAAAGGGATATTTGGAAGCCCATAGAGGGCTATGGGGAAAGAGGAAATACCTTCCGTTCAAAACTGGAAAGAAGCTTTCTGAGAAACTGCTCTGTGTTCTGTTAATTTATCTCACAGAGTTACATCTTTCCCTTCAAGAAGCCTTTCGCTAAGGCTGTTCTTGTGGAATTGGCATAGATTTATTTGGAAGCCCATAGAGTGCTATGGTGAAAAACGGAATACCTTCCGTTCAAAACTGGAAAGAAGCCTTCTGAGAAACTTCTCTGTGTTCTGTTAATTCATCTCACAGAGTTACATCTTTCCCTTCAAGAAGCCTTTCGCTGAGGCTGTTCTTGTGGAATTGGCAAAGGGATATTTGGAAGCTCATAGAGGGCTATGGTGAAAAAGGAAATATCTTCCGTTCAAAACTGGAAAGAAGCTTTCTGAGAAACTGCTCTGTGTTCTGTGAATTCATCTCACAGAGTTACATCTTTCCCTTCAAGAAGCCTTTCGCTAAGGCTGTTCTTGTGGAATTGGCAAAGGGATATTTGGAAGCCCATAGAGGGCTATGGTGAAAGAGGAAATATCTTCCGTTCAAAACTGGAAAGAAGCTTTCTGAGAAACTGCTCTGTGTTCTGTTAATTCATCCCACAGAGTTACATCTTTCTCTTAAAGAAGCCTTTCGCTAAGGCTGTTCTTGTGGAATTGGCAAAGGGATATTTGGAAGCCCATAGAGGGCTATGGTGAAAAAGGAAATATCTTCCGTTCAAAACTGGAAGGAAGCTTTATGACAAACTGCTCTGTGTTCTGTTAATTCATCTCACAGAGTTACATCTTTCCCTTCAAGAAGCCTTTCGCTAAGGCTGTTCTTGTGGAAATGGCAAAGGGATATTTGGAAGCCCATGGAGTCCTATGGTGAAAAAGGAAATATCTTCCGTTCAAAACTGGAAAGAAGCTTTCTGAGAAACTGCTCCGCGTTCTGTTAATTCATCTCACAGAGTTACATCTTTCCCTTCAAGAAGCCTTTCGCTAAGGCTGTTCTTGTGGAATTGGCAAAGGGATATTTGTTAGCCCATGGAGGTCTATGGTGAAAAAGGAAATATCTTCCGTTCAAAACTGGAAAGAAGCTTTCTGAGAAACTGCTCTGTGTTCTGTGAATTCATCTCACAGAGTTACATCTTTCCCTTCAAGAAGCCTTTCGCTAAGGCTGTTCTTGTGGAATTGGCAAAGGGATATTTGGAAGCCCATAGAGGGCTATGGTGAAACAGGAAATATCTTCCGTTCAAAACTGGAAAGAAGCCTTCTGAGAAACTGCTGTGTGTTCTGTTAATTCATCTCACAGAGTTACATCCTTCCCTTCAAGAAGCCTTTCGCTAAGGCTGTTCTTGTGGAATTGGCAAAGGGATATTTGGAAGCCCATAGAGGGCTATGGTGAAAAAGGAAATATCTTCCATTCAAAACTGGAAAGAAGCTTTCTGAGAAACTGCTCTGTATTCTGTTAATTCATCTCACAGAGTTACATCTTTCCCTTCAAGAAGGCTTTCGCTAAGGCTGTTCTTGTGGAATTGGCAAAGGGATATTTGGAATCCCATAGAGGGCTATGGTGAAAGAGGAAATATCTTCCGTTCAAAACTGGAAAGAAGCTTTCTGAGAAACTGCTGTGTGTTCTGTTAATTCATCTCACAGAGTTACATCTTTCCCTTCAAGAAGCCTTTTGCTAAGGCTGTTCTTGTGGAATTGGCAAAGGGATATTTGGAAGCCCATAGAGGGCTATGGTGAAACAGGAAATATCTTCCGTTCAAAACTGGAAAGAAGCTTTCTGAGAAACTTCTCTGTGTCCTGTTAATTCATCTCACAGAGTTACATCTTTCCCTTCAAGAAGCCTTTCGCTAAGTCTGTTCTTGTGGAATTGGCAAAGGGATATTTGGAAGCCCATAGAGGGCTATGGTGAAAGAGGAAATATCTTCCGTTCAAAACTGGAAAGAAACTTTCTGAGAAACTGCTCTGTGTTCTGTAAATTCATCTCACAGAGTTACATCTTTCTCTTAAAGAAGCCTTTCGCTAAGGCTGTTCTTGTGGAAATGGCAAAGGGATATTTGGAAGCCCTTAGAGGGCTATGGTGAAACAGGAAATATCTTCCGTTCAAAACTGGAAAGAAGCTTTCTGAGAAACTTCTCTGTGTCCTGTTAGTTCATCTCACAGAGTTACATCTTTCCCTTCAAGAAGCCTTTCGCTAAGGCTGTTCTTGTGGAATTGGCAAAGGGATATTTGGAAGCCCATAGAGGGCTATGGTGAAAGAGGAAATATCTTCCGTTCAATACTGGAAAGAAGCTTTCTGAGAAAATGCTCTGTGTTCTGTTAATTCATCTCACAGAGTTACATCTTTCTCTTAAAGAAGCCTTTCGCTAAGGCTGTTCTTGTGGAAATGGTAAAGGGATATTTGGAAGCCCATAGAGGGCTATGGGGAAAGAGGAAATACCTTCCGTTCAAAACTGGAAAGAAGCTTTCTGAGAAACTGCTCTGTGTTCTGTTAATTTATCTCACAGAGTTACATCTTTCCCTTCAAGAAGCCTTTCGCTAAGGCTGTTCTTGTGGAATTGGCATAGATTTATTTGGAAGCCCATAGAGTGCTATGGTGAAAAACGGAATACCTTCCGTTCAAAACTGGAAAGAAGCCTTCTGAGAAACTTCTCTGTGTTCTGTTAATTCATCTCACAGAGTTACATCTTTCCCTTCAAGAAGCCTTTCGCTGAGGCTGTTCTTGTGGAATTGGCAAAGGGATATTTGGAAGCTCATAGAGGGCTATGGTGAAAAAGGAAATATCTTCCGTTCAAAACTGGAAAGAAGCTTTCTGAGAAACTGCTCTGTGTTCTGTGAATTCATCTCACAGAGTTACATCTTTCCCTTCAAGAAGCCTTTCGCTAAGGCTGTTCTTGTGGAATTGGCAAAGGGATATTTGGAAGCCCATAGAGGGCTATGGTGAAAGAGGAAATATCTTCCGTTCAAAACTGGAAAGAAGCTTTCTGAGAAACTGCTCTGTGTTCTGTTAATTCATCCCACAGAGTTACATCTTTCTCTTAAAGAAGCCTTTCGCTAAGGCTGTTCTTGTGGAATTGGCAAAGGGATATTTGGAAGCCCATAGAGGGCTATGGTGAAAAAGGAAATATCTTCCGTTCAAAACTGGAAGGAAGCTTTATGACAAACTGCTCTGTGTTCTGTTAATTCATCTCACAGAGTTACATCTTTCCCTTCAAGAAGCCTTTCGCTAAGGCTGTTCTTGTGGAAATGGCAAAGGGATATTTGGAAGCCCATGGAGTCCTATGGTGTAAAAGGAAATATCTTCCGTTCAAAACTGGAAAGAAGCTTTCTGAGAAACTGCTCCGCGTTCTGTTAATTCATCTCACAGAGTTACATCTTTCCCTTCAAGAAGCCTTTCGCTAAGGCTGTTCTTGTGGAATTGGCAAAGGGATATTTGTTAGCCCATGGAGGTCTATGGTGAAAAAGGAAATATCTTCCGTTCAAAACTGGAAAGAAGCTTTCTGAGAAACTGCTCTGTGTTCTGTGAATTCATCTCACAGAGTTACATCTTTCCCTTCAAGAAGCCTTTCGCTAAGGCTGTTCTTGTGGAATTGGCAAAGGGATATTTGGAAGCCCATAGAGGGCTATGGTGAAACAGGAAATATCTTCCGTTCAAAACTGGAAAGAAGCCTTCTGAGAAACTGCTGTGTGTTCTGTTAATTCATCTCACAGAGTTACATCCTTCCCTTCAAGAAGCCTTTCGCTAAGGCTGTTCTTGTGGAATTGGCAAAGGGATATTTGGAAGCCCATAGAGGGCTATGGTGAAAAAGGAAATATCTTCCATTCAAAACTGGAAAGAAGCTTTCTGAGAAACTGCTCTGTGTTCTGTTAATTCATCTCACAGAGTTACATCTTTCCCTTCAAGAAGGCTTTCGCTAAGGCTGTTCTTGTGGAATTGGCAAAGGGATATTTGGAATCCCATAGAGGGCTATGGTGAAAGAGGAAATATCTTCCGTTCAAAACTGGAAAGAAGCTTTCTGAGAAACTGCTGTGTGTTCTGTTAATTCATCTCACAGAGTTACATCTTTCCCTTCAAGAAGCCTTTTGCTAAGGCTGTTCTTGTGGAATTGGCAAAGGGATATTTGGAAGCCCATAGAGGGCTATGGTGAAAAAGGAAATATCTTCCGTTCAAAACTGGAAAGAAGCTTTCTGAGAAACTGCTCTGTGTTCTGTTAATTCATCTCACAGAGTTACATCTTTCCCTTCAAGAAGCCTTTCGCTAAGGCTGTTCTTGTGGAATTGGCAAAGGGATATTTGGAATCCCATAGAGGGCTATGGTGAAAAAGGAAATATGTTCCGTTCAAAACTGGAAAGAAGCTTTCTGAGTAACTGCTCTGTGTTCTGTGAATTCATCTCACAGAGTTACATCTTTCCCTTCAAGAATCCTTTCGCTAAGGCTGTTCTTGTGGAATTGGCAAAGATTTATTTGGAAGCCCATAGAGGGCTATGGTGAAAAAGGGAATACCTTCCGTTCAAAACTGGAAAGAAGCCTTCTGAGAAACTTCTCTGTGTCCTGTTAATTCATTTCACAGAGTTACATCTTTCCCTTCAAGAAGCCTTTCGCTAAGGCTGTTCTTGTGGAATTGGCAAAGGGATATTTGGAAGCCCATAGCGGGCTATGGTGAAAGAGGAAATATCTTCCGTTCAAAACTGGAAAGAAGCTTTCTGAGAAACTGCTCTGTGTTCTGTTAATTCATCTCACAGAGTTACATCTTTCTCTTAAAGAAGCCTTTCGCTAAGGCTGTTCTTGTGGAAATGGCAAAGGGATATTTGGAAGCCCATAGAGGGCTATGGTGAAAAAGGAAATATCTTCCGTTCAAAACTGGAAAGAAGCTTTATGACAAACTGCTCTGTGTTCTGTTAATTCATCTCACAGAGTTACATCTTTCCCTTCAAGAAGCCTTTCGCTAAGGCTGTTCTTGTGGAATTGGCAAAGGGATATTTGGAAGCCCATGGAGGCCTATGGTGAAAAAGGAAATATCTTCCGTTCAAAACTGGAAAGAAGCTTTCTGAGAAACTGCTCCGTGTTCTGTTAATTCATCTCACAGAGTTACATCTTTCCCTTCAAGAAGCCTTTCGCTAAGGCTGTTCTTGTGGAATTGGCAAAGGGATATTTGGAAGCCCATAGAGGTCTATGGTGAAAAAGGAAATATCTTCCGTTCAAAACTGGAAAGAAGCTTTCTGAGAAACTGCTCTGTGTTTTGCGAATTCATCTCACAGAGTTACATCTTTCCCTTCAAGAAGCCTTTCGCTAAGGCTTTTCTTGTGGAATTGGCAAAGGGATATTTGAAAGCCCATAGAGGGCTAGGGTGAAACAGGAAATATCTTCCGTTCAAAACTGGAAAGAAGCTTTCTGAGAAACTTCTCTGTGTCCTGTTAATTCTTCTCACAGAGTTACATCTTTCCCTTCAAGAAGCCTTTCGCTAAGGCTGTTCTTGTGGAATTGGCAAAGGGATATTTGGAAGCCCATAGAGGGCTATGGTGAAAGAGGAAATATCTTCCGTTCAATACTGGAAAGAAGCTTTCTGAGAAACTGCTCTGTGTTCTGTTAATTCGTCTCACAGAGTTACATCTTTCTCTTAAAGAAGCCTTTCGCTAAGGCTGTTCTTGTGGAATTGGCAAAGGGATATTTGGAAGCCCATAGAGGGCTATGGTGAAAAAGGAAATATCTTCCGTTCAAAACTGGAAAGAAGCTTTATGACAAACTGCTCTGTGTTCTGTTAATTTATCTCACAGAGTTACATCTTTCCCTTCAAGAAGCCTTTTGCTAAGGCTGTTCTTGTGGAATTGGCAAAGGGATATTTGGAAGCCCATAGAGGGCTACGGTGAAAAAGGAAATATCTTCCGTTCAAAACTGGAAAGAAGCTTTCTGAGTAACTGCTCTGTGTTCTCTGAATTCATCTCACAGAGTTACATCTTTCCCTTCAAGAAGCCTTTCGCTAAGGCTGTTCTTGTGGTATTGGCAAAGATTTATTTGGAAGCCCATAGAGGGCTATGGTGAAAAAGGGAATACCTTCCGTTCAAAATTGGAAAGAAGCCTTCTCAGAAACTTCTCTGTGTTCTGTTAATTCATCTCACAGAGTGACATCTTTCCCTTCAAGAAGCCTTTCGCTAAGGCTGTTCTTGTGGAATTGGCAAAGGGATATTAGGAAGCGCTTAGGGGGCTATGGTAAAAAAGGAAATATCTTCCGTTCAAAACTTTAAAGAAGCTTTCTGAGAAACTGCTCTGTGTTCTGTGAATTCATCTCACAGAGTTACATCTTTCCCTTCAAGAAGCCTTTCGCTAAGGCTGTTCTTGTGGAATTGGCAAAGGGATATTTGGAAGCCCATAGAGGGCTATGGTGAAAAAGGAAAAATCTTCCGTTCAAAACTGTAAAGAAGCTTTCTGAGAAACTGCTCTGTGTTCTGTGAATTCATCTCACAGAGTTACATCTTTCCCTTCAAGAAGCCTTTCGCTAAGGCTGTTCTTGTGGAATTGGCAAAGGGATATTTGGAAGCCCATAGAGGGCTATGGTGAAACAGGAAATATCTTCCGTTCAAAACTGGAAAGAAGCTTTCTGAGAAACTGCTCTGTGTTCTGTTAATTCATCTCACAGAGTTACATCTTTCTCTTAAAGAAGCCTTTCGCTAAGGCTGTTCTTGTGGAAATGGCAAAGGGATATTTGGAAGCCCATAGAGGGCTACGGTGAAAAAGGAAATATCTTCCGTTCAAAACTGGAAAGAAGCTTTATGACAAACTGCTCTGTGTTCTGTTAATTCATCTCACAGAGTTACATCTTTCCCTTCAAGAAGCCTTTCGCTAAGGCTGTTCTTGTGGAATTGGCAAAGGGATATTTGGAAGCCCATGGAGGCCTATGGTGAAAAAGGAAATATCTTCCGTTCAAAACTGGAAAGAAGTTTTCTCAGAAACTGCTCCGTGTTCTGTTAATTCATCTCACAGAGTCACATCTTTCCCTTCAAGAAGCCTTTCGCTAAGGCTGTTCTTGTGGAATTGGCAAAGGGATATTTGGAAGCCCATAGAGGTCTATGGTGAAAAAGGAAATATCTTCCGTTCAAAACTGGAAAGAAGCTTTCTGAGAAACTGCTCTGTGTTTTGTGAATTCATCTCACAGAGTTACATCTTTCCCTTCAAGAAGCCTTTCGCTAAGGCTGTTCTTGTGGAATTGGCAAAGGGATATTTGGAAGCCCAAAGAGGGCTATGGTGAAACAGGAAATATCTTCCGTTCAAAACTGGAAAGAAGCTTTCTGAGAAACTTCTCTGTGTCCTGTTAATTCATCTCACAGAGTTACATCTTTCCCTTCAAGAAGCCTTTCGCTAAGGCTGTTCTTGTGGAATTGGCAAAGGGATATTTGGAAGCCCATAGAGGGCTATGGTGAAAGAGGAAGTATCTTCCGTTCAAAACTGGAAAGAAGCTTTCTGAGAAACTGCTCCTTGTTCTGTTAATTCATCTCACAGAGTTACATCTTTCCCTTCAAGAAGCCTTTCGCTAAGGCTGTTCTTGTGGAATTGGCAAAGGGATATTTGGAAGCCCATAGAGGGCTATGGTGAAAAAGGAAATATCTTCCGTTCAAAACTGGAAAGAAGCTTTCTGAGAAACTTCTCTGTGTTCTGTGAATTCATCTCACAGAGTTACATCTTTCCCTTCAAGAAGCCTTTCGCTAAGGCTGTTCTTGTGGAATTGGCAAAGGGATATTTGGAAGCCCATAGAGGGCTATGGTGAAAAAGGAAATATCTTCCGTTCAAAACTGTAAAGAAGCTTTCTGAGAAACTGCTCTGTGTTCTGTGAATTCATCTCACAGAGTTACATCTTTCCCTTCAAGAAGCCTTTCGCTAAGGCTGTTCTTGTGGAATTGGCAAAGGGATATTTGGAAGCCCATAGAGGGCTATGGTGAAACAGGAAATATCTTCCGTTCAAAACTGGAAAGAAGCTTTCTGAGAAACTTCTCTGTGTCCTGTTAATTCATCTCACAGAGTTACATCTTTCCCTTCAAGAAGCCTTTCGCTAAGTCTGTTCTTGTGGAATTGGCAAAGGGATATTTGGAAGCCCATAGAGGGCTATGGTGAAAGAGGAAATATCTTCCGTTCAAAACTGGAAAGAAACTTTCTGAGAAACTGCTCTGTGTTCTGTAAATTCATCTCACAGAGTTACATCTTTCTCTTAAAGAAGCCTTTCGCTAAGGCTGTTCTTGTGGAAATGGCAAAGGGATATTTGGAAGCCCTTAGAGGGCTATGGTGAAACAGGAAATATCTTCCGTTCAAAACTGGAAAGAAGCTTTCTGAGAAACTTCTCTGTGTCCTGTTAGTTCATCTCACAGAGTTACATCTTTCCCTTCAAGAAGCCTTTCGCTAAGGCTGTTCTTGTGGAATTGGCAAAGGCATATTTGGAAGCCCATAGAGGGCTATGGTGAAAGAGGAAATATCTTCCGTTCAATACTGGAAAGAAGCTTTCAGAGAAAATGCTCTGTGTTCTGTTAATTCATCTCACAGAGTTACATCTTTCTCTTAAAGAAGCCTTTCGCTAAGGCTGTTCTTGTGGAAATGGTAAAGGGATATTTGGAAGCCCATAGAGGGCTATGGGGAAAGAGGAAATACCTTCCGTTCAAAACTGGAAAGAAGCTTTCTGAGAAACCGCTCTGTGTTCTGTTAATTTATCTCACAGAGTTACATCTTTCCCTTCAAGAAGCCTTTCGCTAAGGCTGTTCTTGTGGAATTGGCATAGATTTATTTGGAAGCCCATAGAGTGCTATGGTGAAAAACGGAATACCTTCCGTTCAAAACTGGAAAGAAGCCTTCTGAGAAACTTCTCTGTGTTCTGTTAATTCATCTCACAGAGTTACATCTTTCCCTTCAAGAAGCCTTTCGCTGAGGCTGTTCTTGTGGAATTGGCAAAGGGATATTTGGAAGCTCATAGAGGGCTATGGTGAAAAAGGAAATATCTTCCGTTCAAAACTGGAAAGAAGCTTTCAGAGAAACTGCTCTGTGTTCTGTGAATTCATCTCACAGAGTTACATCTTTCCCTTCAAGAAGCCTTTCGCTAAGGCTGTTCTTGTGGAATTGGCAAAGGGATATTTGGAAGCCCATAGAGGGCTATGGTGAAAGAGGAAATATCTTCCGTTCAAAACTGGAAAGAAGCTTTCTGAGAAACTGCTCTGTGTTCTGTTAATTCATCCCACAGAGTTACATCTTTCTCTTAAAGAAGCCTTTCGCTAAGGCTGTTCTTGTGGAATTGGCAAAGGGATATTTGGAAGCCCATAGAGGGCTATGGTGAAAAAGGAAATATCTTCCGTTCAAAACTGGAAGGAAGCTTTATGACAAACTGCTCTGTGTTCTGTTAATTCATCTCACAGAGTTACATCTTTCCCTTCAAGAAGCCTTTCGCTAAGGCTGTTCTTGTGGAAATGGCAAAGGGATATTTGGAAGCCCATGGAGTCCTATGGTGAAAAACGAAATATCTTCCGTTCAAAACTGGAAAGAAGCTTTCTGAGAAACTGCTCCGCGTTCTGTTAATTCATCTCACAGAGTTACATCTTTCCCTTCAAGAAGCCTTTCGCTAAGGCTGTTCTTGTGGAATTGGCAAAGGGATATTTGTTAGCCCATGGAGGTCTATGGTGAAAAAGGAAATATCTTCCGTTCAAAACTGGAAAGAAGCTTTCTGAGAAACTGCTCTGTGTTCTGTGAATTCATCTCACAGAGTTACATCTTTCCCTTCAAGAAGCCTTTCGCTAAGGCTGTTCTTGTGGAATTGGCAAAGGGATATTTGGAAGCCCATAGAGGGCTATGGTGAAACAGGAAATATCTTCCGTTCAAAACTGGAAAGAAGCCTTCTGAGAAACTGCTGTGTGTTCTGTTAATTCATCTCACAGAGTTACATCCTTCCCTTCAAGAAGCCTTTCGCTAAGGCTGTTCTTGTGGAATTGGCAAAGGGATATTTGGAAGCCCATAGAGGGCTATGGTGAAAAAGGAAATATCTTCCATTCAAAACTGGAAAGAAGCTTTCTGAGAAACTGCTCTGTGTTCTGTTAATTCATCTCACAGAGTTACATCTTTCCCTTCAAGAAGGCTTTCGCTAAGGCTGTTCTTGTGGAATTGGCAAAGGGATATTTGGAATCCCATAGAGGGCTATGGTGAAAGAGGAAATATCTTCCGTTCAAAACTGGAAAGAAGCTTTCTGAGAAACTGCTGTGTGTTCTGTTAATTCATCTCACAGAGTTACATCTTTCCCTTCAAGAAGCCGTTTGCTAAGGCTGTTCTTGTGGAATTGGCAAATTGATATTTGGAAGCCCATAGAGGGCTATGGTGAAAAAGGAAATATCTTCCGTTCAAAACTGGAAAGAAGCTTTCTGAGAAACTGCTCTGTGTTCTGTTAATTCATCTCACAGAGTTACATCTTTCCCTTCAAGAAGCCTTTCGCTAAGGCTGTTCTTGTGGAATTGGCAAAGGGATATTTGGAATCCCATAGAGGGCTATGGTGAAAAAGGAAATATCTTCCGTTCAAAACTGGAAAGAAGCTTTCTGAGTAACTGCTCTGTGTTCTGTGAATTCATCTCACAGAGTTACATCTTTCCCTTCAAGAATCCTTTCGCTAAGGCTGTTCTTGTGGAATTGGCAAAGATTTATTTGGAAGCCCATAGAGGGCTATGGTGAAAAAGGGAATACCTTCCGTTCAAAACTAGAAAGAAGCCTTCTGAGAAACTTCTCTGTGTCCTGTTAATTCATTTCACAGAGTTACATCTTTCCCTTCAAGAAGCCTTTCGCTAAGGCTGTTCTTGTGGAATTGGCAAAGGGATATTTGGAAGCCCATAGCGGGCTATGGTGAAACAGGAAATATCTTCCGTTCAAAACTGGAAAGAAGCTTTCTGAGAAACTGCTCTGTGTTCTGTTAATTCATCTCACAGAGTTACATCTTTCTCTTAAAGAAGCCTTTCGCTAAGGCTGTTCTTGTGGAAATGGCAAAGGGATATTTGGAAGCCCATAGAGGGCTATGGTGAAAAAGGAAATATCTTCCGTTCAAAACTGGAAAGAAGCTTTATGACAAACTGCTCTGTGTTCTGTTAATTCATCTCACAGAGTTACATCTTTCCCTTCAAGAAGCCTTTCGCTAAGGCTGTTCTTGTGGAATTGGCAAAGGGATATTTGGAAGCCCATGGAGGCCTATGGTGAAAAAGGAAATATCTTCCGTTCAAAACTGGAAAGAAGCTTTCTGAGAAACTGCTCCGTGTTCTGTTAATTCATCTCACAGAGTTACATCTTTCCCTTCAAGAAGCCTTTCGCTAAGGCTGTTCTTGTGGAATTGGCAAAGGGATATTTGGAAGCCCATAGAGGTCTATGGTGAAAAAGGAAATATCTTCCGTTCAAAACTGGAAAGAAGCTTTCTGAGAAACTGCTCTGTGTTTTGCGAATTCATCTCACAGAGTTACATCTTTCCCTTCAAGAAGCCTTTCGCTAAGGCTGTTCTTGTGGAATTGGCAAAGGGATATTTGGAAGCCCATAGAGGGCTAGGGTGAAACAGGAAATATCTTCCGTTCAAAACTGGAAAGAAGCTTTCTGAGAAACTTCTCTGTGTCCTGTTAATTCATCTCACAGAGTTACATCTTTCCCTTCAAGAAGCCTTTCGCTAAGGCTGTTCTTGTGGAATTGGCAAAGGGATATTTGGAAGCCCATAGAGGGCTATGGTGAAAGAGGAAGTATCTTCCGTTCAAAACTGGAAAGAAGCTTTCTGAGAAACTGCTCTGTGTTCTGTTAATTCGTCTCACAGAGTTACATCTTTCTCTTAAAGAAGCCTTTCGCTAAGGCTGTTCTTGTGGAATTGGCAAAGGGATATTTGGAAGCCCGTAGAGGGCTATGGTGAAAAAGGAAATATCTTCCGTTCAAAACTGGAAAGAAGCTTTATGACAAACTGCTCTGTGTTCTGTTAATTTATCTCACAGAGTTACATCTTTCCCTTCAAGAAGCCTTTTGCTAAGGCTGTTCTTGTGGAATTGGCAAAGGGATATTTGGAAGCCCATAGAGGGCTACGGTGAAAAAGGAAATATCTTCCGTTCAAACCTGGAAAGAAGCTTTCTGAGAAACTGCTCTGTGTTCTGTTAATTCATCTCACAGAGTTACATCTTTCCCTTCAATTAGCCTTTCGCTAAGGCTGTTCTTGTGGAATTGGCAAAGGGATATTTGGAAGCCCATAGAGGGCTATGGTGAAAAAGGAAATATCTTCCGTTCAAAACTGGAAAGAAGCTTTCTGAGAAACTTCTCCGTGTTCTGTGAATTCATCTCACAGAGTTACATCTTTCCCTTCAAGAAGCCTTTCGCTAAGGCTGTTCTTGTGGAATTGGCAAAGGGATATTTGGAAGCCCATAGAGGGCTATGGTGAAACAGGAAATATCTTCCGTTCAAAACTGGAAAGAAGCTTTCTGAGAAACTTCTCTGTGTCCTGTTAATTCATCTCACAGAGTTACATCTTTCCCTTCAAGAAGCCTTTCGCTAAGGCTGTTCTTGTGGAATTGGCAAAGGGATATTTGCAAGCCCATAGAGGGCTATGGTGAAAGAGGAAATATCTTCCGTTCAAAACTGGAAAGAAGCTTTCTGAGAAACTGCTCTGTGTTCTGTAAATTCATCTCACAGAGTTACATCTTTCTCTTAAAGAAGCCTTTCGCTAAGGCTGTTCTTGTGGAAATGGCAAAGGGATATTTGGAAGCCCATAGAGGGCTATGGTGAAACAGGAAATATCTTCCGTTCAAAACTGGAAAGAAGCTTTCTGGGAAACTTCTCTGTGTCCTGTTAATTCATCTCACAGAGTTACATCTTTCCCTTCAAGAAGCCTTTCGCTAAGGCTGTTCTTGTGGAATTGGCAAAGGGATATTTGGAAGCCCATAGCGGGCTATGGTGAAAGAGGAAATATCTTCCGTTCAAAACTGGAAAGAAGCTTTCTGAGAAACTGCTCTGTGTTCTGTTAATTCATCTCACAGAGTTACATCTTTCTCTTAAAGAAGCCTTTCGCTAAGGCTGTTCTTGTGGAAATGGCAAAGGGATATTTGGAAGCCCATAGAGGGCTATGGTGAAAAAGGAAATATCTTCCGTTCAAAACTGGAAAGAAGCTTTATGACAAACTGCTCTGTGTTCTGTTAATTCATCTCACAGAGTTACATCTTTCCCTTCAAGAAGCCTTTCGCTAAGGCTGTTCTTGTGGAATTGGCAAAGGGATATTTGGAAGTCCATGGAGGCCTATGGTGAAAAAGGAAATATCTTCCGTTCAAAACTGGAAAGAAGCTTTCTGAGACACTGCTCCGTGTTCTGTTAATTCATCTCACAGAGTTACATCTTTCCCTTCAAGAAGCCTTTCGCTAAGGCTGTTCTTGTGGAACTGGCAAAGGGATATTTGGAAGCCCATAGAGGTCTATGGTGAAAAAGGAAATATCTTCCGTTCCAAACTGGAAAGAAGCTTTCTGAGAAACTGCTCTGTGTTCTGTAAATTCATCTCACAGAGTTACATCTTTCTCTTAAAGAAGCCTTTCGCTAAGGCTGTTCTTGTGGAATTGGCAAAGGGATATTTGGAAGCCCATAGAGGGCTATGGTGAAACAGGAAATATCTTCCTTTCAAAACTGGAAAGAAGCTTTCTGGGAAACTTCTCTGTGTCCTGTTAATTCATCTCACAGAGTTACATCTTTCCCTTCAAGAAGCCTTTCGCTAAGGCTGTTCTTGTGGAATTGGCAAAGGGATATTTGGAAGCCCATAGAGGGCTATGGTGAAAGAGGAAATATCTTCCGTTCAAAACTGGAAAGAAGCTTTCAGAGAAAATGCTCTGTGTTCTGTTAATTCATCTCACAGAGTTACATCTTTCTCTTAAAGAAGCCTTTTGCTAAGGCTGTTCTTGTGGAAATGGTAAAGGGATATTTGGAAGCCCATAGAGGGCTATGGTGAAAGAGGAAATATCTTCCGTTCAAAACTGGAAAGAAGCTTTCTGAGAAACTGCTCTGTGTTCTGTTAATTTATCTCACAGAGTTACATCTTTCCCTTCAAGAAGCCTTTCGTTAAGGCTGTTCTTGTGGAATTGGCATAGATTTATTTGGAAGCCCATAGAGTGCTATGGTGAAAAACGGAATACCTTCCGTTCAAAACTGGAAAGAAGCCTTCTGAGAAACTTCTCTGTGTTCTGTTAATTCATCTCACAGAGTTACATCTTTCCCTTCAAGAAGCCTTTCGCTGAGGCTGTTCTTGTGGAATTGGCAAAGGGATATTTGGAAGCCCATAGAGGGCTATGGTGAAAAAGGAAATATCTTCCGTTCAAAACTGGAAAGAAGCTTTCTGAGAAACTGCTCTGTGTTCTGTTAATTCATCTCACAGAGTTACATCTTTCCCTTCAAGAAGCCTTTCGCTAAGGCTGTTCTTGTGGAATTGGCAAAGGGATATTTGGAATCCCATAGAGGGCTATGGTGAAAAAGGAAATATCTTCCGTTCAAAACTGGAAAGAAGCTTTCTGAGTAACTGCTCTGTGTTCTGTGAATTCATCTCACAGAGTTACATCTTTCCCTTCAAGAATCCTTTCGCTAAGGCTGTTCTTGTGGAATTGGCAAAGATTTATTTGGAAGCCCATAGAGGGCTATGGTGAAAAAGGGAATACCTTCCGTTAAAACTGGAAAGAAGCCTTCTGAGAAACTTCTATGTGTTCTGTTAATTCATCTCACATAGTTACATCTTTCCCTTCAAGAAGCCTTTCGCTAAGGCTGTTCTTGTGGAATTGGCAAAGGGATATTAGGAAGCCCTTAGAGGGCTATGGTGAAAAAGGAAATATCTTCCGTTCAAAACTGGAAAGAAGCTTTCTGAGAAACTGCTCTGTGTTCTGTGAATTCATCTCACAGAGTTACATCTTTCCCTTCAAGAAGCCTTTCGCTAAGGCTGTTCTTGTGTAATTGGCAAAGGGATATTTGGAAGCCCATAGAGGGCTATGGTGAAAAAGGAAAAATCTTCCGTTCAAAACTGTAAAGAAGCTTTCTGAGAAACTGCTCTGTGTTCTGTTAATTCATCTCACAGAGTTACATCTTTCTCTTAAAGAAGCCTTTCGCTAAGGCTGTTCTTGTGGAAATGGCAAAGGGATATTTGGAAGCCCATAGAGGGCTATGGTGAAAAAGGAAATATCTTCCGTTCAAAACTGGAAAGAAGCTTTATGACAAACTGCTCTGTGTTCTGTTAATTCATCTCACAGAGTTACATCTTTCCCTTCAAGAAGCCTTTCGCTAAGGCTGTTCTTGTGGAATTGGCAAAGGGATATTTGGAAGCCCATGGAGGCCTATGGTGAAAAAGGAAATATCTTCCGTTCAAAACTGGAAAGAAGCTTTCTGAGAAACTGCTCCGTGTTCTGTTAATTCATCTCACAGAGTTACATCTTTCCCTTCAAGAAGCCTTTCGCTAAGGCTGTTCTTGTGGAATTGGCAAAGGGATATTTGGAAGCCCATAGAGGTCTATGGTGAAAAAGGAAATATCTTCCGTTCAAAACTGGAAAGAAGCATTCTGGGAAACTTCTCTGTGTCCTGTTAATTCATCTCACAGAGTTACATCTTTCCCTTCAAGAAGCCTTTCGCTAAGGCTGTTCTTGTGGAATTGGCAAAGGGATATTTGGAAGCCCATAGAGGGCTATGGTGAAAGAGGAAATATCTTCCGTTCAAAACTGGAAAGAAGCTTTCAGAGAAAATGCTCTGTGTTCTGTTAATTCATCTCACAGAGTTACATCTTTCTCTTAAAGAAGCCTTTTGCTAAGGCTGTTCTTGTGGAAATGGTAAAGGGATATTTGGAAGCCCATAGAGGGCTATGGTGAAAGAGGAAATATCTTCCGTTCAAAACTGGAAAGAAGCTTTCTGAGAAACTGCTCTGTGTTCTGTTAATTTATCTCACAGAGTTACATCTTTCCCTTCAAGAAGCCTTTCGTTAAGGCTGTTCTTGTGGAATTGGCATAGATTTATTTGGAAGCCCATAGAGTGCTATGGTGAAAAACGGAATACCTTCCGTTCAAAACTGGAAAGAAGCCTTCTGAGAAACTTCTCTGTGTTCTGTTAATTCATCTCACAGAGTTACATCTTTCCCTTCAAGAAGCCTTTCGCTGAGGCTGTTCTTGTGGAATTGGCAAAGGGATATTTGGAAGCCCATAGAGGGCTATGGTGAAAAAGGAAATATCTTCCGTTCAAAACTGGAAAGAAGCTTTCTGAGAAACTGCTCTGTGTTCTGTTAATTCATCTCACAGAGTTACATCTTTCCCTTCAAGAAGCCTTTCGCTAAGGCTGTTCTTGTGGAATTGGCAAAGGGATATTTGGAAGCCCATAGAGGGCTATGGTGAAAGAGGAAATATCTTCCGTTCAAAACTGGAAAGAAGCTTTCTGAGAAACTGCTCTGTGTTCTGTTAATTCATCCCACAGAGTTACATCTTTCTCTTAAAGAAGCCTTTCGCTAAGGCTGTTCTTGTGGAATTGGCAAAGGGATATTTGGAAGCCCATAGAGGGCTATGGTGAAAAAGGAAATATCTTCCGTTCAAAACTGGAAGGAAGCTTTATGACAAACTGCTCTGTGTTCTGTTAATTCATCTCACAGAGTTACATCTTTCCCTTCAAGAAACCTTTCGCTACGGCTGTTCTTGTGGAATTGGCAAAGGCATATTTGGAAGCCCATGGAGGCCTATGGTGAAAAAGGAAATAGCTTCCGTTCAAAACTGGAAAGAAGCTTTCTGAGAAACTGCTCCGCGTTCTGTTAATTCATCTCACAGAGTTACATCTTTCCCTGCAAGAAGCCTTTCGCTAAGGCTGTTCTTGTGGAATTGGCAAAGGGATATTTGGAAGCCCATAGAGGGCTATGGTGAAAGAGGAAATATCTTCCGTTCAAAACTGGAAAGAAGCTTTCTGAGAAACTGCTGTGTGTTCTGTTAATTCATCTCACAGAGTTACATCTTTCCCTTCAAGAAGCCTTTTGCTAAGGCTGTTCTTGTGGAATTGGCAAAGGGATATTTGGAAGCCCATAGAGGGCTATGGTGAAAAAGGAAATATCTTCCGTTCAAAACTGGAAAGAAGCTTTCTGAGAAACTGCTCTGTGTTCTGTTAATTCATCTCACAGAGTTACATCTTTCCCTTCAAGAAGCCTTTCGCTAAGGCTGTTCTTGTGGAATTGGCAAAGGGATATTTGGAATCCCATAGAGGGCTATGGTGAAAAAGGAAATATCTTCCGTTCAAAACTGGAAAGAAGCTTTCTGAGTAACTGCTCTGTGTTCTGTGAATTCATCTCACAGAGTTACATCTTTCCCTTCAAGAATCCTTTCGCTAAGGCTGTTCTTGTGGAATTGGCAAAGATTTATTTGGAAGCCCATAGAGGGCTATGGTGAAAAAGGGAATACCTTCCGTTCAAAACTGGAAAGAAGCCTTCTGAGAAACTTCTATGTGTTCTGTTAATTCATCTCACATAGTTACATCTTTCCCTTCAAGAAGCCTTTCGCTAAGGCTGTTCTTGTGGAATTGGCAAAGGGATATTAGGAAGCCCTTAGAGGGCTATGGTGAAAAAGGAAATATCTTCCGTTCAAAACTGGAAAGAAGCTTTCTGAGAAACTGCTCTGTGTTCTGTGAATTCATCTCACAGAGTTACATCTTTCCCTTCAAGAAGCCTTTCGCTAAGGCTGTTCTTGTGGAATTGGCAAAGGGATATTTGGAAGCCCATAGAGGGCTATGGTGAAAAAGGAAAAATCTTCCGTTCAAAACTGTAAAGAAGCTTTCTGAGAAACTGCTCTGTGTTCTGTTAATTCATCTCACAGAGTTACATCTTTCTCTTAAAGAAGCCTTTCGCTTAGGCTGTTCTTGTGGAAATGGCAAAGGGATATTTGGAAGCCCATAGAGGGCTATGGTGAAAAAGGAAATATCTTCCGTTCAAAACTGGAAAGAAGCTTTATGACAAACTGCTCTGTGTTCTGTTAATTCATCTCACAGAGTTACATCTTTCCCTTCAAGAAGCCTTTCGCTAAGGCTGTTCTTGTGGAATTGGCAAAGGGATATTTGGAAGCCCATGGAGGCCTATGGTGAAAAAGGAAATATCTTCCGTTCAAAACTGGAAAGAAGCTTTCTGAGAAACTGCTCCGTGTTCTGTTAATTCATCTCACAGAGTTACATCTTTCCCTTCAAGAAGCCTTTCGCTAAGGCTGTTCTTGTGGAATTGGCAAAGGGATATTTGGAAGCCCATAGAGGTCTATGGTGAAAAAGGAAATATCTTCCGTTCAAAACTGGAAAGAAGCTTTCTGAGAAACTGCTCTGTGTTCTGTAAATTCATCTCACAGAGTTACATCTTTCTCTTAAAGAAGCCTTTCGCTAAGGCTGTTCTTGTGGAATTGGCAAAGGGATATTTGGAAGCCCATAGAGGGCTATGGTGAAACAGGAAATATCTTCCTTTCAAAACTGGAAAGAAGCTTTCTGGGAAACTTCTCTGTGTCCTGTTAATTCATCTCACAGAGTTACATCTTTCCCTTCAAGAAGCCTTTCGCTAAGGCTGTTCTTGTGGAATTGGCAAAGGGATATTTGGAAGCCCATAGAGGGCTATGGTGAAAAAGGAAACATCTTCCTTTCAAAACTGGAAAGAAGCTTTCTGAGAAACTGCTCTGTGTTCTGTTCATTCATTTCACAGAGTTATATCTTTCCCCTCAAGAAGCCTTTTTCTAAGGCTGTTCTTGTGGAATTGGCAAAGGGATATTTGGAAGCCCATAGAGGGCTATGGTGAAAGAGGAAATATCTTCCGTTCAAAACTGGAAAGAAGCTTTCTGAGAAACTGCTCTGTGTTCTGTTAATTCATGTCACAGAGTTACATCTTTCCTTTCAAGAAGCCTTTCGTTAAGGCTGTTCTTGTGGAATTGGCATAGATTTATTTGGAAGCCCATAGAGTGCTATGGTGAAAAACGGAATACCTTCCGTTCAAAACTGGAAAGAAGCCTTCTGAGAAACTTCTCTGTGTTCTGTTAATTCATCTCACAGAGTTACATCTTTCCCTTCAAGAAGCCTTTCGCTGAGGCTGTTCTTGTGGAATTGGCAAAGGGATATTTGGAAGCCCATAGAGGGCTATGGTGAAAGAGGAAATATCTTCCGTTCAAAACTGGAAAGAAGCTTTCTGAGAAACTGCTCTGTGTTCTGTTAATTCATCCCACAGAGTTACATCTTTCTCTTAAAGAAGCCTTTCGCTAAGGCTGTTCTTGTGGAATTGGCAAAGGGATATTTGGAAGCCCATAGAGGGCTATGGTGAAAAAGGAAATATCTTCCGTTCAAAACTGGAAGGAAGCTTTATGACAAACTGCTCTGTGTTCTGTTAATTCATCTCACAGAGTTACATCTTTCCCTTCAAGAAACCTTTCGCTAAGGCTGTTCTTGTGGAATTGGCAAAGGGATATTTGGAAGCCCATGGAGGCCTATGGTGAAAAAGGAAATAGCTTCCGTTCAAAACTGGAAAGAAGCTTTCTGAGAAACTGCTTCGCGTTCTGTTAATTCATCTCACAGAGTTACATCTTTCCCTGCAAGAAGCCTTTCGCTAAGGCTGTTCTTGTGGAATTGGCAAAGGGATATTTGGAAGCCCATAGAGGTCTATGGTGAAAGAGGAAATATCTTCCGTTCAAAACTGGAAAGAAGCTTTCTGAGAAACTGCTTTGTGTTCTGTGAATTCATCTCACAGAGTTACATCTTTCCCTTCAAGAAGCCTTTCGCTAAGGCTGTTCTTGTGGAATTGGCAAAGGGATATTTGGAAGCCCTTAGAGGTCCATGGTGAAAAAGGAAATATCTTCCGTTCAAAACTGGAAAGAAGCTTTCTGAGAAACTGCTCCGTGTTCTGTCAATTCATCTCACAGAGTTACATCTTTCCCTTCAAGAAGCCTTTCGCTAAGGCTGTTCTTGTGGAATTGGCAAAGGGATATTTGGAAGCCCATAGAGGGCTATGGTGAAAGAGGAAATATCTTCCGTTCAAAACTGGAAAGAAGCTTTCTGAGAAACTGCTCTGTGTTCTGTTAATTCATCCCACAGAGTTACATCTTTCTCTTAAAGAAGCCTTTCACTAAGGCTGTTCTTGTGGAATTGGCAAAGGGATATTTGGAAGCCCATAGAGGGCTATGGTGAAACAGGAAATATCTTCCGTTCAAAACTGGAAAGAAGCTTTATGAGAAACTTCTCTGTGTCCTGTTAATTCATCTCACAGAGTTACATCTTTCCCATCAAGAAGCCTTTCGCTAAGGCTGTTCTTGTGGAATTGGCAAAGGGATATTTGGAAGCCCATAGAGGGCTACGGTGAAAGAGGAAATATCTTCCGTTCAAAACTGGAAAGAAGCTTTCGGAGAAACTGCTTCGCGTTCTTTGAATTCATCTCACAGAGTTACATCTTTCTCTTAAAGAAGCCTTTCGCTAAGGCTGTTCTTGTGGAATTGGCAAAGGGATATTTGGAAGCCCATAGAGGGCTATGGTGAAAAAGGAAATATCTTCCGTTCAAAACTGGAAAGAAGCTTTATGAGAAACTGCTCTGTGTTCTGTTAATTCATCTCACAGAGTTACATCTTTCCCTTCAAGAAGCCTTTCGCTAAGGCTGTTCTTGTGGAATTGGCAAAGGGATATTTGGAAGCCCATAGAGGCCTATGGTGAAAAAGGAAATATCTTCCGTTCAAAACTGGAAAGAAGCTTTCTGAGAAACTGCTCTGTGTTCTGTCAATTCATCTCACAGAGTTACATCTTTCTCTTCAAGAAGCCTTTCGCTAAGGCTGTTCTTGTGGAATTGGCAAAGGGATATTTGGAAGCCCATAGAGGGCTACGGGGAAACAGGAAATATCTTCCGTTCAAAACTGGAAAGAAGCTTTCTGAGAAACTGCTGTGTGTTCTGTTAATTCATCTCACAGAGTTACATCTTTCCCTTCAAGAAGCCTTTCGCTAAGGCTGTTCTTGTGGAATTGGCATAGATTTATTTGGAAGCCCATAGAGTGCTATGGTGAAAAAGGGAATACCTTCCGTTCAAAACTGGAAAGAAGCTTTCTGAGAAACTTCTCTGTGTCCTGTTAATTCATCTCACAGAGTTACATCTTTCCCTTCAAGAAGCCTTTCGCTAAGGCTGTTCTTGTGGAATTGGCAAAGGGATATTTGGAAGCCCATAGAGGGCTATGGTGAAAAAGGAAATATCTTCCGTTCAAAACTGGAAAGAAGCTTTCGGAGAAACTGCTCTGTGTTCTGTTAATTCATCCCACAGAGTTACATCTTTCTCTTAAAGAAGCCTTTCGCTAAGGCTGTTCTTGTGGAATTGGCAAAGGGATATTTGGAAGCCCATAGAGGGCTATGGTGAAAAAGGAAATATCTTCCGTTCAAAACTGGAAAGAAGCTTTATGACAAACTGCTCTGTGTTCTGTTAATTCATCTCACAGAGTTACATCTTTCCCTTCAAGAAGCCTTTCGCTAAGGCTGTTCTTGTGGAATTGGCAAAGGGATATTTGGAAGCCCATTGAGGCCTATGGTGAAAAAGGAAATATCTTACGTTCAAAACTGGAAAGAAGCTTTCTGAGAAACTGTTCCGTGTTCTGTTAATTCATCTCACAGAGTTACATCTTTCCCTTCAAGAAGCCTTTCGCTAAGGCTGTTCTTGTGGAATTGGCAAAGGGATATTTGGAAGCCCCTAGAGGGCTACGGGGAAACAGGAAATATCTTCCGTTCAAAACTGGAAAAAAGCTTTCTGAGAAACTGCTTTGTGTTCTGTGAATTCATCTCACAGAGTTACATCTTTCCCTTCAAGAAGCCTTTCGCTAAGGCTGTTCTTGTGGAATTGGCATAGATTTATTTGGAAGCCCATAGAGGGCTATGGTGAAAAAGGGAATACCTTCCGTTCAAAACTGGAAAGAAGCCTTCTGAGAAACTTCTCTGTGTTCTGTTAATTCATCTCACAGAGTTACATCTTTCCCTTCAAGAAGCCTTTCGCTAAGGCTGTTCTTGTGGAATTGGCAAAGGGATATTTGGAAGCCCATAGAGGGCTATGGTGAAAAAGGAAATATCTTCCGTTCAAAACTGGAAAGAAGCTTTCTGAGAAACTGCTCTGTGTTCTGTTAATTCATCCCACAGAGTTACATCTTTCTCTTAAAGAAGCCTTTCGCTAAGGCTGTTCTTGTGGAATTGGCAAAGGGATATTTGGAAGCCCATAGAGGGCTATGGTGAAAAAGGAAATATCTTCCGTTCAAAACTGGAAAGAAGCTTTATGACAAACTGCTCTGTGTTCTGTGAATTCATCTCACAGAGTTACATCTTTCCCTTCAAGAAGCCTTTCGCTAAGGCTGTTCTTGTGGAATTGGCAAAGGGATATTTGAAAGCCCATAGAGGCCTATGGTGAAAAAGGAAATATCTTACGTTCAAAACTGGAAAGAAGCTTTCTGAGAAACTGTTCCGTGTTCTGTTAATTCATCTCACAGAGTTACATCTTTCCCTTCAAGAAGCCTTTCGCTAAGGCTGTTCTTGTGGAATTGGCAAAGGGATATTTGGAAGCCCCTAGAGGTCTATGGTGAAAAAGGAAATATCTTCCGTTCAAAACTGGAAAAAAGCTTTCTGAGAAACTGCTTTGTGTTCTGTGAATTCATCTCACAGAGTTACATCTTTCCCTTCAAGAAGCATTTCGCTAAGGCTGTTCTTGTGGAATTGGCAAAGGGATATTTGGAAGCCCATAGAGGGCTACGGGGAAACAGGAAATAACTTCCGTTCAAAACTGGAAAGAAGCTTTCTGAGAAACTGCTGTGTGTTCTGTTAATTCATCTCACAGAGTTACATCTTTCCCTTCAAGAAGCCTTTCGCTAAGGCTGTTCTTGTGGAATTGGCATAGATTTATTTGGAAGCCCATAGAGTGCTATGGTGAAAAAGGGAATACCTTCCGTTCAAAACTGGAAAGAAGCCTTCTGAGAAACTTCTCTGTGTTCTGTTAATTCATCTCACAGAGTTACATCTTTCCCTTCAAGAAGCCTTTCGCTAAGGCTGTTCTTGTGGAATTGGCAAAGGGATATTTGGAAGCCCATAGAGGGCTATGGTGAAAAAGGAAATATCTTCCGTTCAAAACTGGAAAGAAGCTTTCTGAGAAACTGCTCTGTGTTCTGTTAATTCATCCCACAGAGTTACATCTTTCTCTTAAAGAAGCCTTTCGCTAAGGCTGTTCTTGTGGAATTGGCAAAGGGATATTTGGAAGCCCATAGAGGGCTATGGTGAAAGAGGAAATATCTTCCGTTCAAAACTGGAAAGAAGCTTTCTGAGAAACTTCTCTGTGTCCTGTTAATTCATCTCACAGAGTTACATCTTTCCCATCAAGAAGCCTTTCGCTAAGGCTGTTCTTGTGGAATTGGCAAAGGTATATTTGGAAGCCCATTGAGGGCTATGGTGAAAGAGGAAATATCTTCCGTTCAAAACTGGAAAGAAGCTTTATGACAAACTGCTGTGTGTTCTGTTAATTCATCTCACAGAGTTACATCTTTCCCTTCAAGAAGCCTTTCGCTAAGGCTGTTCTTGTGGAATTGGCAAAGGGATATTTGGAAGCCCATGGAGGCCTATGGTGAAAAGGGAAATATCTTCCGTTCAAAACGGGAAAGAAGCTTTCTGAGAAACTGCTGTGTGTTCTGTTAATTCATCTCACAGAGTTACATCTTTCCCTTCAAGAAGCCTTTTGCTAAGGCTGTTCTTGTGGAATTGGCAAAGGGATATTTGGAAGCCCATAGAGGGCTATGGTGAAAAAGGAAATATCTTCCGTTCAAAACTGGAAAGAAGCTTTCTCAGAAACTGCTCTGTGTTCTGTTAATTCATCTCACAGAGTTACATCTTTCCCTTCAAGAAGCCTTTCGCTAAGGCGGTTCTTGTGGAATTGACATAGATTTATTTGGAAGCCCATAGAGTGCTATGGTGAAAAACGGAATACCTTCAGTTCAAAACTGGAAAGAAGCCTTCTGAGAAACTTCTCTGTGTTCTGTTAATTCATCTCACAGAGTTACATCCTTCCCTTCAAGAAGCCTTTCGCTAAGGCTGTTCTTGTGGAATTGGCAAAGGGATATTTGGAAGCCCATAGAGGGCTATGGTGAAAAAGGAAATATCTTCCGTTCAAAACTGGAAAGAAGCTTTCTGAGAAACTGCTCTGTGTTCTGTGAATTCATCTCACAGAGTTACATCTTTCCCTTCAAGAAGCCTTTCGCTAAGGCTGTTCTTGTGGAATTGGCAAAGGGATATTTGGAAGCCCATAGAGGGCTATGGTGAAAGAGGAAATATCTTCCGTTCAAAACTGGAAAGAAGCTTTTTGAGAAACTGCTCTGTGTTCTGTTAATTCATCCCACAGAGTTACATCTTTCTCTTAAAGAAGCCTTTCGCTAAGGCTGTTCTTGTGGAATTGGCAAAGGGATATTTGGAAGCCCATAGAGGGCTATGGTGAAACAGGAAATATCTTCCGTTCAAAACTGGAAAGAAGCTTTATGACAAACTGCTCTGTGTTCTGTTAATTCATCTCACAGAGTTACATCTTTCCCTTCAAGAAGCCTTTCGCTAAGGCTGTTCTTGTGGAATTGGCAAAGGGATATTTGGAAGCCCATGGAGGCCTATGGTGAAAAAGGAAATATTTTCCGTTCAAAACTGGAAAGAAGCTTTATGACAAACTGCTCTGTGTTCTGTTAATTCATCTCACAGAGTTACATCTTTCCCTTCAAGACGCCTTTCGCTAAGGCTGTTCTTGTGGAATTGGCAAAGGGATATTTGGAAGCCCATGGAGGCCTATGGTGAAAAAGGAAATATCTTACGTTCAAAACTGGAAAGAAGCTTTCTGAGAAACTGCTCCGTGTTCTGTTAATTCATCTCACAGAGTTACATCTTTCCCTTCAAGAAGCCTTTCGCTAAGGCTGTTCTTGTGGAATTGGCAAAGGGATATTTGGAAGCCCATAGAGGTCTATGGTGAAAAAGGAAATATCTTCCGTTCAAAACTGGAAAGAAGCTTTCTGAGAAACTTCTCTGTGTCCTGTTAATTCATCTCACAGAGTTACATCTTTCCCATCAAGAAGCCTTTCGCTAAGGCTGTTCTTGTGGAATTGGCAAAGGGATATTTGGAAGCCCATAGAGGGCTACGGTGAAAGAGGAAATATCTTCCGTTCAAAACTGGAAAGAAGCTTTCTGAGAAACTGCTCTGTGTTCTTTGAATTCATCTCACAGAGTTACATCTTTCTCTTAAAGAAGCCTTTCGCTAAGGCTGTTCTTGTGGAATTGGCAAAGGGATATTTGGAAGCCCATAGAGGGCTATGGTGAAAAAGGAAATATCTTCCGTTCAAAACTGGAAAGAAGCTTTATGACAAACTGCTCTGTGTTCTGTTAATTCATCTCACAGAGTTACATCTTTCCCTTCAAGAAGCCTTTCGCTAAGGCTGTTCTTGTGGAATTGGCAAAGGGATATTTGGAAGCCCATAGAGGCCTATGGTGAAAAAGGAAATATCTTCCGTTCAAAACTGGAAAGAAGCTTTCTGAGAAACTGCTCTGTGTTCTGTTAATTCATCTCACAGAGTTACATCTTTCTCTTAAAGAAGCCTTTCGCTAAGGCTGTTCTTGTGGAATTGGCAAAGGGATATTTGGAAGCCCATAGAGGGCTACGGGGAAACAGGAAATATCTTCCGTTCAAAACTGGAAAGAAGCTTTATGAGAAACTGCTGTGTGTTCTGTTAATTCATCTCACAGAGTTACATCTTTCCCTTCAAGAAGCCTTTCGCTAAGGCTGTTCTTGTGGAATTGGCATAGATTTATTTGGAAGCCCATAGAGTGCTATGGTGAAAAAGGGAATACCTTCCGTTCAAAACTGGAAAGAAGCCTTCTGAGAAACTTCTCTGTGTTCTGTTAATTCATCTCACAGAGTTACATCTTTCCCTTCAAGAAGCCTTTCGCTAAGGCTGTTCTTGTGGAATTGGCAAAGGGATATTTGGAAGCCCATAGAGGGCTATGGTAAAAAAGGAAATATCTTCCGTTCAAAACTGGAAAGAAGCTTTCTGAGAAACTGCTCTGTGTTCTGTTAATTCATCCCACAGAGTTACATCTTTCTCTTAAAGAAGCCTTTCGCTAAGGCTGTTCTTGTGGAATTGGCAAAGGGATATTTGGAAGCCCATAGAGGGCTATGGTGAAAAAGGAAATATCTTCCGTTCAAAACTGGAAAGAAGCTTTATGACAAACTGCTCTGTGTTCTGTTAATTCATCTCACAGAGTTACATCTTTCCCTTCAAGAAGCCTTTCGCTAAGGCTGTTCTTGTGGAATTGGCAAAGGGATATTTGGAAGCCCATTGAGGCCTACGGTGAAAAAGGAAATATCTTACGTTCAAAACTGGAAAGAAGCTTTCTGAGAAACTGTTCCGTGTTCTGTTAATTCATCTCACAGAGTTACATCTTTCCCTTCAAGAAGCCTTTCGCTAAGGCTGTTCTTGTGGAATTGGCAAAGGGATATTTGGAAGCCCATAGAGGTCTATGGTGAAAAAGGAAATATCTTCCGTTCAAAACTGGAAAGAAGCTTTCTGAGAAACTGCTGTGTGTTCTGTTAATTCATCTCACAGAGTTACATCTTTCCCTTCAAGAAGCCTTTCGCTAAGGCTGTTCTTGTGGAATTGGCAAAGGGATATTTGGAAGCCCATAGAGGGCTATGGTGAAAAAGGAAATATCTTCCGTTCAAAACTGGAAAGAAGCTTTCTGAGAAACTGGTCTGTGTTTTGTTAATTCATCTCACAGAGTTACATCTCTCCCTTCAAGAAGCCTTTCGCTAAGGCTGTTCTTGTGGAATTGGCAAAGCGATATTTGGAAGCCCATAGAGGGCTATGGTGAAAAAGGAAATATCTTCCGTTCAAAACTGGAAAGAAGCTTTCTGAGAAACTGCTCTGTGTTCTGTGAATTCATCTCACAGAGTTACATCTTCCCTTGAAGAAGCCTTTCGCTAAGGCTGTACTTGTGGAATTGGTAAAGATTTATTTGGAAGCCCATAGAGTGCTATGGTGAAAAAGGGAATACCTTCGGTTCAAAACTGGAAAGAAGCCTTCTGAGAAACTTCTCTGTGTTCTGTTAATTCATCTCACAGAGTTACATCTTTCCCTTCAAGAAGCCTTTCGCTAAGGCTGTTCTTGTGGAATTGGCAAAGCGATATTTGGAAGCCAATAGAGGGCTATGGTGAAAAAGGAAATATCTTCCGTTCAAAACTGGAAAGAAGCTTTCTGAGAAACTGCTCTGTGTTCTGTGAATTCATCTCTCAGAGTTACATCGTTCCCTTCAAGAAGCCTTTCGCTAAGGCTGTTCTTGTGGAATTGGCAAAGGGATATTTGGAAGCCCATAGAGGGCTATGGTGAAAGAGGAAATATCTTCCGTTCAAAACTGGAAAGAAGCTTTCTGAGAAACTTCTCTGTGTCCTGTTAATTCATCTCACAGAGTTACATCTTTCCCATCAAGAAGCCTTTCGCTAAGGCTGTTCTTGTGGAATTGGCAAAGGTATATTTGGAAGCCCATTGAGGGCTATGGTGAAAGAGGAAATATCTTCCGTTCAAAACTGGAAAGAAGCATTCTGAGAAACTTCTCTGTGTTCTGTTAATTCATCTCACAGAGTTACATCTTTCTCTTAAAGAAGCCTTTCGCTAAGGCTGTTCTTGTGGAATTGGCAAAGGGATATTTGGAAGCCCATAGAGGGCTATGGTGAAAAAGGAAATATCTTCCGTTCAAAACTGGAAAGAAGCTTTATGACAAACTGCTCTGTGTTCTGTTAATTCATCTCACAGAGTTACATCTTTCCCTTCAAGAAGCCTTTCGCTAAGGCTGTTCTTGTGGAATTGGCAAAGCGATATTTGGAAGCCCATAGAGGGCTGTGGTGAAAAAGGAAATATCTTCCGTTCAAAACTGGAAAGAAGCTTTCTGAGAAACTGCTCTGTGTTCTGTTAATTCATCTCACAGAGTTACATCTTTCCCTTCAAGAAGCCTTTCGCTAAGGCTGTTCTTGTGGAATTGGCAAAGGGATATTTGGAAGCCCATAGAGGGCTATGGTGAAAAAGGAAGTATCTTCCTTTCAAAACTGGAAAGAATCTTTATGACAAACTGCTCTGTGTTCTGTTAATTCATCTCACAGTGTTACATCTTTCCCTTCAAGAAGCCTTTCGCTAAGGCTGTTCTTCTGGAATTGGCAAAGGGATATTTGGAAGCCCATGGAGGCCTATGGTGAAAAAGGAAATATCTTCCGTTCAAAACTGGAAAGAAGCTTTATGACAAACTGCTCTGTGTTCTGTTAATTCATCTCACAGAGTTACATCTTTCCCTTCAAGAAGCCTTTCGCTAAGGCTGTTCTTGTGGAATTGGCAAAGGGATATTTGGAAGCCCATAGAGGGCTATGGTGAAAAAAGAAATATCTTCCGTTCAAAACTGGAAAGAAGCTTTCTGAGAAACTGCTGTGTGTTCTGTTAATTCATCTCACAGAGTTACATCTTTCCCTTCAAGAAGCCTTTCGCTAAGGCTGTTCTTGTGGAATTGGCAAAGGGATATTTGGAAGCCCATAGAGGGCTATGGTGAAAAAGGAAATATCTTCCATTCAAAACTGGAAAGAAGCTTTCTGAGAAACTGGTCTGTGTTTTGTTAATTCATCTCACAGAGTTACATCTCTCCCTTCAAGAAGCCTTTCGCTAAGGCTGTTCTTGTGGAATTGGCAAAGCGATATTTGGAAGCCCATAGAGGGCTATGGTGAAAAAGGAAATATCTTCCGTTCAAAACTGGAAAGAAGCTTTCTGAGAAACTGCTCTGTGTTCTGTGAATTCATCTCACAGAGTTACATCTTCCTTTCAAGAAGCCTTTCGCTAAGGCTGTTCTTGTGGAATTGGTAAAGATTTATTTGGAAGCCCATAGAGTGCTACGGTGAAAAAGGGAATACCTTCGGTTCAAAACTGGAAAGAAGCCTTCTGAGAAACTTCTCTGTGTTCTGTTAATTCATCTCACAGAGTTACATCTTTCCCTTCAAGAAGCCTTTCGCTAAGGCTGTTCTTGTGGAATTGGCAAAGGGATATTTGGAGGCCCATAGAGGGCTATGGTGAAAGAGGAAATATCTTCCGTTCAAAACTGGAAAGAAGCTTTCTGAGAAACTGCTCTGTGTTCTGTTAATTCATCTCACAGAGTTACATCTTTCTCTTAAAGAAGCCTTTCGCTAAGGCTGTTCTTGTGGAATTGGCAAAGGGATATTTGGAAGCCCATAGAGGGCTATGTTGAAAAAGGAAATATCTTCCGTTCAAAACTGGAAAGAAGCTTTATGCAAACTGCTCTGTGTTCTGTTAATTCATCTCACAGAGTTACATCTTTCCCTTCAAGAAGCCTTTCGCTAAGGCTGTTCTTGTGGAATTGGCAAAGGGATATTTGGAAGCCCATGGAGGCCTATGGTGAAAAGGGAAATATCTTCCGTTCAAAACTGGAAAGAAGCTTTCTGAGAAACTGCTCCGTGTTCTGTTAATTCATCTCACAGAGTTACATCTTTCCCTTCAAGAAGCCTTTCGCTAAGGCTGTTCTTGTGGAATTGGCAAAGGGATATTTGGAAGCCCATAGAGGTCTAAGGTGAAAAAGGAAATATCTTCTGTTCAAAACTGGAAAGAAGCTTTCTGAGAAACTGCTCTGTGTTCTGTTAATTCATCTCACAGAGTTACATCTTTCCCTTCAAGAAGCCTTTCGCTAAGGCTGTTCTTGTGGAATTGGCAAAGGGATATTTGGAAGCCCATAGAGGGCTATGGTGAAACAGGAAATATCTTCCGTTCAAAACTGGAAAGAGGCTTCCTGAGAATCTTCTCTGTGACCTGTTAATTCATTCCACAGAGTTACTTCTTTCCCTTCAAGAAGCCTTTCGCTAAGGCTGTTCTTGTGGAATTGGCAAAGGGATATTTGGAAGCCCATAGAGGGCTATGGTGAAAGAGGAAATATCTTCCGTTCAAAACTGGAAAGAAGCTTTCTGAGAAACTGCTCTGTGTTCTGTTAATTCATCTCACAGAGTTACATCTTTCTCTTAAAGAAGCCTTTCGCTAAGGCTGTTCTTGTGGAATTGGCAAAGGGATATTTGGAAGCCCATAGAGGGCTATGGTGAAAAAGGAAATATCTTCCGTTCAAAACTGGAAAGAAGCTTTATGACAAACTGCTCTGTGTTCTGTTAATTCATCTCACAGAGTTACATCTTTCCCTTCAAGAAGCCTTTCGCTAAGGCTGTTCTTGTGGAATTGGCAAAGGGATATTTGGAAGCCCATGGAGGCTTATGGTAAAAAAGGAAATATCTTCCGTTCAAAACTGAAAGAAGCTTTCTGAGAAACTGCTCTGTGTTCTGTTAATTCATCTCACAGAGTTACATCTTTCCCTTCAAGAAGCCTTTCGCTAACGCTGTTCTTGTGGAATTGGCAAAGGGATATTTGGAAGCCCATAGAGGGCTATGGTGAAAAAATAAATATCTTCCGTTCAAAACTGGAAAGAAGCTTTCTGAGAAACTGCTCTGTGTTTTGTTAATTCATCTCACAGAGTTACATCTTTCCCTTCAAGAAGCCTTTCGATAAGGCTGTTCTTGTGGAATTGGCAAAGGGATATTTGGAAGTCCATAGAGGGCTATGGTGAAAAAGGAAATATCTTCCGTTCAAAACTGGAAAGAAACTTTCTGAGAAACTGCTCTGGGTTCTGTTAATTTATCTCACAGAGTTACATCTTTCCCTTCAAGAAGCCTTTCGCTAAGGCTGTTCTTGTGGAATTGGCATAGATTTATTTGGAAGCCCATAGAGTGCTATGGTGAAAAAGGGAATACCTTCGGTTCAAAACTGGAAAGAAGCCTTCTGAGAAAATTCTCTGTGTTCTGTTAATTCATCTCACAGGGTTACATCTTTCCCTTCAAGAAACCTTTCGCTAAGGCTGTTCTTGTGGAATTGGCAAAGGGATATTTGGAAGCCCATAGAGGGCTATGGTGAAAAAGGAAATATCTTCCGTTCAAAACTGGAAAGAAGCTTTCTGAGAAACTGCTCTGTGTTCTGTGAATTCATCTCACAGAGTTACATCTTTCCCTTCAAGAAGCCTTTCGCTAAGGCTGTTCTTGTGGAATTGGCAAAGGGATATTTGGAAGCCCATAGAGGGCTATGGTTAAAACGGAAAAATCTTCCGTTCAAAACTGGAAAGAAGCTTTCTGAGAAACTGCTCTGTGTTCTGTGAATTCATCTCACACAGTTACATCTTTCTCTTCAAGAAGCCTTTCGCTAAGGCTGTTCTTGTGGAATTGGCAAAGGGATATTTGGAAGCCCATAGAGGGCTATGGTGAAACAGGAAATATCTTCCGTTCAAAACTGGAAAGAAGCTTTCTGAGAAACTTCTCTGTGTTCTGTTAATTCATCTCACAGAGTTACATCTTTCCCTTCAAGAAGCCTTTCGCTAAGGCTGTTCTTGTGGAACTGGCAAAGGGATATTTGGAATCCCATAGAGGGCTATGGTGAAAGAGGAAATATCTTCCGTTCAAAACTGGAAAGAAGCTTTCTGAGAAACTGCTCTGTGTTCTGTTAATTCATCTCACAGAGTTACATCTTACTCTTAAAGAAGCCTTTCGCTAACGCTGTTCTTGTGGAATTGGCAAAGGGATATTTGGAAGCCCATAGAGGGCTATGGTGAAAAAGGAAATATCTTCCGTTCAAAACTGGAAAGAAGCTTTATGACAAACTGCTCTGTGTTCTGTTAATTCATCTCACAGAGTTACATCTTTCCCCTCAAGAAGCCTTTAGCTAAGGCTGTTCTTGTGGAATTGGCAAAGGGATATTTGGAAGCCCATGGCGGCCTATGGTGAAAAAGGAAATATCTTCCGTTCAAAACTGGAAAGAAGCTTTCTGAGAAAATTCTCTGTGTTCTGTGAATTCATCTCACAGAGTTACATCTTTCCCTTCAGGAACCCTTTCGCTAAGGATGTTCTTGTGGAATTGGCAAAGGGATATTTGGAAGCCCATAGAGGGCTACGGTTAAAAAGGAAAAATCTTCCGTTCAAAACTGGAAAGAAGCTTTCTGAGAAACTGCTCTGTATTCTGTGAATTCATCTCACAGAGTTACATCTTTCCTTTAAAGAAGCCTTTCGCTAAGGCTGTTCTTGTGGAATTGGCAAAGGGATATTTGGAAGCCCATAGAGGGCTATGGTGAAACAGGAAATATCTTCCGTTTAAAACTGGAAAGAAGCTTTCTGAGAAACTTCTCTGTGTCCTGTTAATTCATCTCACAGAGTTACATCTTTCCCTTCAAGTAGCCTTTCGCTAAGGCTGTTTTTGTGGAATTGGCAAAGGGATATTTGGAAGCCCATAGAGGGCTATGGTGAAAAAGGAAATATCTTCCGTTCAAAACTGGAAAGAAGCTTTCTGAGAAACTGCTCTGTGTTCTGTTAATTCATCTCACAGAGTTACATCTTTCCTTTCAAGAAGCCTTTCGCTAAGGCTGTTCTTGTGGAATTGGCAAAGGGATATTTGGAAGCCCATAGAGGGCTATGGTGAAAAAGGAAATATCTTCCGTTCAAAACCGGAAAGAAGCTTTCTGAGAAACTGCTCTGTGTTCTGTGAATTCATCTCACAGAGTTACATCTTTCCCTTCTATAAGCCTTTCGCTAAGGCTGTTCTTGTGGAAATGGCAAAGGGATATTTGGAAGCCCATAGACGGCTATGGTGAAAAAGGAAATATCTTCTGTTCAAAACTGGAAAGAAGCTTTCTGAGAAACTGCTCTGTGTTCTGTGAATTCATCTCACAGAGTTACATCTTTCCCTTCATGAAGCCTTTCGCTAAGGCTGTTCTTGTGGAATTGGCAAAGGGACATTTGGAAGCCCATAGAGGGCTATGGTGAAAAAGGAAATATCTTCCGTTCAAAACTGGAAAGAAGCTTTCTGAGAAACTGCTCTGTGTTCTGTTAATTCATCTCACAGAGTTACATCTTTCCCTTCAAGAAGCCTTTCGCTAAGGCTGTTCTTGTGGAATTGGCAAAGGGATATTTGGAAGACCATAGAGGGCTACGGTGAAAAAGGAAAAATCTTATGTTCAAAACTGGAAAGAAGCTTTCTGAGAAATTGCTCTGTGTTCTGTGAATTCATCTCACAGAGTTACATCTTTCCCTTCAAGAAGCCTTTCGCTAAGGCTGTTCTTGTGGAATTGGCAAAGGGATATTTGCAAGCCCATAGAGGGCTATGGTGAAAAAGGAAATATCTTCCGTTCAAAACTGGAAAGAAGCTTTCTGAGAAACTTCTCTGTGTCCTGTTAATTCATATCACAGAGTTACATCTTTCCCTTCAAGAAGCCTTTCGCTAAGGCTTTTCTTGTGGAATTGGCAAAGGGATATTTGGAAGCCCATAGAGGGCTATGGTGAAACAGGAAATATCTTCCGTTCAAAACTGGAAAGAAGCTTTCTGAGAAACTGCTCTGTGTTCTGTTAATTCATCTCACAGAGTTACATCTTTCTCTTAAAGAAGCATTTCGCTAAGGCTGTTCTTGTGGAATTGGCAAAGGGATATTTGGAAGCCCATAGAGGGCTATGGTGAAACAGGAAATATCTTCCGTTCAAAACTGGAAAGAAGCTTTCTGAGAAACTTCTCTGTGTCCTGTTAATTCATCTCACAGAGTTACATCTTTCCCTTCAAGAAGCCTTTCGCTAAGGCTGTTCTTGTGGAATTGGCAAAGGGATATTTGGAAGCCCATAGAGGGCTATGGTGAAAGTGGAAATATCTTCCGTTCAAAACTGGAAAGAAGCTTTCTGAGAAACTTCTCTGTGTTCCGTTAATTCATCTCACAGAGTTACATCTTTCTCTTAAAGAAGCCTTTCGCTAAGGCTGTTCTTGTGGAATTGGCAAAGGGATATATGGAAGCCCATAGAGGGCTATGGTGAAAAAGGAAATATCTTCCGTTCAAAACTGGAAAGAAGCTTTATGACAAACTGCTCTGTGTTCTGTTAATTCATCTCACAGAGTTACATCTTTCCCTTCAAGAAGCCTTTCGCTAAGGCTGTTCTTGTGGAACTGGCAAAGGGATATTTGGAATCCCATAGAGGGCTATGGTGAAAGAGGAAATATCTTCCGTTCAAAACTGGAAAGAAGCTTTCTGAGAAACTGCTCTGTGTTCTGTTAATTCATCTCACAGAGTTACATCTTACTCTTAAAGAAGCCTTTCGCTAACGCTGTTCTTGTGGAATTGGCAAAGGGATATTTGGAAGCCCATAGAGGGCTATGGTGAAAAAGGAAATATCTTCCGTTCAAAACTGGAAAGAAGCTTTATGACAAACTGCTCTGTGTTCTGTTAATTCATCTCACAGAGTTACATCTTTCCCCTCAAGAAGCCTTTAGCTAAGGCTGTTCTTGTGGAATTGGCAAAGGGATATTTGGAAGCCCATGGCGGCCTATGGTGAAAAAGGAAATATCTTCCGTTCAAAACTGGAAAGAAGCTTTCTGAGAAAATTCTCTGTGTTCTGTGAATTCATCTCACAGAGTTACATCTTTCCCTTCAAGAAGCCTTTCGCTAAGGCTGTTCTTGTGGAATTGGCATAGATTTATTTGGAAGCCCATAGAGTGCTATGGTGAAAAAGGGAATACCTTCCGTTCAAAACTGGAAAGAAGCCTTCTGAGAAACTTCTCTGTGTTCTGTTAATTCATCTCACAGAGTTACATCTTTCCCTTCAAGAAGCCTTTCGCTAAGGCTGTTCTTGTGGAATTGGCAAAGGGATATTTGGAAGCCCATAGAGGGCTATGGTGAAAAAGGAAATATCTTCCGTTCAAAACTGGAAAGAAGCTTTCTGAGAAACTGCTCTGTGTTTTGTGAATTCATCTCACAGAGTTACATCTTTCCCTTCAAGAAGCCTTTCGCTAAGGCTGTTCTTGTGGAATTGGCAAAGGGATATTTGGAAGCCCATAGAGGTCTATGGTTAAAAAGGAAATATCTTCCGTTCAAAACTGGAAAGAAGCTTTCTGAGAAACTGCTCTGTGTTCTGTTAATTCATCTCACAGAGTTACATCTTTCTCTTACAGAAGCCTTTCGCTAAGGCTGTTCTTGTGTAATTGGCAAAGGGATATTTGGAAGCCCATAGAGGGCTATGGTGAAAAAGGAAATATCTTCCGTTCAAAACTGGAAAGAAGATTTATGACAAACTGCTCTGTGTTCTATTAATTCATCTCACAGAGTTACATCTTTCCCTTCAAGAAGCCTTTCGCTAAGGCTGTTCTTGTGGAATTGGCAAACTGATATTTGGAAACCCATGGAGGCCTATGGTGAAAAAGGAAATATCTTCCGTTCAAAACTGGAAAGAAGCTTTCTGAGAAACTGCTCTGTGTTCTGTTAATTCATCTCACAGAGTTACATCTTTCCCTTCAAGAAACCTTTCGCTAAGGCTGTTCTTGTGGAATTGGCAAAGGGATATTTGGAAGCCCATAGAGCGCTATGGTGAAAAAAGAAATATCTTCCGTTCAAAACTGGAAAGAAGCTTTCTGAGAAACTGCTCTGTGTTCTGTTAATTCATCTCACAGAGTTACATCTTTCCCTTCAAGAAGCCTTTCGCTAAGGCTGTTCTTGTGGAATTGGCAAAGGGATATTTGGAAGCCCATAGAGGGCTATAGTGAAAAAGGAAATATCTTCCGTTCAAAACTGGAAAGAAGCTTTCTGAGAAACTGCTCTGTGTTCTGTTAATTTATCTCACAGAGTTACATCTTACCCTTCAAGAAGCCTTTCGCTAAGGCTGTTCTTGTGGTATTGGCATAGATTTATTTCGAAGCCCATAGAGTGCTATGGTGAAAAAGGGAATACCTTCCGTTCAAAACTGGAAAGAAGCCTTCTGAGAAACTTCTCTGTGTTCTGTTAATTCATCTCACAGAGTTACATCTTTCCCTTCAAGAAGCCTTTCGCTAAGGCTGTTCTTGTGGAATTGGCAAAGGGATATTTGGAAGCCCATAGAGGGCTATGGTGAAAAAGGAAATATCTTCCGTTCAAAACTGGAAAGAAGCTTTCTGAGAAACAGCTCTGTGTTCTCTGAATTCATCTCACAGAGTTACATCTTTCCCTTCAAGAAGCCTTTCGCTAAGGCTGTTCTTGTGGAATTGGCAAAGGGATATTTGGAAGCCCATAGACGGCTATGGTTAAAAAGGAAAAATCTTCCGTTCAAAAATGGAAAGAAGCTTTCTGAGAAACTGCTCTGTGTTCTGTTAATTCATCTCACAGAGTTACATCTTTCCCTTTAAGAAGCCTTTCTCTAAGGCTGTTCTTGTGGAATTTGCAAAGGGATATTTGGAAGCCCATAGAGTGCTATGGTGAAACAGGAAATATCTTCCGTTCAAAACTGGAAAGAAGCTTTCGTAGCAACTTCTGTGTGTCCTGTTAATTCATCTCACAGAGTTACATCTTTCCCTTCAAGAAGCCTTTCGCTAAGGCTGTTCTTGTGGAATTGGCAAAGGGATATTTGGAAGCCCATAGAGGGCTATGGTGAAAAAGGAAATATCTTCCGTTCAAAACTGGAAAGAAGCTTTATGACAAACTGCTCTGTGTTCTGTTAATTCATCTCACAGAGTTACATCTTTCCCTTCAAGAAGCCTTTCGCTAAGGCTGTTCTTGTGGAATTGGCAAAGGGATATTTGGAAGCCCATAGAGGGCTATGGTGAAAAAGGAAATATCTTCCGTTCAAAACTGGAAAGAAGCTTTCTGAGAAACTGCTCTGTGTTCTGTGAATTCATCTCACAGAGTTACATCTTTACCTTCAAGAAGCCTTTCGCTAAGGCTGTACTTGTGGAACTGGCAAAGGGATATTTGGAAGCCCATAGAGCGCTATGGTGAAAAAAGAAATATCTTCCGTTCAAAACTGGAAAGAAGCTTTCTGAGAAACTGCTCTGTGTTCTGTAAATTCATCTCACAGAGTTACATCTTTCCCTTCAAGAAGCCTTTCGCTAAGGCTGTTCTTGTGGAAATGGCAAAGGGATATTTGGAAGCCCATAGAGGGCTATGGTGAAAAAGGAAATATCTTCCGTTCAAAACTTGAAAGAAGCTTTCTGAGAAACTGCTCTGTGTTCTGTTAATTTATATCACAGAGTTACATCTTTCCCTTCAAGAAGCCTTTCGCTAAGGCTGTTCTTGTGGCATTGGCATAGATTTATTTCGAAGCCCATAGAGTGCTATGGTGAAAAAGGGAATACCTTCCGTTCAAAACTGGAAAGAAGCCTTCTGAGAAACTTCTCTGTGTTCTGTTAATTCATCTCACAGAGTTACATCTTTCCCTTCAAGAAGCCTTTCGCTAAGGCTGTTCTTGTGGAATTGGCAAAGGGATATTTGGAAGCCCATAGAGGGCTATGGTGAAAAAGGAAATATCTTCCGTTCAAAACTGGAAAGAAGCTTTCTGAGAAACAGCTCTGTGTTCTCTGAATTCATCTCACAGAGTTACATCTTTCCCTTCAAGAAGCCTTTCGCTAAGGCTGTTCTTGTGGAATTGGCAAAGGGATATTTGGAAGTCCATAGACGGCTATGGTTAAAAAGGAAAAATCTTCCGTTCAAAACTGGAAAGAAGCTTTCTGAGAAACTGCTCTGTGTTCTGTTAATTCATCTCACAGAGTTACATCTTTCCCTTTAAGAAGCCTTTCTCTAAGGCTGTTCTTGTGGAATTTGCAAAGGGATATTTGGAAGCCCATAGAGGGCTATGGTGAAACAGGAAATATCTTCCGTTCAAAACTGGAAAGAAGCTTTCGTAGCAACTTCTCTGTGTCCTGTTAATTCATCTCACAGAGTTACATCTTTCCCTTCAAGAAGCCTTTCGCTAAGGCTGTTCTTGTGGAATTGGCAAAGGGATATTTGGAAGCCCATAGAGGGCTATGGTGAAAGAGGAAATATCTTCCGTTCAAAACTGGAAAGAAGCTTTCTGAGAAACTGCTCTGTGTTCTGTTAATTCATCTCACAGAGTTACATCTTTCCCTTCAAGAAGCCTTTCGCTAAGGCTGTTCTTGTGGAATTGACAAAGGGATATTTGGAAGCCCATGGAGGCCTATGGTGAAAAAGGAAATATCTTCCGTTCAAAACTGGAAAGAAGCTTTCTGAGAAACTGCTCCGTGTTCTGTTAATTCATCTCACAGAGTTACATCTTTCCCTTCAAGAAGCCTTTCGCTAAGGCTGTTCTTGTGGAATTGGCAAAGGGATATTTGGAAGACCATAGAGAGCTATGGTGAAAAAGGAAATATCTTCCGTTCAAAACTGGAAAGAAGCTTTCTGAGAAACTGCTCTGTGTTCTGTTAATTCTTCTCACAGAGTTACGTCTTTCCCTTCAAGAAGCCTTTCGCTAACGCTGTTCTTGTGGAATTGGCAAAGGGATATTTGGAAGCCCATAGAGAGCTATGGTGAAAAAGGAAATATCTTCCGTTCAAAACTGGAAAGAAGCTTTCTGAGAAACTGCTCTGTGTTCTGTGAATTCATCTCACAGAGTTACATCTTTCCCTTCAAGAAGCCTTTCGCTAAGGCTGTTCTTGTGGAATTGGCAAAGGGATATTTGGAAGCCCATAGAGGGCTATGGTGAAAAAGGAAATATCTTCCGTTCAAAACTGGAAAGAAGCTTTCTGAGAAACTGCTCTGTGTTCTGTGAATTCATCTCACAGAGTTACATCTTTCCCTTCAAGAAGCCTTTCGCTAAGGCTGTTCTTGTGGAATTGGCAAAGGGATATTTGCAAGCCCATAGAGGGCTATGGTGAAAGAGGAATTATCTTCCGTTCAAAACTGGAAAGAAGCTTTCTGAGAAACTGCTCTGTGTTCTGTAAATTCATCTCACAGAGTTACATCTTTCTCTTAAAGAAGCCTTTCGCTAAGGCTGTTCTTGTGGAAATGGCAAAGGGATATTTGGAAGCCCATAGAGGGCTATGGTGAAACAGGAAATATCTTCCGTTCAAAACTGGAAAGAAGCTTTCTGGGAAACTTCTCTGTGTCCTGTTAATTCATCTCACAGAGTTACATCTTTCCCTTCAAGAAGCCTTTCGCTAAGGCTGTTCTTGTGGAATTGGCAAAGGGATATTTGGAAGCCCATAGAGGGCTATGGTGAAAGAGGAAATATCTTCCGTTCAAAACTGGAAAGAAGCTTTCAGAGAAAATGCTCTGTGTTCTGTTAATTCATCTCACAGAGTTACATCTTTCTCTTAAAGAAGCCTTTTGCTAAGGCTGTTCTTGTGGAAATGGTAAAGGGATATTTGGAAGCCCATAGAGGGCTATGGTGAAAGAGGAAATATCTTCCGTTCAAAACTGGAAAGAAGCTTTCTGAGAAACTGCTCTGTGTTCTGTTAATTTATCTCACAGAGTTACATCTTTCCCTTCAAGAAGCCTTTCGCTAAGGCTGTTCTTGTGGAATTGGCATAGATTTATTTGGAAGCCCATAGAGTGCTATGGTGAAAAACGGAATACCTTCCGTTCAAAACTGGAAAGAAGCCTTCTGAGAAACTTCTCTGTGTTCTGTTAATTCATCTCACAGAGTTACATCTTTCCCTTCAAGAAGCCTTTCGCTGAGGCTGTTCTTGTGGAATTGGCAAAGGGATATTTGGAAGCCCATAGAGGGCTATGGTGAAAAAGGAAATATCTTCCGTTCAAAACTGGAAAGAAGCTTTCTGAGAAACTGCTCTGTGTTCTGTGAATTCATCTCACAGAGTTACATCTTTCCCTTCAAGAAGCCTTTCGCTAAGGCTGTTCTTCTGGAATTGGCAAAGGGATATTTGGAAGCCCATAGAGGGCTATGGTGAAAGAGGAAATATCTTCCGTTCAAAACTGGAAAGAAGCTTTCTGAGAAACTGCTCTGTGTTCTGTTAATTCATCCCACAGAGTTACATCTTTCTCTTAAAGAAGCCTTTCGCTAAGGCTGTTCTTGTGGAATTGGCAAAGGGATATTTGGAAGCCCATAGAGGGCTATGGTGAAAAAGGAAATATCTTCCGTTCAAAACTGGAAGGAAGCTTTATGACAAACTGCTCTGTGTTCTGTTAATTCATCTCACAGAGTTACATCTTTCCCTTCAAGAAACCTTTCGCTAAGGCTGTTCTTGTGGAATTGGCAAAGGGATATTTGGAAGCCCATGGAGGCCTATGGTGAAAAAGGAAATAGCTTCCGTTCAAAACTGGAAAGAAGCTTTCTGAGAAACTGCTCCGCGTTCTGTTAATTCATCTCACAGAGTTACATCTTTCCCTTCAAGAAGCCTTTCGCTAAGGCTGTTCTTGTGGAATTGGCAAAGGGATATTTGGAAGCCCATGGAGGTCTATGGTGAAAAAGGAAATATCTTCCGTTCAAAACTGGAAAGAAGCTTTCTGAGAAACTGCTCTGTGTTCTGTGAATTCATCTCACAGAGTTACATCTTTCCCTTCAAGAAGCCTTTCGCTAAGGCTGTTCTTGTGGAATTGGCAAAGGGATATTTGGAAGCCCATAGAGGGCTATGGTGAAACAGGAAATATCTTCCGTTCAAAACTGGAAAGAAGCTTTCTGAGAAACTGCTGTGTGTTCTGTTAATTCATCTCACAGAGTTACATCTTTCCCTTCAAGAAGCCTTTCGCTAGGGCTGTTCTTGTGGAATTGGCAAAGGGATATTTGGAAGCCCATAGAGGGCTATGGTGAAAGAGGAAATATCTTCCGTTCAAAACTGGAAAGAAGCTTTCTGAGAAACTGCTCTGTGTTCTGTTAATTCATCCCACAGAGTTACATCTTTCTCTTAAAGAAGCCTTTCGCTAAGGCTGTTCTTGTGGAATTGGCAAAGGGATATTTGGAAGCCCATAGAGGGCTATGGTGAAACAGGAAATATCTCCCGTTCAAAACTGGAAAGAAGCTTTATGACAAACTGCTCTGTGTTCTGTTAATTCATCTCACAGAGTTACATCTTTCCCTTCAAGAAGCCTTTCGCTAAGGCTGTTCTTGTGGAATTGGCAAAGGGATATTTGGAAGCCCATGGAGGCCTATGGTGAAAAAGGAAATATCTTCCGTTCAAAACTGGAAAGAAGCTTTCTGAGAAACTGCTCCGTGTTCTGTTAATTCATCGCACAGAGTTACATCTTTCCCTTCAAGAAGCCTTTCGCTAAGGCTGTTGTTGTGGAATTGGCAAAGGGATATTTGGAAGCCCATGGAGGCCTATGGTGAAAAAGGAAATATCTTCCGTTCAAAACTGGAAAGAAGCTTTCAGAGAAACTGCTCTGTGTTCTGTTAATTCATCTCACAGAGTTACATCTTTCTCTTAAAGAAGCCTTTCGCTAAGGCTGTTCTTGTGGAAATGGCAAAGGGATATTTGGAAGCCCATAGAGGGCTATGGTGAAAGAGGAAATATCTTCCGTTCAAAACTGGAAAGAAGTTTTATGACAAACTGCTCTGTGTTCTGTTAATTTATCTCACAGAATTACATCTTTCCCTTCAAGAAGCCTTTCGCTAAGGCTGTTCTTGTGGAATTGGCATAGATTTATTTGGAAGCCCTTAGAATGCTATGGTGAAAAAGGGAATACCTTCCGTTCAAAACTGGAAAGAAGCTTTCTGAGAAACTTCTCTGTGTTCTGTTAATTCATCCCACAGAGTTACATCTTTCCCATCAAGAAGCCTTTCGCTAAGGCTGTTCTTGTGGAATTGGCAAAGGGATATTTGGAAGCCCATAGAGGGCTATGGTGAAAAAGGAAATATCTTCCGTTCAAAACTGGAAAGAAGCTTTATGACAAACTGCTCTGTGTTCTGTTAATTCATCTCACAGAGTTACATCTTTCCCTTCAAGACGCCTTTCGCTAAGGCTGTTCTTGTGGAATTGGCAAAGGGATATTTGGAAGCCCATGGAGGCCTATGGTGAAAAAGGAAATATCTTACGTTCAAAACTGGAAAGAAGCTTTCTGAGAAACTGCTCCGTGTTCTGTTAATTCATCTCACAGAGTTACATCTTTCCCTTCAAGAAGCCTTTCGCTAAGGCTGTTCTTGTGGAATTGGCAAAGGCATATTTGGAAGCCCATAGAGGTCTATGGTGAAAAAGGAAATATCTTATGTTCAAAACTGGAAAGAAGCTTTCTGAGAAACTGCTTTGTGTTCTGTGAATTCATCTCACAGAGTTACATCTTTCCCTTCAAGAAGCCTTTCGCTAAGGCTGTTCTTGTGGAATTGGCAAAGGGATATTTGGAAGCCCTTAGAGGTCCATGATGAAAAAGGAAATATCTTCCGTTCAAAACTGGAAAGAAGCTTTCTGAGAAACTGCTCCGTGTTCTGACAATTCATCTCACAGAGTTACATCTTTCCCTTCAAGAAGCCTTTCGCTAAGGCTGTTCTTGTAGAATTGGCAAAGGGATATTTGGAAACCCATAGAGGTCTATGGTGAAAAAGGAAATATCTTCCGTTCAAAACTGGAAAGAAGCTTTCTGAGAAACTGCTCTGTGTTCTGTTAATTCATCTCACAGAGTTACATCTTTCCCTTCAAGAAGCCTTTCACTATGGCTGTTCTTGTGGAATTGGCAAAGGGATATTTGGAAGCCCATAGAGGGCTATGGAGAAAGAGGAAATATCTTCCGTTCAAAACTGGAAAGAAGCTTTCTGAGAAACATCTCTGTGTCCTGTTAATTCATCTCACAGAGTTACATCTTTCCCATCAAGAAGCCTTTCGCTAAGGCTGTTCTTGTGGAATTGGCAAAGGGATATTTGGAAGCCCTTAGAGGGCTACGGTGAAAGAGGAAATATCTTCCGTTCAAAACTGGAAAGAAGCTTTCTGAGAAACTGCTCTGTGTTCTTTGAATTCATCTCACAGAATTACATCTTTCTCTTAAAGAAGCCTTTCGCTAAGGCTGTTCTTGTGGAATTGGCAAAGGGATATTTGGAAGCCCATAGAGGGCTATGGTGAAAAAGGAAATATCTTCCGTTCAAAACTGGAAAGAGGCTTTATGACAAACTGCTCTGTGTTCTGTTAATTCATCTCACAGAGTTACATCTTTCCCTTCAAGAAGCCTTTCGCTAAGGCTGTTCTTGTGGAATTGGCAAAGGGATATTTGGAAGCCCATAGAAGCCTATGGTGAAAAAGGAAATATCTTCCGTTCAAAACTGGAAAGAAGCTTTCTGAGAAACTGCTCTGTGTTCTGTTAATTCATCTCACAGAGTTACATCTTTCTCTTAAAGAAGCCTTTCGCTAAGGCTGTTCTTGTGGAATTGGCAAAGGGATATTTGGAAGCCCATAGAGGGCTACGGGGAAACAGGAAATATCTTCCGTTCAAAACTGGAAAGAAGCTTTCTGAGAAACTGCTGTGTGTTCTGTTAATTCATCTCACAGAGTTACATCTTTCCCTTCAAGAAGCCTTTCGCTAAGGCTGTTCTTGTGGAATTGGCATAGATTTATTTGGAAGCCCATAGAGTGCTATGGTGAAAAAGGGAATACCTTCCGTTCAAAACTGGAAAGAAGCCTTCTGAGAAACTTCTCTGTGTTCTGTTAATTCATCTCACAGAGTTACATCTTTCCCTTCAAGAAGCCTTTCGCTAAGGCTGTTCTTGTGGAATTGGCAAAGGGATATTTGGAAGCCCATAGAGGGCTATGGTGAAAAAGGAAATATCTTCCGTTCAAAACTGGAAAGAAGCTTTCTGAGAAACTGCTCTGTGTTCTGTTAATTCATCCCACAGAGTTACATCTTTCTCTTAAAGAAGCCTTTCGCTAAGGCTCTTCTTGTGGAATTGGCAAAGGGATATTTGGAAGCCCATAGAGGGCTATGGTGAAAAAGGAAATATCTTCCGTTCAAAACTGGAAAGAAGCTTTATGACAAACTGCTCTGTGTTCTGTTAATTCATCTCACAGAGTTACATCTTTCCCTTCAAGAAGCCTTTCGCTAAGGCTGTTCTTGTGGAATTGGCAAAGGGATATTTGGAAGCCCATGGAGGCCTATGGTGAAAAAGGAAATATCTTACGTTCAAAACTGGAAAGAAGCTTTCTGAGAAACTGTTCCGTGTTCTGTTAATTCATCTCACAGAGTTACATCTTTCCCTTCAAGAAGCCTTTCGCTAAGGCTGTTCTTGTGGAATTGGCAAAGGGATATTTGGAAGCCCATAGAGGGCTATGGTGAAAGAGGAAATATCTTCCGTTCAAAACTGGAAAGAAGCATTCTGAGAAACTGCTCTGTGTTCTGTTAATTCATCTCACAGAGTTACATCTTTCTCTTAAAGAAGCCTTTCGCTAAGGCTGTTCTTGTGGAATTGGCAAAGGGATATTTGGAAGCCCATAGAGGGCTATGGTGAAAAAGGAAATATCTTCCGTTCAAAACTGGAAAGAAGCTTTATGACAAACTGCTCTGTGTTCTGTTAATTCATCTCACAGAGTTACATCTTTCCCTTCAAGAAGCCTTTCGCTAAGGCTGTTCTTGTGGAATTGGCAAAGCGATATTTGGAAGCCCATAGAAGGCTGTGGTGAAAAAGGAAATATCTTCCGTTCAAAACTGGAAAGAAGCTTTCTGAGAAACTGCTCTGTGTTCTGTGAATTCATCTCACAGAGTTACATCTTTCCCTTCAAGAAGCCTTTCGCAAAGGCTGTTCTTGTGGAATTGGCAAAGGGATATTTGGAAGCCCATAGAGGGCTATGGTGAAAAAGGAAGTATCTTCCGTTCAAAACTGGAAAGAATCTTTATGACAAACTGCTCTGTGTTCTGTTAATTCATCTCACAGAGTTACATCTTTCCCTTCAAGAAGCCTTTCGCTAAGGCTGTTCTTGTGGAATTGGCAAAGGGATATTTGGAAGCCCATGGAGGCCTATTTTGAAAAAGGAAATATCTTCCGTTCAAAACTGGAAAGAAGCTTTCTGAGAAACTGCTCTGTGTTCTGTTAATTCATCTCACAGAGTTACATCTTTCCCTTCAAGAAGCCTTTCGCTAAGGCTGTTCTTGTGGAATTGGCAAAGGGATATTTGGAAGCCCATAGAGGGCTATGGTGAAAAAAGAAATATCTTCCGTTCAAAACTGGAAAGAAGCTTTCTGAGAAACTGCTGTGTGTTCTGTTAATTCATCTCACAGAGTTACATCTTTCCCTTCAAGAAGCCTTTCGCTAAGGCTGTTCTTGTGGAATTGGCAAAGGGATATTTGGAAGCCCATAGAGGGCTATGGTGAAAAAGGAAATATCTTCCGTTCAAAACTGGAAAGAAGCTTTCTGAGAAACTGCTCTGTGTTCTGTGAATTCATCTCACAGAGTTACATCTTCCCTTCAAGAAGCCTTTCGCTAACGCTGTTCTTGTGGAATTGGTAAAGATTTATTTGGAAGCCCATAGAGTGCTATGGTGAAAAAGGGAATACCTTCGGTTCAAAACTGGAAAGAAGCCTTCTGAGAAACTTCTCTGTGTTCTGTTAATTCATCTCACAGAGTTACATCTTTCCCTTCAAGAAGCCTTTCGCTAAGGCTGTTCTTGTGGGATTGGCAAAGCGATATTTGGAAGCCAATAGAGGGCTATGGTGAAAAAGGAAATATCTTCCGTTCAAAACTGGAAAGAAGCTTTCTGAGAAACTGCTCTGTGTTCTGTGAATTCATCTCTCAGAGTTACATCTTTCCCTTCAAGAAGCCTTTCGATAAGGCTGTTCTTGTGGAATTGGCAAAGGGATATTTGGAAGTCCATAGAGGGCTATGGTGAAAAAGGAAATATCTTCCGTTCAAAACTGGAAAGAAACTTTCTGAGAAACTGCTCTGGGTTCTGTTAATTTATCTCACCGAGTTACATCTTTCCCTTCAAGAAGCCTTTCGCTAAGGCTGTTCTTGTGGAATTGGCATAGATTTATTTGGAAGCCCATAGAGTGCTATGGTGAAAAAGGGAATACCTTCGGTTCAAAACTGGAAAGAAGCCTTCTGAGAAAATTCTCTGTGTTCTGTTAATTCATCTCACAGGGTTACATCTTTCCCTTCAAGAAACCTTTCGCTAAGGCTGTTCTTGTGGAATTGGCAAAGGGATATTTGGAAGCCCATAGAGGGCTATGGTGAAAAAGGAAATATCTTCCGTTCAAAACTGGAAAGAAGCTTTCTGAGAAACTGCTCTGTGTTCTGTGAATTCATCTCACAGAGTTACATCTTTCCCTTCAAGAAGCCTTTCGCTAAGGCTGTTCTTGTGGAATTGGCAAAGGGATATTTGGAAGCCCATAGAGGGCTATGGTGAAACAGGAAATATCTTCCGTTCAAAACTGGAAAGAAGCTTTCTGAGAAACTTCTCTGTGTTCTGTTAATTCATCTCACAGAGTTACATCTTTCCCTTCAAGAAGCCTTTCGCTAAGGCTGTTCTTGTGGAACTGGCAAAGGGATATTTGGAATCCCATAGAGGGCTATGGTGAAAGAGGAAATATCTTCCGTTCAAAACTGTAAAGAAGCTTTCTGAGAAACTGCTCTGTGTTCTGTTAATTCATCTCACAGAGTTACATCTTACTCTTAAAGAAGCCTTTCGCTAACGCTGTTCTTGTGGAATTGGCAAAGGGATATTTGGAAGCCCATAGAGGGCTATGGTGAAAAAGGAAATATCTTCCGTTCAAAACTGGAAAGAAGCTTTATGACAAACTGCTCTGTGTTCTGTTAATTCATCTCACAGAGTTACATCTTTCCCCTCAAGAAGCCTTTAGCTAAGGCTGTTCTTGTGGAATTGGCAAAGGGATATTTGGAAGTCCATGGCGGCCTATGGTGAAAAAGGAAATATCTTCCGTTCAAAACTGGAAAGAAGCTTTCTGAGAAAATTCTCTGTGTTCTGTGAATTCATCTCACAGAGTTACATCTTTCCCTTCAAGAAGCCTTTCGCTAAGGATGTTCTTGTGGAATTGGCAAAGGGATATTTGGAAGCCCATAGAGGGCTACGGTTAAAAAGGAAATATCTTCCGTTCAAAACTGGAAAGAATCTTTCTGAGAAACTGCTCTGTATTCTGTGAATTCATCTCACAGAGTTACATCTTTCCTTTAAAGAAGCCTTTCGCTAAGGCTGTTCTTGTGGAATTGGCAAAGGGATATTTGGAAGCCCATAGAGGGCTATGGTGAAACAGGAAATATCTTCCTTTTAAAACTGGAAAGAAGCTTTCTGAGAAACTTCTCTGTGTCCTGTTAATTCATCTCACAGAGTTACATCTTTCCCTTCAAGTAGCCTTTCGCTAAGGCTGTTTTTGTGGAATTGGCAAAGGGATATTTGGAAGCCCATAGAGGGCTATGGTGAAAAAGGAAATATCTTCCGTTCAAAACTGGAAAGAAGCTTTCTGAGAAACTGCTCTGTGTTCCGTTAATTCATCTCACAGAGTTACATCTTTCCTTTCAAGAAGCCTTTCGCTAAGGCTGTTCTTGTGGAATTGGCAAAGGGATATTTGGAAGCCCATAGAGGGCTATGGTGAAAAAGGAAATATCTTCCGTTCAAAACCGGAAAGAAGCTTTCTGAGAAACTGCTCTGTGTTCTGTGAATTCATCTCACAGAGTTACATCTTTCCCTTCTATAAGCCTTTCGCTAAGGCTGTTCTTGTGGAAATGGCAAAGGGATATTTGGAAGCCCATAGACGGCTATGGTGAAAAAGGAAATATCTTCTGTTCAAAACTGGAAAGAAGCTTTCTGAGAAACTGCTCTGTGTTCTGTGAATTCATCTCACAGAGTTACATCTTTCCCTTCAAGAAGCCTTTCGCTAAGGCTGTTCTTGTGGAATTGGCAAAGGGACATTTGGAAGCCCATAGAGGGCTATGGTGAAAAAGGAAATATCTTCCGTTCAAAACTGGAAAGAAGCTTTCTGAGAAACTGCTCTGTGTTCTGTTAATTCATCTCACAGAGTTACATCTTTCCCTTCAAGAAGCCTTTCGCTAAGGCTGTTCTTGTGGAATTGGCAAAGGGATATTTGGAAGACCATAGAGGGCTATGGTGAAAAAGGAAAAATCTTATGTTCAAAACTGGAAAGAAGCTTTCTGAGAAATTGCTCTGTGTTCTGTGAATTCATCTCACAGAGTTACATCTTTCCCTTCAAGAAGCCTTTCGCTAAGGCTGTTCTTGTGGAATTGGCAAAGGGATATTTGCAAGCCCATAGAGGGCTATGGTGAAAAAGGAAATATCTTCCGTTCAAAACTGGAAAGAAGCTTTCTGAGAAACTGCTCTGTGTTCTGTTAATTCATCTCACAGAGTTACATCTTTCCCTTCAAGAAACCTTTCGCTAAGGCTGTTCTTGTGGAATTGGCAAAGGGATATTTGGAAGCCCATGGAAGCCTATGGTGAAAAAGGAAATAGCTTCCGTTCAAAACTGGAAAGAAGCTTTCTGAGAAACTGCTCCGCGTTCTGTTAATTCATCTCACAGAGTTACATCTTTCCCTTCAAGAAGCCTTTCGCTAAGGCTGTTCTTGTGGAATTGGCAAAGGGATATTTGGAAGCCCATGGAGGTCTATGGTGAAAAAGGAAATATCTTCCGTTCAAAACTGGAAAGAAGCTTTCTGAGAAACTGCTCTGTGTTCTGTGAATTCATCTCACAGAGTTACATCTTTCCCTTCAAGAAGCCTTTCGCTAAGGCTGTTCTTGTGGAATTGGCAAAGGGATATTTGGAAGCCCATAGAGGGCTATGGTGAAACAGGAAATATCTTCCGTTCAAAACTGGAAAGAAGCTTTCTGAGAAACTGCTGTGTGTTCTGTTAATTCATCTCACAGAGTTACATCTTTCCCTTCAAGAAGCCTTTCGCTAGGGCTGTTCTTGTGGAATTGGCAAAGGGATATTTGGAAGCCCATAGAGGGCTATGGTGAAAGAGGAAATATCTTCCGTTCAAAACTGGAAAGAAGCTTTCTGAGAAACTGCTCTGTGTTCTGTTAATTCATCCCACAGAGTTACATCTTTCTCTTAAAGAAGCCTTTCGCTAAGGCTGTTCTTGTGGAATTGGCAAAGGGATATTTGGAAGCCCATAGAGGGCTATGGTGAAACAGGAAATATCTCCCGTTCAAAACTGGAAAGAAGCTTTATGACAAACTGCTCTGTGTTCTGTTAATTCATCTCACAGAGTTACATCTTTCCCTTCAAGAAGCCTTTCGCTAAGGCTGTTCTTGTGGAATTGGCAAAGGGATATTTGGAAGCCCATGGAGGCCTATGGTGAAAAAGGAAATATCTTCCGTTCAAAACTGGAAAGAAGCTTTCTGAGAAACTGCTCCGTGTTCTGTTAATTCATCGCACAGAGTTACATCTTTCCCTTCAAGAAGCCTTTCGCTAAGGCTGTTGTTGTGGAATTGGCAAAGGGATATTTGGAAGCCCATGGAGGCCTATGGTGAAAAAGGAAATATCTTCCGTTCAAAACTGGAAAGAAGCTTTCAGAGAAACTGCTCTGTGTTCTGTTAATTCATCTCACAGAGTTACATCTTTCTCTTAAAGAAGCCTTTCGCTAAGGCTGTTCTTGTGGAAATGGCAAAGGGATATTTGGAAGCCCATAGAGGGCTATGGTGAAAGAGGAAATATCTTCCGTTCAAAACTGGAAAGAAGTTTTATGACAAACTGCTCTGTGTTCTGTTAATTTATCTCACAGAATTACATCTTTCCCTTCAAGAAGCCTTTCGCTAAGGCTGTTCTTGTGGAATTGGCATAGATTTATTTGGAAGCCCTTAGAATGCTATGGTGAAAAAGGGAATACCTTCCGTTCAAAACTGGAAAGAAGCTTTCTGAGAAACTTCTCTGTGTTCTGTTAATTCATCCCACAGAGTTACATCTTTCCCATCAAGAAGCCTTTCGCTAAGGCTGTTCTTGTGGAATTGGCAAAGGGATATTTGGAAGCCCATAGAGGGCTATGGTGAAAAAGGAAATATCTTCCGTTCAAAACTGGAAAGAAGCTTTCTGAGAAACTGCTCTGTGTTCTGTTAATTCATCCCACAGAGTTATATCTTTCTCTTAAAGAAGCCTTTCGCTAAGGCTGTTCTTGTGGAATTGGCAAAGGGATATTTGGAAGCCCATAGAGGGCTATGGTGAAAAAGGAAATATTTTCCGTTCAAAACTGGAAAGAAGCTTTATGACAAACTGCTCTGTGTTCTGTTAATTCATCTCACAGAGTTACATCTTTCCCTTCAAGACGCCTTTCGCTAAGGCTGTTCTTGTGGAATTGGCAAAGGGATATTTGGAAGCCCATGGAGGCCTATGGTGAAAAAGGAAATATCTTACGTTCAAAACTGGAAAGAAGCTTTCTGAGAAACTGCTCCGTGTTCTGTTAATTCATCTCACAGAGTTACATCTTTCCCTTCAAGAAGCCTTTCGCTAAGGCTGTTCTTGTGGAATTGGCAAAGGCATATTTGGAAGCCCATAGAGGTCTATGGTGAAAAAGGAAATATCTTATGTTCAAAACTGGAAAGAAGCTTTCTGAGAAACTGCTTTGTGTTCTGTGAATTCATCTCACAGAGTTACATCTTTCCCTTCAAGAAGCCTTTCGCTAAGGCTGTTCTTGTGGAATTGGCAAAGGGATATTTGGAAGCCCTTAGAGGTCCATGATGAAAAAGGAAATATCTTCCGTTCAAAACTGGAAAGAAGCTTTCTGAGAAACTGCTCCGTGTTCTGACAATTCATCTCACAGAGTTACATCTTTCCCTTCAAGAAGCCTTTCGCTAAGGCTGTTCTTGTAGAATTGGCAAAGGGATATTTGGAAACCCATAGAGGTCTATGGTGAAAAAGGAAATATCTTCCGTTCAAAACTGGAAAGAAGCTTTCTGAGAAACTGCTCTGTGTTCTGTTAATTCATCTCACAGAGTTACATCTTTCCCTTCAAGAAGCCTTTCACTATGGCTGTTCTTGTGGAATTGGCAAAGGGATATTTGGAAGCCCATAGAGGGCTATGGTGAAAGAGGAAATATCTTCCGTTCAAAACTGGAAAGAAGCTTTCTGAGAAACATCTCTGTGTCCTGTTAATTCATCTCACAGAGTTACATCTTTCCCATCAAGAAGCCTTTCGCTAAGGCTGTTCTTGTGGAATTGGCAAAGGGATATTTGGAAGCCCTTAGAGGGCTACGGTGAAAGAGGAAATATCTTCCGTTCAAAACTGGAAAGAAGCTTTCTGAGAAACTGCTCTGTGTTCTTTGAATTCATCTCACAGAATTACATCTTTCTCTTAAAGAAGCCTTTCGCTAAGGCTGTTCTTGTGGAATTGGCAAAGGGATATTTGGAAGCCCATAGAGGGCTATGGTGAAAAAGGAAATATCTTCCGTTCAAAACTGGAAAGAGGCTTTATGACAAACTGCTCTGTGTTCTGTTAATTCATCTCACAGAGTTACATCTTTCCCTTCAAGAAGCCTTTCGCTAAGGCTGTTCTTGTGGAATTGGCAAAGGGATATTTGGAAGCCCATAGAAGCCTATGGTGAAAAAGGAAATATCTTCCGTTCAAAACTGGAAAGAAGCTTTCTGAGAAACTGCTCTGTGTTCTGTTAATTCATCTCACAGAGTTACATCTTTCTCTTAAAGAAGCCTTTCGCTAAGGCTGTTCTTGTGGAATTGGCAAAGGGATATTTGGAAGCCCATAGAGGGCTACGGGGAAACAGGAAATATCTTCCGTTCAAAACTGGAAAGAAGCTTTCTGAGAAACTGCTGTGTGTTCTGTTAATTCATCTCACAGAGTTACATCTTTCCCTTCAAGAAGCCTTTCGCTAAGGCTGTTCTTGTGGAATTGGCATAGATTTATTTGGAAGCCCATAGAGTGCTATGGTGAAAAAGGGAATACCCTCCGTTCAAAACTGGAAAGAAGCCTTCTGAGAAACTTCTCTGTGTTCTGTTAATTCATCTCACAGAGTTACATCTTTCCCTTCAAGAAGCCTTTCGCTAAGGCTGTTCTTGTGGAATTGGCAAAGGGATATTTGGAAGCCCATAGAGGGCTATGGTGAAAAAGGAAATATCTTCCGTTCAAAACTGGAAAGAAGCTTTCTGAGAAACTGCTCTGTGTTCTGTTAATTCATCCCACAGAGTTACATCTTTCTCTTAAAGAAGCCTTTCGCTAAGGCTGTTCTTGTGGAATTGGCAAAGGGATATTTGGAAGCCCATAGAGGGCTATGGTGAAAAAGGAAATATCTTCCGTTCAAAACTGGAAAGAAGCTTTATGACAAACTGCTCTGTGTTCTGTTAATTCATCTCACAGAGTTACATCTTTCCCTTCAAGAAGCCTTTCGCTAAGGCTGTTCTTGTGGAATTGGCAAAGGGATATTTGGAAGCCCATGGAGGCCTATGGTGAAAAAGGAAATATCTTACGTTCAAAACTGGAAAGAAGCTTTCTGAGAAACTGTTCCGTGTTCTGTTAATTCATCTCACAGAGTTACATCTTTCCCTTCAAGAAGCCTTTCGCTAAGGCTGTTCTTGTGGAATTGGCAAAGGGATATTTGGAAGCCCATAGAGGGCTATGGTGAAAGAGGAAATATCTTCCGTTCAAAACTGGAAAGAAGCATTCTGAGAAACTGCTCTGTGTTCTGTTAATTCATCTCACAGAGTTACATCTTTCTCTTAAAGAAGCCTTTCGCTAAGGCTGTTCTTGTGGAATTGGCAAAGGGATATTTGGAAGCCCATAGAGGGCTATGGTGAAAAAGGAAATATCTTCCGTTCAAAACTGGAAAGAAGCTTTATGACAAACTGCTCTGTGTTCTGTTAATTCATCTCACAGAGTTACATCTTTCCCTTCAAGAAGCCTTTCGCTAAGGCTGTTCTTGTGGATTTGGCAAAGCGATATTTGGAAGCCCATAGAAGGCTGTGGTGAAAAAGGAAATATCTTCCGTTCAAAACTGGAAAGAAGCTTTCTGAGAAACTGCTCTGTGTTCTGTGAATTCATCTCACAGAGTTACATCTTTCCCTTCAAGAAGCCTTTCGCAAAGGCTGTTCTTGTGGAATTGGCAAAGGGATATTTGGAAGCCCATAGAGGGCTATGGTGAAAAAGGAAGTATCTTCCGTTCAAAACTGGAAAGAATCTTTATGACAAACTGCTCTGTGTTCTGTTAATTCATCTCACAGAGTTACATCTTTCCCTTCAAGAAGCCTTTCGCTAAGGCTGTTCTTGTGGAATTGGCAAAGGGATATTTGGAAGCCCATGGAGGCCTATTTTGAAAAAGGAAATATCTTCCGTTCAAAACTGGAAAGAAGCTTTCTGAGAAACTGCTCTGTGTTCTGTTAATTCATCTCACAGAGTTACATCTTTCCCTTCAAGAAGCCTTTCGCTAAGGCTGTTCTTGTGGAATTGGCAAAGGGATATTTGGAAGCCCATAGAGGGCTATGGTGAAAAAAGAAATATCTTCCGTTCAAAACTGGAAAGAAGCTTTCTGAGAAACTGCTGTGTGTTCTGTTAATTCATCTCACAGAGTTACATCTTTCCCTTCAAGAAGCCTTTCGCTAAGGCTGTTCTTGTGGAATTGGCAAAGGGATATTTGGAAGCCCATAGAGGGCTATGGTGAAAAAGGAAATATCTTCCGTTCAAAACTGGAAAGAAGCTTTCTGAGAAACTGCTCTGTGTTCTGTGAATTCATCTCACAGAGTTACATCTTCCCTTCAAGAAGCCTTTCGCTAACGCTGTTCTTGTGGAATTGGTAAAGATTTATTTGGAAGCCCATAGAGTGCTATGGTGAAAAAGGGAATACCTTCGGTTCAAAACTGGAAAGAAGCCTTCTGAGAAACTTCTCTGTGTTCTGTTAAATCATCTCACAGAGTTACATCTTTCCCTTCAAGAAGCCTTTCGCTAAGGCTGTTCTTGTGGGATTGGCAAAGCGATATTTGGAAGCCAATAGAGGGCTATGGTGAAAAAGGAAATATCTTCCGTTCAAAACTGGAAAGAAGCTTTCTGAGAAACTGCTCTGTGTTCTGTGAATTCATCTCTCAGAGTTACATCTTTCCCTTCAAGAAGCCTTTCGTTAAGGCTGTTCTTGTGGAATTGGCAAAGGGATATTTGGAAGTCCATAGAGGGCTATGGTGAAAAAGGAAATATCTTCCGTTCAAAACTGGAAAGAAACTTTCTGAGAAACTGCTCTGGGTTCTGTTAATTTATCTCACAGAGTTACATCTTTCCCTTCAAGAAGCCTTTCGCTAAGGCTGTTCTTGTGGAATTGGCATAGATTTATTTGGAAGCCCATAGAGTGCTATGGTGAAAAAGGGAATACCTTCGGTTCAAAACTGGAAAGAAGCCTTCTGAGAAAATTCTCTGTGTTCTGTTAATTCATCTCACAGGGTTACATCTTTCCCTTCAAGAAGCCTTTCGCTAAGGCTGTTCTTGTGGAATTGGCAAAGGGATATTTGGAAGCCCATAGAGGGCTATGGTGAAAAAGGAAATATCTTCCGTTCAAAACTGGAAAGAAGCTTTCTGAGAAACTGCTCTGTGTTCTGTGAATTCATCTCACAGAGTTACATCTTTCCCTTCAAGAAGCCTTTCGCTAAGGCTGTTCTTGTGGAATTGGCAAAGGGATATTTGGAAGCCCATAGAGGGCTATGGTGAAACAGGAAATATCTTCCGTTCAAAACTGGAAAGAAGCTTTCTGAGAAACTTCTCTGTGTTCTGTTAATTCATCTCACAGAGTTACATCTTTCCCTTCAAGAAGCCTTTCGCTAAGGCTGTTCTTGTGGAACTGGCAAAGGGATATTTGGAATCCCATAGAGGGCTATGGTGAAAGAGGAAATATCTTCCGTTCAAAACTGGAAAGAAGCTTTCTGAGAAACTGCTCTGTGTTCTGTTAATTCATCTCACAGAGTTACATCTTACTCTTAAAGAAGCCTTTCGCTAACGCTGTTCTTGTGGAATTGGCAAAGGGATATTTGGAAGCCCATAGAGGGCTATGGTGAAAAAGGAAATATCTTCCGTTCAAAACTGGAAAGAAGCTTTATGACAAACTGCTCTGTGTTCTGTTAATTCATCTCACAGAGTTACATCTTTCCCCTCAAGAAGCCTTTAGCTAAGGCTGTTCTTGTGGAATTGGCAAAGGGATATTTGGAAGCCCATGGCGGCCTATGGTGAAAAAGGAAATATCTTCCGTTCAAAACTGGAAAGAAGCTTTCTGAGAAAATTCTCTGTGTTCTGTGAATTCATCTCACAGAGTTACATCTTTCCCTTCAAGAAGCCTTTCCCTAAGGATGTTCTTGTGGAATTGGCAAAGGGATATTTGGAAGCCCATAGAGGGCTACGGTTAAAAAGGAAAAATCTTCCGTTCAAAACTGGAAAGAATCTTTCTGAGAAACTGCTCTGTATTCTGTGAATTCATCTCACAGAGTTACATCTTTCCTTTAAAGAAGCCTTTCGCTAAGGCTGTTCTTGTGGAATTGGCAAAGGGATATTTGGAAGCCCATAGAGGGCTATGGTGAAACAGGAAATATCTTCCGTTTAAAACTGGAAAGAAGCTTTCTGAGAAACTTCTCTGTGTCCTGTTAATTCATCTCACAGAGTTACATCTTTCCCTTCAAGTAGCCTTTCGCTAAGGCTGTTTTTGTGGAATTGGCAAAGGGATATTTGGAAGCCCATAGAGGGCTATGGTGAAAAAGGAAATATCTTCCGTTCAAAACTGGAAAGAAGCTTTCTGAGAAACTGCTCTGTGTTCCGTTAATTCATCTCACAGAGTTACATCTTTCCTTTCAAGAAGCCTTTCGCTAAGGCTGTTCTTGTGGAATTGGCAAAGGGATATTTGGAAGCCCATAGAGGGCTATGGTGAAAAAGGAAATATCTTCCGTTCAAAACCGGAAAGAAGCTTTCTGAGAAACTGCTCTGTGTTCTGTGAATTCATCTCACAGAGTTACATCTTTCCCTTCTATAAGCCTTTCGCTAAGGCTGTTCTTGTGGAAATGGCAAAGGGATATTTGGAAGCCCATAGACGGCTATGGTGAAAAAGGAAATATCTTCTGTTCAAAACTGGAAAGAAGCTTTCTGAGAAACTGCTCTGTGTTCTGTGAATTCATCTCACAGAGTTACATCTTTCCCTTCAAGAAGCCTTTCGCTAAGGCTGTTCTTGTGGAATTGGCAAAGGGACATTTGGAAGCCCATAGAGGGCTATGGTGAAAAAGGAAATATCTTCCGTTCAAAACTGGAAAGAAGCTTTCTGAGAAACTGCTCTGTGTTCTGTTAATTCATCTCACAGAGTTACATCTTTCCCTTCAAGAAGCCTTTCGCTAAGGCTGTTCTTGTGGAATTGGCAAAGGGATATTTGGAAGACCATAGAGGGCTATGGTGAAAAAGGAAAAATCTTATGTTCAAAACTGGAAAGAAGCTTTCTGAGAAATTGCTCTGTGTTCTGTGAATTCATCTCACAGAGTTACATCTTTCCCTTCAAGAAGCCTTTCGCTAAGGCTGTTCTTGTGGAATTGGCAAAGGGATATTTGCAAGCCCATAGAGGGCTATGGTGAAAAAGGAAATATCTTCCGTTCAAAACTGGAAAGAAGCTTTCTGAGAAACTTCTCTGTGTCCTGTTAATTCATATCACAGAGTTACATCTTTCCCTTCAAGAAGCCTTTCGCTAAGGCTTTTCTTGTGGAATTGGCAAAGGGATATTTGGAAGCCCATAGAGGGCTATGGTGAAACAGGAAATATCTTCCGTTCAAAACTGGAAAGAAGCTTTCTGAGAAACTGCTCTGTGTTCTGTTAATTCATCTCACAGAGTTACATCTTTCTCTTAAAGAAGCATTTCGCTAAGGCTGTTCTTGTGGAATTGGCAAAGGGATATTTGGAAGCCCATAGAGGGCTATGGTGAAACAGGAAATATCTTCCGTTCAAAACTGGAAAGAAGCTTTCTGAGAAACTTCTCTGTGTCCTGTTAATTCATCTCACAGAGTTACATCTTTCCCTTCAAGAAGCCTTTCGCTAAGGCTGTTCTTGTGGAATTGGCAAAGGGATATTTGGAAGCCCATAGAGGGCTATGGTGAAAGTGGAAATATCTTCCGTTCAAAACTGGAAAGAAGCTTTCTGAGAAACTTCTCTGTGTTCCGTTAATTCATCTCACAGAGTTACATCTTTCTCTTAAAGAAGCCTTTCGCTAAGGCTGTTCTTGTGGAATTGGCAAAGGGATATTTGGAAGCCCATAGAGGGCTATGGTGAAAAAGGAAATATCTTCCGTTCAAAACTGGAAAGAAGCTTTATGACAAACTGCTCTGTGTTCTGTTAATTCATCTCACAGAGTTACATCTTTCCCTTCAAGAAGCCTTTCGCTAAGGCTGTTCTTGTGGAACTGGCAAAGGGATATTTGGAATCCCATAGAGGGCTATGGTGAAAGAGGAAATATCTTCCGTTCAAAACTGGAAAGAAGCTTTCTGAGAAACTGCTCTGTGTTCTGTTAATTCATCTCACAGAGTTACATCTTACTCTTAAAGAAGCCTTTCGCTAACGCTGTTCTTGTGGAATTGGCAAAGGGATATTTGGAAGCCCATAGAGGGCTATGGTGAAAAAGGAAATATCTTCCGTTCAAAACTGGAAAGAAGCTTTATGACAAACTGCTCTGTGTTCTGTTAATTCATCTCACAGAGTTACATCTTTCCCCTCAAGAAGCCTTTAGCTAAGGCTGTTCTTGTGGAATTGGCAAAGGGATATTTGGAAGCCCATGGCGGCCTATGGTGAAAAAGGAAATATCTTCCGTTCAAAACTGGAAAGAAGCTTTCTGAGAAAATTCTCTGTGTTCTGTGAATTCATCTCACAGAGTTACATCTTTCCCTTCAAGAAGCCTTTCGCTAAGGCTGTTCTTGTGGAATTGGCATAGATTTATTTGGAAGCCCATAGAGTGCTATGGTGAAAAAGGGAATACCTTCCGTTCAAAACTGGAAAGAAGCCTTCTGAGAAACTTCTCTGTGTTCTGTTAATTCATCTCACAGAGTTACATCTTTCCCTTCAAGAAGCCTTTCGCTAAGGCTGTTCTTGTGGAATTGGCAAAGGGATATTTGGAAGCCCATAGAGGGCTATGGTGAAAAAGGAAATATCTTCCGTTCAAAACTGGAAAGAAGCTTTCTGAGAAACTGCTCTGTGTTTTGTGAATTCATCTCACAGAGTTACATCTTTCCCTTCAAGAAGCCTTTCGCTAAGGCTGTTCTTGTGGAATTGGCAAAGGGATATTTGGAAGCCCATAGAGGTCTATGGTTAAAAAGGAAATATCTTCCGTTCAAAACTGGAAAGAAGCTTTCTGAGAAACTGCTCTGTGTTCTGTTAATTCATCTCACAGAGTTACATCTTTCTCTTACAGAAGCCTTTCGCTAAGGCTGTTCTTGTGTAATTGGCAAAGGGATATTTGGAAGCCCATAGAGGGCTATGGTGAAAAAGGAAATATCTTCCGTTCAAAACTGGAAAGAAGATTTATGACAAACTGCTCTGTGTTCTATTAATTCATCTCACAGAGTTACATCTTTCCCTTCAAGAAGCCTTTCGCTAAGGCTGTTCTTGTGGAATTGGCAAACTGATATTTGGAAACCCATGGAGGCCTATGGTGAAAAAGGAAATATCTTCCGTTCAAAACTGGAAAGAAGCTTTCTGAGAAACTGCTCTGTGTTCTGTTAATTCATCTCACAGAGTTACATCTTTCCCTTCAAGAAACCTTTCGCTAAGGCTGTTCTTGTGGAATTGGCAAAGGGATATTTGGAAGCCCATAGAGCGCTATGGTGAAAAAAGAAATATCTTCCATTCAAAACTGGAAAGAAGCTTTCTGAGAAACTGCTCTGTGTTCTGTTAATTCATCTCACAGAGTTACATCTTTCCCTTCAAGAAGCCTTTCGCTAAGGCTGTTCTTGTGGAATTGGCAAAGGGATATTTGGAAGCCCATAGAGGGCTATGGTGAAAAAGGAAATATCTTCCGTTCAAAACTGGAAAGAAGCTTTCTGAGAAACTGCTCTGTGTTCTGTTAATTTATCTCACAGAGTTACATCTTACCCTTCAAGAAGCCTTTCGCTAAGGCTGTTCTTGTGGTATTGGCATAGATTTATTTCGAAGCCCATAGAGTGCTATGGTGAAAAAGGGAATACCTTCCGTTCAAAACTGGAAAGAAGCCTTCTGAGAAACTTCTCTGTGTTCTGTTAATTCATCTCACAGAGTTACATCTTTCCCTTCAAGAAGCCTTTCGCTAAGGCTGTTCTTGTGGAATTGGCAAAGGGATATTTGGAAGCCCATAGAGGGCTATGGTGAAAAAGGAAATATCTTCCGTTCAAAACTGGAAAGAAGCTTTCTGAGAAACAGCTCTGTGTTCTCTGAATTCATCTCACAGAGTTACATCTTTCCCTTCAAGAAGCCTTTCGCTAAGGCTGTTCTTGTGGAATTGGCAAAGGGATATTTGGAAGCCCATAGACGGCTATGGTTAAAAAGGAAAAATCTTCCGTTCAAAAATGGAAAGAAGCTTTCTGAGAAACTGCTCTGTGTTCTGTTAATTCATCTCACAGAGTTACATCTTTCCCTTTAAGAAGCCTTTCTCTAAGGCTGTTCTTGTGGAATTTGCAAAGGGATATTTGGAAGCCCATAGAGTGCTATGGTGAAACAGGAAATATCTTCCGTTCAAAACTGGAAAGAAGCTTTCGTAGCAACTTCTCTGTGTCCTGTTAATTCATCTCACAGAGTTACATCTTTCCCTTCAAGAAGCCTTTCGCTAAGGCTGTTCTTGTGGAATTGGCAAAGGGATATTTGGAAGCCCATAGAGGGCTATGGTGAAAAAGGAAATATCTTCCGTTCAAAACTGGAAAGAAGCTTTATGACAAACTGCTCTGTGTTCTGTTAATTCATCTCACAGAGTTACATCTTTCCCTTCAAGAAGCCTTTCGCTAAGGCTGTTCTTGTGGAATTGGCAAAGGGATATTTGGAAGCCCATAGAGGGCTATGGTGAAAAAGGAAATATCTTCCGTTCAAAACTGGAAAGAAGCTTTCTGAGAAACTGCTCTGTGTTCTGTGAATTCATCTCACAGAGTTACATCTTTACCTTCAAGAAGCCTTTCGCTAAGGCTGTACTTGTGGAACTGGCAAAGGGATATTTGGAAGCCCATAGAGCGCTATGGTGAAAAAAGAAATATCTTCCGTTCAAAACTGGAAAGAAGCTTTCTGAGAAACTGCTCTGTGTTCTGTAAATTCATCTCACAGAGTTACATCTTTCCCTTCAAGAAGCCTTTCGCTAAGGCTGTTCTTGTGGAAATGGCAAAGGGATATTTGGAAGCCCATAGAGGGCTATGGTGAAAAAGGAAATATCTTCCGTTCAAAACTTGAAAGAAGCTTTCTGAGAAACTGCTCTGCGTTCTGTTAATTTATCTCACAGAGTTACATCTTTCCCTTCAAGAAGCCTTTCGCTAAGGCTGTTCTTGTGGCATTGGCATAGATTTATTTCGAAGCCCATAGAGTGCTATGGTGAAAAAGGGAATACCTTCCGTTCAAAACTGGAAAGAAGCCTTCTGAGAAACTTCTCTGTGTTCTGTTAATTCATCTCACAGAGTTACATCTTTCCCTTCAAGAAGCCTTTCGCTAAGGCTGTTCTTGTGGAATTGGCAAAGGGATATTTGGAAGCCCATAGAGGGCTATGGTGAAAAAGGAAATATCTTCCGTTCAAAACTGGAAAGAAGCTTTCTGAGAAACAGCTCTGTGTTCTCTGAATTCATCTCACAGAGTTACATCTTTCCCTTCAAGAAGCCTTTCGCTAAGGCTGTTCTTGTGGAATTGGCAAAGGGATATTTGGAAGTCCATAGACGGCTATGGTTAAAAAGGAAAAATCTTCCGTTCAAAACTGGAAAGAAGCTTTCTGAGAAACTGCTCTGTGTTCTGTTAATTCATCTCACAGAGTTACATCTTTCCCTTTAAGAAGCCTTTCTCTAAGGCTGTTCTTGTGGAATTTGCAAAGGGATATTTGGAAGCCCATAGAGGGCTATGGTGAAACAGGAAATATCTTCCGTTCAAAACTGGAAAGAAGCTTTCGTAGCAACTTCTCTGTGTCCTGTTAATTCATCTCACAGAGTTACATCTTTCCCTTCAAGAAGCCTTTCGCTAAGGCTGTTCTTGTGGAATTGGCAAAGGGATATTTGGAAGACCATAGAGAGCTATGGTGAAAAAGGAAATATCTTCCGTTCAAAACTGGAAAGAAGCTTTCTGAGAAACTGCTCTGTGTTCTGTTAATTCTTCTCACAGAGTTACGTCTTTCCCTTCAAGAAGCCTTTCGCTAACGCTGTTCTTGTGGAATTGGCAAAGGGATATTTGGAAGCCCATAGAGAGCTATGGTGAAAAAGGAAATATCTTCCGTTCAAAACTGGAAAGAAGCTTTCTGAGAAACTGCTCTGTGTTCTGTGAATTCATCTCACATAGTTACATCTTTCCCTTCAAGAAGCCTTTCGCTAAGGCTGTTCTTGTGGAATTGGCAAAGGGATATTTGGAAGCCCATAGAGGGCTATGGTGAAAAAGGAAATATCTTCCGTTCAAAACTGGAAAGAAGCTTTCTGAGAAACTGCTCTGTGTTCTGTGAATTCATCTCACAGAGTTACATCTTTCCCTTCAAGAAGCCTTTCGCTAAGGCTGTTCTTGTGGAATTGGCAAAGGGATATTTGCAAGCCCATAGAGGGCTATGGTGAAAGAGGAAATATCTTCCGTTCAAAACTGGAAAGAAGCTTTCTGAGAAACTGCTCTGTGTTCTGTAAATTCATCTCACAGAGTTACATCTTTCTCTTAAAGAAGCCTTTCGCTAAGGCTGTTCTTGTGGAAATGGCAAAGGGATATTTGGAAGCCCATAGAGGGCTATGGTGAAACAGGAAATATCTTCCGTTCAAAACTGGAAAGAAGCTTTCTGGGAAACTTCTCTGTGTCCTGTTAATTCATCTCACAGAGTTACATCTTTCCCTTCAAGAAACCTTTCGCTAAGGCTGTTCTTGTGGAATTGGCAAAGGGATATTTGGAAGCCCATAGAGGGCTATGGTGAAAGAGGAAATATCTTCCGTTCAAAACTGGAAAGAAGCTTTCAGAGAAAATGCTCTGTGTTCTGTTAATTCATCTCACAGAGTTACATCTTTCTCTTAAAGAAGCCTTTTGCTAAGGCTGTTCTTGTGGAAATGGTAAAGGGATATTTGGAAGCCCATAGAGGGCTATGGTGAAAGAGGAAATATCTTCCGTTCAAAACTGGAAAGAAGCTTTCTGAGAAACTGCTCTGTGTTCTGTTAATTTATCTCACAGAGTTACATCTTTCCCTTCAAGAAGCCTTTCGCTAAGGCTGTTCTTGTGGAATTGGCATAGATTTATTTGGAAGCCCATAGAGTGCTATGGTGAAAAACGGAATACCTTCCGTTCAAAACTGGAAAGAAGCCTTCTGAGAAACTTCTCTGTGTTCTGTTAATTCATCTCACAGAGTTACATCTTTCCCTTCAAGAAGCCTTTCGCTGAGGCTGTTCTTGTGGAATTGGCAAAGGGATATTTGGAAGCCCATAGAGGGCTATGGTGAAAAAGGAAATATCTTCCGTTCAAAACTGGAAAGAAGCTTTCTGAGAAACTGCTCTGTGTTCTGTGAATTCATCTCACAGAGTTACATCTTTCCCTTCAAGAAGCCTTTCGCTAAGGCTGTTCTTCTGGAATTGGCAAAGGGATATTTGGAAGCCCATAGAGGGCTATGGTGAAAGAGGAAATATCTTCCGTTCAAAACTGGAAAGAAGCTTTCTGAGAAACTGCTCTGTGTTCTGTTAATTCATCCCACAGAGTTACATCTTTCTCTTAAAGAAGCCTTTCGCTAAGGCTGTTCTTGTGGAATTGGCAAAGGGATATTTGGAAGCCCATAGAGGGCTATGGTGAAAAAGGAAATATCTTCCGTTCAAAACTGGAAGGAAGCTTTATGACAAACTGCTCTGTGTTCTGTTAATTCATCTCACAGAGTTACATCTTTCCCTTCAAGAAACCTTTCGCTAAGGCTGTTCTTGTGGAATTGGCAAAGGGATATTTGGAAGCCCATGGAGGCCTATGGTGAAAAAGGAAATAGCTTCCGTTCAAAACTGGAAAGAAGCTTTCTGAGAAACTGCTCCGCGTTCTGTTAATTCATCTCACAGAGTTACATCTTTCCCTTCAAGAAGCCTTTCGCTAAGGCTGTTCTTGTGGAATTGGCAAAGGGATATTTGGAAGCCCATGGAGGTCTATGGTGAAAAAGGAAATATCTTCCGTTCAAAACTGGAAAGAAGCTTTCTGAGAAACTGCTCTGTGTTCTGTGAATTCATCTCACAGAGTTACATCTTTCCCTTCAAGAAGCCTTTCGCTAAGGCTGTTCTTGTGGAATTGGCAAAGGGATATTTGGAAGCCCATAGAGGGCTATGGTGAAACAGGAAATATCTTCCGTTCAAAACTGGAAAGAAGCTTTCTGAGAAACTGCTGTGTGTTCTGTTAATTCATCTCACAGAGTTACATCTTTCCCTTCAAGAAGCCTTTCGCTAGGGCTGTTCTTGTGGAATTGGCAAAGGGATATTTGGAAGCCCATAGAGGGCTATGGTGAAAGAGGAAATATCTTCCGTTCAAAACTGGAAAGAAGCTTTCTGAGAAACTGCTCTGTGTTCTGTTAATTCATCCCACAGAGTTACATCTTTCTCTTAAAGAAGCCTTTCGCTAAGGCTGTTCTTGTGGAATTGGCAAAGGGATATTTGGAAGCCCATAGAGGGCTATGGTGAAACAGGAAATATCTCCCGTTCAAAACTGGAAAGAAGCTTTATGACAAACTGCTCTGTGTTCTGTTAATTCATCTCACAGAGTTACATCTTTCCCTTCAAGAAGCCTTTCGCTAAGGCTGTTCTTGTGGAATTGGCAAAGGGATATTTGGAAGCCCATGGAGGCCTATGGTGAAAAAGGAAATATCTTCCGTTCAAAACTGGAAAGAAGCTTTCTGAGAAACTGCTCCGTGTTCTGTTAATTCATCGCACAGAGTTACATCTTTCCCTTCAAGAAGCCTTTCGCTAAGGCTGTTGTTGTGGAATTGGCAAAGGGATATTTGGAAGCCCATGGAGGCCTATGGTGAAAAAGGAAATATCTTCCGTTCAAAACTGGAAAGAAGCTTTCAGAGAAACTGCTCTGTGTTCTGTTAATTCATCTCACAGAGTTACATCTTTCTCTTAAAGAAGCCTTTCGCTAAGGCTGTTCTTGTGGAAATGGCAAAGGGATATTTGGAAGCCCATAGAGGGCTATGGTGAAAGAGGAAATATCTTCCGTTCAAAACTGGAAAGAAGTTTTATGACAAACTGCTCTGTGTTCTGTTAATTTATCTCACAGAATTACATCTTTCCCTTCAAGAAGCCTTTCGCTAAGGCTGTTCTTGTGGAATTGGCATAGATTAATTTGGAAGCCCTTAGAATGCTATGGTGAAAAAGGGAATACCTTCCGTTCAAAACTGGAAAGAAGCTTTCTGAGAAACTTCTCTGTGTTCTGTTAATTCATCCCACAGAGTTACATCTTTCCCATCAAGAAGCCTTTCGCTAAGGCTGTTCTTGTGGAATTGGCAAAGGGATATTTGGAAGCCCATAGAGGGCTATGGTGAAAAAGGAAATATCTTCCGTTCAAAACTGGAAAGAAGCTTTCTGAGAAACTGCTCTGTGTTCTGTTAATTCATCCCACAGAGTTATATCTTTCTCTTAAAGAAGCCTTTCGCTAAGGCTGTTCTTGTGGAATTGGCAAAGGGATATTTGGAAGCCCATAGAGGGCTATGGTGAAAAAGGAAATATTTTCCGTTCAAAACTGGAAAGAAGCTTTATGACAAACTGCTCTGTGTTCTGTTAATTCATCTCACAGAGTTACATCTTTCCCTTCAAGACGCCTTTCGCTAAGGCTGTTCTTGTGGAATTGGCAAAGGGATATTTGGAAGCCCATGGAGGCCTATGGTGAAAAAGGAAATATCTTACGTTCAAAACTGGAAAGAAGCTTTCTGAGAAACTGCTCCGTGTTCTGTTAATTCATCTCACAGAGTTACATCTTTCCCTTCAAGAAGCCTTTCGCTAAGGCTGTTCTTGTGGAATTGGCAAAGGCATATTTGGAAGCCCATAGAGGGCTACGGTGAAAGAGGAAATATCTTCCGTTCAAAACTGGAAAGAAGCTTTCTGAGAAACTGCTCTGTGTTCTGTTAATTCATCTCACAGAGTTACATCTTTCTCTTAAAGAAGCCTTTCGCTAAGGCTGTTCTTGTGGAATTGGCAAAGGGATATTTGGAAGCCCATAGAGGGCTACGGGGAAACAGGAAATATCTTCCGTTCAAAACTGGAAAGAAGCTTTCTGAGAAACTGCTGTGTGTTCTGTTAATTCATCTCACAGAGTTACATCTTTCCCTTCAAGAAGCCTTTCGCTAAGGCTGTTCTTGTGGAATTGGCATAGATTTATTTGGAAGCCCATAGAGTGCTATGGTGAAAAAGGGAATACCTTCCGTTCAAAACTGGAAAGAAGCTTTCTGAGAAACTGCTCTGTGTTCTGTTAATTCATCTCACAGAGTTACATCTTTCCCTTTAAGAAGCCTTTCTCTAAGGCTGTTCTTGTGGAATTTGCAAAGGGATATTTGGAAGCCCATAGAGGGCTATGGTGAAACAGGAAATATCTTCCGTTCAAAACTGGAAAGAAGCTTTCGTAGCAACTTCTCTGTGTCCTGTTAATTCATCTCACAGAGTTACATCTTTCCCTTCAAGAAGCCTTTCGCTAAGGCTGTTCTTGTGGAATTGGCAAAGGGATATTTGGAAGCCCATAGAGGGCTATGGTGAAAGAGGAAATATCTTCCGTTCAAAACTGGAAAGAAGCTTTCTGAGAAACTGCTCTGTGTTCTGTTAATTCATCTCACAGAGTTACATCTTTCCCTTCAAGAAGCCTTTCGCTAAGGCTGTTCTTGTGGAATTGACAAAGGGATATTTGGAAGCCCATGGAGGCCTATGGTGAAAAAGGAAATATCTTCCGTTCAAAACTGGAAAGAAGCTTTCTGAGAAACTGCTCCGTGTTCTGTTAATTCATCTCACAGAGTTACATCTTTCCCTTCAAGAAGCCTTTCGCTAAGGCTGTTCTTGTGGAATTGGCAAAGGGATATTTGGAAGACCATAGAGAGCTATGGTGAAAAAGGAAATATCTTCCGTTCAAAACTGGAAAGAAGCTTTCTGAGAAACTGCTCTGTGTTCTGTTAATTCTTCTCACAGAGTTACGTCTTTCCCTTCAAGAAGCCTTTCGCTAACGCTGTTCTTGTGGAATTGGCAAAGGGATATTTGGAAGCCCATAGAGAGCTATGGTGAAAAAGGAAATATCTTCCGTTCAAAACTGGAAAGAAGCTTTCTGAGAAACTGCTCTGTGTTCTGTGAATTCATCTCACATAGTTACATCTTTCCCTTCAAGAAGCCTTTCGCTAAGGCTGTTCTTGTGGAATTGGCAAAGGGATATTTGGAAGCCCAGAGAGGGCTATGGTGAAAAAGGAAATATCTTCCGTTCAAAACTGGAAAGAAGCTTTCTGAGAAACTGCTCTGTGTTCTGTGAATTCATCTCACAGAGTTACATCTTTCCCTTCAAGAAGCCTTTCGCTAAGGCTGTTCTTGTGGAATTGGCAAAGGGATATTTGCAAGCCCATAGAGGGCTATGGTGAAAGAGGAAATATCTTCCGTTCAAAACTGGAAAGAAGCTTTCTGAGAAACTGCTCTGTGTTCTGTAAATTCATCTCACAGAGTTACATCTTTCTCTTAAAGAAGCCTTTCGCTAAGGCTGTTCTTGTGGAAATGGCAAAGGGATATTTGGAAGCCCATAGAGGGCTATGGTGAAACAGGAAATATCTTCCGTTCAAAACTGGAAAGAAGCTTTCTGGGAAACTTCTCTGTGTCCTGTTAATTCATCTCACAGAGTTACATCTTTCCCTTCAAGAAACCTTTCGCTAAGGCTGTTCTTGTGGAATTGGCAAAGGGATATTTGGAAGCCCATAGAGGGCTATGGTGAAAGAGGAAATATCTTCCGTTCAAAACTGGAAAGAAGCTTTCAGAGAAAATGCTCTGTGTTCTGTTAATTCATCTCACAGAGTTACATCTTTCTCTTAAAGAAGCCTTTTGCTAAGGCTGTTCTTGTGGAAATGGTAAAGGGATATTTGGAAGCCCATAGAGGGCTATGGTGAAAGAGGAAATATCTTCCGTTCAAAACTGGAAAGAAGCTTTCTGAGAAACTGCTCTGTGTTCTGTTAATTTATCTCACAGAGTTACATCTTTCCCTTCAAGAAGCCTTTCGCTAAGGCTGTTCTTGTGGAATTGGCATAGATTTATTTGGAAGCCCATAGAGTGCTATGGTGAAAAACGGAATACCTTCCGTTCAAAACTGGAAAGAAGCCTTCTGAGAAACTTCTCTGTGTTCTGTTAATTCATCTCACAGAGTTACATCTTTCCCTTCAAGAAGCCTTTCGCTGAGGCTGTTCTTGTGGAATTGGCAAAGGGATATTTGGAAGCCCATAGAGGGCTATGGTGAAAAAGGAAATATCTTCCGTTCAAAACTGGAAAGAAGCTTTCTGAGAAACTGCTCTGTGTTCTGTGAATTCATCTCACAGAGTTACATCTTTCCCTTCAAGAAGCCTTTCGCTAAGGCTGTTCTTCTGGAATTGGCAAAGGGATATTTGGAAGCCCATAGAGGGCTATGGTGAAAGAGGAAATATCTTCCGTTCAAAACTGGAAAGAAGCTTTCTGAGAAACTGCTCTGTGTTCTGTTAATTCATCCCACAGAGTTACATCTTTCTCTTAAAGAAGCCTTTCGCTAAGGCTGTTCTTGTGGAATTGGCAAAGGGATATTTGGAAGCCCATAGAGGGCTATGGTGAAAAAGGAAATATCTTCCGTTCAAAACTGGAAGGAAGCTTTATGACAAACTGCTCTGTGTTCTGTTAATTCATCTCACAGAGTTACATCTTTCCCTTCAAGAAACCTTTCGCTAAGGCTGTTCTTGTGGAATTGGCAAAGGGATATTTGGAAGCCCATGGAGGCCTATGGTGAAAAAGGAAATAGCTTCCGTTCAAAACTGGAAAGAAGCTTTCTGAGAAACTGCTCCGCGTTCTGTTAATTCATCTCACAGAGTTACATCTTTCCCTTCAAGAAGCCTTTCGCTAAGGCTGTTCTTGTGGAATTGGCAAAGGGATATTTGGAAGCCCATGGAGGTCTATGGTGAAAAAGGAAATATCTTCCGTTCAAAACTGGAAAGAAGCTTTCTGAGAAACTGCTCTGTGTTCTGTGAATTCATCTCACAGAGTTACATCTTTCCCTTCAAGAAGCCTTTCGCTAAGGCTGTTCTTGTGGAATTGGCAAAGGGATATTTGGAAGCCCATAGAGGGCTATGGTGAAACAGGAAATATCTTCCGTTCAAAACTGGAAAGAAGCTTTCTGAGAAACTGCTGTGTGTTCTGTTAATTCATCTCACAGAGTTACATCTTTCCCTTCAAGAAGCCTTTCGCTAGGGCTGTTCTTGTGGAATTGGCAAAGGGATATTTGGAAGCCCATAGAGGGCTATGGTGAAAGAGGAAATATCTTCCGTTCAAAACTGGAAAGAAGCTTTCTGAGAAACTGCTCTGTGTTCTGTTAATTCATCCCACAGAGTTACATCTTTCTCTTAAAGAAGCCTTTCGCTAAGGCTGTTCTTGTGGAATTGGCAAAGGGATATTTGGAAGCCCATAGAGGGCTATGGTGAAACAGGAAATATCTCCCGTTCAAAACTGGAAAGAAGCTTTATGACAAACTGCTCTGTGTTCTGTTAATTCATCTCACAGAGTTACATCTTTCCCTTCAAGAAGCCTTTCGCTAAGGCTGTTCTTGTGGAATTGGCAAAGGGATATTTGGAAGCCCATGGAGGCCTATGGTGAAAAAGGAAATATCTTCCGTTCAAAACTGGAAAGAAGCTTTCTGAGAAACTGCTCCGTGTTCTGTTAATTCATCGCACAGAGTTACATCTTTCCCTTCAAGAAGCCTTTCGCTAAGGCTGTTGTTGTGGAATTGGCAAAGGGATATTTGGAAGCCCATGGAGGCCTATGGTGAAAAAGGAAATATCTTCCGTTCAAAACTGGAAAGAAGCTTTCAGAGAAACTGCTCTGTGTTCTGTTAATTCATCTCACAGAGTTACATCTTTCTCTTAAAGAAGCCTTTCGCTAAGGCTGTTCTTGTGGAAATGGCAAAGGGATATTTGGAAGCCCATAGAGGGCTATGGTGAAAGAGGAAATATCTTCCGTTCAAAACTGGAAAGAAGTTTTATGACAAACTGCTCTGTGTTCTGTTAATTTATCTCACAGAATTACATCTTTCCCTTCAAGAAGCCTTTCGCTAAGGCTGTTCTTGTGGAATTGGCATAGATTAATTTGGAAGCCCTTAGAATGCTATGGTGAAAAAGGGAATACCTTCCGTTCAAAACTGGAAAGAAGCTTTCTGAGAAACTTCTCTGTGTTCTGTTAATTCATCCCACAGAGTTACATCTTTCCCATCAAGAAGCCTTTCGCTAAGGCTGTTCTTGTGGAATTGGCAAAGGGATATTTGGAAGCCCATAGAGGGCTATGGTGAAAAAGGAAATATCTTCCGTTCAAAACTGGAAAGAAGCTTTCTGAGAAACTGCTCTGTGTTCTGTTAATTCATCCCACAGAGTTATATCTTTCTCTTAAAGAAGCCTTTCGCTAAGGCTGTTCTTGTGGAATTGGCAAAGGGATATTTGGAAGCCCATAGAGGGCTATGGTGAAAAAGGAAATATTTTCCGTTCAAAACTGGAAAGAAGCTTTATGACAAACTGCTCTGTGTTCTGTTAATTCATCTCACAGAGTTACATCTTTCCCTTCAAGACGCCTTTCGCTAAGGCTGTTCTTGTGGAATTGGCAAAGGGATATTTGGAAGCCCATGGAGGCCTATGGTGAAAAAGGAAATATCTTACGTTCAAAACTGGAAAGAAGCTTTCTGAGAAACTGCTCCGTGTTCTGTTAATTCATCTCACAGAGTTACATCTTTCCCTTCAAGAAGCCTTTCGCTAAGGCTGTTCTTGTGGAATTGGCAAAGGCATATTTGGAAGCCCATAGAGGGCTACGGTGAAAGAGGAAATATCTTCCGTTCAAAACTGGAAAGAAGCTTTCTGAGAAACTGCTCTGTGTTCTTTGAATTCATCTCACAGAATTACATCTTTCTCTTAAAGAAGCCTTTCGCTAAGGCTGTTCTTGTGGAATTGGCAAAGGGATATTTGGAAGCCCATAGAGGGCTATGGTGAAAAAGGAAATATCTTCCGTTCAAAACTGGAAAGAGGCTTTATGACAAACTGCTCTGTGTTCTGTTAATTCATCTCACAGAGTTACATCTTTCCCTTCAAGAAGCCTTTCGCTAAGGCTGTTCTTGTGGAATTGGCAAAGGGATATTTGGAAGCCCATAGAGGCCTATGGTGAAAAAGGAAATATCTTCCGTTCAAAACTGGAAAGAAGCTTTCTGAGAAACTGCTCTGTGTTCTGTTAATTCATCTCACAGAGTTACATCTTTCTCTTAAAGAAGCCTTTCGCTAAGGCTGTTCTTGTGGAATTGGCAAAGGGATATTTGGAAGCCCATAGAGGGCTACGGGGAAACAGGAAATATCTTCCGTTCAAAACTGGAAAGAAGCTTTCTGAGAAACTGCTGTGTGTTCTGTTAATTCATCTCACAGAGTTACATCTTTCCCTTCAAGAAGCCTTTCGCTAAGGCTGTTCTTGTGGAATTGGCATAGATTTATTTGGAAGCCCATAGAGTGCTATGGTGAAAAAGGGAATACCTTCCGTTCAAAACTGGAAAGAAGCCTTCTGAGAAACTTCTCTGTGTTCTGTTAATTCATCTCACAGAGTTACATCTTTCCCTTCAAGAAGCCTTTCGCTAAGGCTGTTCTTGTGGAATTGGCAAAGGGATATTTGGAAGCCCATAGAGGGCTATGGTGAAAAAGGAAATATCTTCCGTTCAAAACTGGAAAGAAGCTTTCTGAGAAACTGCTCTGTGTTCTGTTAATTCATCCCACAGAGTTACATCTTTCTCTTAAAGAAGCCTTTCGCTAAGGCTGTTCTTGTGGAATTGGCAAAGGGATATTTGGAAGCCCATAGAGGGCTATGGTGAAAAAGGAAATATCTTCCGTTCAAAACTGGAAAGAAGCTTTATGACAAACTGCTCTGTGTTCTGTTAATTCATCTCACAGAGTTACATCTTTCCCTTCAAGAAGCCTTTCGCTAAGGCTGTTCTTGTGGAATTGGCAAAGGGATATTTGGAAGCCCATGGAGGCCTATGGTGAAAAAGGAAATATCTTACGTTCAAAACTGGAAAGAAGCTTTCTGAGAAACTGTTCCGTGTTCTGTTAATTCATCTCACAGAGTTACATCTTTCCCTTCAAGAAGCCTTTCGCTAAGGCTGTTCTTGTCGAATTGGCAAAGGGATATTTGGAAGCCCATAGAGGTCTATGGTGAAAAAGGAAATATCTTCCGTTCAAAACTGGAAAAAAGCTTTCTGAGAAACTGCTTTGTGTTCTGTGAATTCATCTCACAGAGTTACATCTTTCCCTTCAAGAAGCCTTTCGCTAAGGCTGTTCTTGTGGAATTGGCAAAGGGATATTTGGAAGCCCATAGAGGGCTATGGTGAAAGAGGAAATATCTTCCGTTCAAAACTGGAAAGAAGCATTCTGAGAAACTGCTCTGTGTTCTGTTAATTCATCTCACAGAGTTACATCTTTCTCTTAAAGAAGCCTTTCGCTAAGGCTGTTCTTGTGGAATTGGCAAAGGGATATTTGGAAGCCCATAGAGGGCTATGGTGAAAAAGGAAATATCTTCCGTTCAAAACTGGAAAGAAGCTTTATGACAAACTGCTCTGTGTTCTGTTAATTAATCTCACAGAGTTACATCTTTCCCTTCAAGAAGCCTTTCGCTAAGGCTGTTCTTGTGGAATTGGCAAAGCGATATTTGGAAGCCCATAGAAGGCTGTGGTGAAAAAGGAAATATCTTCCGTTCAAAACTGGAAAGAAGCTTTCTGAGAAACTGCTCTGTGTTCTGTGAATTCATCTCACAGAGTTACATCTTTCCCTTCAAGAAGCCTTTCGCAAAGGCTGTTCTTGTGGAATTGGCAAAGGGATATTTGGAAGCCCATAGAGGGCTATGGTGAAAAAGGAAGTATCTTGCGTTCAAAACTGGAAAGAATCTTTATGACAAACTGCTCTGTGTTCTGTTAATTCATCTCACAGAGTTACATCTTTCCCTTCAAGAAGCCTTTCGCTAAGGCTGTTCTTGTGGAATTGGCAAAGGGATATTTGGAAGCCCATGGAGGCCTATTTTGAAAAAGGAAATAACTTCCGTTCAAAACTGGAAAGAAGCTTTCTGAGAAACTGCTCTGTGTTCTGTTAATTCATCTCACAGAGTTACATCTTTCCCTTCAAGAAGCCTTTCGCTAAGGCTGTTCTTGTGGAATTGGCAAAGGGATATTTGGAAGCCCATAGAGGGCTATGGTGAAAAAAGAAATATCTTCCGTTCAAAACTGGAAAGAAGCTTTCTGAGAAACTGCTGTGTGTTCTGTTAATTCATCTCACAGAGTTACATCTTTCCCTTCAAGAAGCCTTTCGCTAAGGCTGTTCTTGTGGAATTGGCAAAGGGATATTTGGAAGCCCATAGAGGGCTATGGTGAAAAAGGAAATATCTTCCGTTCAAAACTGGAAAGAAGCTTTCTGAGAAACTGCTCTGTGTTCTGTGAATTCATCTCACAGAGTTACATCTTCCCTTCAAGAAGCCTTTCGCTAACGCTGTTCTTGTGGAATTGGTAAAGATTTATTTGGAAGCCCATAGAGTGCTATGGTGAAAAAGGGAATACCTTCGGTTCAAAACTGGAAAGAAGCCTTCTGAGAAACTTCTCTGTGTTCTGTTAATTCATCTCACAGAGTTACATCTTTCCCTTCAAGAAGCCTTTCGCTAAGGCTGTTCTTGTGGGATTGGCAAAGCGATATTTGGAAGCCAATAGAGGGCTATGGTGAAAAAGGAAATATCTTCCGTTCAAAACTGGAAAGAAGCTTTCTGAGAAACTGCTCTGTGTTCTGTGAATTCATCTCTCAGAGTTACATCTTTCCCTTCAAGAAGCCTTTCGCTAAGGCTGTTCTTGTGGAATTGGCAAAGGGATATTTGGAAGCCCATAGAGGGCTATGGTGAAAAAGGAAATATCTTCCGTTCAAAACTGGAAAGAAGCTTTCTGAGAAACTGCTGTGTGTTCTGTTAATTCATCTCACAGAGTTACATCTTTCCCTTCAAGAAGCCTTTCGCTAAGGCTGTTCTTGTGGAATTGGCAAAGGGATATTTGGAAGCCCATAGAGGGCTATGGTGAAAAAGGAAATATCTTCCGTTCAAAACTGGAAAGAAGCTTTCTGAGAAACTGCTCTGTGCTCTGTGAATTCATCTCACAGAGTTACATCTTCCCTTCAAGAAGCCTTTCGCTAACGCTGTTCTTGTGGAATTGGTAAAGATTTATTTGGAAGCCCATAGAGTGCTATGGTGAAAAAGGGAATACCTTCGGTTCAAAACTGGAAAGAAGCCTTCTGAGAAACTTCTCTGTGTTCTGTTAATTCATCTCACAGAGTTACATCTTTCCCTTCAAGAAGCCTTTCGCTAAGGCTGTTCTTGTGGGATTGGCAAAGCGATATTTGGAAGCTAATAGAGGGCTATGGTGAAAAAGGAAATATCTTCCGTTCAAAACTGGAAAGAAGCTTTCTGAGAAACTGCTCTGTGTTCTGTGAATTCATCTCTCAGAGTTACATCTTTCCCTTCAAGAAGCCTTTCGCTAAGGCTGTTCTTGTGGAATTGGCAAAGGGATATTTGGAAGCCCATAGAGGGCTATGGTGAAAAAGGAAATATCTTCCGTTCAAAACTGGAAAGAAGCTTTCTGAGAAACTGCTCTGTGTTCTGTGAATTAATCTCACAGAGTTACATCTTTCCCTTCAAGAAGCCTTTCGCTAAGGCTGTTCTTGTGGAATTGGCAAAGGGATATTTGGAAGCCCATAGAGGGCTATGGTGAAACAGGAAATATCTTCCGTTCAAAACTGGAAGGAAGCTTCCTGAGAATCTTCTCTGTGACCTGTTAATTCATTCCACAGAGTTACTTCTTTCCCTTAAAGAAGCCTTTCGCTAAGGCTGTTCTTGTGGAAATGGCAAAGGGATATTTGGAAGCCCATAGAGGGCTATGGTGAAAAAGGAAATATCTTCCGTTCAAAACTGGAAAGAAGCTTTCTGAGAAACTGCTCCGTGTTCTGTAAATTCATCTCACAGAGTTACATCTTTCCCTTCAAGAAGCCTTTCGCTAAGGCTGTTCTTGAGGAATTGGCAAAGGGATATTTGGAAGCCCATAGAGGTCTATGGTGAAAGAGGAAATATCTTCCGTTCAAAACTGGAAAGAAGCTTTCTGAGAAACTGCTCTGTGTTCTGTTAATTCATCTCACAGAGTTACATCTTTCTCTTAAAGAAGCCTTTCGCTAAGGCTGTTCTTGTGGAAATGGCAAAGGGATATTTGGAAGCCCATAGAGGTCTATGGTGAAAAAGGAAATATCTTCCGTTCAAAACTGGAAAGAAGCTTTCTGAGAAACTGCTCTGTGTTCTGTTAATTCATCTCACAGAGTTACATCTTTCCCTTCAAGAAGCCTTTCGCTAAGGCTGTTCTTGTGGAATTGGCAAAGGGATAATTGGAAGCCCATAGAGGGCTATGGTGAAAGAGGAAATATCTTCCGTTCAAAACTGGAAAGAAGCTTTCTGAGAAACTTCTCTGTGTCCTGTTAATTCATCTCACAGAGTTACATCTTTCCCATCAAGAAGCCTTTCGCTAAGGCTGTTCTTGTGGAATTGGCAAAGGTATATTTGGAAGCCCATTGAGGGCTATGGTGAAAGAGGAAATATCTTCCGTTCAAAACTGGAAAGAAGCATTCTGAGAAACTGCTCTGTGTTCTGTTAATTCATCTCACAGAGTTACATCTTTCTCTTAAAGAAGCCTTTCGCTAAGGCTGTTCTTGTGGAATTGGCAAAGGGATATTTGGAAGCCCATAGAGGGCTATGGTGAAAAAGGAAATATCTTCCGTTCAAAACTGGAAAGAAGCTTTATGACAAACTGCTCTGTGTTCTGTTAATTCATCTCACAGAGTTACATCTTTCCCTTCAAGAAGCCTTTCGCTAAGGCTGTTCTTGTGGAATTGGCAAAGCGATATTTGGAAGCCCATAGAGGGCTGTGGTGAAAAAGGAAATATCTTCCGTTCAAAACTGGAAAGAAGCTTTCTGAGAAACTGCTCTGTGTTCTGTGAATTCATCTCACAGAGTTACATCTTTCCCTTCAAGAAGCCTTTCGCTAAGGCTGTTCTTGTGGAATTGGCAAAGGGATATTTGGAAGCCCATAGAGGGCTATGGTGAAAAAGGAAGTATCTTCCTTTGAAAACTGGAAAGAATCTTTATGACAAACTGCTCTGTGTTCTGTTAATTCATCTCACAGGGTTACATCTTTCCCTTCAAGAAGCCTTTCGCTAAGGCTGTTCTTCTGGAATTGGCAAAGGGATATTTGGAAGCCCATGGAGGCCTATGGTGAAAAAGGAAATATCTTCTGTTCAAAACTGGAAAGAAGCTTTCTGAGAAACTGCTCTGTGTTCTGTTAATTCATCTCACAGAGTTACATCTTTCCCTTCAAGAAGCCTTTCGCTAAGGCTGTTCTTGTGGAATTGGCAAAGGGATATTTGGAAGGCCATAGAGGGCTATGGTGAAAAAAGAAATATCTTTCGTTCAAAACTGGAAAGAAGCTTTCTGAGAAACTGCTGTGTGTTCTGTTAATTCATCTCACAGAGTTACATCTCTCCCTTCAAGAAGCCTTTCGCTAAGGCTGTTCTTGTGGAATTGGCAAAGCGATATTTGGAAGCCCATAGAGGGCTATGGTGAAAAAGGAAATATCTTCCGTTCAAAACTGGAAAGAAGCTTTCTGAGAAACTGCTCTGTGTTCTGTGAATTCATCTCACAGAGTTACATCTTCCCTTCAGGAAGCCTTTCGCTAAGGCTGTTCTTGTGGAATTGGTAAAGATTTATTTGGAAGCCCATAGAGTGCTATGGTGAAAAAGGGAATACCTTCGGTTCAAAACTGGAAAGAAGCCTTCTGAGAAACTTCTCTGTGTTCTGTTAATTCATCTCACAGAGTTACATCTTTCCCTTCAAGAAGCCTTTCGCTAAGGCTGTTCTTGTGGAATTGGCAAAGGGATATTTGGAGGCCCATAGAGGGCTATGGTGAAAGAGGAAATATCTTCCGTTCAAAACTGGAAAGAAGCTTTCTGAGAAACTGCTCTGTGTTCTGTTAATTCATCTCACAGAGTTACATCTTTCTCTTAAAGAAGCCTTTCGCTAAGGCTGTTCTTGTGGAATTGGCAAAGGGATATTTGGAAGCCCATAGAGGGCTATGTTGAAAAAGGAAATATCTTCCGTTCAAAACTGGAAAGAAGCTTTATGACAAACTGCTCTGTGTTCTGTTAATTCATCTCACAGAGTTACATCTTTCCCTTCAAGAAGCCTTTCGCTAAGGCTGTTCTTGTGGAATTGGCAAAGGGATATTTGGAAGCCCATGGAGGCCTATGGTGAAAAAGGAAATATCTTCCGTTCAAAACTGGAAAGAAGCTTTCTGAGAAACTGCTCCGTGTTCTGTTAATTCATCTCACAGAGTTACATCTTTCCCTTCAAGAAGCCTTTCGCTAAGGCTGTTCTTGTGGAATTGGCAAAGGGATATTTGGAAGCCCATAGAGGTCTAAGGAGAAAAAGGAAATATCTTCCGTTCAAAACTGGAAAGAAGCTTTCTGAGAAACTGCTCTGTGTTCTGTGAATTCATCTCACAGAGTTACATCTTTCCCTTCAAGAAGCCTTTCGCTAAGGCTGTTCTTGTGGAATTGGCAAAGGGATATTTGGAAGCCCATAGAGGGCTATGGTGAAAGAGGAAATATCTTCCGTTCAAAACTGGAAAGAGGCTTCCTGAGAATCTTCTCTGTGAACTGTTAATTCATTCCACAGAGTTACTTCTTTCCCTTCAAGAAGCCTTTCGCTAAGGCTGTTCTTGTGGAATTGGCAAAGGGATATTTGGAAGCCCATAGAGGGCTATGGTGAAAGAGGAAATATCTTCCGTTTAAAACTGGAAAGAAGCTTTCTGAGAAACTGCTCTGTGTTTTGTTAATTCATCTCACAGAGTTACATCTTTCCCTTCAAGAAGCCTTTCGATAAGGCTGTTCTTGTGGAATTGGCAAAGGGATATTTGGAAGTCCATAGAGGGCTATGGTGAAAAAGGAAATATCTTCCGTTCAAAACTGGAAAGAAACTTTCTGAGAAACTGCTCTGGGTTCTGTTAATTTATCTCACAGAGTTACATCTTTCCCTTCAAGAAGCCTTTCGCTAAGGCTGTTCTTGTGGAATTGGCATAGATTTTTTGAAGCCCATAGAGTGCTATGGTGAAAAAGGGAATACCTTCGGTTCAAAACTGGAAAGAAGCCTTCTGAGAAAATTCTCTGTGTTCTGTTAATTCATCTCACAGGGTTACATCTTTCCCTTCAAGAAACCTTTCGCTAAGGCTGTTCTTGTGGAATTGGCAAAGGGATATTTGGAAGCCCATAGAGGGCTATGGTGAAACAGGAAATATCTTCCGTTCAAAACTGGAAAGAAGCTTTCTGAGAAACTTCTCTGTGTTCTGTTCATTCATCTCACAGAGTTACATCTTTCCCTTCAAGAAGTCTTTCGCTAAGGCTGTTCTTGTGGAATTGGCAAAGGGATATTTGGAAGCCCATAGAGGGCTATGGTGAAAAAGGAAATATCTTCCGTTCAAAACTGGAAAGAAGCTTTATGACAAACTGCTCTGTGTTCTGTGAATTCATCTCACAGAGTTACATCTTTCCCTTCAAGAAGCCTTTCACTAAGGCTGTTCTTGTGGAATTGGCAAAGGGATATTTGGAAGCCCATGGAGGCCTATGGTGAAAAAGGAAATATCTTCCGTTCAAAACTGGAAAGAAGCTTTCTGAGAAACTGCTCCGTATTCTGTGAATTCATCTCACAGAGTTACATCTTTCCCTTCAAGAAACCTTTCGCTAAGGCTGTTCTTGTGGAATTGGCAAAGGGATATTTGGAAGCCCATAGAGGTCTATGGTGAAAAAGGAAATATCTTCCGTTCAAAACTGGAAAGAAGCTTTCTGAGAAACTGCTCTGTGTTCTGTGAATTCATCTCACAGAGTTACATCTTTCCCTTCAAGAAGCCTTTCGCTAAGGCTGTTCTTGTGGAATTGGCAAAGGGATATTTGGAAGCCCATAGAGGGCTATGGTGAAACAGGAAATATCTTCCGTTCAAAACTGGAAAGAAGCTTTCTGAGAATCTTCTCTGTGTCCTGTTAATTCATCTCACAGAGTTACATCTTTCCCTTCAAGAAGCCTTTCGCTAAGGCTGTTCTTGTGGAATTGGCAAAGGGATATTTGGAAGCCCGTAGAGGGCTATGGTGAAAGAGGAAATATCTTCCGTTCAAAACTGGAAAGAAGCTTTCTGAGAAACTTCTCTGTGTTCCGTTAATTCATCTCACAGAGTTACATCTTTCTCTTAAAGAAGCCTTTCGCTAAGGCTGTTCTTGTGGAATTGGCAAAGGGATATTTGGAAGCCCATAGAGGGCTATGGTGAAAAAGGAAATATCTTCCGTTCAAAACTGGAAAGAAGCTTTATGACAAACTGCTCTGTGTTCTGTTAATTCATCTCACAGAGTTACATCTTTCCCTTCAAGAAGCCTTTCGCTAAGGCTGTTCTTGTGGAATTGGCAAAGGGATATTTGGAAGCCCATGGAGGCCTATGGTGAAAAAGGAAATATCTTCCGTTCAAAACTGTAAAGAAGCTTTCTGAGAAACTGCTCTGTGTTCTGTCAATTCATCTCACAGAGTTACATCTTTCCCTTCAAGAAGCCTTTCGCTAAGGCTGTTCTTGTGGAATTGGCAATGGGATATTTGGAAGCCCATAGAGGGCTATGGTGAAAAAGGAAATATCTTCCGTTCAAAACTGGAAAGAAGCTTTCTGAGAAACAGCTCTGTGTTCTCTGAATTCATCTCACAGAGTTACATCTTTCCCTTCAAGAAGCCTTTCGCTAAGGCTGTTCTTGTGGAATTGGCAAAGGGATATTTGGAAGCCCATAGACGGCTATGGTTAAAAAGGAAATATCTTCCGTTCAAAACTGGAAAGAAGCTTTCTGAGAAACTGCTCTGTGTTCTGTTAATTCATCTCACAGAGTTACATCTTTCCCTTTAAGAAGCCTTTCTCTAAGGCTGTTCTTGTGGAATTTGCAAAGGGATATTTGGAAGCCCATAGAGTGCTATGGTGAAACAGGAAATATCTTCCGTTCAAAACTGGAAAGAAGCTTTCGTAGCAACTTCTCTGTGTCCTGTGAATTCATCTCACAGAGTTACATCTTTCCCTTCAAGAAGCCTTTCGCTAAGGCTGTTCTTGTGGAATTGGCAAAGGGATATTTGGAAGCCCATAGAGGGCTATGGTGAAAGAGGAAATATCTTCCGTTCAAAACTGGAAAGAAGCTTTCTGAGAAACTGCTCTGTGTTCTGTTAATTCATCTCACAGAGTTACATCTTTCCCTTCAAGAAGCCTTTCGCAAAGGCTGTTCTTGTGGAATTGACAAAGGGATATTTGGAAGCCCATGGAGGCCTATGGTGAAAAAGGAAATATCTTCCGTTCAAAACTGGAAAGAAGCTTTCTGAGAAACTGCTCCGTGTTCTGTTAATTCATCTCACAGAGTTACATCTTTCCCTTCAAGAAGCCTTTCGCTAAGGCTGTTCTTGTGGAATTGGCAAAGGGATATTTGGAAGTCCATAGAGAGCTATGGTGAAAAAGGAAATATCTTCCGTTCAAAACTGGAAAGAAGCTTTCTGAGAAACTGCTCTGTGTTCTGTTAATTCTTCTCACAGAGTTACGTCTTTCCCTTCAAGAAGCCTTTCGCTAAGGCTGTTCTTGTGGAATTGGCAAAGGGATATTTGGAAGCCCATAGAGGGCTATGGTGAAAAAGGAAATATCTTCCGTTCAAAACTGGAAAGAAGCTTTATGACAAACTGCTCTGTGTTCTGTTAATTCATCTCACAGAGTTACATCTTTCCCTTCAAGAAGCCTTTCGCTAAGGCTGTTCTTGTGGAATTGGCAAAGGGATATTTGGAAGCCCATAGAGGGCTATGGTTAAAAAGGAAATACCTTCCGTTCAAAAGTGGAAAGCAGCTTTCTGAGAATCTGCTCTGTATTCTGTGAATTCATCTCACAGAGTTACATCTTTCCCTTCCAGAAGCCTTTCGCTAATGCTGTTCTTGTGGAATGGGCAAAGGGATATTTGGAAGCCCTTAGAGGGCTATGGTGAAAGAGGAAATATCTTCCGTTCAAAACTGGAAAGAAGCTTTCTGAGAAACTGCTCTGTGTTCTGTTAATTCATCTCACAGAGTTACATCTTTCCCTTCAAGAAGCCTTTCGCTAAGGCTGTTCTTGTGGAATTGGCAAAGGGATATTTGGAAGCCCTTAGACGGCTATGGTGAAATAGGAAATATCTTACGTTCAAAACTGGAAAGAAGCTTTCTGAGAAACTGCTCTGTGTTCTGTGAATTCATCTCACAGAGTTACATCTCTCCCTTCAGGAAGCCTTTCGCTAAGGCTGTTCTTGTGGAATTGGCAAAGGGATATTTGGAAGCCCATGGAGGCCTATGGTGAAAAATTAAATATCTTCCGTTCAAAACTGGAAAGAAGCTTTCTGAGAAACTGCTCTGTGTTCTGTTAATTCATCTCACGGAGTTACATCTTTCCTTTAAGAAGCCTTTCGCTAAGGCTGTTCTTGTGGAATTGGTAAAGGTTTATTTGGAAGCCCATAGAGTGCTATGGTGAAAAAGGGAATACCTTCCGTTCAAAACTGGAAAGAAGGCTTCTGAGAAACTTCTGTGTGTTCTGTTAATTCATCTCACAGAGTTACATCTTTCCCTTCAAGAAGCCTTTCGCTAAGGCTGTTCTTGTGGAATTGGCAAAGGGATATTTGGAAGCCCATAGAGGGCTATGGTGAAAAAGGAAATATCTTCCGTTCAAAACTGGAAAGAAGCTTTCTGAGAAACTTCTCTGTCTTCTGTTAATTCATCTCACAGAGTTACATCTTTCCCTTCAAGAAGCCTTTCGCTAAGGCTGTTCTTGTGGAATTGGCAAAGGGATATTTGGAAGCCCATAGACGGCTACGGTGAAAAAGGAAATATCTTCCGTTCAAAACTGGAAAGAAGCTTTCTGAGAAACTGCTCTGTGTCCTGTGAATTCATCTCACAGAGTTACATCTTTCCCTTCAAGAAACCTTTCGCTAAGGCTGTTCTTGTGGAATTGGCAAAGCGATATTTGGAAGACCATAGGAGGCTATGGTGAAAAAGGAAATATCTTCCGTTCAAAACTGGAAAGAAGCTTTCTGAGAAACTGCTGTGTGTTCTGTTAATTCATCTCACAGAGTTACATCTTTCCCTTCAAGAAGCCTTTCGCTAAGGCTGTTCTTGTGGAATTGGCAAAGGGATATTTGGAAGCCCATAGAGGGCTATGGTGAAAAAGGAAATATCTTCCGTTCAAAACTGGAAAGAAGCTTTCTGAGAAACTGCTCTGTGTTCTGTTAATTCATCTCACAGTGTTACATCTTTCCCTTCAAGAAGCCTTTCGCTAAGGCTGTTCTTGTGGAATTGGCAGAGGGATATTTGGAAGCCCATAGAGGGCTATGGTGAAAAAGGAAATATCTTCCGTTCAAAACTGGAAAGAAGCTTTCTGAGAAACTGGTCTGTGTTTTGTTAATTCATCTCACAGAGTTACATCTTTCCCTTCAAGAAGCCTTTCGCAAAGGCTGTTCTTGTGGAATTGGCAAAACGATATTTGGAAGCCCATAGAGGGCTATGGTGAAAAAGGAAATATCTTCCGTTCAAAACTGGAAAGAAACTTTCTGAGAAACTGCTCTGTGTTCTGTTAATTCATCTCACTGAGTTACATCTTTCCCTTCAAGAAGCCTTTCGCTAAGGCTGTTCTTGTGGCATTGGCATAGATTTATTTCGAAGCCCATAGAGTGCTATGGTGAAAAAGCGAATACCTTCCGTTCAAAACTGGAAAGAGGCCTTCTGAGAAACTTCTCTGTGTTCTGTTAATTCATCTCACAGAGTTACATCTTTCCCTTCAAGAAGCCTTTCGCTAAGGCTGTTCTTGTGGAATTGGCAAAGGGATATTTGGAAGCCCATAGAGGGCTATGGTGAAAAAGGAAATATCTTCCGTTCAAAACTGGAAAGAAGCTTTCTGAGAAACAGCTCTGTGTTCTCTGAATTCATCTCACAGAGTTACATCTTTCCCTTCAAGAAGCCTTTCGCTAAGGCTGTTCTTGTGGAATTGGCAAAGGGATATTTGGAAGCCCATAGACGGCTATGGTTAAAAAGGAAAAATCTTCCGTTCAAAACTGGAAAGAAGCTTTCTGAGAAACTGCTCTGTGTTCTGTGAATTCATCTCACAGAGTTACATCTTTCCCTTTAAGAAGCCTTTCTCTAAGGCTGTTCTTGTGGAATTTGCAAAGGGATATTTGGAAGCCCATAGAGGGCTATGGTGAAACAGGAAATATCTTCCGTTCAAAACTGGAAAGAAGCTTTCGTAGAAACTTCTCTGTGTCCTGTTAATACATCTCACAGAGTTACATCTTTCCCTTCAAGAAGCCTTTCGCTAAGGCTGTTCTTGTGGAATTGGCAAAGGGATATTTGGAAGCCCATAAAGGGCTATGGTGAAAGAGGAAATATCTTCCGTTCAAAACTGGAAAGAAGCTTTCTGAGAAACTGCTCTGTGTTCTGTTAATTCATCTCACAGAGTTACATCTTTCCCTTCAAGAAGCCTTTCGCTAAGGCTGTTCTTGTGGAATTGGCAAAGGGATATTTGGAAGCCCATAGAGGGCTATGGTGAAAAAGAAAGTAACTTCCGTTCAAAACTGGAAAGAAGCTTTCTGAGAAACTTCTCTGTGTCCTGTTAATTCCTCTCACAGAGTTACATCTTTCCCTTCAAGAAACCTTTCGCTAAGGCTGTTCTTGTGGAATTGGCAAAGCGATATTTGGAAGCCCATAGGGGGCTATGTTGAAAAAGGAAATATCTTCCGTTCAAAACTGGAAAGAAGCTTTCTGAGAAACTGCTCAGTTTTCTGTTAATTCATCTCACAGAGTTACATCTTTCCCTTCAAGAAGCCTTTCGCTAAGGCTGTTCTTGTGCAATTGTCAAAGGGATATTTGGAAGCCCATAGAGGGCTATGGTTAAAAAGGAAATACCTTCCGTTCAAAAGTGGAAAGCAGCTTTCTGAGAAACTGCTCTGTATTCTGTGAATTCATCTCACAGAGTTACATCTTTCCCTTCCAGAAGCCTTTCGCTAAGGCTGTTCTTGTGGAATGGGCAAAGGGATATTTGGAAGCCCTTAGAGGGCTATGGTGAAAGAGGAAATATCTTCCGTTCAAAACTGGAAAGAAGCTTTCTGAGAAACTGCTCTGTGTTCTGTTAATTCATCTCACAGAGTTACATCTTTCCCTTCAAGAAGCCTTTCGCTAAGGCTGTTCTTGTGGAATTGGCAAAGGGATATTTGGAAGCCCATAGAGGGCTATGGTGAAAAAGGAAATATCTTCCGTTCAAAACTGGAAAGAAGCTTTATGACAAACTGCTCTGTGTTCTGTTAATTCATCTCACAGAGTTACATCTGTCCTTCAAGAAGCCTTTCGCTAAGGCTGTTCTTGTGGAATTGGCAAAGGGATATTTGGAATCCCATGGAGGCCTATGGTGAAAAAGAAAATATCTTCCGTTCAAAACTGGAAAGAAGCTTTCTGAGAAACTGCTTCGTGTTCTGTTAATTCATCTCACAGAGTTACATCTTTCCCTTCAAGAAGCCTTTCGCTAAGGCTGTTCTTGTGGAATTGGCAAAGGGATATTTGGAAGCCCATAGAGGTCTATGGTGAAAAAGGAAATATCTTCCGTTGAAAACTGGAAAGAAGCTTTCTGAGAAACTGCTCTGTGTTCTGTTAATTCATCTCACAGAGTTACATCTTTCTCTTACAGAAGCCTTTCGCTAAGGCTGTTCTTGTGTAATTGGCAAAGGGATATTTGGAAGCCCATAGAGGGCTATGGTGAAAAAGGAAATATCTTCCGTTCAAAACTGGAAAGAAGCTTTATGACAAACTGCTCTGTGTTCTGTTAATTCATCTCACAGAGTTACATCTTTCCCTTCAAGAAGCCTTTCGCTAAGGCGGTTCTTGTGGAATTGGCAAAGGGATATTTGGAAACCCATGGAGGCCTATGGTGAAAAAGGAAATATCTTCCGTTCAAAACTGGAAAGAAGCTTTCTGAGAAACTGCTCTGTGTTCTGTTAATTCATCTCACAGAGTTACATCTTTCCCTTCAAGAAACCTTTCGCTAAGGCTGTTCTTGTGGAATTGGCAAAGGGATATTTGGAAGCCCATAGAGCGCTATGGTGAAAAAAGAAATATCTTCCGTTCAAAACTGGAAAGAAGCTTTCTGAGAAACTGCTCTGTGTTCTGTTAATTCATCTCACAGAGTTACATCTTTCCCTTAAAGAAGCCTTTCGCTAAGGCTGTTCTTGTGGAATTGGCAAAGGGATATTTGGAAGCCCATAGAGGGCTATGGTGAAAAAGGAAATATCTTCCGTTCAAAACTGGAAAGAAGCTTTCTGAGAAACTGCTCTGTGTTCTGTTAATTTATCTCACAGAGTTACATCTTTCCCTTCAAGAAGCCTTTCGCTAAGGCTGTTCTTGTGGCATTGGCATACATTTATTTGGAAGCCCATAGAGTGCTATGGTGAAAAAGGGAATACCTTCCGTTCAAAACTGGTAAGAAGCCTTCTGAGAAACTTCTCTGTGTCCTGTTAATTCATCTCACAGAGTTACATCTTTCCCTTCAAGAAGCCTTTCGCTAAGGCTGTTCTTGTGGAATTGGCAAAGGGATATTTGGAAGCCCATAGAGGGCTATGGTGAAAGAGGAAATATCTTCGTTCAAAACTGGAAGGAAGCTTTCTGAGAAACTGCTCTGTGTTCTGTTAATTCATCTCACAGAGTTACATCTTTCCCTTCAAGAAGCCTTTCGCTAAGGCTGTTCTTGTGGAAATGACAAAGGGATATTAGGAAGCCCATGGAGGCCTATGGTGAAAAAGGAAATATCTTCCGTTCAAAACTGGAAAGAAGCTTTCTGAGAAACTGCTCCGTGTTCTGTTAATTCATCTCACAAAGTTACATCTTTCCCTTCAAGAAGCCTTTCGCTAAGGCTGTTCTTGTAGAATTGGCAAAGGGATATTTGGAAGTCCATAGAGAGCTATGGTGAAAAAGGAAATATCTTCCGTTCAAAACTGGAAAGAAGCTTTCTGAGAAACTGCTCTGTGTTCTGTTAATTCTTCTCACAGAGTTACGTCTTTCCCTTCAAGAAGCCTTTCGCTAAGGCTGTTCTTGTGGAATTGGCAAAGGGATATTTGGAAGCCCATAGAGGGCTATGGTGAAAAGGAAATATCTTCCGTTCAAAACTGGAAAGAAGCTTTCTGAGAAACTGCTCTGTGTTCTGTTAATTCATCTCACAGAGTTATATCTTTCCCTTCAAGAAGCCTTTCGCTAAGGCTGTTCTTGTGGAATTGGCAAAGGGATATTTGGAAGCCCATAGAGGGCTATGGTGAAAAAGGAAATATCCTCCGTTCAAAACTGGAAAGAAGCTTTCTGAGAAACTGCTCTTTGTTCTGTGAATTCATCTCACAGAGTTACATCTTTCCCTTCAAGAAGCCTTTCGCTAAGGCTGTTCTTGTGGAATTGGCAAAGGGATATTTGGAAGCCCATAGAGGGCTATGGTGAAAAAGGAAATATCCTCCGTTCAAAACTGGAAAGAAGCTTTCTGAGAAACTGCTCTGTGGTCTGTGAATTCATCTCACAGAGTTACATCTTTCCCTTCAAGAAGCCTTTCGGTAAGGCTGTTCTTGTGGAATTGGCAAAGGGATATTTGGAAGCCCATAGAGGGCTATGGTGAAAAAGGAAATAACTTCCGTTCAAAACTGGAAAGAAGCTTTCTGAGAAACTTCTCCGTGTCCTGTTAATTCATCTCACAGAGTTACATCTTTCCCTTCAAGAAACCTTTCGCTAAGGGTGTTCTTGTGGAATTGGCAAAGCGATATTTCGAAGCCCATAGGGGGCTATGGTGAAAAAGGGAATACATTCCGTTCAAAACTGGAAAGAAGCTTTCTGAGAAACTGCTTTGTGTTCTGTTAATTCACCTCACTGAGTTACATCTTTCCCTTCAAGAAGCCTTTCGCTAAGGCTGTTCTTGTGGAATTGGCAAAGGGATATTTGGAATCCCATAGAGGACTATGGTGAAAAAGGAAATATCTTCCGTTCAAAACTGGAAAGAAGCTTTCTGAGAAACTGCTCTGTGTTCTGTTAATTCATCTCACAGAGTTACATCTTTCCCTTCAAGAAGCCTTTCGCTAAGGCTGTTCTTGTGGAATTGTCAAAGGGATATTTGGAAGCCCATAGAGGGCTATGGTGAAAAAGGAAATACCTTCCGTTCAAAAGTGGAAAGCAGCTTTCTGAGAAACTGCTCTGTATTCTGTGAATTCATCTCACAGAGTTACATCTTTCCCTTCCAGAAGCCTTTCCCTAAGGCTGCTCTTGTGGAATGGGCAAAGGGATATTTGGAAGCCCTTAGAGGGCTATGGTGAAGGAGGAAATATCTTCCGTTCAAAACTGGAAAGAAGCTTTCTGAGAAACTGCTCTGTGTTCTGTTAATTCATCTCACAGAGTTACATCTTTCCCTTCAAGAAGCCTTTCGCTAAGGCTGTTCTTGTGGAATTGGCAAAGGGATATTTGGAAGCCCATAGAGGGCTATGGTGAAAAAGGAAATATCTTCCGTTCAAAACTGGAAAGAAGCTTTCTGAGAAACTTCTCTGTGTTCTGTTAATTCATCTCACAGAGTTACATCTTTCCCTTCAAGAAGCCTTTCGCTAAGGCTGTTCTTGTGGAATTGGCAAAGCGATATTTGGAAGCCCATAGACGGCTACGGTGAAAAAGGAAATATCTTCCGTTCAAAACTGGAAAGAAGCTTTCTGAGAAACTGCTCTGTGTTCTGTGAATTCATCTCACAGAGTTACATCTTTCCCTTCAAGAAGCCTTTCGATAAGGCTGTTCTTGTGGAATTGGCAAAGGGATATTTGGAAGCCCATAGAGGCCTATGGGGAAAAAGGAAATATCTTCCGTTCAAAAGTGGAAAGAAGCTTTCTGAGAAACTGCTCTGTGTTCTGTGAATTCATCTCACAGAGTTACATCTTTCCCTTCAAGAAACCTTTCGCTAAGGCTGTTCTTGTGGAATTGGCAAAGGGATATTTGGAAGCCCATAGAGGTCTATGGTGAAAAAGGAAATATCTTCCGTTTAAAACTGGAAAGAAGCTTTCTGAGAAATTGCTCTGTGTTCTGTGAATTCATCTCACAGAGTTACATCTTTCCCTTCAAGAAGCCTTTCGCTAAGGCTGTTCTTGTGGAATTGGCAAAGGGATATTTGGAAGCCTATAGAGGGGTATGGTGAAACAGGAAATATCTTCCGTTCAAAACTGGAAAGAAGCTTTCTGAGAAACTTCTCTGTGTCCTGTTAATTCATCTCACAGAGTTTCATCTTTCCCTTCAAGAAGCCTTTCGCTAAGGCTGTTCTTGTGGAATTGGCAAAGGGATATTTGGAAGCCCATAGAGGGCTATGGTGAAAGAGGAAATATCTTCCGTTCAAAACTGTAAAGAAGCTTTCTGAGAAACTGCTCTGTGTTCTGTCAATTCATCTCACAGAGTTACATCTTTCCCTTCAAGAAGCCTATCGCTAAGGCTGTTCTTGTGGAATTCGCAAAGGGATATTTGGAAGCCCATAGAGGGCTATGGTGAAAAAAGAAATATCTTCCGTTCAAAACTGGAAGGAAGCTTTCTGAGAAACTGCTCTCTGTTCTGTTAATTCATCTCACAGAGTTACATCTTTCCCATCAAGAAGCCTTTCGCTAAGGCTGTTCTTGTGGAATTGGCAAAGGGATATTTGGAAGCCCATAGAGGGCTATGGTGAAAAAGGAAATATCTTCCGTTCAAAACTGGAAAGAAGCTTTCTGAGAAACTGCTCTGTGTTCAGTTAATTTATCTCACAGAGTTACATCTTTCCCTTCAAGAAGCCTTTCGCTAAGGCTGTTCTTGTGGAATTGGCATAGATTTATTTGGAAGCCCATAGAGTGCTATGGTGAAAAAGGGAATACCTTCCGTTCAAAACTGGAAAGAAGCCTTCTGAGAAACTTCTCTGTGTTCTGTTAATTCATCTCACAGAGTTACATCTTTCCCTTCAAGAAGCCTTTCGCTAAGGCTGTTCTTGTGGAATTGTCAAAGGGATATTTGGAAGCCCATAGAGGGCTATGGTGAAACAGGAAATATCTTCCGTTCAAAACTGGAAAGAAGCTTTATGACAAACTGCTCTGTGTTCTGTTAATTCATCGCACAGAGTTACATCTTACCCTTCAAGAAGCCTTTCGCTAAGGCTGTTCTTGTGGAATTGGCAAAGGGATATTTGGAAGCCCATGGAGGCCTATGGTGAAAAAGGAAATATCTTCCGTTCAAAACTGTAAAGAAGCTTTCTGAGAAACTGCTCTGTGTTCTGTCAATTCATCTCACAGAGTTACATCTTTCCCTTCAAGAAGCCTATCGCTAAGGCTGTTCTTGTGGAATTGGCAAAGGGATATTTGGAAGCCCATAGAGGGCTATGGTGAAAAAAGAAATATCTTCCGTTCAAAACTGGAAGGAAGCTTTCTGAGAAACTGCTCTGTGTTCTGTTAATTCATCTCACAGAGTTACATCTTTCTCTTCAAGAAGCCTTTCGCTAAGGCTGTTCTTGTGGAATTGGCAAAGGGATATTTGGAAGCCCATAGAGGGCTATGGTGAAAAAGGAAATATCTTCCGTTCAAAACTGGAAACAAGCTTTCTGAGAAACTGCTCTGTGTTCTGTTAATTTATCTCACAGAGTTACATCTTTCCCTTCAAGAAGCCTTTCGTTAAGGCTGTTCTTGTGGAATTGGCATAGATTTATTTGGAAGCCCATAGAGTGCTATGGTGAAAAAGGGAATACCTTCCGTTCAAAACTGGAAAGAAGCCTTCTGAGAAACTTCTCTGTGTTCTGTTAATTCATCTCACAGAGTTACATCTTTCCCTTCAAGAAGCCTTTCGCTAAGGCTGTTCTTGTGGAATTGGCAAAGGGATATTTGGAAGCCCATAGAGGGCTATGGTGAAACAGGAAATATCTTCCGTTCAAAACTGGAAAGAAGCTTTCTGAGAAACTTCTCTGTGTCCTGTTAATTCATCTCACAGAGTTACATCTTTCCCTTCAAGAAGCCTTTCGCTAAGGCTGTTCTTGTGGAATTGGCAAAGGGATATTTGGAAGAACATAGAGGTCTATGGTGAAAAAGGACATATCTTCCGTTCAAAACTGGAAAGAAGCTTTCTGAGAAACTGCTCTGTGTTCTGTTAATTCATCTCACAGAGTTACATCTTTCTCTTACAGAAGCCTTTCGCTAAGGCTGTTCTTGTGTAATTGGCAAAGGGATATTTGGAAGCCCATAGAGGGCTATGGTGAAAAAGGAAATATCTTCCGTTCAAAACTGGAAAGAAGCTTTATGACAAACTGCTCTGTGTTCTGTTAAATCATCTCACAGAGTTACATCTTTCCCTTCAAGAAGCCTTTGGCTAAGGCTGTTCTTGTGGAATTGGCAAAGGGATATTTGGAAACCCATGGAGGCCTATGGTGAAAAAGGAAATAACTTCCGTTCAAAACTGGAAAGAAGCTTTCTGAGAAACTGCTCTGTGTTCTGTTAATTCATCTCACAGAGTTACATCTTTCCCTTCAAGAAGCCTTTCGCTAAGGCTGTTCTTGTGGAATTGGCAAAGGGATATTTGGAAGCCCATAGAGGGCTATGGTGAAAAAGGAAATATCTTCCGTTCAAAACTGGAAAGAAGCTTTCTGAGAAACTGCTCTGTGTTCTGTTAATTTATCTCACAGAGTTACATCTTTCCCTTCAAGAAGCCTTTCGCTAAGGCTGTTCTTGTGGAATTGGCATAGATTTATTTGGAAGCCCATAGAGTGCTATGGTGAAAAAGGGAATACCTTCCGTTCAAAACTGGAAAGAAGCCTTCTGAGAAACTTCTCTGTGTTCTGTTAATTCATCTCACAGAGTTACATCTTTCCCTTCAAGAAGCCTTTCGCTAAGGCTGTTCTTGTGGAATTGGCAAAGGGATATTTGGAAGCCCATAGAGGGCTATGGTGAAAGAGGAAATATCTTCGGTTCAAAACTGGAAAGAAGCTTTCTGAGAAACTGCTCTGTGTTCTGTTAATTCATCTCACAGAGTTACATCTTTCTCTTAAAGAAGCCTTTCGCTAAGGCTGTTCTTGTGGAATTGGCAAAGCGATATTTGGAAGCCCATAGAGGGCTATGGTGAAAAAGGAAATATCTTCCGTTCAAAACTGGAAAGAAGCTTTATGACAAACTGCTCTGTGTTCTGTTAATTCATCTCACAGAGTTACATCTTTCCTTCAAGAAGCCTTCGCTAAGGCTGTTCTTGTGGAATTGGCAAAGGGATATTTGGAAGCCCATGGAGGCCTATGGTGAAAAAGAAAATATCTTACGTTCAAAACTGGAAAGAAGCTTTCTGAGAAACTGCTCCGTGTTCTGTTAATTCATCTCACAGAGTTTCATCTTTCCCTTCAAGAAGCCTTTCGCTAAGTCTGTTCTTGTGGAATTGGCAAAGGGATATTTGGAAGAACATAGGGGTCTATGGTGAAAAAGGAAATATCTTCCGTTCAAAACTGGAAAGAAGCTTTCTGAGAAACTGCTCTGTGTTCTGTTAATTCATCTCACAGAGTTACATCTTTCTCTTACAGAAGCCTTTCACTAAGGCTGTTCTTGTGTAATTGGCAAAGGGATATTTGGAAGCCCATAGAGGGCTATGGTGAAAAAGGAAATATCTTCCGTTCAAAACTGGAAAGAAGCTTTATGACAAACTGCTCTGTGTTCTGTTAATTCATCTCACAGAGTTACATCTTTCCCTTCAAGAAGCCTTTCGCTAAGGCTGTTCTTCTGGAATTGGCAAAGGGATATTTGGAAACCCATGGAGGCCTACGGTGAAAAAGGAAATAACTTCCGTTCAAAACTGGAAAGAAGCTTTCTGAGAAACTGCTCTGTGTTCTGTTAATTCATCTCACAGAGTTACATCTTTCCCTTCAAGAAGCCTTTCGCTAAGGCTGTTCTTGTGGAATTGGCAAAGGGATATTTGGAAGCCCATAGAGGGCTATGGTGAAAAAATAAATATCTTCCGTCCAAAACTGGAAAGAAGCTTTCTGAGAAACTGCTCTGTGTTCTGTTAATTCATCTCACAGAGTTACATCTTTCCCTTCAAGAAGCCTTTCGCTAAGGCTGTTCTTGTGGAATTGGCAAAGGGATATTTGGAAGCCCATAGAGGGCTATGGTGAAAAAGGAAATATCTTCCGTTCAAAACTGGAAAGAAGCTTTCTGAGAAACTGCTCTTTGTTCTGTTAATTTATCTCACAGAGTTACATCTTTCCCTTCAAGAAGCCTTTCGCTAAGGCTGTTCTTGTGGCATTGGCATAGAATTATTTGGAAGCCCATAGAGTGCTATGGTGAAAAAGGGAATACCTTCCATTCAAAACTGGAAAGAAGCCTTCTGAGAAACTTCTCTGTGTTCTGTTAATTCATCTCACAGAGTTACATCTTTCCCTTCAAGAAGCCTTTCGCTAAGGCTGTTCTTGTGGAATTGGCAAAGGGATATTTGGAAGCCCATAGAGGGCTATGGTGAAAAAGGAAATATCTTCCGTTCAAAACTGGAAAGAAGCTTTCTGAGAAACAGCTCTGTGTTCTCTGAATTCATCTCACAGAGTTACATCTTTCCCTTCAAGAAGCCTTTCGCTAAGGCTGTTCTTGTGGAATTGGCAAAGGGATATTTGGAAGCCCATAGACGGCTATGGTTAAAAAGGAAAAATCTTCCGTTCAAAACTGGAAAGAAGCTTTCTGAGAAACTGCTCTGTGTTCTGTGAATTCATCTCACAGAGTTACATCTTTCCCTTTAAGAAGCCTTTCTCTAAGGCTGTTCTTGTGGAATTTGCAAAGGGATATTTGGAAGCCCATAGAGGGCTATGGTGAAACAGGAAATATCTTCCGTTCAAAACTGGAAAAAACTTTCGTAGAAACTTCTCTGTGTCCTGTTAATTCATCTCACAGAGTTACATCTTTCCCTTCAAGAAGCCTTTCGCTAAGGCTGTTCTTGTGGAATTGGCAAAGGTATATTTGGAAGCCCATAGAGGGCTATGGTGAAAGAAGAAATATCTTCCGTTCAAAACTGGAAAGAAGCTTTCTGAGAAACTGCTCTGTGTTCTGCTAATTCATCTCACAGAGTTACATCTTTCCCTTCAAGAAGCCTTTCGCTAAGGCTGTTCTTGTGGAATTGGCAAAGGGATATTTGGAAGCCCATAGAGGGCTATGGTGAAAAAGGAAATATCTTCCGTTCAAAACTGGAAAGAAGCTTTCTGAGAAACTGCTCTGTGTTCTGTTAATTTATCTCACAGAGTTACATCTTTCCCTTCAAGAAGCCTTTCGCTAAGGCTGTTCTTGTGGCATTGGCAAAGAATTATTTGGAAGCCCATAGAGTGCCATGGTGAAAAAGGGAATACCTTCCATTCAAAACTGGAAAGAAGCCTTCTGAGAAACTTCTCTGTGTTCTGTTAATTCATCTCACAGAGTTACATCTTTCCCTTCAAGAAGCCTTTCGCTAAGGCTGTTCTTGTGGAATTGGCAAAGGGATATTTTGAAGCCCATAGAGGGCTATGGTGAAAAAGGAAATATCTTCCGTTCAAAACTGGAAAGAAGCTTTCTGAGAAACAGCTCTGTGTTCTCTGAATTCATCTCACAGAGTTACATCTTTCCCTTCAAGAAGCCTTTCGCTAAGGCTGTTCTTGTGTAATTGGCAAAGGGATATTTGGAAGCCCATAGACGGCTATGGTTAAAAAGGAAAAATCTTCCGTTCAAAACTGGAAAGAAGCTTTCTGAGAAACTGCTCTGTGTTCTGTGAATTCATCTCACAGAGTTACATCTTTCCCTTTAAGAAGCCTTTCTCTAAGGCTGTTCTTGTGGAATTTGCAAAGGGATATTTGGAAGCCCAAAGAGGGCTATGGTGAAACAGGAAATATCTTCCGTTCAAAACTGGAAAGAAACTTTCGTAGAAACTTCTCTGTGTCCTGTTAATTCATCTCACAGAGTTACATCTTTCCCTTCAAGAAGCCTTTCGCTAAGGCTGTTCTTGTGGAATTGGCAAAGGGATATTTGGAAGCCCATAGAGGGCTATGGTGAAAGAGGAAATGTCTTCCGTTCAAAACTGGAAAGAAGCTTTCTGAGAAACTGCTCTGTGTTCTGTTAATTCATCTCACAGAGTTTCATCTTTCCCTTCAAGAATCCTTTCGCTAAGGCTGTTCTTGTGGAATTGGCAAAGGGATATTTGGAAGCCCTTGGAGGCCTATGGTGAAAAAGGAAACATGTTCCGTTCAAAACTGGAAAGAAGCTTTCTGAGAAACTGCTCCGTGTTCTGTTAATTCATCTCACAGAGTTACATCTTTCCCTTCAAGAAGCCTTTCGCTAAGGCTGTTCTTGTGGAATTGGCAAAGGGATATTTGGAAGTCCATAGAGAGCTATGGTGAAAAAGGAAATATCTTCCGTTCAAAACTGGAAAGAAGCTTTCTGAGAAACTGCTCTGTGTTCTGTGAATTCATCTCACTGAGTTACATCTTTCCCTTCAAGAAGCCTTTCGCTAAGGCTGTTCTTGTGGAATTGGCAAAGGGATATTTGGAAGCCCTTAGACGGCTATGGTGAAAAAGGAAATATCTTACGTTCAAAACTGGAAAGAAGCTTTCTGAGAAACTGCTCTGTGTTCTGTGAATTCATCTCACAGAGTTACATCTTTCCCTTCAGGAAGCCTTTCGCTAAGCCTTTTCTTGTGGAATTGGCAAAGGGATATTTGGAAGCCCAAGGAGGCCTATGGTGAAAAATTAAATATCTTCCGGTCAAAATTGGAAAGAAGCTTTCTGAGAAACTGCTCTGTGTTCTGTTAATTCATCTCACGGAGTTACATCTTTCCTTTAAGAAGCCTTTCGCTAAGGCTGTTCTTGTGGAATTGGCAAAGGTTTATTTGGAAGCCCATAGAGTGCTAAGGTGAAAAAGGGAATAACTTCCGTTCAAAACTGGAAAGAAGGCTTCTGAGAAACTTCTCTGTGTTCTGTTAATTCATCTCACAGAGTTACATCTTTCCCTTCAAGAAGCCTTTCGCTAAGGCTGTTCTTGTGGAATTGGCAAAGGGATATTTGGAAGCCCATAGAGGGCTATGGTGAAAGAAGAAATATCTTCCGTTCAAAACTGGAAAGAAGCTTTCTGAGAAACTGCTCTGTGTTCTGCTAATTCATCTCACAGAGTTACATCTTTCCCTTCAAGAAGCCTTTCGCTAAGGCTGTTCTTGTGGAATTGGCAAAGGGATATTTGGAAGCCCATAGAGGGCTATGGTGAAAAAGGAAATATCTTCCGTTCAAAACTGGAAAGAAGCTTTCTGAGAAACTGCTCTGTGTTCTGTTAATTTATCTCACAGAGTTACATCTTTCCCTTCAAGAAGCCTTTCGCTAAGGCTGTTCTTGTGGCATTGGCAAAGAATTATTTGGAAGCCCATAGAGTGCCATGGTGAAAAAGGGAATACCTTCCATTCAAAACTGGAAAGAAGCCTTCTGAGAAACTTCTCTGTGTTCTGTTAATTCATCTCACAGAGTTACATCTTTCCCTTCAAGAAGCCTTTCGCTAAGGCTGTTCTTGTGGAATTGGCAAAGGGATATTTTGAAGCCCATAGAGGGCTATGGTGAAAAAGGAAATATCTTCCGTTCAAAACTGGAAAGAAGCTTTCTGAGAAACAGCTCTGTGTTCTCTGAATTCATCTCACAGAGTTACATCTTTCCCTTCAAGAAGCCTTTCGCTAAGGCTGTTCTTGTGGAATTGGCAAAGGGATATTTGGAAGCCCATAGACGGCTATGGTTAAAAAGGAAAAATCTTCCGTTCAAAACTGGAAAGAAGCTTTCTGAGAAACTGCTCTGTGTTCTGTGAATTCATCTCACAGAGTTTCATCTTTCCCTTTAAGAAGCCTTTCTCTAAGGCTGTTCTTGTGGAATTTGCAAAGGGATATTTGGAAGCCCATAGAGGGCTATGGTGAAACAGGAAATATCTTCCGTTCAAAACTGGAAAGAAACTTTCGTAGAAACTTCTCTGTGTCCTGTTAATTCATCTCACAGAGTTACATCTTTCCCTTCAAGAAGCCTTTCGCTAAGGCTGTTCTTGTGGAATTGGCAAAGGGATATTTGGAAGCCCATAGAGGGCTATGGTGAAAGAGGAAATGTCTTCCGTTCAAAACTGGAAAGAAGCTTTCTGAGAAACTGCTCTGTGTTCTGTTAATTCATCTCACAGAGTTTCATCTTTCCCTTCAAGAATCCTTTCGCTAAGGCTGTTCTTGTGGAATTGGCAAAGGGATATTTGGAAGCCCTTGGAGGCCTATGGTGAAAAAGGAAACATGTTCCGTTCAAAACTGGAAAGAAGCTTTCTGAGAAACTGCTCCGTGTTCTGTTAATTCATCTCACAGAGTTACATCTTTCCCTTCAAGAAGCCTTTCGCTAAGGCTGTTCTTGTGGAATTGGCAAAGGGATATTTGGAAGTCCATAGAGAGCTATGGTGAAAAAGGAAATATCTTCCGTTCAAAACTGGAAAGAAGCTTTCTGAGAAACTGCTCTGTGTTCTGTGAATTCATCTCACTGAGTTACATCTTTCCCTTCAAGAAGCCTTTCGCTAAGGCTGTTCTTGTGGAATTGGCAAAGGGATATTTGGAAGCCCTTAGACGGCTATGGTGAAAAAGGAAATATCTTACGTTCAAAACTGGAAAGAAGCTTTCTGAGAAACTGCTCTGTGTTCTGTGAATTCATCTCACAGAGTTACATCTTTCCCTTCAGGAAGCCTTTCGCTAAGCCTTTTCTTGTGGAATTGGCAAAGGGATATTTGGAAGCCCAAGGAGGCCTATGGTGAAAAATTAAATATCTTCCGGTCAAAATTGGAAAGAAGCTTTCTGAGAAACTGCTCTGTGTTCTGTTAATTCATCTCACGGAGTTACATCTTTCCTTTAAGAAGCCTTTCGCTAAGGCTGTTCTTGTGGAATTGGCAAAGGTTTATTTGGAAGCCCATAGAGTGCTATGGTGAAAAAGGGAATAACTTCCGTTCAAAACTGGAAAGAAGGCTTCTGAGAAACTTCTCTGTGTTCTGTTAATTCATCTCACAGAGTTACATCTTTCCCTTCAAGAAGCCTTTCGCTAAGGCTGTTCTCGTGGAATTGGCAAAGGGATATTTGGAAGCCCATAGAGGGCTATGGTGAAAAAGGAAATATCTTCCGTTCAAAACTGGAAAGAAGCTTTCTGAGAAACTTCTCTGTGTTCTGTTAATTCATCTCAGAGAGTTACATCTTTCCCTTCAAGAAGCCTTTCGCTAAGGCTGTTCTTGTGGAATTGGCAAAGGGATATTTGGAAGCCCATAGACGGCTACGGTGAAAAAGGAAATACCTTCCGTTCAAAACTGGAAAGAAGCTTTCTGAGAAACTGCTCTGTGTCCTGTGAATTCATCTCACAGAGTTACATCTTTCCCTTCAAGAAACCTTTCGCTAAGGCTGTTCTTGTGGAATTGGCAAAGCGATATTTGGAAGCACATAGGGGGCTATGGTGAAAAAGGAAATATCTTCCGTTCAAAACTGGAAAGAAGCTTTCTGAGAAACAGCTCTGTGTTCTCTGAATTCATCTCACAGAGTTACATCTTTCCCTTCAAGAAGCCTTTCGCTAAGGCTGTTCTTGTGGAATTGGCAAAGGGATATTTGGAAGCCCATAGACGGCTATGGTTAAAAAGGAAAAATCTTCCGTTCAAAACTGGAAAGAAGCTTTCTGAGAAACTGCTCTGTGTTCTGTGAATTCATCTCACAGAGTTACATCTTTCCCTTTAAGAAGCCTTTCTCTAAGGCTGTTCTTGTGGAATTTGCAAAGGGATATTTGGAAGCCCATAGAGGGCTATGGTGAAACAGGAAATATCTTCCGTTCAAAACTGGAAAGAAACTTTCGTAGAAACTTCTCTGTGTCCTGTTAATTCATCTCACAGAGTTACATCTTTCCCTTCAAGAAGACTTTCGCTAAGGCTGTTCTTGTGGAATTGGCAAAGGGATATTTGGAAGCCCATAGAGGGCTATGGTGAAAGAGGAAATGTCTTCCGTTCAAAACTGGAAAGAAGCTTTCTGAGAAACTGCTCTGTGTTCTGTTAATTCATCTCACAGAGTTTCATCTTTCCCTTCAAGAATCCTTTCGCTAAGGCTGTTCTTGTGGAATTGGCAAAGGGATATTTGGAAGCCCTTGGAGGCCTATGGTGAAAAAGGAAACATCTTCCGTTCAAAACTGGAAAGAAGCTTTCTGAGAAACTGCTCCGTGTTCTGTTAATAAATCTCACAGAGTTACATCTTTCCCTTCAAGAAGCCTTTCGCTAAGGCTGTTCTTGTGGAATTGGCAAAGGGATATTTGGAAGTCCATATAGAGCTATGGTGAAAAAGGAAATATCTTCCGTTCAAAACTGGAAAGAAGCTTTCTGAGAAACTGCTCTGTGTTCTGTGAATTCTTCTCACAGAGTTACGTCTTTCCCTTCAAGAAGCCTTTCGCTAAGGCTGTTCTTCTGGAATTGGCAAAGGGATATTTGGAAGCCCATAGAGGGCTATGGTGAAAAAGGAAATATCTTCCGTTCAAAACTGGAAAGAAGCTTTCTGAGAAACTGCTCTGTGTTCTGTTAATTCATCTCACTGAGTTACATCTTTCCCTTCAAGAAGCCTTTCGCTAAGGCTGTTCTTGAGGAATTGGCAAAGGGATATTTGGAATCCCATAGAGGACTATAGTGAAAAAGGAAATATCTTCCGTTCAAAACTGGAAAGAAGCTTTCTGAGAAACTGCTCTGTGTTCTGTTAATTCATCTCACAGAGTTACATCTCTCCCTTCAAGAAGCCTTTCGCTAAGGCTGTTCTTGTGCAATTGTCAAAGGGATATTTGGAAGCCCATTGAAGGCTATGGTGAAAAAGGAAATACCTTCCGTTCAAAAGTGGAAAGCAGCTTTCTGAGAAACTGCTCTGTATTCTGTGAATTCATCTCACAGAGTTACATCTTTCCCTTCCAGAAGCCTTTCGCTAAGGCTGTTCTTGTGGAATGGGCAAAGGGATATTTGGAAGCCCTTAGAGGGCTCTGGTGAAAGAGGAAATATCTTCCGTTCAAAACTGGAAAGAAGCTTTCTGAGAAACTGCTCTGTGTTCTGTTAATTCATCTCACAGAGTTACATCTTTCCCTTCAAGAAGCCTTTCGCTAAGGCTGTTCTTGTGGAATTGGCAAAGGGATATTTGGAAGCCCTTAGACGGCTATGGTGAAAAAGGAAATATCTTACGTTCAAAACTGGAAAGAAGCTTTCTGAGAAACTGCTCTGTGTTCTGTGAATTCATCTCACAGAGTTTCATCTTTCCCTTCAGGAAGCCTTTCGCTAAGCCTTTTCTTGTGGAATTGGCAAAGGGATATTTGGAAGCCCATGGAGGCCTATGGTGAAAAATTAAATATCTTCCGGTCAAAACTGGAAAGAAGCTTTCTGAGAAACTGCTCTGTGTTCTGTTAATTCATCTCACGGAGTTACATCTTTCCTTTAAGAAGCCTTTCGCTAAGGCTGTTCTTGTGGAATTGGCAAAGGTTTATTTGGAAGCCCATAGAGTGCTATGGTGAAAAAGGGAATACCTTCCGTTCAAAACTGGAAAGAAGGCTTCTGAGAAACTTCTCTGTGTTCTGTTAATTCATCTCACAGAGTTACATCTTTCCCTTCAAGAAGCCTTTCGCTAAGGCTGTTCTCGTGGAATTGGCAAAGGGATATTTGGAAGCCCATAGAGGGCTATGGTGAAAAAGGAAATATCTTCCGTTCAAAACTGGAAAGAAGCTTTCTGAGAAACTTCTCTGTGTTCTGTTAATTCATCTCACAGAGTTACATCTTTCCCTTCAAGAAGCCTTTCGCTAAGGCTGTTCTTGTGGAATTGGCAAAGGGATATTTGGAAGCCCATAGACGGCTACGGTGAAAAAGGAAATACCTTCCGTTCAAAACTGGAAAGAAGCTTTCTGAGAAACTGCTCTGTGTCCTGTGAATTCATCTCACAGAGTTACATCTTTCCCTTCAAGAAACCTTTCGCTAAGGCTGTTCTTGTGGAATTGGCAAAGCGATATTTGGAAGCACATAGGGGGCTATGGTGAAAAAGGAAATATCTTCCGTTCAAAACTGGAAAGAAGCTCTATGAGAAACTGCTGTGTGTTCTGTTAATTCATCTCACAGAGTTACATCTTTCCCTTCAAGAAGCCTTTTGCTAAGGCTGTTCTTGTGGAATTGGCAAAGGGATATTTGGAAGCCCATAGAGGGCTATGGTGAAAAAGGAAATATCTTCCGTTCAAAACTGGAAAGAAGCTTTCTGAGAAACTGCTCTGTGTTTTGTTAATTCATCTCACAGAGTTACATCTTTCCCTTCAAGAAGCCTTTCGCAAAGGCTGTTCTTGTGTAATTGGCAAAACGATATTTGGAAGCCCATAGAGGGCTATGGTGAAAAAGGAAATATCTTCCGTTCAAAACTGGAAAGAAGCTTTCTGAGAAACTCCTCTGTGTTCTGTTAATTCATCTCACTGAGTTACATCTTTCCCTTCAAGAAGCCTTTCGCTAAGGCTGTTCTTGTGGAATTGGCAAAGGGATATTTGGAAGCCCATAGACGGCTATGGTTAAAAAGGAAAAATCTTCCGTTCAAAACTGGAAAGAAGCTTTCTGAGAAACTGCTCTGTGTTCTGTGAATTCATCTCACAGAGTTACATCTTTCCCTTTAAGAAGCCTTTCTCTAAGGCTGTTCTTGTGGAATTTGCAAAGGGATATTTGGAAGCCCATAGAGGGCTATGGTGAAACAGGAAATATCTTCCGTTCAAAACTGGAAAAAACTTTCGTAGAAACTTCTCTGTGTCCTGTTAATTCATCTCACAGAGTTACATCTTTCCCTTCAAGAAGCCTTTCGCTAAGGCTGTTCTTGTGGAATTGGCAAAGGGATATTTGGAAGCCCATAGAGGGCTATGGTGAAAGAAGAAATATCTTCCGTTCAAAACTGGAAAGAAGCTTTCTGAGAAACTGCTCTGTGTTCTGCTAATTCATCTCACAGAGTTACATCTTTCCCTTCAAGAAGCCTTTCGCTAAGGCTGTTCTTGTGGAATTGGCAAAGGGATATTTGGAAGCCCATAGAGGGCTATGGTGAAAAAGGAAATATCTTCCGTTCAAAACTGGAAAGAAGCTTTCTGAGAAACTGCTCTGTGTTCTGTTAATTTATCTCACAGAGTTACATCTTTCCCTTCAAGAAGCCTTTCGCTAAGGCTGTTCTTGTGGCATTGGCAAAGAATTATTTGGAAGCCCATAGAGTGCCATGGTGAAAAAGGGAATACCTTCCATTCAAAACTGGAAAGAAGCCTTCTGAGAAACTTCTCTGTGTTCTGTTAATTCATCTCACAGAGTTACATCTTTCCCTTCAAGAAGCCTTTCGCTAAGGCTGTTCTTGTGGAATTGGCAAAGGGATATTTTGAAGCCCATAGAGGGCTATGGTGAAAAAGGAAATATCTTCCGTTCAAAACTGGAAAGAAGCTTTCTGAGAAACAGCTCTGTGTTCTCTGAATTCATCTCACAGAGTTACATCTTTCCCTTCAAGAAGCCTTTCGCTAAGGCTGTTCTTGTGGAATTGGCAAAGGGATATTTGGAAGCCCATAGACGGCTATGGTTAAAAAGGAAAAATCTTCCGTTCAAAACTGGAAAGAAGCTTTCTGAGAAACTGCTCTGTGTTCTGTGAATTCATCTCACAGAGTTACATCTTTCCCTTTAAGAAGCCTTTCTCTAAGGCTGTTCTTGTGGAATTTGCAAAGGGATATTTGGAAGCCCATAGAGGGCTATGGTGAAACAGGAAATATCTTCCGTTCAAAACTGGAAAGAAACTTTCGTAGAAACTTCTCTGTGTCCTGTTAATTCATCTCACAGAGTTACATCTTTCCCTTCAAGAAGCCTTTCGCTAAGGCTGTTCTTGTGGAATTGGCAAAGGGATATTTGGAAGCCCATAGAGGGCTATGGTGAAAGAGGAAATGTCTTCCGTTCAAAACTGGAAAGAAGCTTTCTGAGAAACTGCTCTGTGTTCTGTTAATTCATCTCACAGAGTTTCATCTTTCCCTTCAAGAATCCTTTCGCTAAGGCTGTTCTTGTGGAATTGGCAAAGGGATATTTGGAAGCCCTTGGAGGCCTATGGTGAAAAAGGAAACATGTTCCGTTCAAAACTGGAAAGAAGCTTTCTGAGAAACTGCTCCGTGTTCTGTTAATTCATCTCACAGAGTTACATCTTTCCCTTCAAGAAGCCTTTCGCTAAGGCTGTTCTTGTGGAATTGGCAAAGGGATATTTGGAAGTCCATAGAGAGCTATGGTGAAAAAGGAAATATCTTCCGTTCAAAACTGGAAAGAAGCTTTCTGAGAAACTGCTCTGTGTTCTGTGAATTCATCTCACTGAGTTACATCTTTCCCTTCAAGAAGCCTTTCGCTAAGGCTGTTCTTGTGGAATTGGCAAAGGGATATTTGGAAGCCCTTAGACGGCTATGGTGAAAAAGGAAATATCTTACGTTCAAAACTGGAAAGAAGCTTTCTGAGAAACTGCTCTGTGTTCTGTGAATTCATCTCACAGAGTTACATCTTTCCCTTCAGGAAGCCTTTCGCTAAGCCTTTTCTTGTGGAATTGGCAAAGGGATATTTGGAAGCCCAAGGAGGCCTATGGTGAAAAATTAAATATCTTCCGGTCAAAATTGGAAAGAAGCTTTCTGAGAAACTGCTCTGTGTTCTGTTAATTCATCTCACGGAGTTACATCTTTCCTTTAAGAAGCCTTTCGCTAAGGCTGTTCTTGTGGAATTGGCAAAGGTTTATTTGGAAGCCCATAGAGTGCTAAGGTGAAAAAGGGAATAACTTCCGTTCAAAACTGGAAAGAAGGCTTCTGAGAAACTTCTCTGTGTTCTGTTAATTCATCTCACAGAGTTACATCTTTCCCTTCAAGAAGCCTTTCGCTAAGGCTGTTCTTGTGGAATTGGCAAAGGGATATTTGGAAGCCCATAGAGGGCTATGGTGAAAGAGGAAATATCTTCGGTTCAAAACTGGAAAGAAGCTTTCTGAGAAACTGCTCTGTGTTCTGTTAATTCATCTCACAGAGTTACATCTTTCTCTTAAAGAAGCCTTTCGCTAAGGCTGTTCTTGTGGAATTGGCAAAGCGATATTTGGAAGCCCATAGAGGGCTATGGTGAAAAAGGAAATATCTTCCGTTCAAAACTGGAAAGAAGCTTTATGACAAACTGCTCTGTGTTCTGTTAATTCATCTCACAGAGTTACATCTTTCCTTCAAGAAGCCTTCGCTAAGGCTGTTCTTGTGGAATTGGCAAAGGGATATTTGGAAGCCCATGGAGGCCTATGGTGAAAAAGAAAATATCTTACGTTCAAAACTGGAAAGAAGCTTTCTGAGAAACTGCTCCGTGTTCTGTTAATTCATCTCACAGAGTTTCATCTTTCCCTTCAAGAAGCCTTTCGCTAAGTCTGTTCTTGTGGAATTGGCAAAGGGATATTTGGAAGAACATAGGGGTCTATGGTGAAAAAGGAAATATCTTCCGTTCAAAACTGGAAAGAAGCTTTCTGAGAAACTGCTCTGTGTTCTGTTAATTCATCTCACAGAGTTACATCTTTCTCTTACAGAAGCCTTTCACTAAGGCTGTTCTTGTGTAATTGGCAAAGGGATATTTGGAAGCCCATAGAGGGCTATGGTGAAAAAGGAAATATCTTCCGTTCAAAACTGGAAAGAAGCTTTATGACAAACTGCTCTGTGTTCTGTTAATTCATCTCACAGAGTTACATCTTTCCCTTCAAGAAGCCTTTCGCTAAGGCTGTTCTTCTGGAATTGGCAAAGGGATATTTGGAAACCCATGGAGGCCTACGGTGAAAAAGGAAATAACTTCCGTTCAAAACTGGAAAGAAGCTTTCTGAGAAACTGCTCTGTGTTCTGTTAATTCATCTCACAGAGTTACATCTTTCCCTTCAAGAAGCCTTTCGCTAAGGCTGTTCTTGTGGAATTGGCAAAGGGATATTTGGAAGCCCATAGAGGGCTATGGTGAAAAAATAAATATCTTCCGTCCAAAACTGGAAAGAAGCTTTCTGAGAAACTGCTCTGTGTTCTGTTAATTCATCTCACAGAGTTACATCTTTCCCTTCAAGAAGCCTTTCGCTAAGGCTGTTCTTGTGGAATTGGCAAAGGGATATTTGGAAGCCCATAGAGGTCTATGGTGAAAAAGGAAATATCTTCCGTTCAAAACTGGAAAGAAGCTTTCTGAGAAACTGCTCTTTGTTCTGTTAATTTATCTCACAGAGTTACATCTTTCCCTTCAAGAAGCCTTTCGCTAAGGCTGTTCTTGTGGCATTGGCATAGAATTATTTGGAAGCCCATAGAGTGCTATGGTGAAAAAGGGAATACCTTCCATTCAAAACTGGAAAGAAGCCTTCTGAGAAACTTCTCTGTGTTCTGTTAATTCATCTCACAGAGTTACATCTTTCCCTTCAAGAAGCCTTTCGCTAAGGCTGTTCTTGTGGAATTGGCAAAGGGATATTTGGAAGCCCATAGAGGGCTATGGTGAAAAAGGAAATATCTTCCGTTCAAAACTGGAAAGAAGCTTTCTGAGAAACAGCTCTGTGTTCTCTGAATTCATCTCACAGAGTTACATCTTTCCCTTCAAGAAGCCTTTCGCTAAGGCTGTTCTTGTGGAATTGGCAAAGGGATATTTGGAAGCCCATAGACGGCTATGGTTAAAAAGGAAAAATCTTCCGTTCAAAACTGGAAAGAAGCTTTCTGAGAAACTGCTCTGTGTTCTGTGAATTCATCTCACAGAGTTACATCTTTCCCTTTAAGAAGCCTTTCTCTAAGGCTGTTCTTGTGGAATTTGCAAAGGGATATTTGGAAGCCCATAGAGGGCTATGGTGAAACAGGAAATATCTTCCGTTCAAAACTGGAAAAAACTTTCGTAGAAACTTCTCTGTGTCCTGTTAATTCATCTCACAGAGTTACATCTTTCCCTTCAAGAAGCCTTTCGCTAAGGCTGTTCTTGTGGAATTGGCAAAGGGATATTTGGAAGCCCATAGAGGGCTATGGTGAAAGAAGAAATATCTTCCGTTCAAAACTGGAAAGAAGCTTTCTGAGAAACTGCTCTGTGTTCTGCTAATTCATCTCACAGAGTTACATCTTTCCCTTCAAGAAGCCTTTCGCTAAGGCTGTTCTTGTGGAATTGGCAAAGGGATATTTGGAAGCCCATAGAGGGCTATGGTGAAAAAGGAAATATCTTCCGTTCAAAACTGGAAAGAAGCTTTCTGAGAAACTGCTCTGTGTTCTGTTAATTTATCTCACAGAGTTACATCTTTCCCTTCAAGAAGCCTTTCGCTAAGGCTGTTCTTGTGGCATTGGCAAAGAATTATTTGGAAGCCCATAGAGTGCCATGGTGAAAAAGGGAATACCTTCCATTCAAAACTGGAAAGAAGCCTTCTGAGAAACTTCTCTGTGTTCTGTTAATTCATCTCACAGAGTTACATCTTTCCCTTCAAGAAGCCTTTCGCTAAGGCTGTTCTTGTGGAATTGGCAAAGGGATATTTTGAAGCCCATAGAGGGCTATGGTGAAAAAGGAAATATCTTCCGTTCAAAACTGGAAAGAAGCTTTCTGAGAAACAGCTCTGTGTTCTCTGAATTCATCTCACAGAGTTACATCTTTCCCTTCAAGAAGCCTTTCGCTAAGGCTGTTCTTGTGGAATTGGCAAAGGGATATTTGGAAGCCCATAGACGGCTATGGTTAAAAAGGAAAAATCTTCCGTTCAAAACTGGAAAGAAGCTTTCTGAGAAACTGCTCTGTGTTCTGTGAATTCATCTCACAGAGTTACATCTTTCCCTTTAAGAAGCCTTTCTCTAAGGCTGTTCTTGTGGAATTTGCAAAGGGATATTTGGAAGCCCATAGAGGGCTATGGTGAAACAGGAAATATCTTCCGTTCAAAACTGGAAAGAAACTTTCGTAGAAACTTCTCTGTGTCCTGTTAATTCATCTCACAGAGTTACATCTTTCCCTTCAAGAAGCCTTTCGCTAAGGCTGTTCTTGTGGAATTGGCAAAGGGATATTTGGAAGCCCATAGAGGGCTATGGTGAAAGAGGAAATGTCTTCCGTTCAAAACTGGAAAGAAGCTTTCTGAGAAACTGCTCTGTGTTCTGTTAATTCATCTCACAGAGTTTCATCTTTCCCTTCAAGAATCCTTTCGCTAAGGCTGTTCTTGTGGAATTGGCAAAGGGATATTTGGAAGCCCTTGGAGGCCTATGGTGAAAAAGGAAACATGTTCCGTTCAAAACTGGAAAGAAGCTTTCTGAGAAACTGCTCCGTGTTCTGTTAATTCATCTCACAGAGTTACATCTTTCCCTTCAAGAAGCCTTTCGCTAAGGCTGTTCTTGTGGAATTGGCAAAGGGATATTTGGAAGTCCATAGAGAGCTATGGTGAAAAAGGAAATATCTTCCGTTCAAAACTGGAAAGAAGCTTTCTGAGAAACTGCTCTGTGTTCTGTGAATTCATCTCACTGAGTTACATCTTTCCCTTCAAGAAGCCTTTCGCTAAGGCTGTTCTTGTGGAATTGGCAAAGGGATATTTGGAAGCCCTTAGACGGCTATGGTGAAAAAGGAAATATCTTACGTTCAAAACTGGAAAGAAGCTTTCTGAGAAACTGCTCTGTGTTCTGTGAATTCATCTCACAGAGTTACATCTTTCCCTTCAGGAAGCCTTTCGCTAAGCCTTTTCTTGTGGAATTGGCAAAGGGATATTTGGAAGCCCAAGGAGGCCTATGGTGAAAAATTAAATATCTTCCGGTCAAAATTGGAAAGAAGCTTTCTGAGAAACTGCTCTGTGTTCTGTTAATTCATCTCACGGAGTTACATCTTTCCTTTAAGAAGCCTTTCGCTAAGGCTGTTCTTGTGGAATTGGCAAAGGTTTATTTGGAAGCCCATAGAGTGCTATGGTGAAAAAGGGAATAACTTCCGTTCAAAACTGGAAAGAAGGCTTCTGAGAAACTTCTCTGTGTTCTGTTAATTCATCTCACAGAGTTACATCTTTCCCTTCAAGAAGCCTTTCGCTAAGGCTGTTCTCGTGGAATTGGCAAAGGGATATTTGGAAGCCCATAGAGGGCTATGGTGAAAAAGGAAATATCTTCCGTTCAAAACTGGAAAGAAGCTTTCTGAGAAACTTCTCTGTGTTCTGTTAATTCATCTCACAGAGTTACATCTTTCCCTTCAAGAAGCCTTTCGCTAAGGCTGTTCTTGTGGAATTGGCAAAGGGATATTTGGAAGCCCATAGACGGCTACGGTGAAAAAGGAAATACCTTCCGTTCAAAACTGGAAAGAAGCTTTCTGAGAAACTGCTCTGTGTCCTGTGAATTCGTCTCACAGAGTTACATCTTTCCCTTCAAGAAACCTTTCGCTAAGGCTGTTCTTGTGGAATTGGCAAAGCGATATTTGGAAGCACATAGGGGGCTATGGTGAAAAAGGAAATATCTTCCGTTCAAAACTGGAAAGAAGCTTTCTGAGAAACAGCTCTGTGTTCTCTGAATTCATCTCACAGAGTTACATCTTTCCCTTCAAGAAGCCTTTCGCTAAGGCTGTTCTTGTGGAATTGGCAAAGGGATATTTGGAAGCCCATAGACGGCTATGGTTAAAAAGGAAAAATCTTCCGTTCAAAACTGGAAAGAAGCTTTCTGAGAAACTGCTCTGTGTTCTGTGAATTCATCTCACAGAGTTACATCTTTCCCTTTAAGAAGCCTTTCTCTAAGGCTGTTCTTGTGGAATTTGCAAAGGGATATTTGGAAGCCCATAGAGGGCTATGGTGAAACAGGAAATATCTTCCGTTCAAAACTGGAAAGAAACTTTCGTAGAAACTTCTCTGTGTCCTGTTAATTCATCTCACAGAGTTACATCTTTCCCTTCAAGAAGACTTTCGCTAAGGCTGTTCTTGTGGAATTGGCAAAGGGATATTTGGAAGCCCATAGAGGGCTATGGTGAAAGAGGAAATGTCTTCCGTTCAAAACTGGAAAGAAGCTTTCTGAGAAACTGCTCTGTGTTCTGTTAATTCATCTCACAGAGTTTCATCTTTCCCTTCAAGAATCCTTTCGCTAAGGCTGTTCTTGTGGAATTGGCAAAGGGATATTTGGAAGCCCTTGGAGGCCTATGGTGAAAAAGGAAACATCTTCCGTTCAAAACTGGAAAGAAGCTTTCTGAGAAACTGCTCCGTGTTCTGTTAATAAATCTCACAGAGTTACATCTTTCCCTTCAAGAAGCCTTTCGCTAAGGCTGTTCTTGTGGAATTGGCAAAGGGATATTTGGAAGTCCATATAGAGCTATGGTGAAAAAGGAAATATCTTCCGTTCAAAACTGGAAAGAAGCTTTCTGAGAAACTGCTCTGTGTTCTGTGAATTCTTCTCACAGAGTTACGTCTTTCCCTTCAAGAAGCCTTTCGCTAAGGCTGTTCTTCTGGAATTGGCAAAGGGATATTTGGAAGCCCATAGAGGGCTATGGTGAAAAAGGAAATATCTTCCGTTCAAAACTGGAAAGAAGCTTTCTGAGAAACTGCTCTGTGTTCTGTTAATTCATCTCACTGAGTTACATCTTTCCCTTCAAGAAGCCTTTCGCTAAGGCTGTTCTTGAGGAATTGGCAAAGGGATATTTGGAATCCCATAGAGGACTATAGTGAAAAAGGAAATATCTTCCGTTCAAAACTGGAAAGAAGCTTTCTGAGAAACTGCTCTGTGTTCTGTTAATTCATCTCACAGAGTTACATCTCTCCCTTCAAGAAGCCTTTCGCTAAGGCTGTTCTTGTGCAATTGTCAAAGGGATATTTGGAAGCCCATTGAAGGCTATGGTGAAAAAGGAAATACCTTCCGTTCAAAAGTGGAAAGCAGCTTTCTGAGAAACTGCTCTGTATTCTGTGAATTCATCTCACAGAGTTACATCTTTCCCTTCCAGAAGCCTTTCGCTAAGGCTGTTCTTGTGGAATGGGCAAAGGGATATTTGGAAGCCCTTAGAGGGCTATGGTGAAAGAGGAAATATCTTCCGTTCAAAACTGGAAAGAAGCTTTCTGAGAAACTGCTCTGTGTTCTGTTAATTCATCTCACAGAGTTACATCTTTCCCTTCAAGAAGCCTTTCGCTAAGGCTGTTCTTGTGGAATTGGCAAAGGGATATTTGGAAGCCCTTAGACGGCTATGGTGAAAAAGGAAATATCTTACGTTCAAAACTGGAAAGAAGCTTTCTGAGAAACTGCTCTGTGTTCTGTGAATTCATCTCACACAGTTTCATCTTTCCCTTCAGGAAGCCTTTCGCTAAGCCTTTTCTTGTGGAATTGGCAAAGGGATATTTGGAAGCCCATGGAGGCCTATGGTGAAAAATTAAATATCTTCCGGTCAAAACTGGAAAGAAGCTTTCTGAGAAACTGCTCTGTGTTCTGTTAATTCATCTCACGGAGTTACATCTTTCCTTTAAGAAGCCTTTCGCTAATGCTGTTCTTGTGGAATTGGCAAAGGTTTATTTGGAAGCCCATAGAGTGCTATGGTGAAAAAGGGAATACCTTCCGTTCAAAACTGGAAAGAAGGCTTCTGAGAAACTTCTCTGTGTTCTGTTAATTCATCTCACAGAGTTACATCTTTCCCTTCAAGAAGCCTTTCGCTAAGGCTGTTCTCGTGGAATTGGCAAAGGGATATTTGGAAGCCCATAGAGGGCTATGGTGAAAAAGGAAATATCTTCCGTTCAAAACTGGAAAGAAGCTTTCTGAGAAACTTCTCTGTGTTCTGTTAATTCATCTCACAGAGTTACATCTTTCCCTTCAAGAAGCCTTTCGCTAAGGCTGTTCTTGTGGAATTGGCAAAGGGATATTTGGAAGCCCATAGACGGCTACGGTGAAAAAGGAAATACCTTCCGTTCAAAACTGGAAAGAAGCTTTCTGAGAAACTGCTCTGTGTCCTGTGAATTCATCTCACAGAGTTACATCTTTCCCTTCAAGAAACCTTTCGCTAAGGCTGTTCTTGTGGAATTGGCAAAGCGATATTTGGAAGCACATAGGGGGCTATGGTGAAAAAGGAAATATCTTCCGTTCAAAACTGGAAAGAAGCTCTATGAGAAACTGCTGTGTGTTCTGTTAATTCATCTCACAGAGTTACATCTTTCCCTTCAAGAAGCCTTTTGCTAAGGCTGTTCTTGTGGAATTGGCAAAGGGATATTTGGAAGCCCATAGAGGGCTATGGTGAAAAAGGAAATATCTTCCGTTCAAAACTGGAAAGAAGCTTTCTGAGAAACTGCTCTGTGTTTTGTTAATTCATCTCACAGAGTTACATCTTTCCCTTCAAGAAGCCTTTCGCAAAGGCTGTTCTTGTGTAATTGGCAAAACGATATTTGGAAGCCCATAGAGGGCTATGGTGAAAAAGGAAATATCTTCCGTTCAAAACTGGAAAGAAGCTTTCTGAGAAACTCCTCTGTGTTCTGTTAATTCATCTCACTGAGTTACATCTTTCCCTTCAAGAAGCCTTTCGCTAAGGCTGTTCTTGTGGAATTGGCAAAGGGATATTTGGAATCCCATAGAGGACTATGGTGAAAAAGGAAATATCTTCCGTTCAAAACTGGAAAGAAGCTTTCTGAGAAACTGCTCTGTGTTCTGTTAATTCATCTCACAGAGTTAAATCTTTCCCTTCAAGAAGCCTTCCGCTAAGGCTGTTCTTGTGCAATTGTCAAAGGGACATTTGGAAGCCCATAGAGGGCTATGGTGAAAAAGGAAAAACCTTCCGTTCAAAAGTGGAAAGCAGCTTTCTGAGAAACTGCTCTGTATTCTGTGAATTCATCTCACAGAGTTACATCTTTCCCTTCCAGAAGCCTTTCGCTAAGGCTGCTCTTGTGGAACGGGCAAAGGGATATTTGGAAGCCCTTAGAGGGCTATGGTGAAAGAGGAAATATCTTCCGTTCAAAACTGGAAATAAGCTTTCTGAGAAACTGCTCTGTGTTCTGTTAATTCATCTCACAGAGTTACATCTTTCCCTTCAAGAAGCCTTTCGCTAAGGCTGTTCTTGTGGAATTGGCAAAGGGATATTTGGAAGCCCATAGAGGGCTATGGTGAAAAAGGAAATATCTTCCGTTCAAAACTGGAAAGAAGCTTTCTGAGAAACTTCTCTGTGTCCTGTTAATTCATATCACAGAATTACAACTTTCCCTTCAAGAAGCCTTTCGCTAAGGCTGTTCTTGTGGAATTGGCAAAGGGATATTTGGAAGCCCATAGAGGGCTATGGTGAAAGAGGAAATATCTTCTGTTCAAAACTGGAAAGAAGCTTTCTGAGAAACTGCTCTGTGTTCTGTTAATTCATCTCACAGAGTTACATCTTTCTCTTAAAGAAGCCTTTCGCTAAGGCTGTTCTTGTGGAATTGGCAAAGGGATATTTGGAAGCCCATAGAGGGCTATAGTGAAAAAGGAAATATCTTCCGTTCAAAACAGGAAAGAAGCTTTATGACAAACTGCTCTGTGTTCTGTGAATTCATCTCACAGAGTTACATCTTTCCCTTCAAGAAGCCTTTCACTAAGGCTGTTCTTGTGGAATTGGCAAAGGGATATTTGGGAGCCCATGGAGGCCTATGGTGAAAAAGGAAATATCTTCCGTTCAAAACTGGAAAGAAGCTTTCTGAGAAACTGCTCTGTGTTCTGTTAATTTATCTCACAGAGTTACATCTTTCCCTTCAAGAAGCCTTTCGCTAAGGCTGTTCTTGTGGAATTGGCATAGATTTATTTGGAAGCCCATAGAGTTCTATGGTGAAAAAGGGAATACCTTCCGTTCAAAACTGGAAAGAAGCCTTCTGAGAAACTTCTCTGTGTTCTGTTAATTCATCTCACAGAGTTACATCTTTCCCTTCAAGAAGCCTTTCGCTAAGGCTGTTCTTGTGGAATTGGCAAAGGGATATTTGGAAGCCCATAGAGGGCTATGGTGAAAACGGAAATATCTTCCGTTCAAAACTGGAAAGAAGCTTTCTGAGAAACTGCTCTGTGTTTTGTGAATTCATCTCACAGAGTTACATCTTTCCCTTCAAGAAGCCTTTCGCTAAGGCTGTTCTTGTGGAATTGGCAAAGGGATATTTGGAAGCCCATAGAGGTCTATGGTGAAAAAGGAAATATCTTCCGTTCAAAACTGGAAAGAAGCTTTCTGAGAAACTGCTCTGTGTTCTGTTAATTCATCTCACAGAGTTACATCTTTCCCTTCAAGAAGCCTTTCGCTAAGGCTGTTCTTGTGGAATTGGCAATGGGATATTTGGAAACCCATGGAGGCCTATGGTGAAAAATTAAATATCTTCCGTTCAAAACTGGAAAGAAGCTTTCTGAGAAACTGCTCTGTGTTCTGTTAATTCATCTCACAGAGTTACATGTTTCCCTTCAAGAAGCCTTTCGCTAAGGCTGTTCTTGTGGAATTGGCAAAGGGATATTTGGAAGCCCATAGAGCGCTATGGTGAAAAAAGAAATATCTTCCGTTCAAAACTGGAAAGAAGCTTTCTGAGAAACTGCTCTGTGTTCTGTTAATTCATCTCACAGAGTTACATCTTTCCCTTCAAGAAGCCTTTCGCTAAGGCTGTTCTTGTGGAATTGGCAAAGGGATATTTGGAAGCCCATAGAGGGCTATGGTGAAAAAGGAAATATCTTCCGTTCAAAACTGGAAAGAAGCTTTCTGAGAAACTGCTCTGTGTTCTGTTAATTTATCTCACAGAGTTACATCTTTCCCTTCAAGAAGCCTTTTGCTAAGGCTGTTCTTGTGGCATTGGCATAGATTTATTTCGAAGCCCATAGAGTGCTATGGTGAAAAAGGGAATACCTTCCGTTCAAAACTGGAAAGAAGCCTTCTGAGAAACTTCTCTGTGTTCTGTTAATTCATCTCACAGAGTTACATCTTTCCCTTCAAGAAGCCTTTCGCTAAGGCTGTTCTTGTGGAATTGGCAAAGGGATATTTGGAAGCCCATAGAGGGCTATGGTGAAAAAGGAAATATCTTCCGTTCAAAAGTGGAAAGAAGCTTTCTGAGAAACAGCTCTGTGTTCTCTGAATTCATCTCACAGAGTTACATCTTTCCCTTCAAGAAGCCTTTCGCTAAGGCTGTTCTTGTGGAATTGGCAAAGGGATATTTGGAAGCCCATAGAGGGCTATTGTGAAAGAGGAAATATCTTCCGTTCAAAACTGGAAAGAAGCTTTCTGAGAAACTGCTCTGTGTTCTGTTAATTCATCTCACAGAGTTACATCTTTCCCTTCAAGAAGCCTTTCGCTAAGGCTGTTCTTGTGGAATTGACAAAGGGATATTTGGAAGCCCATGGAGGCCTATGGTGAAAAAGGAAATATCTTCCGTTCAAAACTGGAAAGAAGCTTTCTGAGAAACTGCTCCGTGTTCTGTTAATTCATCTCACAGAGTTACATCTTTCCCTTCAAGAAGCCTTTCGCTAAGGCTGTTCTTGTGGAATTGGCAAAGGGATATTTGGAAGTCCATAGAGAGCTATGGTGAAAAAGGAAATATCTTCCGTTCAAAACTGGAAAGAAGCTTTCTGAGAAACTGCTCTGTGTTCTGTTAATTCTTCTCACAGAGTTACGTCTTTCCCTTCAAGAAGCCTTTCGCTAAGGCTGTTCTTGTGGAATTGGCAAAGGGATATTTGGAAGCCCATAGAGGGCTATGGTGAAAAAGGAAATATCTTCCGTTCAAAACTGGAAAGAAGCTTTCTGAGAAACTGCTCTGTGTTCTGTTAATTCATCTCACAGAGTTACATCTTTCCCTTCAAGAAGCCTTTCGCTAAGGCTGTTCTTGTGGAATTGGCAAAGGGATATTTGGAAGCCCATAGAGGGCTATGGTGAAAAAGGAAATATCTTCCGTTCAAAACTGGAAAGAAGCTTTCTGAGAAACTGCTCTGTGTTCTGTGACTTCATCTCACAGAGTTACATCTTTCCCTTCAAGAAGCCTTTCGCTAAGGCTGTTCTTGTGGAATTGGCAAAGGGATATTTGGAAGCCCATAGAGGGCTATGGTGAAAAAGGAAATATCTTCCGTTCATAACTGGAAAGAAACTTTCTGAGAAACTGCTCTGTGTTCTGTGAATTCATCTCACAGAGTTATATCTTTCCCTTCAAGAAGCCTTTCGGTAAGGCTGTTCTTGTGGAATTGGCAAAGGGATATTTGGAAGCCCATAGAGGGCTATGGTGAAAAAGGAAATAACTTCCGTTCAAAACTGGAAAGAAGCTTTCTGAGAAACTTCTCTGTGTCCTGTTAATTCATCTCACAGAGTTACATCTTTCCCTTCAAGAAACCTTTCGCTAAGGCTGTTCTTGTGGAATTGGTAAAGCGATATTTAGAAGCCCATAGGGGGCTATGGTGAAAAAGGGAATACATTCCGTTCAAAACTGGAAAGAAGCTTTCTGAGAAACTGCTCTGTGTTCTGTGAATTCACCTCACTGAGTTACATCTTTCCCTTCAAGAAGCCTTTCGCTAAGGCTGTTCTTGTGGAATTGGCAAAGGGATATTTGGAATCCCATAGAGGACTATATTGAAAAAGGAAATATCTTCCGTTCAAAACTGGAAAGAAGCTTTCTGAGAAACTGCTCTGTGTTCTGTTAATTCATCTCACAGAGTTACATCTTTCCCTTCAAGAAGCCTTTCGCTAAGGCTGTTCTTGTGCAATTGTCAAAGGGATATTTGGAAGCCCATAGAGGGCTATGGTTAAAAAGGAAATACCTTCCGTTCAAAAGTGGAATGCAGCTTTCTGAGAAACTGCTCTGTATTCTGTGAATTCATCTCACAGAGTTACATCTTTCCCTTCCAGAAGCCTTTCGCTAAGGCTGTTCTTGTGGAATGGGCAAAGGGATATTTGGAAGCCCTTAGAGGGCTATGGTGAAAGAGGAAATATCTTCCGTTCAAAACTGGAAAGAAGCTTTCTGAGAAACTGCTCTGTGTTCTGTTAATTCATCTCACAGAGTTACATCTTTCCCTTCAAGAAGCCTTTCGCTAAGGCTGTTCTTGTGGAATTGGCAAAGGGATATTTGGAAGCCCTTAGACGGCTATGGTGAAAAAGGAAATATCTTCCGTTCAAAACTGGAAAGAAGCTTTCTGAGAAACTGCTCTGTGTTCTGTTAATTCATCTCACGGAGTTACATCTTTCCTTTAAGAAGCCTTTCGCTAAGGCTGTTCTTGTGGAATTGGCAAAACGATATTTGGAAGCCCATAGAGGGCTATGGTGAAAAAGGAAATATCTTCCGTTCAAAACTGGAAAGAAGCTTTCTGAGAAACTGCTCTGTGTTCTGTTAATTCATCTCACTGAGTTACATCTTTCCCTTCAAGAAGCCTTTCGCTAAGGCTCTTCTTGTGGCATTGGCATAGATTTATTTCGAAGCCCATAGAGTGCTATGGTGAAAAAGCGAATACCTTCCGTTCAAAACTGGAAAGAAGCCTTCTGAGAAACGTCTCTGTGTTCTGTTAATTCATCTCACAGAGTTACATCTTTCCCTTCAAGAAGCCTTTCGCTAAGGCTGTTCTTGTGGAATTGGCAAAGGGATATTTGGAAGCCCATAGAGGGCTATGGTGAAAAAGGAAATATCTTCCGTTCAAAACTGGAAAGAAGCTTTCTGAGAAACAGCTCTGTGTTCTCTGAATTCATCTCACAGAGTTACATCTTTCCCTTCAAGAAGCCTTTAGCTAAGGCTGATCTTGTGGAATTGGCAAAGGGATATTTGGAAGCCCATAGACGGCTATGGTTAAAAAGGAAAAATCTTCCGTTCAAAACTGGAAAGAAGCTTTCTGAGAAACTGCTCTGTGTTCTGTGAATTCATCTCACAGAGTTACATCTTTCCCTTTAAGAAGCCTTTCTCTAAGGCTGTTCTTGTGGAATTTGCAAAGGGATATTTGGAAGCCCATAGAGGGCTATGGTGGAACAGGAAATATCTTCCGTTCAAAACTGGAAAGAAGCTTTCGTAGAAACTTCTCTGTGTCCTGTTAATACATCTCACAGAGTTACATCTTTACCTTCAAGAAGCCTTTCGCTAAGGCTGTTCTTGTGGAATTGGCAAAGGGATATTTGGAAGCCCATAGAGGGCTATGGTGAAAGAGGAAATATCTTCCGTTCAAAACTGGAAAGAAGCTTTCTGAGAAACTGCTCTGTGTTCTGTTAATTCATCTCACAGAGTTACATCTTTCCCTTCAAGAAGGCTTTCGCTAAGGCTGTTCTTGTGGAATTGGCAAAGGGATATTTGGAAGATCTTAGACGGCTATGGTGAAAAAGGAAATATCTTACGTTCAAAACTGGAAAGAAGCCTTCTGAGAAACTGCTCTGTGTTCTGTGAATTCATCTCACAGAGTTACATCTTTCCCTTCAAGAAACCTTTCGCTAAGGCTGTTCTTGTGGAATTGGCAAAGCGATATTTGGAGGCCCATAGGGGGCTATGGTGAAAAAGGAAATATCTTCCGTTCAAAACTGGAAAGAAGCTCTCTGAGAAACTGCTGTGTGTTCTGTTAATTCATCTCACAGAGTTACATCTTTCCCTTCAAGAAGCCTTTCGCTAAGGCTGTTCTTGTGGAATTGGCAAAGGGATATTTGGAAGCCCATAGAGGGCTATGGTGAAAAAGGAAATATCTTCCGTTCAAAACTGGAAAGAAGCTTTCTGAGAAACTGCTCTGTGTTCTGTTAATTCATCTCACAGTGTTACATCTTTCCCTTCAAGAAGCCTTTCGCTAAGGCTGCTCTTGTGGAATGGGCAAAGGGATATTTGGAAGCCCTGAGAGGGCTATGGTGAAAGAGGAAATATCTTCCGTTCAAAACTGGAAAGAAGCATTCTGAGAAACTGCTCTGTGTTCTGTTAATTCATCTCACAGAGTTACAACTTTCCCTTCAAGAAGCCTTTCGCTAAGGCTGTTCTTGTGGAATTGTCAAAGGGATATTTGGAAGCCCTTAGACGGCTATGGTGAAAAAGGAAATATCTTACGTTGAAAACTGGAAAGAAGCTTTCTGAGAAACTGCTCTGTGTTCTGTGAATTCATCTCACAGAGTTACATCTTTCCCTTCAGAAAGCCTTTCGCTAAGGCTGTTCTTGTGGAATTGGCAAAGGGATATTTGGAAGCCCATGGAGGCCTATGGTGAAAAAGGAAATATCTTCCGTTCAAAACTGGAAAGAAGCTTTCTGAGAAACTGCTCTGTGTTCTGTTAATTCATCTCACAGAGTTACATCTTTCCTTTAAGAAGCCTTTCGCTAAGGCTGTTCTTGTGGTATTGGCAGAGGTTTATTTGGAAGCCCATAGAGTGCTATGGTGAAAAAGGGAATACCTTCCGTTCAAAACTGGAAAGAAGCCTTTTGAGAAACTTCTCTGTGTTCTGTTAATTCATCTCACAGAGTTACATCTTTCCCTTCAAGAAGCCTTTCGCTAAGGCTGTTCTTGTGGAATTGGCAAAGGGATATTTGGAAGCCCATAGAGGGCTATGGTGAAAAAGGAAATATCTTCCGTTAAAAACTGGAAAGAAGCTTTCTGAGAAACTGCTCTGTGTTCTGTTAATTTATCTCACAGAGTTACATCTTTCCCTTCAAATAGCCTTTCGCTAAGGCTGTTCTTGTGGAATTGGCATAGATTTATTTGGAAGCCCATAGAGTGCTATGGTGAAAAATGGAATACATTCCGTTCAAAACTGGAAAGAAGCCTTCTGAGAAACTTCTCTGTGTTCTGTTAATTCATCTCCCAGAGTTACATCTTTCCCTTCAAGAAGCCTTTCGCTAAGGCTGTTCTTGTGTAATTGGCAAAGGGATATTTGGAAGCCCATAGAGGGCTATGGTGAAAGAGGAAATATCTTCCGTTCAAAACTGGAAAGAAGCTTTCTGAGAAACTGCTCTGTGTTCTGTTACTTCATCTCACAGAGTTACATCTTTCTCTTAAAGAAGCCTTTCGCTAAGGCTGTTCTTGTGGAATTGGCAAAGGGATATTTGGAAGCCCATAGAGGGCTATGGTGAAAAAGGAAATATCTTCCGTTCAAAACTGGAAAGAAGCTTTATGACAAACTGCTCAGTGTTCTGTTAATTCATCTCACAGAGTTACATCTTTCCTTCAAGAAGCCTTTCGCTAAGGCTGTTCTTGTGGAATTGGCAAAGGGATATTTGGAAGCCCATAGAAGTCTATGGTGAAAAAGGAAATGTCTTCCGTTCAAAACTGGAAAGAAGCTTTCTGAGAAACTGCTCTGTGTTCTGTTAATTCATCTCACAGACTTACATCTTTCTCTTACAGAAGCCTTTCGCTAAGGCTGTTCTTGTGTAATTGGCAAAGGGATATTTCGAAGCCCATAGAGGGCTATGGTGAAAAAGGAAATATCTTCCGTTCAAAACTGGAAAGAAGCTTTCTGAGAAACTGCTCTGTGTTCTGTTAATTCATCTCACAGAGTTACATCTTTCCCTTCAAGAAGCCTTTCGCTAAGGCTGTTCTTGTGGAATTGGCAAAGGGATATTTGGAAGCCCATAGAGCGCTATGGTGAAAAAAGAAATATCTTCCGTTCAAAACTGGAAAGAAGCTTTCTGAGAAACTGCTCTGTGTTCTGTTAATTCATCTCACAGAGTTACATCTTTCCCTTCAAGAAGCCTTTCGCTAAGGCTGTTCTTGTGGAATTGGCAAAGGGATATTTGGAAGCTCATAGAGGGCTATGGTGAAAAAGGAAATATCTTCCGTTCAAAACTGGAAAGCAGCTTTCTGAGAAACTGCTCTGTGTTCTGTTAATTTATCTCACAGAGTTACATCTTTCCCTTCAAGAAGCCTTTCGCTAAGGCTGTTCTTGTGGAATTGGCATAGATTTATTTGGAAGCCCACAGAGTGCTATGTTGAAAAAGGGAATACCTTCCGTTCAAAACTGGAAAGAAGCCTTCTGAGAAACTTCTCTGTGTTCTGTTAATTCCTCTCACAGAGTTACATCTTTCCCTTCAAGAAGCCTTTCGCTAAGGCTGTTCTTCTGGAATTGGCAAAGGGATATTTGGAAGCCCATAGAGGGCTATGGTGAAACAGGAAATATCTTCCGTTCAAAACTGGAAAGAAGCTTTCTGAGAAACTTCTCTGTGTCCTGTTAATTCATCTCACAGAGTTACATCTTTCCCTTGAAGAAGCCTTTCGCTAAGGCTGTTCTTGTGGAATTGGCAAAGGGATATTTGGAAGCCCATAGAGGTCTATGGTGAAAAAGGAAATATCTTCCGTTCAAAACTGGAAAGAAGCTTTCTGAGAAACTGCTCCGTGTTCTGTTAATTCATCTCACAGAGTTACATCTTTCTCTTACAGAAGCCTTTCGCTAAGGCTGTTCTTGTGTAATTGGCAAAGGGATATTTGGAAGCCCATAGAGGGCTATGGTGAAAAAGGAATTATCTTCCGTTCAAAACTGGAAAGAAGCTTTATGACAAACTGCTCTGTGTTCTGTTAATTCATCTCACAGAGTTACATCTTTCCCTTCAAGAAGCCTTTCGCTAAGGCTGTTCTTGTGGAATTGGCAAAGGGATATTTGGAAACCCATGGAGGCCTATGGTGAAAAAGGAAATATCTTCCGTTCAAAACTGGAAAGAAGCTTTCTGAGAAACTGCTCTGTGTTCTGTTAATTCATCTCACAGAGTTACATCTTTCCCTTCAAGAAGCCTTTCGCTAAGGCTGTTCTTGTGGAATTGGCAAAGGGATATTTGGAAGCCCATGGAGGCCTATGGTGAAAAAGGAAATATCTTCCGTTCAAAACTGGAAAGAAGCTTTCTGAGAAACTGCTCTGTGTTCTGTTAATTCATCTCACAGAGTTACATCTTTCCTTTAAGAAGCCTTTCGCTAAGGCTGTTCTTGTGGTATTGGCAGAGGTTTATTTGGAAGCCCATAGAGTGCTATGGTGAAAAAGGGAATACCTTCCGTTCAAAACTGGAAAGAAGCCTTTTGAGAAACTTCTCTGTGTTCTGTTAATTCATCTCACAGAGTTACATCTTTCCCTTCAAGAAGCCTTTCGCTAAGGCTGTTCTTGTGGAATTGGCAAAGGGATATTTGGAAGCCCATAGAGGGCTATGGTGAAAAAGGAAATATCTTCCGTTAAAAACTGGAAAGAAGCTTTCTGAGAAACTGCTCTGTGTTCTGTTAATTTATCTCACAGAGTTACATCTTTCCCTTCAAATAGCCTTTCGCTAAGGCTGTTCTTGTGGAATTGGCATAGATTTATTTGGAAGCCCATAGAGTGCTATGGTGAAAAATGGAATACATTCCGTTCAAAACTGGAAAGAAGCCTTCTGAGAAACTTCTCTGTGTTCTGTTAATTCATCTCCCAGAGTTACATCTTTCCCTTCAAGAAGCCTTTCGCTAAGGCTGTTCTTGTGTAATTGGCAAAGGGATATTTGGAAGCCCATAGAGGGCTATGGTGAAAGAGGAAATATCTTCCGTTCAAAACTGGAAAGAAGCTTTCTGAGAAACTGCTCTGTGTTCTGTTACTTCATCTCACAGAGTTACATCTTTCTCTTAAAGAAGCCTTTCGCTAAGGCTGTTCTTGTGGAATTGGCAAAGGGATATTTGGAAGCCCATAGAGGGCTATGGTGAAAAAGGAAATATCTTCCGTTCAAAACTGGAAAGAAGCTTTATGACAAACTGCTCAGTGTTCTGTTAATTCATCTCACAGAGTTACATCTTTCCTTCAAGAAGCCTTTCGCTAAGGCTGTTCTTGTGGAATTGGCAAAGGGATATTTGGAAGCCCATAGAAGTCTATGGTGAAAAAGGAAATGTCTTCCGTTCAAAACTGGAAAGAAGCTTTCTGAGAAACTGCTCTGTGTTCTGTTAATTCATCTCACAGACTTACATCTTTCTCTTACAGAAGCCTTTCGCTAAGGCTGTTCTTGTGTAATTGGCAAAGGGATATTTCGAAGCCCATAGAGGGCTATGGTGAAAAAGGAAATATCTTCCGTTCAAAACTGGAAAGAAGCTTTCTGAGAAACTGCTCTGTGTTCTGTTAATTCATCTCACAGAGTTACATCTTTCCCTTCAAGAAGCCTTTCGCTAAGGCTGTTCTTGTGGAATTGGCAAAGGGATATTTGGAAGCCCATAGAGCGCTATGGTGAAAAAAGAAATATCTTCCGTTCAAAACTGGAAAGAAGCTTTCTGAGAAACTGCTCTGTGTTCTGTTAATTCATCTCACAGAGTTACATCTTTCCCTTCAAGAAGCCTTTCGCTAAGGCTGTTCTTGTGGAATTGGCAAAGGGATATTTGGAAGCCCATAGAGGGCTATGGTGAAAAAGGAAATATCTTCCGTTCAAAACTGGAAAGCAGCTTTCTGAGAAACTGCTCTGTGTTCTGTTAATTTATCTCACAGAGTTACATCTTTCCCTTCAAGAAGCCTTTCGCTAAGGCTGTTCTTGTGGAATTGGCATAGATTTATTTGGAAGCCCACAGAGTGCTATGTTGAAAAAGGGAATACCTTCCGTTCAAAACTGGAAAGAAGCCTTCTGAGAAACTTCTCTGTGTTCTGTTAATTCCTCTCACAGAGTTACATCTTTCCCTTCAAGAAGCCTTTCGCTAAGGCTGTTCTTCTGGAATTGGCAAAGGGATATTTGGAAGCCCATAGAGGGCTATGGTGAAACAGGAAATATCTTCCGTTCAAAACTGGAAAGAAGCTTTCTGAGAAACTTCTCTGTGTCCTGTTAATTCATCTCACAGAGTTACATCTTTCCCTTGAAGAAGCCTTTCGCTAAGGCTGTTCTTGTGGAATTGGCAAAGGGATATTTGGAAGCCCATAGAGGTCTATGGTGAAAAAGGAAATATCTTCCGTTCAAAACTGGAAAGAAGCTTTCTGAGAAACTGCTCCGTGTTCTGTTAATTCATCTCACAGAGTTACATCTTTCTCTTACAGAAGCCTTTCGCTAAGGCTGTTCTTGTGTAATTGGCAAAGGGATATTTGGAAGCCCATAGAGGGCTATGGTGAAAAAGGAATTATCTTCCGTTCAAAACTGGAAAGAAGCTTTAGTACAAACTGCTCTGTGTTCTGTTAATTCATCTCACAGAGTTACATCTTTCCCTTCAAGAAGCCTTTCGCTAAGGCTGTTCTTGTGGAATTGGCAAAGGGATATTTGGAAACCCATGGAGGCCTATGGTGAAAAAGGAAATATCTTCCGTTCAAAACTGGAAAGAAGCTTTCTGAGAAACTGCTCTGTGTTCTGTTAATTCATCTCACAGAGTTACATCTTTCCCTTCAAGAAGCCTTTCGCTAAGGCTGTTCTTGTGGAATTGGCAAAGGGATATTTGGAAGCCCATAGAGGGCTATGGTGAAAAAGGAAATATCTTCCGTTCAAAACTGGAAAGAAGCTTTCTGAGAAACTGCTCTGTGTTCTGTTAATTTATCTCACAGAGTTACATCTTTCCCTTCAAGAAGCCTTTCGCTAAGGCTGTTCTTGTGGCATTGGCATAGAATTATTTGGAAGCCCATAGAGTGCTATGGTGAAAAAGGGAATACCTTCCATTCAAAACTGGAAAGAAGCCTTCTGAGAAACTTCTCTGTGTTCTGTTAATTCATCTCACAGAGTTACATCTTTCCCTTCAAGAAGCCTTTCGCTAAGGCTGTTCTTGTGGAATTGGCAAAGGGATATTTGGAAGCCCATAGAGGGCTATGGTGAAAAAGGAAATATCTTCCGTTCAAAACTGGAAAGAAGCTTTCTGAGAAACTGCTCTGTGTTCTCTGAATTCATCTCACAGAGTTACATCTTTCCCTTCAAGAAGCCTTTCGCTAAGGCTGTTCTTGTGGAATTGGCAAAGGGATATTTGGAGGCCCATAGACGGCTATGGTTAAAAAGGAAAAATCTTCCGTTCAAAACTGGAAAGAAGCTTTCTGAGAAACTGCTCTGTGTTCTGTGAATTCATCTCACAGAGTTACATCTTTCCCTTTATGAAGCCTTTCTCTAAGGCTGTTCTTGTGGAATTTGCAAAGGGTTATTTGGAAGCCCATAGAGGGCTATGGTGAAACAGGAAATATCTTCCGTTCAAAACTGGAAAGAAACTTTCGTAGAAACTTCTCTGTGTCCTGTTAATTCATCTCACAGAGTTACATCTTTCCCTTCAAGAAGCCTTTCGCTAAGGCTGTTCTTGTGGAATTGGCAAAGGGATATTTGGAAGCCCATAGAGGGCTATGGTGAAAGAGGAAATGTCTTCCGTTCAAAACTGGAAAGAAGCTTTCTGAGAAACTGCTCTGTGTTCTGTTAATTCATCTCACAGAGTTTCATCTTTCCCTTCAAGAATCCTTTCGCTAAGGCTGTTCTTGTGGAATTGGCAAAGGGATATTTGGAAGCCCATGGAGGCCTATGGTGAAAAAGGAAATATCTTCCGTTCAAAACTGGAAAGAAGCTTTCTGAGAAACTGCTCCGTGTTCTGTTAATTCATCTCACAGAGTTACATCTTTCCCTTCAAGAAGCCTTTCGCTAAGGCTGTTGTTGTGGAATTGGCAAAGGGATATTTGGAAGTCCATAGAGAGCTATGGTGAAAAAGGAAATATCTTCCGTTCAAAACTGGAAAGAAGCTTTCTGAGAAACTGCTCTGTGTTCTGTTAATTCTTCTCACAGAGTTACGTCTTTCCCTTCAAGAAGCCTTTCGCTAAGGCTGTTCTTGTGGAATTGGCAAAGGGATATTTGGAAGCCCATAGAGGGCTATGGTGAAAAAGGAAATATCTTCCGTTCAAAACTGGAAAGAAGCTTTCTGAGAAACTGCTCTGTGTTCCGTTAATTCATCGCACAGAGTTACATCTTTCCCTTCAAGAAGCCTTTCGCTAAGGCTGTTCTTGTGGAATTGGCAAAGGGATATTTCGAAGCCAATAGAGGGCTATGGTGAAAAAGGAAATAACTTCCGTTCAAAACTGTAAAGATGCTTTCTGAGAAACTTCTCTGTGTCCTGTTAATTCATCTCACAGAGTTACATCTTTCCCTTCAAGAAACCTTTCGCTAAGGCTGTTCTTGTGGAATTGGCAAAGCGATATTTGGAACCCCTAGGGGGCTATGGTGAAAAAGGGAATACATTCCGTTCAAAACTGGAAAGAAGCTTTTTGAGAAACTGCTCTGTGTTCTGTGAATTCACCTCACTGAGTTACATCTTTCCCTTCAAGAAGCCTTTCGCTAAGTCTGTTCTTGTGGAATTGGCAAAGGGATATTTGGAATCCCATAGAGGACTATATTGAAAAAGGAAATATCTTCCTTTCAAAACGGGAAAGAAGCTTTCTGAGAAACTGCTCTGTGTTCTGCTAATTCATCTCACAGAGTTACATCTTTCCCTTCAAGAAGCCTTTCGCTAAGGCTGTTCTTGTGCAGTTGTCAAAGGGATATTTGGAAGCGCATAGAGGGCTATGGTGAAAAAGGAAATACCTTCCGTTCAAAAGTGGAAAGCAGCTTTCTGAGAAACTGCTCTGTATTCTGTGAATTCATCTCACAGAGTTACATCTTTCCCTTCCAGAAGCCTTTCGCTAAGGCTGTTCTTGTGGAATGGGCAAAGGGATATTTGGAAGCCCTTAGAGGACTATGGTGAAAGAGGAAATATCTTCCGTTCAAAACTGGAAAGAAGCTTTCTGAGAAACTGCTCTGTGTTCTGTTAATTCATCTCACAGAGTTACATCTTTCCCTTCAAGAAGCCTTTCGCTAAGCCTGTTCTTGTGGAATTGGCAAAGGGATATTTGGAAGCCCTTAGACGGCTATGGTGAAAAAGGAAATATCTTACGTTCAAAACTGGAAAGAAGCTTTCTAAGAAACTGCTCTGTGTTCTGTGAATTCATCTCACAGAGTTACATCTTTCCCTTCAGGAAGCCTTTCGCTAAGGCTTTTCTTGTGGAATTGGCAAAGGGATATTTGGAAGCCCATGGAGGCCTATGGTGAAAAATTAAATATCTTCCGTTCAAAACTAGAAAGAAGCTTTCTGAGAAACTGCTCTGTGTTCTGTTAATTCATCTCACGGGGTTACATCTTTCCTTTAAGAAGCCTTTCGCTAAGGCTGTTCTTGTGGAATTGGCAAAGGTTTATTTGGAAGCCCATAGAGTGCTATGGTGAAAAAGGGAATAACTTCCGTTCAAAACTGGAAAGAAGGCTTCTGAGAAACTTGTCTGTGTTCTGTTAATTCATCTCACAGAGTTACATCTTTCCCTTCAAGAAGCCTTTCTCTAAGGCTGTTCTTGTGGAATTTGCAAAGGGATATTTGGAAGCCCTTAGAGGGCTATGGTGAAAAAGGAAATATCTTCCGTTCAAAACTGGAAAGAAGCTTTCTGAGAAACTTCTCTGTGTTCTGTTAATTCATCTCACAGAGTTACATCTTTCCCTTCAAGAAGCCTTTCGCTAAGGCTGTTCTTGTGGAATTGGCAAAGGGATATTTGGAAGCCCATAGACGGCTACGGTGAAAAAGGAAATATCTTCCGTTCAAAACTGGAAAGAAGCTTTCTGAGAAACTGCTCTGTGTCCTGTGAATTCATCTCACAGAGTTACATCTTTCCCTTCAAGAAACCTTTCGCTAAGGCTGTTCTTGTGGAGTTGGCAAAGCGATATTTGGAAGCCCATAGGGGGCTATGGTGAAAAAGGAAATATCTTCCGTTCAAAACTGGAAAGAAGCTCTCTGAGAATCTGCTGTGTGTTCTGTTATTTCATCTCACATAGTTACATCTTTCCCTTCAAGAAGCCTTTTGCTAAGGCTGTTCTTGTGGAATTGGCAAAGGGATATTTGGAAGCCCATAGAGGGCTATGGTGAAAAAGGAAGTATCTTCCGTTCAAAACTTTAAAGAAGCTTTCTGAGAAACTGCTCTGTGTTTTGTTAATTCATCTCACAGAGTTACATCTTTCCCTTCAAGAAGCCTTTCGCAAAGGCTGTTCTTGTGGAATTGGCAAAACGATATATGGAAGCCCATAAAGGGCTATGGTGAAAAAGGAAATATCTTCCGTTCAAAACTGGAAAGAAGCTTTCTGAGAAACTCCTCTGTGTTCTGTTAATTCATCTCACTGAGTTACATCTTTCCCTTCAAGAAGCCTTTCGCTAAGGCTGTTCTTGTGGAATTGGCAAAGGGATATTTGGAATCCCATAGAGGACTATGGTGAAAAAGGAAATATCTTCCGTTCAAAACTGGAAAGAAGCTTTCTGAGAAACTGCTCTGTGTTCTGTTAATTCATCTCACAGAGTTACATCTTTCCCTTCAAGAAGCCTTTCGCTAAGGCTGTTCTTGTGCAATTGTCAAAGGGATATTTGGAAGCCCATAGAGGGCTATGGTGAAAAAGGAAATAGCTTCCGTTCAAAAGTGGAAATCAGCTTTCTGAGAAACTGCTCTGTAGTCTGTGAATTCATCTCACAGAGTTACATCTTTCCCTTCAGAAGCCTTTCGCTAAGGCTGCTCTTGTGGAATGGGCAAAGGGATATTTGGAAGCCCTTAGAGGGCTATGGTGAAAGAGGAAATATCTTCCGTTCAAAACTGGAAAGAAGCTTTCTGAGAAACTGCTCTGTGTTCTGTTAATTCATCTCACAGAGTTACATCTTTCCCTTCAAGAAGCCTTTCGCTAAGGCTGTTCTTGTGGAATTGGCAAAGGGATATTTGGAAGCCCATAGACGGCTATGGTGAAAAAGGAAATATCTTCCGTTCAAAACTGGAAAGAAGCTTTCTGAGAAACTTCTCTGTGTTCTGTTAATTCATCTCACAGAGTTACATCTTTCCCTTCAAGAAGCCTTTCGCTAAGGCTGTTCTTGTGGAATTGGCAAAGGGATATTTGGAAGCCCATAGACGGCTACGGTGAAAAAGGAAATATCTTCCGTTCAAAACTGGAAAGAAGCTTTCTGAGAAACTGCTCTGTGTTCTGTGAATTCATCTCACAGAGTTACATCTTTCCCTTCAAGAAGACTTTCGCTAAGGCTGTTCTTGTGGAATTGGCAAAGGGATATTTGGAAGCCCATAGAGGTCTATGGTGAAAAAGGAAATATCTTCCGTTCAAAACTGGAAAGAAGCTTTCTGAGAAACTGCTCTGTGTTCTGTGAATTCATCTCACAGAGTTACATCTTTCCCTTCAAGAAGCCTTTCGCTAAGGCTGTTCTTGTGGAATTGGCAAAGGGATATTTGGAAGCCCATAGAGGGCTATGGTGAAACAGGAAATATCTTCCGTTCAAAACTGGAAAGAAGCTTTCTGAGAAACTTCTCTGTGTCCTGTTAATTCATCTCACAGAGTTACATCTTTCCCTTCAAGAAGCCTTTCGCTAAGGCTATTCTTGTGGAATTGGCAAAGGGATATTTGGAAGCCCATAGAGGGCTATGGTGAAACAGGAAATATCTTCCGTTCAAAACTGGAAAGAAGCTTTCTGAGAAACTTCTCTGTGTTCCGTTAATTCATCTCCCAGAGTTACATCTTTCTCTTGAAGAAGCCTTTCGCTAAGGCTGTTCTTGTGGAATTGGCAAAGGGATATTTGGAAGCCCATAGAGGGCTATGGTGAAAAAGGAAATATCTTCCGTTCAAAACTGGAAAGAAGCTTTATGACAAACTGCTCTGTGTTCTGTTAATTCATCTCACAGAGTTACATCTTTCCCTTCAAGAAGCCTTTCGCTAAGGCTGTTCTTGTGGAATTGGCAAAGGGATATTTGGAAGCCCATGGAGGCCTATGGTGAAAAAGGAAATATCTTCCGTTCAAAACTGTAAAGAAGCTTTCTGAGAAACTGCTCTGTGTTCTGTCAATTCATCTCACAGAGTTACATCTTTCCCTTCAAGAAACCTATCGCTAAGGCTGTTCTTGTGGAATTGGCAAAGGGATATTTGGAAGCCCATAGAGGGCTATGGTGAAAAAAGAAATATCTTCCGTTCAAAACTGGAAGGAAGCTTTCTGAGAAACTGCTCTGTGTTCTGTTAATTCATCTCACAGAGTTACATCTTTCCCTTCAAAAAGCCTTTCGCTAAGGCTGTTCTTGTGGAATTGGCAAAGGGATATTTGGAAGCCCATAGAGGGCTATGGTGAAAAAGGAAATATCTTCCGTTCAAAACTGGAAAGAAGCTTTCTGAGAAACTGCTCTGTGTTCTGTTAATTTATCTCACAGAGTTACATCTTTCCCTTCAAGAAGCCTTTCGCTAAGGCTGTTCTTGTGGAATTGGCATAGATTTATTTGGAAGCCCATAGAGTGCTATGGTGAAAAAGGGAATACCTTCTGTTCAAAACTGGAAAGAAGCCTTCTGAGAAACTTCTCTGTGTTCTGTTATTTCATCTCACAGAGTTACATCTTTCCCTTCAAGAAGCCTTTCGCTAAGGCTGTTCTTGTGGAATTGGCAAAGGGATATTTGGAAGCCCTTAGAGGGCTATGGTGAAACAGGAAATATCTTCCGTTCAAAACTGGAAAGAAGCTTTCTGAGAAACTTCTCTGTGTCCTGTGAATTCATCTCACAGAGTTACATCTTTCCCTTCCAGAAGCCTTTCGCTAAGGCTGCTCTTGTGGAATGGGCAAAGGGATATTTGGAAGTCCTTAGAGGGCTATGGTGAAAGAGAAAATATCTTCCGTTCAAAACTGGAAAGAAGCTTTCTGAGAAACTTCTCTGTGTTCTGTTAATTCATCTCACAGAGTTACATCTTTCCCTTCAAGAAGCCTTTCGCTAAGGCTGTTCTTGTGGAATTGGCAAAGGGATATTTGGAAGCCCATAGAGGGCTATGGTGAAAAAGGAAATATCTTCCGTTCAAAACTGGAAAGAAGCTTTCTGAGAAACTTCTCTGTGTTCTGTTAATTCATCTCACAGAGTTACATCTTTCCCTTCAAGAAGCCTTTCGCTAAGGCTGTTCTTGTGGAATTGGCAAAGGGATATTTGGAAGCCCATAGACGGCTACGGTGAAAAAGGAAATATCTTCCGTTCAAAACTGGAAAGAAGCTTTCTGAGAAACTGCTCTGTGTTCTGTGAATTCATCTCACAGAGTTACATCTTTCCCTTCAAGAAGCCTTTCGCTAAGGCTGTTCTTGTGGAATTGGCAAAGGGATATTTGGAAGCCCATAGAGGCCTATGGGGAAAAAGGAAATATCTTCCGTTCAAAAGTGGAAAGAAGCTTTCTGAGAAACTGCTCTGTGTTCTGTGAATTCATCTCACAGAGTTACATCTTTCCCTTCAAGAAACCTTTCGCTAAGGCTGTTCTTGTGGAATTCGCGAAGGGATATTTGGAAGCCCATAGAGGTCTATGGTGAAAAAGGAAATATCTTCCGTTCAAAACTGGAAAGAAGCTTTCTGAGAAACTGCTCTGTGTTCTGTGAATTCATCTCACAGAGTTACATCTTTCTCTTACAGAAGCCTTTCGCTAAGGCTGTTCTTGTGGAATTGGCAAAGGGATATTTGGAAGCCCATAGAGGGCTATGGTGAAACAGGAAATATCTTCCGTTCAAAACTGGAAAGAAGCTTTCTGAGAAACTTCTCTGTGTCCTGTTAATTCATCTCACAGAGTTACATCTTTCCCTTCAAGAAGCCTTTCGCTAAGGCTGTTCTTGTGGAATTGGCAAAGGGATATTTGGAAGCCCATAGAGGGCTATGGTGAAAGAGGAAATATCTTCCGTTCAAAACTGGAAAGAAGCTTTCTGAGAAACTTCTCTGTGTTCCGTTAATTCATCTCACAGAGTTACATCTTTCTCTTAAAGAAGCCTTTCGCTAAGGCTGTTCTTGTGGAATTGGCAAAGGGATATTTGGAAGCCCATAGAGGGCTAAGGTGAAAAAGGAAATATCTTCCGTTCAAAACTGGAAAGAAGCTTTATGACAAACTGCTCTGTGTTCTGTTAATTTATCTCACAGAGTTACATCTTTCCCTTCAAGAAGCCTTTCGCTAAGGCTGTTCTTGTGGAATTGGCATAGATTTATTTGGAAGCCCATAGAGTGCTATGGTGAAAAAGGGAATACCTTCTGTTCAAAACTGGAAAGAAGCCTTCTGAGAAACTTCTCTGTGTTCTGTTAATTCATCTCACAGAGTTACATCTTTCCCATCAAGAAGCCTTTCGCTAAGGCTGTTCTTGTGGAATTGGCAAAGGGATATTTGGAAGCCCTTAGAGGGCTATGGTGAAACAGGAAATATCTTCCGTTCAAAACTGGAAAGAAGCTTTCTGAGAAACTTCTCTGTGTCCTGTGAATTCATCTCACAGAGTTACATCTTTCCCTTCCAGAAGCCTTTCGCTAAGGCTGCGCTTGTGGAATGGGCAAAGGGATATTTGGAAGCCCTTAGAGGGCTATGGTGAAAGAGAAAATATCTTCCGTTCAAAACTGGAAAGAAGCTTTCTGAGAAACTGCTCTGTGTTCTGTTAATTCATCTCACAGAGTTACATCTTTCCCTTCAAGAAGCCTTTCGCTAAGGCTGTTCTTGTGGAATTGGCAAAGGGATATTTGGAAGCCCATAGAGGGCTATGGTGAAAAAGGAATTATCTTCCGTTCAAAACTGGAAAGAAGCTTTCTGAGAAACTTCTCTGTGTTCTGTTAATTCATCTCACAGAGTTACATCTTTCCCTTCAAGAAGCCTTTCGCTAAGGCTGTTCTTGTGGAATTGGCAAAGGGATATTTGGAAGCCCATAGACGGCTACGGTGAAAAAGGAAATATCTTCCGTTCAAAACTGGAAAGAAGCTTTCTGAGAAACTGCTCTGTGTTCTGTGAATTCATCTCACAGAGTTACATCTTTCCCTTCAAGAAGCCTTTCGCTAAGGCTGTTCTTGTGGAATTGGCAAGGGATATTTTGAAGCCCATAGAGGCCTAAGGGGAAAAAGGATATATCTTCCGTTCAAAAGTGGAAAGAAGCTTTCTGAGAAACTGCTCTGTGTTCTGTGAATTCATCTCACAGAGTTACATCTTTCCCTTCAAGCAACCTTTCGCTAAGGCTGTTCTTGTGGAATTCGCGAAGGGATATTTGGAAGCCCATAGAGGTCTATGGTGAAAAAGGAAATATCTTCCCTTCAAAACTGGAAAGAAGCTTTCTGAGAAACTGCTCTGTGTTCTGTGAATTCATCTCACAGAGTTACATCTTTCCCTTCAAGAAGCCTTTCGCTAAGGCTGTTCTTGTGGAATTGGCAAAGGGATATTTGGAAGCCCATAGAGGGCTATGGTGAAAAAGGAAATATCTTCCGTTCAAAACTGGAAAGAAGCTTTCTGAGAAACTGCTCTGTGTTCTGTTAATTCATCTCACAGAGTTACATCTTTCCCTTCAAGAAGCCTTTCGCTAAGGCTGTTCTTGTGGAATTGGCAAAGGGATATTTGGAAGCCCATAGAGGGCTATGGTGAAAAAGGAAATATCTTCCGTTCAAAACTGGAAAGAAGCTTTCTGAGAAACTGGTCTGTGTTTTGTTAATTCATCTCACAGAGTTACATCTTTCCCTTCAAGAAGCCTTTCGCAAAGGCTGTTCTTGTGGAATTGGCAAAGCGATATTTGGAAGCCCATAGAGGGCTATGGTGAAAAAGGAAATATCTTCCGTTCAAAACTGGAAAGAAGCTTTCTGAGAAACTGCTCTGTGTTCTGTTAATTCATCTCACAGAGTTACATCTTTCCCTTCAAGAAGCCTTTCGCTAAGGCTGTTCTTGTGCAATTGTCAAAGGGATATTTGGAAGCCCATAGAGGGCTATGGTGAAAAAGGAAATACCTTCCGTTCAAAAGTGGAAAGCAGCTTTCTGAGAAACTGCTCGGTATTCTGTGAATTCATCTCAAAGAGTTACATCTTTCCCTTCAAGAAGCCTTTCGCTAAGGCTGTTCTTGTGGAATTGGAAAAGGGATATTTGGAAGCCCATAGAGGGCTATGGTGAAAAAGGAAATATCTTCCGTTCAAAACTGGAAAGAAGCTTTCTGAGAAACTTCTCTGTGTTCTGTTAATTCATCTCAAAGAGTTACATCTTTCCCTTCAAGAAGCCTTTCGCTAAGGCTGTTCTTGTGGAATTGGCAAAGGGATATTTGAAAGCCCATAGACGTCTATGGTGAAAAAGGAAATATCTTCCGTTCAAAAGTGGAAAGAAGCTTTCTGAGAAACTGCTCTGTGTTCTGTGAATTCATCTCACAGAGTTACATCTTTCCCTTCAAGAAGCCTTTCGCTAAGGCTGTTCTTGTGGAATTGGCAAAGGGATATTTGGAAGCCCATAGAGGGCTATGGTGAAAAAGGAAATATCTTCCGTTCAAAACTGGAAAGAAGCTTTCTGAGAAACTGCTCTGTGTTCCGTTAATTCATGTCACAGAGTTACATCTTTCCCTTCAAGAAGCCTTTCGCTAAGGCTGTTCTTGTGGAATTGGCAAAGGGATATTTGGAAGCCCATAGAGGGCTATGGTGAAAAAGGAAATATCTTCCGTTCAAAACTGGAAAGAAGCTTTCTGAGAAACTGCTCTGTGTTCTGTTAATTCATCTCACAGAGTTACATCTTTCCCTTCAAGAAGCCTTTCGCTAAGGCTGTTCTTGTGGAATTGGCAAAGGGATATTTGGAAGCCCATAGAGGCCTATGGGGAAAAAGGAAATATCTTCCGTTCAAAAGTGGAAAGAAGCTTTCTGAGAAACTGCTCTGTGTTCTGTGAATTCATCTCACAGAGTTACATCTTTCCCTTCAAGAAACCTTTCGCTAAGGCTGTTCTTGTGGAATTCGCGAAGGGATATTTGGAAGCCCATAGAGGTCTATGGTGAAAAAGGAAATATCTTCCGTTCAAAACTGGAAAGAAGCTTTCTGAGAAACTGCTCTGTGTTCTGTGAATTCATCTCACAGAGTTCCATCTTTCCCTTCAAGAAGCCTTTCGCTAAGGCTGTTCTTGTGGAATTGGCAAAGGGATATTTGGAAGCCCATAGAGGGCTATGGTGAAACAGGAAATATCTTCCGTTCAAAACTGGAAAGAAGCTTTCTGAGAAACTTCTCTGTGTCATGTTAATTCATCTCACAGAGTTACATCTTTCCCTTCAAGAAGCCTTTCGCTAAGGCTGTTCTTGTGGAATTGGCAAAGGGATATTTGGAAGCCCATAGAGGGCTATGGTGAAAGAGGAAATATCTTCCGTTCAAAACTGGAAAGAAGCTTTCTGAGAAACTTCTCTGTGTTCCGTTAATTCATCTCACAGAGTTACATCTTTCTCTTAAAGAAGCCTTTCGCTAAGGCTGTTCTTGTGGAATTGGCAAAGGGATATTTGGAAGCCCATAGAGGGCTATGGTGAAAAAGGAAATATCTTCCGTTCAAAACTGGAAAGAAGCTTTATGACAAACTGCTCTGTGTTCTGTTAATTTATCTCACAGAGTTACATCTTTCCCTTCAAGAAGCCTTTCGCTAAGGCTGTTCTTGTGGAATTGGCATAGATTTATTTGGAAGCCCATAGAGTGCTATGGTGAAAAAGGGAATACCTTCTGTTCAAAACTGGAAAGAAGCCTTCTGAGAAACTTCTCTGTGTTCTGTTAATTCATCTCACAGAGTTACATCTTTCCCTTCAAGAAGCCTTTCGCTAAGGCTGTTCTTGTGGAATTGGCAAAGGGATATTTGGAAGCCCTTAGAGGGCTATGGTGAAACAGGAAATATCTTCCGTTCAAAACTGGAAAGAAGCTTTCTGAGAAACTTCTCTGTGTCCTGTGAATTCATCTCACAGAGTTACATCTTTCCCTTCCAGAAGCCTTTCGCTAAGGCTGCTCTTGTGGAATGGGCAAAGGGATATTTGGAAGCCCTTAGAGGTCTATGGTGAAAAAGGAAATATCTTCCGTTCAAAACTGGAAAGAAGCTTTCTGAGAAACTCCTCTGTGTTCTGTGAATTCATCTCACAGAGTTACATCTTTCCCTTCAAGAAGCCTTTCGCTAAGGCTGTTCTTGTGGAATTGGCAAAGGGATATTTGGAAGCCCATAGAGGGCTATGGTGAAACAGGAAATATCTTCCGTTCAAAACTGGAAAGAAGCTTTCTGAGAAACTTCTCTGTGTCCTGTTAATTCATCTCACAGATTTACATCTTTCCTTCAAGAAGCCTTTCGCTAAGGCTGTTCTTATGGAATTGGCAAAGGGATATTTGGAAGCCCATGGAGGCCTATGGTGAAAAAGAAAATATCTTCCGTTCAAAACTGGAAAGAAGCTTTCTGAGAAACTGCTCCGTGTTCTGTTAATTCATCTCACAGAGTTACATCTTTCCCTTCAAGAAGCCTTTCGATAAGGCTGTTCTTGTGGAATTGGCAAAGGGATATTTGGAAGCCCATAGAGGTCTATGGTGAAAAAGGAAATATCTTCCGTTCAAAACTGGAAAGAAGCTTTCTGAGAAACTGCTCTGTGTTCTGTTAATTCATCTCACAGAGTTACATCTTTCTCTTACAGAAGCCTTTCGCTAAGGCTGTTCTTGTGTAATTGGCAAAGGGATATTTGGAAGCCCAATAGAGGGCTATGGTGAAAAAAGAAATATCTTCCGTTCAAAACTGGAAAGAAGCTTTCTGAGAAACTGCTCTGTGTTCTGTTAATTCATCTCACAGAGTTACATCTTTCCAATCAAGAAGCCTTTCGCTAAGACTGTTCTTGTGGAATTGGCAAAGGGATATTTGGAAGCCCATAGAGGGCTATGGTGAAAAAGGAAATATCTTCCGTTCAAAACTGGAAAGAAGCTTTCTGAGAAACTGCTCTGTGTTCTGTTAATTTATCTCACAGAGTTACATCTTTCCCTTCAAGAAGCCTTTCGCTAAGGCTGTTCTTGTGGAATTGGAAAAGGGATATTTGGAGGCCCATAGAGGGCTATGGTGAAAAAGGAAATATCTTCCGTTCAAAACTGGAAAGAAGCTTTCTGAGAAACTTCTCTGTGTTCTGTTAATTCATCTCACAGAGTTACATCTTTCCCTTCAAGAAGCCTTTCGCTAAGGCTGTTCTTGTGGAATTGGCAAAGGGATATTTGGAAGCCCATAGAGGCCTATGGGGAAAAAGGAAATATCTTCCGTTCAAAAGTGGAAAGAAGCTTTCTGAGAAACTGCTCTGTGTTCTGTGAATTCATCTCACAGAGTTACATCTTTCCCTTCAAGAAGTCTTTCGCTAAGGCTGTTCTTGTGGAATTGGCAAAGGGATATTTGCAATCCCATAGACGGCTACGGTGAAAAAGGAAATATCTTCCGTTCAAAACTGGAAAGAAGCTTTCTGAGAAACTTCTCTGTGTCCTGTTAATTCATCTCACAGAGTTACATCTTTCCCTTCAAGAAGCCTTTCGCTAAGGCTGTTCTTGTGGAATTGGCAAAGGGATATTTGAAAGCCCATAGACGTCTATGTTGAAAAAGGAAATATCTTCCGTTCAAAAGTGGAAAGAAGCTTTCTGAGAAACTGCTCTGTGTTCTGTGAATTCATCTCACAGAGTTACATCTTTCCCTTCAAGAAGCCTTTCGCTAAGGCTCTTCTTGTGGAATTGGCAAAGGGATATTTGGAAGCCCATAGAGGGCTATGGTGAAAAAGGAAATATCTTCCGTTCAAAACTGGAAAGAAGCTTTCTGAGAAACTGCTCTGTGTTCCGTTAATTCATCTCACAGAGTTACATCTTTCCCTTCAAGAAGCCTTTCGCTAAGGCTGTTCTTGTGGAATTGGCAAATGGATATTTGGAAGCCCATAGAGGGCTATGGTGAAAAAGGAAATATCTTCCGTTCAAAACTGGAAAGAAGCTTTCTGAGAAACTGCTCTGTGTTCTGTTAATTCATCTCACAGAGTTACATCTTTCCCTTCAAGAAGCCTTTCGCTAAGGCTGTTCTTGTGGAATTGGCAAAGGGATATTTGGAAGCCCATGGAGGCCTATGGTGAAAAAGGAAATATCTTCCGTTTAAAACTGGAAAGAAGCTTTCTGAAAAACTGCTCTGTGTTCTGTGAATTCATCTCACAGAGTTACATCTTTCCTTTAAGAAGCCTTTCGCTAAGGCTGTTCTTGTGGAATTGGCAAAGGTTTATTTGGAAGCCCATAGAGTGCTATGGTGAAAAAGGAAATATCTTCCGTTCAAAACTGGAAAGAAACTTTCTGAGAAACTGCTCTGTGTTCTGTTAGTTCATCTCACAGAGTTACATCTTTCCCTTCAAGAAGCCTTTCGCTAAGGCTGTTCTTGTGGAATTGGCAAAGGGATATTTGGAAGACCATAGAGAGCTATGGTGAAAAAGGAAATATCTTCCGTTCAAAACTGGAAAGAAGCTTTCTGAGTAACTGCTGTGTGTTCTGTTAATTCTTCTCACAGAGTTACATCTTTCCCTTCAAAAAGCCTTTCGCTAAGGCTGTTCTTGTGGAATTGGCAAAGGGATATTTGGAAGCCCTTAGACGGCTATGGTGAAAAAGGAAATATCTTCCGTTCAAAACTGGAAAGAAGCTTTCTGAGAAACTGCTCTGTGTTCTGTGAATTCATCTCACAGAGTTACATCTTTCCCTTAAGGAAGCCTTTCGCTAAGGCTGTTCTTGTGGAATTGGCAAAGGGATATTTGGAAGCCGATGGAGGCCTATGGTGAAAAAGGAAATATCTTCCGTTCAAAACTGGAAAGAAGCTTTCCGAGAAACTGCTCTGTGTTCTGTTAATTCATCTCACGGAGTTACATCTTTCCTTTAAGAAGCCTTTCCCTAAGGCTGTTCTTGTGGAATTGGCAAAAGTTTATTTCGAAGCCCATAGAGTGCTACGGTGAAAAAGGGAATACCTTCCGTTCAAAACTGAAAAGAAGGCTTCTGAGAAACTTCTCTTTGTTCTGTTAATTCATCTCACAGAGTTACATCTTTCCCTTCAAGAAGCCTTTCGCTAAGGCTGTTCTTGTGGAATTGGCAAAGGGATATTTGGAAGCCCATAGAGCGCTATGGTGAAAAAGGAAATATCTTCCGTTCAAAACTGGAAAGAAGCCTTCTGAGAAACTTCTCTGTGTTCTGTTAATTCATCTCACAGAGTTACATCTTTCCCTTCAAGAAGCCTTTCGCTAAGGCTGTTCTTGTGGAATTGGCAAAGGGATATTTGGAAGCCCATAGACGGCTACGGTGAAAAAGGAAATATCTTCCGTTCAAAACTGGAAAGAAGCTTTCTGAGAAACTGCTCTGTGTCCTGTGAATTCATCTCACAGAGTTACATCTTTCCCTTCAAGAAACCTTTCGCTAAGGCTGTTCTTGTGGAATTGGCAAAGCGATATTTGGAAGCCCATAGGGGGCTATGGTGAAAAAGGAAATATCTTCCGTTCAAAACTGGAAAGAAGCTCTCTGAGAAACTTCTGTGTGTTCTGTTAATTCATCTCACAGAGTTACATCTTTCCCTTCAAGAAGCCTTTTGCTAAGGCTGTTCTTGTGGAATTGGCAAAGGGATATTTGGAAGCCCATAGAGGGCTATGGTGAAAAAGGAAATATCTTCCGTTCAAAACTGGAAAGAAGCTTTCTGAGAAACTGCTCTGTGTTCTGTTAATTCATCTCACAGAGTTACATCTTTCCCTTCAAGAAGCCTTTCGCTAAGGCTGTTCTTGTGGAATTGGCAAAGGGATATTTGGAAGCCCATAGAGGGCTATGGTGAATAAGGAAATATCTTCCGTTCAAAACTGGAAAGAAGCTTTCTGAGAAACTGGTCTGTGTTTTGTTAATTCATCTCACAGAGTTACATCTTTCCATTCAAGAAGCCTTTCGCAAAGGCTGTTCTTGTGGAATTGGCAAAGCGATATTTGGAAGCCCATAGAGGGCTATGGTGAAAAAGGAAATATCTTCCGTTCAAAACTGGAAAGAAGCTTTCTGAGAAACTGCTCTGTGTTCTGTTAATTCAACTCACTGTGCTACATCTTTCCCTTCAAGAAGCCTTTCGCTAAGTCTGTTCTTGTGGAATTGGCAAAGGGATATTTGGAATCCCATAGAGGACTATGGTGAAAAAGGAAATATCTTCCTTTCAAAACTGGAAAGAAGCTTTCTGAGAAACTGCTCTGTGTTCTGTCAATTCATCTCACAGAGTTACATCTTTCCCTTCAAGAAGCCTTTCGCTAAGGCTGTTCTTGTGGAATTGGCAAAGGGATATTTGGAAGCCCATAGAGGGCTATGGTGAAAAAGGTAATACCTTCCGTTCAAAAGTGGAAAGCAGCTTTCTGAGAAACTGCTCGGTATTCTGTGAATTCATCTCACTGAGTTACATCTTTCCCTTCCAGAAGCCTTTCGCTAAGGCTGTTCTTGTGGAATTTGCAAAAGGATATTTGGAAGCCCATGGAGGCCTATACTGAAAAAGGAAATATCTTCCTTTCAAAACTGGAAAGAAGCTTTCTGAGAAACTGCTCTGTGTTCTGTTAATTCATCTCACGGAGTTACATCTTTCCTTTAAGAAGCCTTTCGCTAAGGCTGTTCTTGTGGAATTGGCAAAGGTTTATTTTGAAGCCCATAGAGGGCTATGGTGAAAAAGGAAATATCTTCCGTTCAAAACTGGAAAGAAGCTTTCTGAGAAACTTCTCTGTGTTCTGTGAATTCATCTCACAGAGTTACATCTTTCCCTTCAAGAAGCCTTTCGCTAAGGCTGTTCTTGTGGAATTGGCAAAGGGATATTTGGAAGCCCATAGACGGCTACGGTGAAAAAGGAAATATCTTCCGTTCAAAACTGGAAAGAAGCTTTCTGAGAAACTGCTCTGTGTCCTGTGAATTCATCTCACAGAGTTACATCTTTCCCTTCAAGAAACCTTTCGCTAAGGCTGTTCTTGTGGAATTGGCAAAGCGATATTTGGAAGCCCATAGGGGGCTATGGTGAAAAAGGAAATATCTTCCGTTCAAAACTGGAAAGAAGCTCTCTGAGAAACTGCTGTGTGTTCTGTTAATTCATCTCACAGAGTTACATCTTTCCCTTCAAGAAGCCTTTTGCTAAGGCTGTTCTTGTGGAATTGGCAAAGGGATATTTGGAAGCCCATAGAGGTCTATGGTGAAAAAGGAAATATCTTCCGTTCAAAACTGGAAAGAAGCTTTCTGAGAAACTGCTCTGTGTTCTGCTAATTCATCTCACAGAGTTACATCTTTCCCTTCAAGAAGCCTTTCGCTAAGGCTGTTCTTGTGGAATTGGCAAAGGGATATTTGGAAGCCCATAGAGGGCTATGGTGAAAAAGGAAATATCTTCCGTTCAAAACTGGAAAGAAGCTTTCTGAGAAACTGGTCTGTGTTTTGTTAATTCATCTCACAGAGTTACATCTTTCCCTTCAAGAAGCCTTTCGCAAAGGCTGTTCTTGTGGAATTGGCAAAGCGATATTTGGAAGCCCATAGAGGGCTATGGTGAAAAAGGAAATATCTTCCGTTCAAAACTGGAAAGAAGCTTTCTGAGAAACTGCTCTGTGTTCCGTTAATTCATCTCACTGAGTTACATCTTTCCCTTCAAGAAGCCTTTCGCTAAGGCTGTTCTTGTGGAATTGGCAAAGGGATATTTGGAATCCCATAGAGGACTATGGTGAAAAAGGAAATATCTTCCGTTGAAAACTGGAAAGAAGCTTTCTGAGAAACTGCTCTGTGTTCTGTTAATTCATCACACAGAGTTACATCTTTCCCTTCAAGAAGCCTTTCGCTAAGGCTGTTCTTGTGCAATTGTCAAAGGGATATTTGGAAGCCCATAGAGGGCTATGGTGAAAAAGGAAATACCTTCCGTTCAAAAGTGGAAAGCAGCTTTCTGAGAAACTGCTCTGTATTCTGTGAATTCATCTCACAGAGTTACATCTTTCCCTTCCAGAAGCCTTTCTGTAAGGCTGCTCTTGTGGAATGGGCAAAGGGATATTTGGAAGCCCTTAGAGGGCTATGGTGAAAGAGGAAATATCTTCCGTTCAAAACTGGAAAGAAGCTTTCTGAGAAACTGCTCTGTGTTCTGTTAATTCATCTCACAGAGTTACATCTTTCCCTTCAAGAAGCCTTTCGCTAAGGCTGTTCTTGTGGAATTGGCAAAGGGATATTTGGAAGCCCATGGAGGCCTATGGTGAAAAAGGAAATATCTTAAGTTCAAAACTGGAAAGAAGCTTTCTAAGAAACTGCTCTGTGTTCTGTTAATTCATCTCACAGAGTTACATCTTTCCTTTAAGAAGCCTTTCGCTAAGGCTGTTCTTGTGGAATTGGCAGAGGTTTATTTGGAAGCCTATAGAGTGCTATGGTGAAAAAGGGAATACCTTCCGTTCAAAACTGGAAAGAAGCCTTTTGAGAAACTTCTCTGTGTTCCGTAAATTCATCTCACAGAGTTACATCTTTCCCTTCAAGAAGCCTTTCGCTAAGGCTGTTCTTTTGGAATTGGAAAAGGGATATTTGGAAGCCCATAGAGGGCTATGGTGAAAAAGGAAATATCTTCCGTTCAAAACTGGAAAGAAGCTTTCTGAGAAACTGCTCTGTGTTCCGTTAATTCATCTCACAGAGTTACATCTTTCCCTTCAAGAAGCCTTTCGCTAAGGCTGTTCTTGTGGAATTGGCAAAGGGATATTTGCAAGCCCATAGAGGTCTATGGTGAAAAAAGAAATATCTTTCGTTCAAAACTGGAAAGAAGCTTTCTGAGAAACTGCTCTGTGTTCTGTTAATTCATCTCACAGAGTTACATCTTTCTCTTACAGAAGCCTTTCGCTAAGGCTGTTCTTGTGTAATTGGCAAAGGGATATTTGGAAGCCCATAGAGGGCTATGGTGAAAAAGGAAATATCTTCCGTTCAAAACTTTAAAGAAGCTTTATGACAAACTGCTCTGTGTTCTGTTAATTCATCTCACGGAGTTACATCTTTCCCTTCAAGAAGCCTTTCGCTAAGGCTGTTCTTGTGGAATTGGCAAAGGGATATTTGGAAACCCATGGAGGCCTATGGTGAAAAAGGAAATATCTTCCGTTCAAAACTGGAAAGAAGCTTTCTGAGAAACTGCTCTGTGTTCTGTTAATTCATCTCACAGAGTTACATCTTTCCCTTCAAGAAGCCTTTCGCTAAGGCTGTTCTTGTGGAATTGGCAAAGTGATATTTGGAAGCCCATAGAGGGCTATGGTGAAAAAAGGAATATCTTCCGTTCAAAACTGGAATGAAACTTTCTGAGAAACTGCTCTGTGTTCTGTTAATTCATCTCACAGAGTTACATCTTTCCCTTCAAGAAGCCTTTCGCTAAGGCTGTTCTTGTGGCATTGGCATAGAATTATTTGGAAGCCCATAGAGTGCTATGGTGAAAAAGGGAATACCTTCCGTTCAAAACTGGAAAGAAGCTTTCTGAGACACTGGTCTGTGTTTTGTTAATTCATCTCACAGAGTTACATCTTTCCCTTCAAGAAGCCTTTCGCAAAGGCTGTTCTTGTGGAATTGGCAAAGCGATATTTGGAAGCCCATAGAGGGCTATGGTGAAAAAGGAAATAGCTTCCGTTCAAAACTGGAAAGAAGCTTTCTGAGAAACTGCTCTGTGTTCTTTTAATTCATCTCACAGAGTTACATCTTTCCCTTCAAGAAGCCTTTCGCTAAGGCTGTTCTTGTGGAATTGGCAAAGGGATATTTGGAAGCCCATAGAGGCCTATGGGGAAAAAGGAAATATCTTCCGTTCAAAAGTGGAAAGCAGCTTTCTGAGAAACTGCTCTGTGTTCTGTGAATTCATCTCACAGAATTATATCTTTCCCTTCAAGAAGTCTTTCGCTAAGGCTGTTCTTGTGGAATTGGCAAAGGGATATTTGCAATCCCATAGACGGCTGCGGTGAAAAAGGAAATATCTTCCGTTCAAAACTGGAAAGAAGCTTTCTGAGAAACTTCTCTGTGTCCTGTTAATTCATCTCACAGAGTTACATCTTTCCCTTCAAGAAGCCTTTCGCTAAGGCTGTTCTTGTGGAATTGGCAAAGGGATATTTGAAAGCCCATAGACGTCTATGGTGAAAAAGGAAATATCTTCCGTTCAAAAGTGGAAAGAAGCTTTCTGAGAAACTGCTCTGTGTTCTGTGAATTCATCTCACAGAGTTACATCTTTCCCTTCAAGAAGCCTTTCGCTAAGGCTGTTCTTGTGGAATTGGCAAAGGGATATTTGGAAGCCCATAGAGGGCTATGGTGAAAAAGGAAATATCTTCCGTTCAAAACTGGAAAGAAGGTTTCTGAGAAACTGCTCTGTGTTCCGTTAATTCATCTCACAGAGTTACATCTTTCCCTTCAAGAAGCCTTTCGCTAAGGCTGTTCTTGTGGAATTGGCAAAGGGATATTTGGAAGCCCATAGAGGGCTATGGTGAAAAAGGAAATATCTTCCGTTCAAAACTGGAAAGAAGCTTTCTGAGAAACTGCTCTGTGTTCTGTTAATTCATCTCACAGAGTTACATCTTTCCCTTCAAGAAGCCTTTCGCTAAGGCTGTTCTTGTGCAATTGTCAAAGGGATATTTGGAAGCCCATAGAGGGCTATGGTGAAAAAGGAAATACCTTCCGTTCAAAAGTGGAAAGCAGCTTTCTGAGAAACTGCTCTGTATTCTGTGAATTCATCTCACAGAGTTACATCTTTCCCTTCCAGAAGCCTTTCGCTAAGGCTGCTCTTGTGGAATGTGCAAAGGGATATTTGGAAGCCCTTAGAGGGCTATGGTGAAAGAGGAAATATCTTCCGTTCAAAACTGGAAAGAAGCTTTCTGAGAAACTGGTCTGTGTTCTGTTAATTCATCTCACAGAGTTACATCTTTCCCTTCAAGAAGCCTTTCGCTAAGGCTGTTCTTGTGGAATTGTCAAAGGGATATTTGGAAGCCCTTAGACGGCTATGGTGAAAAAGGAAATATCTTACGTTCAAAACTGGAAAGAAGCTTTCTGAGAAACTGCTCTGTGTTCTGTGAATTCATCTCACAGAGTTACATCTTTCCCTCCAGGAAGCCTTTCGCTAAGGCTGTTCTTGTGGAATTGGCAAAGGGATATTTGGAAGCCCATGGAGGCCTATGGTGAAAAAGGAAATATCTTCCGTTCAAAACCGGAAAGAAGCTTTCTGAGAAACTGCTCTGTGTTCTGTTAATTCATCTCATAGAGTTACATCTTTCCTTTAAGAAGCCTTTCGCTAAGGCTGTTCTTGTGGAATTGGCAGAGGTTTATTTGGAAGCCCATAGAGTGTTATGGTGAAAAAGGGAATACCTTCCGTTCAAAACTGGAAAGAAGCCTTTTGAGAAACTTCTCTGTGTTCTGTTAATTCATCTCACAGAGTTACATCTTTCCCTTCAAGAAGCCTTTCGCTAAGGCTGTTCTTGTGGAATTGGAAAAGGGATATTTGGAAGCCCATAGAGGGCTATGGTGAAAAAGGAAATATCTTCCGTTCAAAACTGGAAAGAAGCTTTCTGAGAAACTGCTCTGTGTTCTGTGAATTCATCTCACAGAGTTACATCTTTCCCTTCAAGAAGCCTTTCGCTAAGGCTGTTCTTGTGGAATTGGCAAAGGGATATTTGGAAGCCCATAGAGGGCTATGGTGAAAAAGGAAATATCTTCCGTTCAAAACTGGAAAGAAGCTTTCTGAGAAACTGCTCTGTGTTCCGTTAATTCATCTCACAGAGTTACATCTTTCCCTTCAAGAAGCCTTTCGCTAAGGCTGTTCTTGTGGAATTGGCAAAGGGATATTTGGAAGCCCATAGAGGGCTATGGTGAAAAAGGAAATATCTTCCGTTCAAAACTGGAAAGAAGCTTTCTGAGAAACTGCTCTGTGTTCTGTTAATTCATCTCACAGAGTTACATCTTTCCCTTCAAGAAGCCTTTCGCTAAGGCTGTTCTTGTGGAATTGGCAAAGGGATATTTGGAAGCCCATGGAGGCCTATGGTGAAAAAGGAAATATCTTCCGTTTAAAACTGGAAAGAAGCTTTCTGAAAAACTGCTCTGTGTTCTGTGAATTCATCTCACAGAGTTACATCTTTCCTTTAAGAAGCCTTTCGCTAAGGCTGTTCTTGTGGAATTGGCAAAGGTTTATTTGGAAGCCCATAGAGTGCTATGGTGAAAAAGGAAATATCTTCCGTTCAAAACTGGAAAGAAACTTTCTGAGAAACTGCTCTGTGTTCTGTTAATTCATCTCACAGAGTTACATCTTTCCCTTCAAGAAGCCTTTCGCTAAGGCTGTTCTTGTGGAATTGGCAAAGGGATATTTGGAAGACCATAGAGAGCTATGGTGAAAAAGGAAATATCTTCCGTTCAAAACTGGAAAGAAGCTTTCTGAGAAACTGCTCTGTGTTCTGTTAATTCATCTCACAGAGTTACATCTTTCCCTTCAAGAAGCCTTTCGCTAAGGCTGTTCTTGTGGCATTGGCAAAGGGATATTTGGAAGCCCATAGAGGGCTATGGTGAAAAAGGAAATATCTTCCGTTCAAAACTGGAAAGAAGCTTTCTGAGAAACTGCTCTGTGTTCTGTGAATTCATCTGACAGAGTTACATCTTTCCCTTCAAGAAGCCTTTCGCTAAGGCTGTTCTTGTGGAATTGGCAAAGGGATATTTGGAAGCCCATAGAGGGCTATGGTGAAAAAGGAAATATCTTCCGTTCAAAACTGGAAAGAAGCTTTCTGAGAAACTGCTCTGTGTTCTGTTAATTCATCTCACAGAGTTACATCTTTCCCTTCAAGAAGCCTTTCGCTAAGGCTGTTCTTGTGGAATTGGCAAAGGGATATTTGGAAGCCCATGGAGGCCTATGGTGAAAAAGGAAATATCTTCCGTTCAAAACTGTAAAGAAGCTTTCTGAAAAACTGCTCTGTGTTCTGTGAATTCATCTCACAGAGTTACATCTTTCCTTTAAGAAGCCTTTCGCTAAGGCTGTTCTTGTGGAATTGGCAAAGGTTTATTTGGAAGCCCATAGAGTGCTATGGTGAAAAAGGAAATATCTTCCGTTCAAAACTGGAAAGAAGCTTTCTGAGAAACTGCTCTGTGTTCTGTTAATTCATCTCACTGAGTTACATCTTTCCCTTCAAGAAGCCTTTCGCTAAGGCTGTTCTTGTGGAATTGGCAAAGGGATATTTGGAAGCCCATGGAGGCCTATGGTGAAAAAGGAAATATCTTCCGTTCAAAATTGTAAAGAAGCTTTCTGAAAAACTGCTCTGTGTTCTGTGAATTCATCTCACAGAGTTACATCTTTCCCTTCAAGAAGCCTTTCGCTAAGGCTGTTCTTGTGCAATTGTCAAAGGGATATTTGGAAGCCCATAGAGGGCTATGGTGAAAAAGGAAATACCTTCCGTTCAAAAGTGGAAAGCAGCTTTCTGAGAAACTGCTCTGTATTCTGTGAATTCATCTCACAGAGTTACATCTTTCCCTTCCAGAAGCCTTTCGCTAAGGCTGCTCTTGTGGAATGTGCAAAGGGATATTTGGAAGCCCTTAGAGGGCTATGGTGAAAGAGGAAATATCTTCCGTTCAAAACTGGAAAGAAGCTTTCTGAGAAACTGGTCTGTGTTCTGTTAATTCATCTCACAGAGTTACATCTTTCCCTTCAAGAAGCCTTTCGCTAAGGCTGTTCTTGTGGAATTGTCAAAGGGATATTTGGAAGCCCTTAGACGGCTATGGTGAAAAAGGAAATATCTTACGTTCAAAACTGGAAAGAAGCTTTCTGAGAAACTGCTCTGTGTTCTGTGAATTCATCTCACAGAGTTACATCTTTCCCTCCAGGAAGCCTTTCGCTAAGGCTGTTCTTGTGGAATTGGCAAAGGGATATTTGGAAGCCCATGGAGGCCTATGGTGAAAAAGGAAATATCTTCCGTTCAAAACCGGAAAGAAGCTTTCTGAGAAACTGCTCTGTGTTCTGTTAATTCATCTCATAGAGTTACATCTTTCCTTTAAGAAGCCTTTCGCTAAGGCTGTTCTTGTGGAATTGGCAGAGGTTTATTTGGAAGCCCATAGAGTGTTATGGTGAAAAAGGGAATACCTTCCGTTCAAAACTGGAAAGAAGCCTTTTGAGAAACTTCTCTGTGTTCTGTGAATTCATCTCACAGAGTTACATCTTTCCCTTCAAGAAGCCTTTCGCTAAGGCTGTTCTTGTGGAATTGGAAAAGGGATATTTGGAAGCCCATAGAGGGCTATGGTGAAAAAGGAAATATCTTCCGTTCAAAACTGGAAAGAAGCTTTCTGAGAAACTGCTCTGTGTTCTGTGAATTCATCTCACAGAGTTACATCTTTCCCTTCAAGAAGCCTTTCGCTAAGGCTGTTCTTGTGGAATTGGCAAAGGGATATTTGGAAGCCCATAGAGGGCTATGGTGAAAAAGGAAATATCTTCCGTTCAAAACTGGAAAGAAGCTTTCTGAGAAACTGCTCTGTGTTCCGTTAATTCATCTCACAGAGTTACATCTTTCCCTTCAAGAAGCCTTTCGCTAAGGCTGTTCTTGTGGAATTGGCAAAGGGATATTTGGAAGCCCATAGAGGGCTATGGTGAAAAAGGAAATATCTTCCGTTCAAAACTGGAAAGAAGCTTTCTGAGAAACTGCTCTGTGTTCTGTTAATTCATCTCACAGAGTTACATCTTTCCCTTCAAGAAGCCTTTCGCTAAGGCTGTTCTTGTGGAATTGGCAAAGGGATATTTGGAAGCCCATGGAGGCCTATGGTGAAAAAGGAAATATCTTCCGTTTAAAACTGGAAAGAAGCTTTCTGAAAAACTGCTCTGTGTTCTGTGAATTCATCTCACAGAGTTACATCTTTCCTTTAAGAAGCCTTTCGCTAAGGCTGTTCTTGTGGAATTGGCAAAGGTTTATTTGGAAGCCCATAGAGTGCTAAGGTGAAAAAGGAAATATCTTCCGTTCAAAACTGGAAAGAAACTTTCTGAGAAACTGCTCTGTGTTCTGTTAATTCATCTCACAGAGTTACATCTTTCCCTTCAAGAAGCCTTTCGCTAAGGCTGTTCTTGTGGAATTGGCAAAGGGATATTTGGAAGACCATAGAGAGCTATGGTGAAAAAGGAAATATCTTCCGTTCAAAACTGGAAAGAAGCTTTCTGAGAAACTGCTCTGTGTTCTGTTAATTCATCTCACAGAGTTACATCTTTCCCTTCAAGAAGCCTTTCGCTAAGGCTGTTCTTGTGGCATTGGCAAAGGGATATTTGGAAGCCCATAGAGGGCTATGGTGAAAAAGGAAATATCTTCCGTTCAAAACTGGAAAGAAGCTTTCTGAGAAACTGCTCTGTGTTCTGTGAATTCATCTGACAGAGTTACATCTTTCCCTTCAAGAAGCCTTTCGCTAAGGCTGTTCTTGTGGAATTGGCAAAGGGATATTTGGAAGCCCATAGAGGGCTATGGTGAAAAAGGAAATATCTTCCGTTCAAAACTGGAAAGAAGCTTTCTGAGAAACTGCTCTGTGTTCTGTGAATTCATCTCACAGAGTTACATCTTTCCCTTTAAGAAGCCTTTCGTTAAGGCTGTTCTTGTGGAATTGGCAAAGGGATATTTGGAAGCCCATAGAGGGTTATGGTGAAACAGGAAATATCTTCCGTTCAAAACTGGAAAGAAGCTTTCTGAGAAACTTCTCTGTGTCCTGTTAATTCATCTCACAGAGTTACATCTTTCCCTTCAAGAAGCCTTTCGCTAAGGCTGTTCTTGTGGAATTGGCAAAGGGATATTTGGAAGCCCATAGAGGGCTATGGTGAAAGAGGAAATATCTTCCGTTCAAAACTGGAAAGAAGCTTTCTGAGAAACTGCTCTGTGTTCTGTTAATTCATCTCACAGAATTACATCTTTCTCTTAAAGAAGCCTTTCGCTAAGGCTGTTCTTGTGGAATTGGCAAAGGGATATTTGGAAGCCCATAGAGGGCTATGGTGAAAAAGGAAATATCTTCCGTTCGAAACTGGAAACAAGCTTTATGACAAACTGCTCTGTGTTCTGTGAATTCATCTCACAGAGTTACATCTTTCCCTTCAAAAAGGCTTTCGCTAAGGCTGTTCTTGTGGAATTGGCAAAGGGATATTTGGAAGCCCATGGAGGCCTATGGTGAAAAAGGAAATATCTTCCGTTCAAAACTGGAAAGAAGCTTTCTGAGAAAATTCTCTGTGTTCTGTAAATTCATCTCACAGAGTTACATCTTTCCCTTCAAGAAGCCTTTCGCTAAGGCTGTTCTTGTGGAATTGGAAAAGGTATATTTGGAAGCCCATAGAGGGCTATGGTGAAAAAGGAAATATCTTCCGTTCAAAACTGGAAAGAAGCTTTCTGAGAAACTGCTCTGTGTTCTGTTAATTCATCTCACAGAGTTACATCTTTCCCTTCAAGAAGCCTTTCGCTAAGGCTGTTCTTGTGGAATTGGCAAAGGGATATTTGGAAGCCCATAGAGGGCTATGGTGTAAAAGGAAATATCTTCCGTTTAAAACTGGAAAGAAGCTTTCTGAGAAACTGCTCTGTGTTCTGTGAATTCATCTCACAGAGTTACATCTTTCCCTTCAAGAAGCCTTTCGGTAAGGCTGTTCTTGTGGAATTTGCAAAGGGATATTTGGAAGCCCATAGAGGGCTATGGTGAAAAAGATAATAACTTCCGTTCAAAACTGGAAAGAAGCTTTCTGAGAAACTTCTCTGTGTCCTGTTAATTCATCTCACAGAGTTACATCTTTCCCTTCAAGAAACCTTTCTCTAAGGCTGTTCTTGTGGAATTGGCAAAGCGATATTTGGAAGCCCATAGAGGGCTATGGTGAAAAAGGAAATATCTTCCGTTCAAAACTGGAAAGAAGCTTTCTGAGAAACTGCTGTGTGTTCTGTTAATTCATCTCACAGAGTTACATCTTTCCCTTCAGGAAGCATTTTGCTAAGGCTGTTCTTGTGGAATTGGCAAAGGGATATTTGGAAGCCCATAGAGGGCTAGGGTGAAAAAGGAAATATCTTCCGTTCAAAACTGGAAAGAAGCTTTCTGAGAAACTGCTCTGTGTTCTGTTAATTCATCTCACAGAGTTACATCTTTCCCTTCAAGAAGCCTTTCGCTAAGGCTGTTCTTGTGGAATTGGCAAAGGGATATTTGGAAGCCCATAGAGGGCTATGGTGAAAAAGGAAATATCTTCCGTTCAAAACTGGAAAGAAGCTTTCTGAGAAACTGCTCTGTGTTTCGTTAATTCATCTCACAGAGTTACATCTTTCCCTTCAAGAAGCCTTTCGCTAAGGCTGTTCTTGTGGAATTGGCAAAGGGATATTTGGAAGCCCATAGAGGGCTATGGTGAAAAAGGAAATATCTTCCGTTCAAAACTGGAAAAAAGCTTTCTGAGAAACTGCTCTGTGTTCTGTGAATTCATCTCACAGAGTTACATCTTTCCCTTCAAGAAGCCTTTCGCTAAGGCTGTTCATGTGGAATTGGCAAAGGGATATTTGGAAGCCCATGGAGGCCTATGGTGAAAAAGGAAATATCTTCCATTCACAACTGGAAAGAAGCTTTCTGAGAAACTGCTCTGTGTTCTGTGAATTCATCTCACAGAGTTACATCTTTCCTTTAAGAATCCTTTCGCTAAGGCTGTTCTTGTGGAATTGGCAAAGGTTTATTTGGAAGCCCATAGAGTGCTATGGTGAAAAAGGAAATATCTTCCGTTCAAAACTGGAAAGAAGCTTTCTGAGAAACTGCTCTGTGTTCTGTTAATTCATCTCACAGAGTTACATCTTTCCCTTCAACAAGCCTTTCGCTAAGGCTGTTCTTGTGGAATTGGCAAAGGGATATTTGGAAGTCCATAGAGAGCTATGGTGAAAAAGGAAATATCTTCCGTTCAAAACTGGAAAGAAGCTTTCTGAGAAACTGCTCTGTGTTCTGTTAATTCTTCTCACAGAGTTACATCTTTCCCTTCAAGAAGAATTTCGCTAAGGCTGTTCTTGTGGAATTGGCAAAGGGATATTTGGAAGCCCATAGAGGGCTATGGTGAAAAAAGAAATATCTTCCGTTCAAAACTGGAAAGAAGCTTTCTGAGAAACTGCTCTGTGTTCTGTTAATTCATCTCACAGAGTTACATCTTTCCCTTCAAGAAGCCTTTCGCTAAGGCTGTTCTTGTGGAATTGGCAAAACGATATTTGGAAGCCCATAGAGGGCTATGGTGAAAAAGGAAATATCTTCCGTTCAAAACTGGAAAGAAGCTTTCTGAGTAACTGCTCTGTGTTCTGTTAATTCATCTCACAGAGTTACATCTTTCCCTTCAAGAAGCCTTTCGCTAAGGCTGTTCTTGTGGAATTGGCAAAGGGATATTTGGAAGCCCATAGAGGGCTATGGTGTAAAAGGAAATATCTTCCGTTCAAAACTGGAAAGAAGCTTTCTGAGAAACTGCTCTGTGTTCTGTGAATTCATCTCACAGAGTTACATCTTTCCCTTCAAGAAGCCTTTCGGTACGGCTGTTCTTGTGGAATTTGCAAAGGGATATTTGGAAGCCCATAGAGGGCTATGGTGAAAAAGATAATAACTTCCGTTCAAAACTGGAAAGAAGCTTTCTGAGAAACTTCTCTGTGTCCTGTTAATTCATCTCACAGAGTTACATCTTTCCCTTCAAGAAACCTTTCGCTAAGGCTGTTCTTGTGGAATTGGCAAAGCGATATTTGGAAGCCCATAGAGGGCTATGGTGAAAAAGGAAATATCTTCCGTTCAAAACTGGAAAGAAGCTTTCTGAGAAACTGCTGTGTGTTCTGTTAATTCATCTCACAGAGTTACATCTTTCCCTTCAGGAAGCCTTTTGATAAGGCTGTTCTTGTGGAATTGGCAAAGGGATATTTGGAAGCCCATAGAGGGCTATGGTGAAAAAGGAAATATCTTCCGTTCAAAACTGGAAAGAAGCTTTCTGAGAAACTGCTCTGTGTTCTGTGAATTCATCTCACAGAGTTACATCTTTCCCTTCAAGAAGCCTTTCGCTAAGGCTGTTCTTGTTTAATTGGCAAAGGGATATTTGGAAGCCCATAGAGGGCTATGGTGATAAAGGAAATATCTTCCGTTCAAAACTGGAAAGAAGCTTTCTGAGAAACTGCTCTGTGTTCTGTTAATTCATCTCACAGAGTTATATCTTTCCCTTCAAGAAGCCTTTCGCCAAGGCTGTTCTTGTGGAATTGGCAAAGGGATATTTGGAAGGCCATAGAGGGCTATGGTGAAAAAGTAAATATCTTCCGTTCAAAACTGGAAAGAAGCTTTCTGAGAAACTGCTCTGTGTTCTGTGAATTCATCTCACAGAGTTACATCTTTCCCTTCAAGAAGCCTTTCGCTAAGGCTGTTCTTGTGGAATTGGCAAAGGGATATTTGGAAGCCCATAGAGGGCTATGGTGAAAAAGGAAATATCTTCCGTTCAAAACTGGAAAGAAGCTTTCTGAGAAACTGCTCTGTGTTCTGTTAATTCATCTCACAGAGTTACATCTTTCCCTTCAAGAAGCCTTTCGCTAAGTCTGTTCTTGTGGAATTGGCAAAGGGATATTTGGAAGCCCATAGAGGGCTATGGTGAAAAAGGAAATATCTTCCGTTCAAAACTGAAAAGAAGCTTTGTGAGAAACTGCTCTGTGTTCTGTAAATTCATCTCACAGAGTTACATCTTTCCCTTCAAGAAGCCTTTCGCTAAGGCTGTTCTTCTGGAATTGTCAAAGGGATATTTGGAAGCCCTTAGACGGCTATGGTGAAAAAGGAAATATCTTCCGTTCAAAACTGGAAAGAAGCTTTCTGAGAAACTGCTCTGTGTTCTGTGAATTCATCGCACAGAGTTACATCTTTCCCTTCAAGAAGCCTTTCGCTAAGGCTGTTCTTGTGGAATTGGCAAAGGCATATTTGGAAGCCCATAGAGGGCTATGGAGAAAAAGGAAATATCTTCCGTTCAAAACTGGAAAGAAGCTTTCTGAGAAACTGCTCTGTGTTCTGTTAATTCATCTCACAGAGTTACATCTTACACTTCAAGAAGCCTTTCGCTAAGGTTGTTCTTGTGGAATTGGCAAAGGGATATTTGGAAGCCCATAGGGGCCTATGGTGAAAAAGGAAATATCTTCCGTTCAAAACTGGAAAGAAGCTTTCTGAGAAACTCCTCTGTGTTCTGTGAATTCATCTCACAGAGTTACATCTTTCCCTTCAAGAAGTCTTTCGCTAAGGCTGTTCTTGTGGAATTGGCAAAGGGTTATTTGGAATCCCATAGAGGGCTACGGTGAAAAAGGAAATATCTTCCGTTCAAAACTGGAAAGAAGCTTTCTGAGAAACTTCTCTGTGTCCTGTTAATTCATCTCACAGAGTTACATCTTTCCCTTCAAGAAGCCTTTCTCTAAGGCTGTTCTTGTGGAATTGGCAAAGCGATATTTGGAAGCCCATAGAGGGCTATGGTGAAAAAGGAAATATTTTCCGTTCAAAACTGGAAAGAAGCTTTCTGAGAAACTGCTCTGTGTTCTGTTAATTCATCTCACAGAGTTACATCTTTCCCTTCAAGAAGCCTTTCGCTAAGGCTGTTCTTGTGGAATTGGCAAAGGGATATTTGGAAGCCCATAGAGGGCTATGGTGAAAAAGGAAATATCTTCCGTTCAAAACTGGAAAGAAGCTTTCTGAGAAACTGCCCTGTGTTCTGTTAATTCATCTCACAGAGTTACATCTTTCCCTTCAAGAAGCCTTTCGCTAAGGCTGTTCTTGTGGAATTGGCAAAGGGATATTTGGAAGCCCATAGAGGGCTATGGTGAAAAAGGAAATACCTTCCTTTCAAAACTGGAAAGAAGCTTTCTGAGAAACTGCTCTGTGTTCTGTTAATTCATCTCACAGAGTTACATCTTTCCCTTCAAGATGCCTTTCGCTAAGGCTGTTCTTGTGGAATTGGCAAAGGGATATTTGGAAGCCCATAGAGTGCTATGGTGAAAAAGGAAATATCTTCCGTTCAAAACTGGAAAGAAGCTTTCTGAGAAACTGCTCTGTGTTCTGTTAATTCATCTCACAGTGTTACATCTTTCCCTTCAAGAAGCCTTTCGCTAAGGCTGTTCTTGTGGAATTGGCAAAGGGATATTTGGAAGTCCATAGAGAGCTATGGTGAAAAAGGAAATATCTTCCGTTCAAAACTGGAAAGAAGCTTTCTGAGTAACTGCTCTGTGTTCTGTTAATTCTTCTCACAGAGTTACATCTTTCCCTTCAAGAAGAATTTCGCTAAGGCTGTTCTTGTGGAATTGGCAAAGGGATATTTGGATGCCCATAGAGGGCTATGGTGAAAAAGGAAATATCTTCCGTTCAAAACTGGAAAGAAGCTTTCTGAGAAACTGCTCTGTGTTCTGTTAATTCATCTCACAGAGTTACATCTTTCCCTTCAAGAAGCCTTTCGCTAAGGCTGTTCTTGTGGAATTGGCAAAGGGGTATTTGGAAGCCCATAGAGGGCTATGGTGAAAAAGGAAGTATATTCCGTTCAAAACTGGAAAGAAGCTTTCTGAGAAACTGCTCTGTGTTCTGTGAATTCATCTCACAGAGTTACATCTTTCCCTTCAAGAAGCCTTTCGCTAAGGCTGTTCTTGTGGAATTGGCAAAGGGATATTTGGAAGCCCATAGAGGGCTATGGTGAAAAAGGAAATATCTTCCGTTCAAAACTGGAAAGGAGCTTTCTGAGAAACTGGTCTGTGTTCTGTGAATTCATCTCACAGAGTTACATCTTTCCCTTCAAGAAGCCTTTCTGTAAGGCTGTTCTTGTGGAATTGGCAAAGGGATATTTGGAAGCCCATAGAGGGCTATGGTGAAAAAGACAATAACTTCCGTTCAAAACTGGAAAGAAGCTTTCTGAGAAACTTCTCTGTGTCCTGTTAATTCATCTCACAGAGTTACATCTTTCCCTTCAGGAAGCCTTTTGCTAAGGCTGTTCTGGTGGAATTGGCAAAGGGATATTTGGAAGCCTATAGAGTGCTATGGTGAAAAAGGAAATATCTTCCGTTCAAAACTGGAAAGAAGCTTTCTGAGAAACTGGTCTGTGTTTTGTTAATTCATCTCACAGAGTTACATCTTTCCCTTCAAGAAGCCTTTCGCTAAGGCTGTTCTTGTGGAATTGGCAAAGCGATATTTGGAAGCCCATAGAGGGCTATGGTGAAAAAGGAAATATCTTCCGTTCAAAACTGGAAAGAAGCTTTCTGAGAAACTACTCTGTGTTCTGTTAATTCATCTCACTGAGTTACATCTTTCCGTTCAAGAAATCTTTCGCTAAGGCTGTTCTTGTGGAATTGGCAAAGGGATATTTGGAAGCCCATAGAGGACTATGGTGAAAAAGGAAATATCTTCCGTTCAAAACTGGAAAGAAGCTTTCTGAGAAACTGCTCTGTGTTCTGTTAATTCATCTCACAGAGATACATCTTTCCCTTCAAGAAGCCTTTCGCTAAGGCTGTTCTTGTGCAATTGTCAAAGGGATATTTGGAAGCCCATAGAGGGCTATGGTGAAAAAGGAAATATCTTCGGTTCAAAAGTGGAAAGCAGCTTTCTGAGAAACTGCTCTGTATTCTGTGAATTCATCTCACAGAGTTACATCTTTCCCTTCCAGAAGCCTTTCGCTAAGGCTGTTCTTGTGGAATGGGCAAAGGGATATTTGGAAGCCCTTAGAGGGCTATGGTGAAAGAGGAAATATCTTCCGTTCAAAACTGGAAAGAAGCTTTCTGAGAAACTGCTCTGTGTTCTGTTAATTCATCTCACAGAGTTACATCTTTCCCTTCAAGAAGCCTTTCGCTAAGGCTGTTCTTGTTGAATTGGCAAAGGGATATTGGGAAGCCCTTAGACGGCTATGGTGAAAAAGGAAATATCTTACGTTCAAAACTGGAAAGAAGCTTTCTGAGAAACTGCTCTGTGTTCTGTGAATTCATCTCACAGAGTTACATCTTTCCCTTCAGGAAACCTTTCGCTAAGGCTGTTCTTGTGGAATTGGCAAAGGGATATTTGGAAGCCCAGGGAGGCCTATGGTGAAAAAGGAAATATCTTCCGTTCAAAACTGGAAAGAAGCTTTCTGAGAAACTGCTCTGTGTTCTGTTAATTCATCTCACAGAGTTACATCTTTCCTTTAAGAAGCCTTTCGCTAAGGCTGTTGTTGTGGAATTGGCAAAGGTTTATTTGGAAGCCCATAGAGTGCTATGGAGAAAAAGGGAATACCTTCCGTTCAAAACTGGAAAGAAGCCTTCTGAGAAACTTCTCTGTGTTCTGTTAATTCATCTCACAGAGTTACATCTTTCCCTTCAAGAAGCCTTTCGCTAAGGCTGTTCTTGTGGAATTGGCAAAGGCATATTTGGAATCCCATAGAGGGCTATGGTGAAAAAGGAAATATCTTCCGTTCAAAACTGGAAAGAAGCTTCCTGAGAAACTTCTCTGTGTTCTGTTAATTCATCTCACAGAGTTACATCTTTCCCTTCAAGAAGCCTTTCGCTAAGGCTGTTCTTGTGGAATTGGCAAAGGGATATTTGGAAGTCCTTAGAGGGCTATGGTGAAAAAGGAAATATCTTCCGTTCAAAACTGGAAAGAAGCTTTGTGAGAAACTGCTCTGTGTTCTGTTAATTCTTCTCACAGAGTTACATCTTTCCCTTCAAGAAGCCTTTCGCTAAGGCTGTTCTTGTGGAATAGGCAAAGCTATATTTGGAAGCCCATAGAGGGCTATGGTGAAAAAGGAAATATCTTCCGTTCAAAACTGGAAAGAAGCTTTCTGAGAAACTGCTCTGTGTTCTGTGAATTCATCTCACAGAGTTACATCTTTCCCTTCAAGAAGTCTTTCGCTAAGGCTGTTCTTGTGGAATTGGCAAAGGGTTATTTGGAATCCCTAGAGGGCTATGGTGAAAAAGTAAATATCTTCCGTTCAAAACTGGAAAGAAGCATTCTGAGAAACTTCTCTGTGTCCTGTTAATTCATCTCACAGAGTTACATCTTTCCCTTCAAGAAGCCTTTCTCTAAGGCTGTTGTTGTGGAGTTGGCAAAGGGATATTTGGAAGTCCATAGAGGGCTATGGTGAAAAAGGAAAAAACTTCCGTTCAAAACTGGAAAGAAGCTTTCTGAGAAACTGCTCTGTGTTCTGTTAATTCATCTGACAGAGTTACATCTTTCCCTTCAAGAAGCGTTTCGCTAAGGCTGTTCTTGTGGAATTGGCAAAGGGTTATTTGGAAGCCCATAGAGGGCTATGGTGAAAAAGGAAATATCTTCCGTTCAAAACTGGAAAGAAGCTTTCTGAGAAACTGCTCTGTGTTCTGTTAATTCATCTCACAGAGTTACATCTTTCCCTTCAAGAAGCCTTTCGCTAAGGCTGTTCTTGTGGAATTGGCAAAGGGATATTTGGAAGCCCATAGAGGGCTATGGTGAAAAAGGAAATATCTTCCGTTCAAAACTGGAAAGAAGCTTTCTGAGAAACTGCCCTGTGTTCTGTTAATTCATCTCACAGAGTTACATCTTTCCCTTCAAGAAGCCTTTCGCTAAGGCTGTTCTTGTGGAATTGGCAAAGGGATATTTGGAAGCCCATAGAGGGCTATGGTGAAAAAGGAAATACCTTCCTTTCAAAACTGGAAAGAAGCTTTCTGAGAAACTGCTCTGTGTTCTGTTAATTCATCTCACAGAGTTACATCTTTCCCTTCAAGAAGCCTTTCGCTAAGGCTGTTCTTGTGGAATTGGCAAAGGGATATTTGGAAGCCCATAGAGGGCTATGGTGAAAAAGACAATAACTTCCGTTCAAAACTGGAAAGAAGCTTTCTGAGAAACTTCTCTGTGTCCCGTTAATTCATCTCACAGAGTTACATCTTTCCCTTCAGGAAGCCTTTTGCTAAGGCTGTTCTTGTGGAATTGGCAAAGGGATATTTGGAAGCCCATAGAGTGCTATGGTGAAAAAGGAAATATCTTCCGTTCAAAACTGGAAAGAAGCTTTCTGAGAAACTGGTCTGTGTTTTGTTAATTCATCTCACAGAGTTACATCTTTCCCTTCAAGAAGCCTTTCGCTACGGCTGTTCTTGTGGATTTGGCAAAGCGATATTTGGAAGCCCATAGAGGGCTATGGTGAAAAAGGAAATATCTTCCGTTCAAAACTGGAAAGAAGCTTTCTGAGAAACTACTCTGTGTTCTGTTAATTCATCTCACTGAGTTACATCTTTCCGTTCAAGAAATCTTTCGCTAAGGCTGTTCTTGTGGAATTGGCAAAGGGATATTTGGAAGCCCATAGAGGACTATGGTGAAAAAGGAAATATCTTCCGTTCAAAACTGGAAAGAAGCTTTCTGAGAATCTGCTCTGTGTTCTGTTAATTCATCTCACAGAGATACATCTTTCCCTACAAGAAGCCTTTCGCTAAGGCTGTTCTTGTGCAATTGTCAAAGGGATATTTGGAAGCCCGTAGAGGGCTATGGTGAAAAAGGAAATATCTTCGGTTCAAAAGTGGAAAGCAGCTTTGTGAGAAACTGCTCTGTATTCTGTGAATTCATCTCACAGAGTTACATCTTTCCCTTCCAGAAGCCTTTCGCTAAGGCTGTTCTTGTGGAATGGGCAAAGGGATATTTGGAAGCCCTTAGAGGGCTATGGTGAAAGAGGAAATATCTTCCGTTCAAAACTGGAAAGAAGCTTTCTGAGAAACTGCTCTGTGTTCTGTTAATTCATCTCACAGAGTTACATCTTTCCCTTCAAGAAGCCTTTCGCTAAGGCTGTTCTTGTTGAATTGGCAAAGGGATATTTGGAAGCCCTTAGACGGCTATGGTGAAAAAGGAAATATCTTACGTTCAAAACTGGAAAGAAGCTTTCTGAGAAACTGCTCTGTGTTCTGTGAATTCATCTCACAGAGTTACATCTTTCCCTTCAGGAAACCTTTCGCTAAGGCTGTTCTTGTGGAATTGGCAAAGGGATATTTGGAAGCCCATGGAGGCCTATGGAGAAAAAGGAAATATCTTCCGTTCAAAACTGGAAAGAAGCTTTCTGAGAAACTGCTCTGTGTTCTGTTAATTCATCTCACAGAGTTACATCTTTCCTTTAAGAAGCCTTTCGCTAAGGCTGTTGTTGTGGAATTGGCAAAGGTTTATTTGGAAGCCCATAGACTGCTATGGTGAAAAAGGGAATACCTTCCGTTCAAAACTGGAAAGAAGCCTTCTGAGAAACTTCTCTGTGTTCTGTTAATTCATCTCACAGAGTTACATCTTTCCCTTCAAGAAGCCTTTCGCTAAGGCTGTTCTTGTGGAATTGACAAAGGGATATTTGGAAGCCCATAGACGGCTACGGTGAAAAAGGAAATATCTTCCGTTCAAAACTGGAAAGAAGCTTTCTGAGAAACTGCTCTGTGTTCTGTGAATTCATCTCACAGAGTCACATCTTTCCCTTCAAGAAGCCTTTCGCTAAGGCTGTTCTTGTGGAATTGGCAAAGGGATATTTGGAAGCCCCTAGAGGCCTATGGGGAAAAAGGAAATATCTTCCGTTCAAAAGTGGAAAGAAGCTTTCTGAGAAACTGCTCTGTGTTCTGTGAATTCATCTCACAGAGTTACATCTTTCCCTTCAAGAAGTCTTTCGCTAAGCCTGTTCTTGTGGAATTGGCAAAGGGATATTTGCAATCCCATAGACGGCTATGGTGAAAAAGGAAATATCTTCCGTTCAAAACTGGAAAGAAGCTTTCTGAGAAACTACTCTGTGTCCTGTTAATTCATCTCACATAGTTGCATCTTTCCCTTCAAGAAGCCTTTCGCTAAGGCTGTTCTTGTGGAATTGGCAAAGGGATATTTGAAAGCCCATAGACGGCTATGGTGAAAAAGGAAATATCTTCCGTTCAAAAGTGGAAAGAAGCTTTCTGAGAAACTGCTCTGTGTTCTGTGAATTCATCTCACAGAGTTACATCTTTCCCTTCAAGAAGCCTTTCGCTAAGGCTGTTCTTGTGGAATAGGCAAAGCTATATTTGGAAGCCCATAGAGGGCTATGGTGAAAAAGGAAATATCTTCCGTTCAAAACTGGAAAGAAGCTTTCTGAGAAACTGCTCTGTGTTCTGTTAATTCTTCTCACAGAGTTACATCTTTCCCTTCAAGAAGCCTTTCGCTAAGGCTGTTCTTGTGGAATAGGCAAAGCTATATTTGGAAGCCCATAGAGGGCTATGGTGAAAAAGGAAATATCTTCCGTTCAAAACTGGAAAGAAGCTTTCTGAGAAACTGCTCTGTGTTCTGTTAATTCATCTCACAGAGTTACATCTTTCCCTTCAAGAAGCCTTTCGCTAAGGCTGTTCTTGTAGAATTGGCAAAGGGATATTTGGAAGCCCCTAGAGGGCTATGGTGAAAAAGGAAATATCTTCCGTTCAAAACTGGAAAGAAGCTTTCTGAGAAACTGCTCTGTGTTCTGTTAATTCATCTCACAGAGTTACATCTTTCCCTTCAAGAAGCCTTTCTCTAAGGCTGTTCTTGTTTAATTGGCAAAGGGATATTTGGAAGCCCATAGAGGGCTATGGTGATAAAGGAAATATCTTCCGTTCAAAACTGGAAAGAAGCTTTCTGAGAAACTGCTCTGTGTTCTGTTAATTCATCTCACAGAGTTATATCTTTCCCTTCAAGAAGCCTTTCGCTAAGGCTGTTCTTGTGGAATTGGCAAAGGGATATATGGAAGCCCATAGAGGGCTATGGTGAAAAATTAAATATCTTCCGTTCAAAACTGGAAAGAAGCTTTCTGAGAAACTGCTCTGTGTTCTCTGAATTCATCTCACAGAGTTACATCTTTCCCTTCAAGAAGCCTTTCGCTAAGGCTGTTCTTGTGGAATTGGCAAAGGGATATTTGGAAGCCCATAGAGGGCTATGGTGAAAAAGGAAATATCTTCCGTTCAAAACTGGAAAGAAGCTTTCTGAGAAACTGCTCTGTGTTCTGTGAATTCATCTCACAGATTTACATCTTTCCCTTCAAGAAGCCTTTCGCTAAGGCTGTTCTTGTGGAATTGGCAAAGGTTTATTTGGAAGCCCATAGAGTGCTATGGTGAAAAAGCAAATATCTTCCGTTCAAAACTGGAAAGAAGCTTTCTGAGAAACTGCTCTGTGTTCTGTGAATTCATCTCACAGAGTTACATCTTTCCCTTCAAGAAGTCTTTCGCTAAGGCTGTTCTTGTGGAATTGGCAAAGGGTTATTTGGAATCCCATAGAGGGCTATGGTGAAAAAGGAAATATCTTCCGTTCAAAACTGGAAAGAAGCTTTCTGAGAAACATCTCTGTGTCCTGTTAATTCATCTCACAGAGTTACATCTTTCCCTTCAAGAAGCCTTTCGCTAAGGCTGTTCTTGTGGAATTGGCAAAGCGATATTTGGAAGCCCATAGAGGGCTATGGTGAAAAAGGAAATATCTTCCGTTCAAAACTGGAAAGAAGCTTTCTGAGAAACTGCTCTGTGTTCTGTTAATTCATCTCACAGAGTTACATCTTTCTCTTCAAGAAGCCTTTCGCTAAGGCTGTTCTTGTGGAATTGGCAAAGGGATATTTGGAAGCCCATAGAGGGCTATGGAGAAAAAGGAAATACTTTCCTTTCAAAACTGGAAAGAAGCTTTCTGAGAAACTGCTCTGTGTTCTGTTAATTCATCTCACAGAGTTACATCTTTCCCTTCAAGAAGCCTTTCGCTAAGGCTGTTCTTGTGGAATTGGCAAAGGGATATTTGGAAGCCCATAGAGGGCTATGGTGAAAAAGGAAATATCTTCCGTTCAAAACTGGAAAGAAGCTTTCTGAGAAACTGCTCTGTGTTCTGTGAATTCATCTCACAGAGTTACATCTTTCCCTTCAAGAAGCCTTTCGCTAAGGCTGTTCTTGTGGAATTGGCAAAGGGATATTTGGAAGCCCATAGAGGGCTATGGTGAAAAAGTAAATATCTTCCGTTCAAAACTGGAAAGAAGCTTTCTGAGAAACTGCTCTGTGTTCTGTGAATTCATCTCACAGAGTTACATCTTTCCCTTCAAGAAGCCTTTCGCTAAGGCTGTTCTTGTGGAATTGGCAAAGGGATATTTGGAAGCCCATAGAGGGCTATGGTGAAAAAGGAAATATCTTCCGTTCAAAACTGGAAAGAAGCTTTCTGAGAAACTGCTCTGTGTTCTGCTAATTCATCTCACAGAGTTACATCTTTCCCTTCAAGAAGCCTTTCGCTAAGTCTGTTCTTGTGGAATTGGAAAAGGGATATTTGGAAGCCCATAGAGGGCTATGGTGAAAAAGGAAATATCTTCCGTTCAAAACTGGAAAGAAGCTTTGTGAGAAACTGCTCTGTGTTCTGTTAATTCATCTCACGGAGTTACATCTTTCCCTTCAAGAAGCCTTTCGCTAAGGCTGTTCTTCTGGAATTGGCAAAGGGATATTTGGAAGCCCTTAGACGGCTATGGTGAAAAAGGAAATAACTTCCGTTCAAAACTGGAAAGAAGCTTTCTGAGAAACTGCTCTTTGTTCTGTGAATTCATCGCACAGAGTTACATCTTTCCCTTCAAGAAGCCTTTCGCTAAGGCTGTTCTTGTGGAATTGGCAAAGGGATATTTGGAAGCCCATAGAGGGCTATGGTGAAAAAGGAAATATCTTCCGTTCAAAACTGGAAAGAAGCTTTCTGAGAAACTGGTCTGTGTTTTGTTAATTCATCTCACAGAGTTACATCTTTCCCTTCAAGAAGCCTTTCGCTAAGGCTGTTCTTGTGGAATTGGCAAAGCGATATTTGGAATCCCAAAGAGGGCTATGGTGAAAAAGGAAATATCTTCCGTTCAAAACTGGAAAGAAGCTTTCTGAGAAACTACTCTGTGTTCTGTTAATTCATCTCACTGAGTTACATCTTTCCATTCAAGAAGCCTTTCGCTAAGGCTGTTCTTGTGGAATTGGCAAAGGGATATTTGGAAGCCCATAGAGGACTATGGTGAAAAAGGAAATATCTTCCGTTCAAAACTGGAAAGAAGCTTTCTGAGAAACTGCTCTGTGTTCTGTTAATTCATCTCACAGAGTTACATCTTTCCCTTTAAGAAGCCTTTCGCTAAGGCTGTTCTTGTGGAATTGGCAAAGGGATATTTGGAAGCCCATAGAGGGCTATGGAGAAAAAGGAAATACTTTCCTTTCAAAACTGGAAAGAAGCTTTCTGAGAAACTGCTCTGTGTTCTGTTAATTCATCTCACAGAGTTACATCTTTCCCTTCAAGAAGCCTTTCGCTAAGGCTGTTCTTGTGGAATTGCCAAAGGGATATTTGGAAGCCCATAGAGGGCTATGGTGAAAAAGGAAATATCTTCCGTTCAAAACTGGAAATAAGCTTTCTGAGAAACTGCTCTGTGTTCTGTGAATTCATCTCACAGAGTTACATCTTTCCCTTCAAGAAGCCTTTCGCTAAGGCTGTTCTTGTGGAATTGGCAAAGGGATATTTGGAAGCCCATAGAGGGCTATGGTGAAAAAGTAAATATCTTCCGTTCAAAACTGGAAAGAAGCTTTCTGAGAAACTGCTCTGTGTTCTGTGAATTCATCTCACAGAGTTACATCTTTCCCTTCAAGAAGCCTTTCGCTAAGGCTGTTCTTGTGGAATTGGCAAAGGGATATTTGGAAGCCCATAGAGGGCTATGGTGAAAAAGGAAATATCTTCCGTTCAAAACTGGAAAGAAGCTTTCTGAGAAACTGCTCTGTGTTCTGCTAATTCATCTCACAGAGTTACATCTTTCCCTTCAAGAAGCCTTTCGCTAAGTCTGTTCTTGTGGAATTGGCAAAGGGATATTTGGAAGCCCATAGAGGGCTATGGTGAAAAAGGAAATATCTTCCGTTCAAAACTGGAAAGAAGCTTTGTGAGAAACTGCTCTGTGTTCTGTTAATTCATCTCACGGAGTTACATCTTTCCCTTCAAGAAGCCTTTCGCTAAGGCTGTTCTTCTGGAATTGGCAAAGGGATATTTGGAAGCCCTTAGACGGCTATGGTGAAAAAGGAAATAACTTCCGTTCAAAACTGGAAAGAAGCTTTCTGAGAAACTGCTCTTTGTTCTGTGAATTCATCGCACAGAGTTACATCTTTCCCTTCAAGAAGCCTTTCGCTAAGGCTGTTCTTGTGGAATTGGCAAAGGGATATTTGGAAGCCCATAGAGGGCTATGGTGAAAAAGGAAATATCTTCCGTTCAAAACTGGAAAGAAGCTTTCTGAGAAACTGGTCTGTGTTTTGTTAATTCATCTCACAGAGTTACATCTTTCCCTTCAAGAAGCCTTTCGCTAAGGCTGTTCTTGTGGAATTGGCAAAGCGATATTTGGAATCCCAAAGAGGGCTATGGTGAAAAAGGAAATATCTTCCGTTCAAAACTGGAAAGAAGCTTTCTGAGAAACTACTCTGTGTTCTGTTAATTCATCTCACTGAGTTACATCTTTCCATTCAAGAAGCCTTTCGCTAAGGCTGTTCTTGTGGAATTCGCAAAGGGATATTTGGAAGCCCATAGAGGACTATGGTGAAAAAGGAAATATCTTCCGTTCAAAACTGGAAAGAAGCTTTCTGAGAAACTGCTCTGTGTTCTGTTAATTCATCTCACAGAGTTACATCTTTCCCTTTAAGAAGCCTTTCGCTAAGGCTGTTCTTGTGGAATTGGCAAAGGGATATTTGGAAGCCCATAGAGGGCTATGGAGAAAAAGGAAATACTTTCCTTTCAAAACTGGAAAGAAGCTTTCTGAGAAACTGCTCTGTGTTCTGTTAATTCATCTCACAGAGTTACATCTTTCCCTTCAAGAAGCCTTTCGCTAAGGCTGTTCTTGTGGAATTGCCAAAGGGATATTTGGAAGCCCATAGAGGGCTATGGTGAAAAAGGAAATATCTTCCGTTCAAAACTGGAAATAAGCTTTCTGAGAAACTGCTCTGTGTTCTGTGAATTCATCTCACAGAGTTACATCTTTCCCTTCAAGAAGCCTTTCGCTAAGGCTGTTGTTGTGGAATTGGCAAAGGGATATTTGGAAGTCCTTAGAGGGCTATGGTGAAAAAGGAAATATCTTCCGTTCAAAACTGGAAAGAAGCTTTCTGAGAAACTGCTCTGTGTTCTGTTAATTCATCTGACAGAGTTACATCTTTCCCTTCAAGAAGCGTTTCGCTAAGGCTGTTCTTGTGGAATTGGCAAAGGGATATTTGGAAGCCCATAGAGGGCTATGGTGAAAAAGGAAATATCTTCCGTTCAAAACTGGAAAGAAGCTTTCTGAGAAACTTCTCTGTGTCCTGTTAATTCATCTCACAGAGTTACATCTTTCCCTTCAAGAAGCCTTTCGCTAAGGCTCTTCTTGTGGAATTGGCAAAGGGATATTTGGAAGCCCATAGAGGGCTATGGTGAAAAAGGAAATATCTTCCGTTCAAAACTGGAAAGAAGCTTTCTGAGAAACTGCTCTGTGTTCTGTTAATTCATCTCACAGAGTTACATCTTTCCCTTCAAGAAGTCTTTCGCTAAGGCTTTTCTTGTGGAACTGGCAAAGCGATATTTGGAAGCCCAGGGAGGGCTATGGTGAAAAAGGAAATATCTTCCGTTCAAAACTGGAAAGAAGCTTTCTGAGAAACTGCTCTGTGTTCTGTTAATTCATCTCACAGAGTTACATCTTTCCCTTCAAGAAGTCTTTCGCTAAGGCTTTTCTTGTGGAACTGGGAAAGCGATATTTGGAAGCCCATTGAGGGCTATGGTGAAAAAGGAAATATCTTCCGTTCAAAACTGGAAAGAAGCTTTCTGAGAAACTGCTCTGTGTTCTGTGAATTCATCTCACAGAGTTACATCTTTCCCTTCAAGAAGCCTTTCGCTAAGGCTGTTGTTGTGGAATTGGCAAAGGGATATTTGGAAGTCCATAGAGGGCTATGGTGAGAAAGGAAATATCTTCCGTTCAAAACTGGAAAGAAGCTTTCTGAGAAACTGGTCTGTGTTCTGTTAATTCATGTGACAGAGTTACATCTTTCCCTTCAAGAAGCGTTTCGCTAAGGCTGTTCTTGTGGAATTGGCAAAGGGATATTTGGAAGCCCATAGAGGGCTATGGTGAAAAAGGAAATATCTTCCGTTCAAAACTGGAAAGAAGCTTTCTGAGAAACTGCTCTGTGTTCTGTTAATTCACCTCACAGAGTTACATCTTTCCCTTCAAGAAGCCTTTCGCTAAGTCTGTTCTTGTGGAATTGGCAAAGGGATATTTGGAAGCCCATAGAGGGCTATGGTGAAAAAGGTAATATCTTCCGTTCAAAACTGGAAAGAAGCTTTCTGAGAAACTGCTCTGTGTTCTGTTAATTCATCTCACAGAGTTACATCTTTCCCTTCAAGAAGTCTTTCGCTAAGGCTTTTCTTGTGGAACTGGGAAAGCGATATTTGGAAGCCCATTGAGGGCTATGGTGAAAAAGGAAATATCTTCCGTTCAAAACTGGAAAGAAGCTTTCTGAGAAACTGCTCTGTGTTCTGTTAATTCATCTCACAGAGTTACATCTTTACCTTCAAGAAGCCTTTCGCTAAGGCTGTTCTTGTGGAATTGGCAAAGGGATATTTGGAAGCCCATAGAGGGCTATGGTGTAAGAGGAAATATCTTCCTTTCAAAACTGGAAAGAAGCTTTCTGAGAAACTGCTCTGTGTTCTGTTAATTCATCTCACAGAGTTACATCTTTCCCTTCAAGAAGTCTTTCGCTAAGGCTTTTCTTGTGGAACTGGCAAAGCGATATTTGGAAGCCCAGGGAGGGCTATGGTGAAAAAGGAAATATCTTCCGTTCAAAACTGGAAAGAAGCATTCTGAGAAACTGCTCTGTGTTCTGTTAATTCATCTCACAGAGTTACATCTTTCCCTTCAAGAAGCCTTTCGCTAAGGCTGTTCTTGTGGAATTGGCAAAGGGATATTTGGAAGTCCTTAGAGGGCTATGGTGAAAAAGGAAATATCTTCCGTTCAAAACTGGAAAGAAACTTTCTGAGAAACTGCTCTGTGTTCTGTTAATTCTTCTCACAGAGTTACATCTTTCCCTTCAAGAAGCCTTTCGCTAAGGCTGTTCTTGTGGAATAGGCAAAGCTATATTTGGAAGCCCATAGAGGGCTATGGTGAAAAAGGAAATATCTTCCGTTCAAAACTGGAAAGAAGCTTTCTGAGAAACTGCTCTGTGTTCTGTTAATTCATCTCACAGAGTTACATCTTTCCCTTCAAGAAGCCTTTCGCTAAGGCTGTTCTTGTGGAATTGGCAAAGGGATATTTGGAAGCCCATAGAGGGCTATGGTGAAAAAGGAAATATCTTCCGTTCAAAACTGGAAAGAAGCTTTCTGAGAAACTGCTCTGTGTTCTGTTAATTCATCTCACAGAGTTACATCTTTCCCTTCAAGAAGCCTTTCGCTAAGGCTGTTCTTGTTTAATTGGCAAAGGGATATTTGGAAGCCCATAGAGGGCTATGGTGATAAAGGAAATATCTTCCGTTCAAAACTGGAAAGAAGCTTTCTGAGAAACTGCTCTGTGTTCTGTTAATTCATCTCACAGAGTTATATCTTTCCCTAAAAGAAGCCTTTCGCTAAGGCTGTTCTTGTGGAATTGGCAAAGGGATATTTGGAAGCCCATAGAGGGCTATGGTGAAAAAGGAAATATCTTCCGTTCGAAACTGGAAAGAAGCTTTCTGAGAAACTGCTCTGTGTTCTGTTAATTCATCTCACAGAGTTACGTCTTTCCCTTGAAGAAGCCTTTCGCTAAGTCTGTTCTTGTGGAATTGTCAAAGGGATTTTTGGAAGCCCATAGAGGGCTATGGTGAAAAAGGAAATATTTTCCGTTCAAAACTGGAAAGAAGCTTTGTGAGAAACTGCTCTGTGTTCTGTTAATTCATCTCACAGAGTTACATCTTTCCCTTCAAGAAGCCTTTCGCTAAGGCTGTTCTTCTGGAATTGGCAAAGGGATATTTTGAAGCCCTTAGACGGCTATGGTGAAAAAGGAAATATCTTCCGTTCAAAACTGGAAAGAAGTTTCTGAGAAACTGCTCTGTGTTCTGTGAATTCATCTCACAGAGTTACATCTTTCCCTTCAAGAAGCCTTTCGCTAAGGCTGTTCTTGTGGAATTGTCAAAGGGATATTTGAAGCCCATAGAGGGCTATGGTGAAAAAGGAAATATCTTCCGTTCAAAACTGGAAAGAAGCTTCCTGAGAAACTGCTCTGTGTTCTGTTAATTCATCTCACAGAGTTACATCTTTCCCTTCAAGAAGCCTTTCGCTAAGGCTGTTCTTGTGGAATTGACAAAGGGATATTTGGAAGCCCATAGACGGCTACGGTGAAAAAGGAAATATCTTCCGTTCAAAACTGGAAAGAAGCTTTCTGAGAAACTGCTCTGTGTTCTGTGAATTCATCTCACAGAGTTACATCTTTCCCTTCAAGAAGCCTTTCGCTCAGGCTGTTCTTGTGGAATTGGCAAAGGGATATTTGGAAGCCCCTAGAGGCCTATGGGGAAAAAGGAAATATCTTCCGTTCAAAACTGGAAAGAAGCTTTCTGAGAAACTGCTCTGTGTTCTGTTAATTCATCTCACAGAGTTACATCTTTCCCTTCAAGAAGCCTTTCGCTAAGGCTGCTCTTGTGGAATTGGCAAAGGGATATTTGGAAGCCCATAGAGGGCTATGGTGAAAAAGGAAATAACTTCCGTTCAAAACTGGAAAGAAGCTTTCTGAGAAACTGCTCTGTTTTCTGTTAATTCATCTCACAGAGTTACATCTTTCCCTGCAAGAAGCCTCTCGCTAAGGCTGTTCTTGTGGAACTGGCAAGCGATATTTGGAAGCCCATAGAGGGCTATGGTGAAAAAGGAAATATCTTCCGTTCAAAACTGGAAGGAAGCTTTCTGAGAAACTGCTCTGTGTTCTGTGAATTCATCGCACAGAGTTACATCTTTCCCTTCAAGAAGCCTTTCGCTAAGGCTGTTCTTGTGGAATTGGCAAAGGGATATTTGGAAGCCCATAGAGGGCTATGGTGAAAAAGGAAATACCTTCCTTTCAAAACTGGAAAGAAGCTTTCTGAGAAACTGCTCTGTGTTCTGTTAATTCATCTCACAGAGTTACATCTTTCCCTTCAAGAAGCCTTTCGCTAAGGCTGTTCTTGTGGAATTGGCAAAGGGATATTTGGAAGCCCATAGAGTGCTATGGTGAAAAAGGAAATATCTTCCGTTCAAAACTGGAAAGAAGCTTTCTGAGAAACTGCTCTGTGTTCTGTTAATTCATCTCACAGTGTTACATCTTTCCCTTCAAGAAGCCTTTCGCTAAGGCTGTTCTTGTGGAATTGGCAAAGGGATATTTGGAAGTCCATAGAGGGCTATGGTGAAAAAGGAAATATCTTCCGTTCAAAACTGGAAAGAAGCTTTCTGAGTAACTGCTCTGTGTTCTGTTAATTCTTCTCACAGAGTTACATCTTTCCCTTCAAGAAGAATTTCGCTAAGGCTGTTCTTGTGGAATTGGCAAAGGGATATTTGGAAGCCCATAGAGGGCTATGGTGAAAAAGGAAATATCTTCCGTTCAAAACTGTAAAGAAGCTTTCTGAGAAACTGCTCTGTGTTCTGTTAATTCATCTCACAGAGTTACATCTTTCCCTTCAAGAAGCCTTTCGCTAAGGCTGTTCTTGTGGAATTGGCAAAGGGATATTTGGAAGCCCATAGAGGGCTATGGTGAAAAAGGAAATATCTTCCGTTCAAAACTGGAAAGAAGCTTTCTGAGTAACTGCTCTGTGTTCTGTTAATTCTTCTCACAGAGTTACATCTTTCCCTTCAAGAAGAATTTCGCTAAGGCTGTTCTTGTGGAATTGGCAAAGGGATATTTGGAAGCCCATAGAGGGCTATGGTGAAAAAGGAAATATCTTCCGTTCAAAACTGGAAAGAAGCTTTCTGAGAAACTGCTCTGTGTTCTGTTAATTCATCTCACAGAGTTACATCTTTCCCTTCAAGAAGCCTTTCGCTAAGGCTGTTCTTGTGGAATTGGCAAAGGGATATTTGGAAGCCCATAGAGGGCTATGGTGAAAAAGGAAGTATCTTCCGTTCAAAACTGGAAAGAAGCTTTCTGAGAAACTGCTCTGTGTTCTGTGAATTCATCTCACAGAGTTACATCTTTCCCTTCAAGAAGCCTTTCGCTAAGGCTGTTCTTGTGGAATTGGCAAAGGGATATTTGGAAGCCCATAGAGGGCTATGGTGAAAAAGGAAATATCTTCCGTTCGAAACTGGAAAGAAGCTTTCTGAGAAACTGGTCTGTGTTCTGTGAATTCATCTCACAGAGTTACATCTTTCCCTTCAAGAAGCCTTTCTGTAAGGCTGTTCTTGTGGAATTGGCAAAGGGATATTTGGAAGCCCATAGAGGGCTATGGTGAAAAAGACAATAACTTCCGTTCAAAACTGGAAAGAAGCTTTCTGAGAAACTTCTCTGTGTCCTGTTAATTCATCTCACAGAGTTACATCTTTCCCTTCAGGAAGCCTTTTGCTAAGGCTGTTCTTGTGGAATTGGCAAAGGGATATTTGGAAGCCTATAGAGTGCTATGGTGAAAAAGGAAATATCTTCCGTTCAAAACTGGAAAGAAGCTTTCTGAGAAACTGGTCTGTGTTTTGTTAATTCATCTCACAGAGTTACATCTTTCCCTTCCAGAAGCCTTTCGCTAAGGCTGTTCTTGTGGAATGGGCAAAGGGATATTTGGAAGCCCTTAGAGGGCTATGGTGAAAGAGGAAATATCTTCCGTTCAAAACTGGAAAGAAGCTTTCTGAGAAACTGCTCTGTGTTCTGTTAATTCATCTCACAGAGTTACATCTTTCCCTTCAAGAAGCCTTTCGCTAAGGCTGTTCTTGTTGAATTGGCAAAGGGATATTGGGAAGCCCTTAGATGGCTATGGTGAAAAAGGAAATATCTTACGTTCAAAACTGGAAAGAAGCTTTCTGAGAAACTGCTCTGTGTTCTGTGAATTCATCTCACAGAGTTACATCTTTCCCTTCAGGAAACCTTTCGCTAAGGCTGTTCTTGTGGAATTGGCAAAGGGATATTTGGAAGCCCAGGGAGGCCTATGGTGAAAAAGGAAATATCTTCCGTTCAAAACTGGAAAGAAGCTTTCTGAGAAACTGCTCTGTGTTCTGTTAATTCATCTCACAGAGTTACATCTTTCCTTTAAGAACCCTTTCGCTAAGGCTGTTGTTGTGGAATTGGCAAAGGTTTATTTGGAAGCCCATAGAGTGCTATGGAGAAAAAGGGAATACCTTCCGTTCAAAACTGGAAAGAAGCCTTCTGAGAAACTTCTCTGTGTTCTGTTAATTCATCTCACAGAGTTACATCTTTCCCTTCAAGAAGCCTTTCGCTAAGGCTGTTCTTGTGGAATTGGCAAAGGCATATTTGGAATCCCATAGAGGGCTATGGTGAAAAAGGAAATATCTTCCGTTCAAAACTGGAAAGAAGCTTCCTGAGAAACTTCTCTGTGTTCTGTTAATTCATCTCACAGAGTTACATCTTTCCCTTCAAGAAGCCTTTCGCTAAGGCTGTTCTTGTGGAATTGACAAAGGGATATTTGGAAGCCCATAGACGGCTACGGTGAAAAAGGAAATATCTTCCGTTCAAAACTGGAAAGAAGCTTTCTGAGAAACTGCTCTGTGTTCTGTGAATTCATCTCACAGAGTCACATCTTTCCCTTCAAGAAGCCTTTCGCTAAGGCTGTTCTTGTGGAATTGGCAAAGGGATATTTGGAAGCCCCTAGAGGCCTATGGGGAAAAAGGAAATATCTTCCGTTCAAAAGTGAAAAGAAGCTTTCTGAGAAACTGCTCTGTGTTCTGTGAATTCATCTCACAGAGTTACATCTTTCCCTTCAAGAAGTCTTTCGCTAAGCCTGTTCTTGTGGAATTGGCAAAGGGATATTTGCAATCCCATAGACGGCTATGGTGAAAAAGGAAATATCTTTCGTTCAAAACTGGAAAGAAGCTTTCTGAGAAACTGCTCTGTGTCCTGTTAATTCATCTCACATAGTTGCATCTTTCCCTTCAAGAAGCCTTTCGCTAAGGCTGTTCTTGTGGAATTGGCAAAGGAATATTTGAAAGCCCATAGACGGCTATGGTGAAAAAGGAAATATCTTCCGTTCAAAAGTGGAAAGAAGCTTTCTGAGAAACTGCTCTGTGTTCTGTTAATTCATCTCACAGAGTTACATCTTTCCCTTCAAGAAGCCTTTCGCTAAGGCTGTTCTTGTGGAATTGGCAAAGGGATATTTGGAAGTCCTTAGAGGGCTATGGTGAAAAAGGAAATATCTTCCGTTCAAAACTGGAAAGAAGCTTTGTGAGAAACTGCTCTGTGTTCTGTTAATTCTTCTCACAGAGTTACATCTTTCCCTTCAAGAAGCCTTTCGCTAAGGCTGTTCTTGTGGAATAGGCAAAGCTATATTTGGAAGCCCATAGAGGGCTATGGTGAAAAAGGAAATATCTTCCGTTCAAAACTGGAAAGAAGCTTTCTGAGAAACTGCTCTGTGTTCTGTGAATTCATCTCACAGAGTTACATCTTTCCCTTCAAGAAGTCTTTCGCTAAGGCTGTTCTTGTGGAATTGGCAAAGGGTTATTTGGAATCCCATAGAGGGCTATGGTGAAAAAGTAAATATCTTCCGTTCAAAACTGGAAAGAAGCTTTCTGAGAAACTTCTCTGTGTCCTGTTAATTCATCTCACAGAGTTACATCTTTCCCTTCAAGAAGCCTTTCTCTAAGGCTGTTGTTGTGGAGTTGGCAAAGGGATATTTGGAAGTCCATAGAGGGCTATGGTGAAAAAGGAAAAAACTTCCGTTCAAAACTGGAAAGAAGCTTTCTGAGAAACTGCTCTGTGTTCTGTTAATTCATCTGACAGAGTTACATCTTTCCCTTCAAGAAGCGTTTCGCTAAGGCTGTTCTTGTGGAATTGGCAAAGGGATATTTGGAAGCCCATAGAGGGCTATGGTGAAAAAGGAAATATCTTCCGTTCAAAACTGGAAAGAAGCTTTCTGAGAAACTACTCTGTGTTCTGTTAATTCATCTCACAGAGTTACATCTTTCCCTTCAAGAAGCCTTTCGCTAAGGCTGTTCTTGTGGAATTGGCAAAGGGATATTTGGAAGCCCATAGAGGGCTATGGTGAAAAAGGAAATATCTTCCGTTCAAAACTGGAAAGAAGCTTTCTGAGAAACTGCCCTGTGTTCTGTTAATTCATCTCACAGAGTTACATCTTTCCCTTCAAGAAGCCTTTCGCTAAGGTTGTTCTTGTGGAATTGGCAAAGGGATATTTGGAAGCCCATAGAGGACTATGGTGAAAAAGGAAATATCTTCCGTTCAAAACTGGAAAGAAGCTTTCTGAGAAACTGCTCTGTGTTCTGTTAATTCATCTCACAGAGATACATCTTTCCCTTCAAGAAGCCTTTCGCTAAGGCTGTTCTTGTGCAATTGTCAAAGGGATATTTGGAAGCCCGTAGAGGGCTATGGTGAAAAAGGAAATATCTTCGGTTCAAAAGTGGAAAGCAGCTTTGTGAGAAACTGCTCTGTATTCTGTGAATTCATCTCACAGAGTTACATCTTTCCCTTCCAGAAGCCTTTCGCTAAGGCTGTTCTTGTGGAATGGGCAAAGGGATATTTGGAAGCCCTTAGAGGGCTATGGTGAAAGAGGAAATATCTTCCGTTCAAAACTGGAAAGAAGCTTTCTGAGAAACTGCTCTGTGTTCTGTTAATTCATCTCACAGAGTTACATCTTTCCCTTCAAGAAGCCTTTCGCTAAGGCTGTTCTTGTGGAATTGGCAAAGGGATATTTGGAAGCCCATAGAGTGCTATGGTGAAAAAGGAAATATCTTCCGTTCAAAACTGGAAAGAAGCTTTCTGAGAAACTGCTCTGTGTTCTGTTAATTCATCTCACAGTGTTACATCTTTCCCTTCAAGAAGCCTTTCGCTAAGGCTGTTCTTGTGGAATTGGCAAAGGGATATTTGGAAGTCCATAGAGGGCTATGGTGAAAAAGGAAATATCTTCCGTTCAAAACTGGAAAGAAGCTTTCTGAGTAACTGCTCTGTGTTCTGTTAATTCTTCTCACAGAGTTACATCTTTCCCTTCAAGAAGAATTTCGCTAAGGCTGTTCTTGTGGAATTGGCAAAGGGATATTTGGAAGCCCATAGAGGGCTATGGTGAAAAAGGAAATATCTTCCGTTCAAAACTGTAAAGAAGCTTTCTGAGAAACTGCTCTGTGTTCTGTTAATTCATCTCACAGAGTTACATCTTTCCCTTCAAGAAGCCTTTCGCTAAGGCTGTTCTTGTGGAATTGGCAAAGGGATATTTGGAAGCCCATAGAGGGCTATGGTGAAAAAGGAAATATCTTCCGTTCAAAACTGGAAAGAAGCTTTCTGAGTAACTGCTCTGTGTTCTGTTAATTCTTCTCACAGAGTTACATCTTTCCCTTCAAGAAGAATTTCGCTAAGGCTGTTCTTGTGGAATTGGCAAAGGGATATTTGGAAGCCCATAGAGGGCTATGGTGAAAAAGGAAATATCTTCCGTTCAAAACTGGAAAGAAGCTTTCTGAGAAACTGCTCTGTGTTCTGTTAATTCATCTCACAGAGTTACATCTTTCCCTTCAAGAAGCCTTTCGCTAAGGCTGTTCTTGTGGAATTGGCAAAGGGATATTTGGAAGCCCATAGAGGGCTATGGTGAAAAAGGAAGTATCTTCCGTTCAAAACTGGAAAGAAGCTTTCTGAGAAACTGCTCTGTGTTCTGTGAATTCATCTCACAGAGTTACATCTTTCCCTTCAAGAAGCCTTTCGCTAAGGCTGTTCTTGTGGAATTGGCAAAGGGATATTTGGAAGCCCATAGAGGGCTATGGTGAAAAAGGAAATATCTTCCGTTCGAAACTGGAAAGAAGCTTTCTGAGAAACTGGTCTGTGTTCTGTGAATTCATCTCACAGAGTTACATCTTTCCCTTCAAGAAGCCTTTCTGTAAGGCTGTTCTTGTGGAATTGGCAAAGGGATATTTGGAAGCCCATAGAGGGCTATGTTGAAAAAGACAATAACTTCCGTTCAAAACTGGAAAGAAGCTTTCTGAGAAACTTCTCTGTGTCCTGTTAATTCATCTCACAGAGTTACATCTTTCCCTTCAGGAAGCCTTTTGCTAAGGCTGTTCTTGTGGAATTGGCAAAGGGATATTTGGAAGCCTATAGAGTGCTATGGTGAAAAAGGAAATATCTTCCGTTCAAAACTGGAAAGAAGCTTTCTGAGAAACTGGTCTGTGTTTTGTTAATTCATCTCACAGAGTTACATCTTTCCCTTCCAGAAGCCTTTCGCTAAGGCTGTTCTTGTGGAATGGGCAAAGGGATATTTGGAAGCCCTTAGAGGGCTATGGTGAAAGAGGAAATATCTTCCGTTCAAAACTGGAAAGAAGCTTTCTGAGAAACTGCTCTGTGTTCTGTTAATTCATCTCACAGAGTTACATCTTTCCCTTCAAGAAGCCTTTCGCTAAGGCTGTTCTTGTTGAATTGGCAAAGGGATATTGGGAAGCCCTTAGATGGCTATGGTGAAAAAGGAAATATCTTACGTTCAAAACTGGAAAGAAGCTTTCTGAGAAACTGCTCTGTGTTCTGTGAATTCATCTCACAGAGTTACATCTTTCCCTTCAGGAAACCTTTCGCTAAGGCTGTTCTTGTGGAATTGGCAAAGGGATATTTGGAAGCCCAGGGAGGCCTATGGTGAAAAAGGAAATATCTTCCGTTCAAAACTGGAAAGAAGCTTTCTGAGAAACTGCTCTGTGTTCTGTTAATTCATCTCACAGAGTTACATCTTTCCTTTAAGAAGCCTTTCGCTAAGGCTGTTGTTGTGGAATTGGCAAAGGTTTATTTGGAAGCCCATAGAGTGCTATGGAGAAAAAGGGAATACCTTCCGTTCAAAACTGGAAAGAAGCCTTCTGAGAAACTTCTCTGTGTTCTGTTAATTCATCTCACAGAGTTACATCTTTCCCTTCAAGAAGCCTTTCGCTAAGGCTGTTCTTGTGGAATTGGCAAAGGCATATTTGGAATCCCATAGAGGGCTATGGTGAAAAAGGAAATATCTTCCGTTCAAAACTGGAAAGAAGCTTCCTGAGAAACTTCTCTGTGTTCTGTTAATTCATCTCACAGAGTTACATCTTTCCCTTCAAGAAGCCTTTCGCTAAGGCTGTTCTTGTGGAATTGACAAAGGGATATTTGGAAGCCCATAGACGGCTACGGTGAAAAAGGAAATATCTTCCGTTCAAAACTGGAAAGAAGCTTTCTGAGAAACTGCTCTGTGTTCTGTGAATTCATCTCACAGAGTCACATCTTTCCCTTCAAGAAGCCTTTCGCTAAGGCTGTTCTTGTGGAATTGGCAAAGGGATATTTGGAAGCCCCTAGAGGCCTATGGGGAAAAAGGAAATATCTTCCGTTCAAAAGTGGAAAGAAGCTTTCTGAGAAACTGCTCTGTGTTCTGTGAATTCATCTCACAGAGTTACATCTTTCCCTTCAAGAAGTCTTTCGCTAAGCCTGTTCTTGTGGAATTGGCAAAGGGATATTTGCAATCCCATAGACGGCTATGGTGAAAAAGGAAATATCTTCCGTTCAAAACTGGAAAGAAGCTTTCTGAGAAACTGCTCTGTGTCCTGTTAATTCATCTCACATAGTTGCATCTTTCCCTTCAAGAAGCCTTTCGCTAAGGCTGTTCTTGTGGAATTGGCAAAGGAATATTTGAAAGCCCATAGACGGCTATGGTGAAAAAGGAAATATCTTCCGTTCAAAAGTGGAAAGAAGCTTTCTGAGAAACTGCTCTGTGTTCTGTTAATTCATCTCACAGAGTTACATCTTTCCCTTCAAGAAGCCTTTCGCTAAGGCTGTTCTTGTGGAATTGGCAAAGGGATATTTGGAAGTCCTTAGAGGGCTATGGTGAAAAAGGAAATATCTTCCGTTCAAAACTGGAAAGAAGCTTTGTGAGAAACTGCTCTGTGTTCTGTTAATTCTTCTCACAGAGTTACATCTTTCCCTTCAAGAAGCCTTTCGCTAAGGCTGTTCTTGTGGAATAGGCAAAGCTATATTTGGAAGCCCATAGAGGGCTATGGTGAAAAAGGAAATATCTTCCGTTCAAAACTGGAAAGAAGCTTTCTGAGAAACTGCTCTGTGTTCTGTGAATTCATCTCACAGAGTTACATCTTTCCCTTCAAGAAGTCTTTCGCTAAGGCTGTTCTTGTGGAATTGGCAAAGGGTTATTTGGAATCCCATAGAGGGCTATGGTGAAAAAGTAAATATCTTCCGTTCAAAACTGGAAAGAAGCTTTCTGAGAAACTTCTCTGTGTCCTGTTAATTCATCTCACAGAGTTACATCTTTCCCTTCAAGAAGCCTTTCTCTAAGGCTGTTGTTGTGGAGTTGGCAAAGGGATATTTGGAAGTCCATAGAGGGCTATGGTGAAAAAGGAAAAAACTTCCGTTCAAAACTGGAAAGAAGCTTTCTGAGAAACTGCTCTGTGTTCTGTTAATTCATCTGACAGAGTTACATCTTTCCCTTCAAGAAGCGTTTCGCTAAGGCTGTTCTTGTGGAATTGGCAAAGGGATATTTGGAAGCCCATAGAGGGCTATGGTGAAAAAGGAAATATCTTCCGTTCAAAACTGGAAAGAAGCTTTCTGAGAAACTACTCTGTGTTCTGTTAATTCATCTCACAGAGTTACATCTTTCCCTTCAAGAAGCCTTTCGCTAAGGCTGTTCTTGTGGAATTGGCAAAGGGATATTTGGAAGCCCATAGAGGGCTATGGTGAAAAAGGAAATATCTTCCGTTCAAAACTGGAAAGAAGCTTTCTGAGAAACTGCCCTGTGTTCTGTTAATTCATCTCACAGAGTTACATCTTTCCCTTCAAGAAGCCTTTCGCTAAGGTTGTTCTTGTGGAATTGGCAAAGGGATATTTGGAAGCCCATAGAGGGCTATGGTGAAAAAGGAAATACCTTCCTTTCAAAACTGGAAAGAAGCTTTCTGAGAAACTGCTCTGTGTTCTGTTAATTCATCTCACAGAGTTACATCTTTCCCTTCAAGAAGCCTTTCGCTAAGGCTGTTCTTGTGGAATTGGCAAAGGGATATTTGGAAGCCCATAGAGGGCTATGGTGAAAAAGACAATAACTTCCGTTCAAAACTGGAAAGAAGCTTTCTGAGAAACTTCTCTGTGTCCCGTTAATTCATCTCACAGAGTTACATCTTTCCCTTCAGGAAGCCTTTTGCTAAGGCTGTTCTTGTGGAATTGACAAAGGGATATTTGGAAGCCCATAGAGTGCTATGGTGAAAAAGGAAATATCTTCCGTTCAAAACTGGAAAGAAGCTTTCTGAGAAACTGGTCTGTGTTTTGTTAATTCATCTCACAGAGTTACATCTTTCCCTTCAAGAAGCCTTTCGCTAAGGCTGTTCTTGTGGATTTGGCAAAGCGATATTTGGAAGCCCATAGAGGGCTATGGTGAAAAAGGAAATATCTTCCGTTCAAAACTGGAAAGAAGCTTTCTGAGAAACTACTCTGTGTTCTGTTAATTCATCTCACTGAGTTACATCTTTCCGTTCAAGAAATCTTTCGCTAAGGCTGTTCTTGTGGAATTGGCAAAGGGATATTTGGAAGCCCATAGAGGACTATGGTGAAAAAGGAAATATCTTCCGTTCAAAACTGGAAAGAAGCTTTCTGAGAAACTGCTCTGTGTTCTGTTAATTCATCTCACAGAGATACATCTTTCCCTTCAAGAAGCCTTTCGCTAAGGCTGTTCTTGTGCAATTGTCAAAGGGATATTTGGAAGCCCGTAGAGGGCTATGGTGAAAAAGGAAATATCTTCGGTTCAAAAGTGGAAAGCAGCTTTGTGAGAAACTGCTCTGTATTCTGTGAATTCATCTCACAGAGTTACATCTTTCCCTTCCAGAAGCCTTTCGCTAAGGCTGTTCTTGTGGAATGGGCAAAGGGATATTTGGAAGCCCTTAGAGGGCTATGGTGAAAGAGGAAATATCTTCCGTTCAAAACTGGAAAGAAGCTTTCTGAGAAACTGCTCTGTGTTCTGTTAATTCATCTCACAGAGTTACATCTTTCCCTTCAAGAAGCCTTTCGCTAAGGCTGTTCTTGTTGAATTGGCAAAGGGATATTTGGAAGCCCTTAGACGGCTATGGTGAAAAAGGAAATATCTTACGTTCAAAACTGGAAAGAAGCTTTCTGAGAAACTGCTCTGTGTTCTGTGAATTCATCTCACAGAGTTACATCTTTCCCTTCAGGAAACCTTTCGCTAAGGCTGTTCTTGTGGAATTGGCAAAGGGATATTTGGAAGCCCATGGAGGCCTATGGAGAAAAAGGAAATATTTTCCGTTCAAAACTGGAAAGAAGCTTTCTGAGAAACTGCTCTGTGTTCTGTTAATTCATCTCACAGAGTTACATCTTTCCTTTAAGAAGCCTTTCGCTAAGGCTGTTGTTGTGGAATTGGCAAAGGTTTATTTGGAAGCCCATAGAGTGCTATGGTGAAAAAGGGAATACCTTCCGTTCAAAACTGGAAAGAAGCCTTCTGAGAAACTTCTCTGTGTTCTGTTAATTCATCTCACAGAGTTACATCTTTCCCTTCAAGAAGCCTTTCGCTAAGGCTGTTCTTGTGGAATTGACAAAGGGATATTTGGAAGCCCATAGACGGCTACGGTGAAAAAGGAAATATCTTCCGTTCAAAACTGGAAAGAAGCTTTCTGAGAAACTGCTCTGTGTTCTGTGAATTCATCTCACAGAGTCACATCTTTCCCTTCAAGAAGCCTTTCGCTAAGGCTGTTCTTGTGGAATTGGCAAAGGGATATTTGGAAGCCCCTAGAGGCCTATGGGGAAAAAGGAAATATCTTCCGTTCAAAACTGGAAAGAAGCTTTCTGAGAAACTGCTCTGTGTTCTGTGAATTCATCTCACAGAGTTACATCTTTCCCTTCAAGAAGTCTTTCGCTAAGCCTGTTCTTGTGGAATTGGCAAAGGGATATTTGCAATCCCATAGATGGCTATGGTGAAAAAGGAAATATCTTCCGTTCAAAACTGGAAAGAAGCTTTCTGAGAAACTTCTCTGTGTCCTGTTAATTCATCTCACATAGTTGCATCTTTCCCTTCAAGAAGCCTTTCGCTAAGGCTGTTCTTGTGGAATTGGCAAAGGGATATTTGAAAGCCCATAGACGGCTATGGTGAAAAAGGAAATATCTTCCGTTCAAAAGTGGAAAGAAGCTTTCTGAGAAACTGCTCTGTGTTCTGTTAATTCATCTCACAGAGTTACATCTTTCCCTTCAAGAAGCCTTTCGCTAAGGCTGTTCTTGTGGAATAGGCAAAGCTATATTTGGAAGCCCATAGAGGGCTATGGTGAAAAAGGAAATATCTTCCGTTCAAAACTGGAAAGAAGCTTTCTGAGAAACTGCTCTGTGTTCTGTTAATTCTTCTCACAGAGTTACATCTTTCCCTTCAAGAAGCCTTTCGCTAAGGCTGTTCTTGTGGAATAGGCAAAGCTATATTTGGAAGCCCATAGAGGGCTATGGTGAAAAAGGAAATATCTTCCGTTCAAAACTGGAAAGAAGCTTTCTGAGAAACTGCTCTGTGTTCTGTTAATTCATCTCACAGAGTTACATCTTTCCCTTCAAGAAGCCTTTCGCTAAGGCTGTTCTTGTAGAATTGGCAAAGGGATATTTGGAAGCCCCTAGAGGGCTATGGTGAAAAAGGAAATATCTTCCGTTCAAAACTGGAAAGAAGCTTTCTGAGAAACTGCTCTGTGTTCTGTTAATTCATCTCACAGAGTTACATCTTTCCCTTCAAGAAGCCTTTCTCTAAGGCTGTTCTTGTTTAATTGGCAAAGGGATATTTGGAAGCCCATAGAGGGCTATGGTGATAAAGGAAATATCTTCCGTTCAAAACTGGAAAGAAGCTTTCTGAGAAACTGCTCTGTGTTCTGTTAATTCATCTCACAGAGTTACATCTTTCCCTTCAAGAAGCCTTTCGCTAAGGCTGTTCTTGTGGAATTGGCAAAGGGATATTTGGAAGCCCATAGAGGGCTATGGTGAAAAAGGAAATATCTTCCGTTCAAAACTGGAAAGAAGCTTTCTGAGAAACTGCTCTGTGTTCTGTTAATTCATCTGACAGAGTTACATCTTTCCCTTCAAGAAGCCTTTCGCTAAGGCTGTTCTTGTTTAATTGGCAAAGGGATATTTGGAAGCCCATAGAGGGCTATGGTGATAAAGGAAATATCTTCCGTTCAAAACTGGAAAGAAGCTTTCTGAGAAACTGCTCTGTGTTCTGTTAATTCATCTCACAGAGTTATATCTTTCCCTAAAAGAAGCCTTTCGCTAAGGCTGTTCTTGTGGAATTGCCAAAGGGATATTTGGAAGCCCATAGAGGGCTATGGTGAAAAAGTAAATATCTTCCGTTCAAAACTGGAAAGAAGTTTTCTGAGAAACTGCTCTGTGCTCTGTGAATTCATCTCACAGAGTTACATCTTTCCCTTCAAGAAGCCTTTCGCTAAGGCTGTTCTTGTGGAATTGGCAAAGGGATATTTGGAAGCCCATAGAGGGCTATGGTGAAAAAGGAAATATCTTCCGTTCGAAACTGGAAAGAAGCTTTCTGAGAAACTGCTCTGTGTTCTGTTAATTCATCTCACAGAGTTACGTCTTTCCCTTGAAGAAGCCTTTCGCTAAGTCTGTTCTTGTGGAATTGGCAAAGGGATATTTGGAAGCCCATAGAGGGCTATGGTGAAAAAGGAAATATCTTCCGTTCAAAACTGGAAAGAAGCTTTGTGAGAAACTGCTCTGTGTTCTGTTAATTCATCTCACAGAGTTACATCTTTCCCTGCAAGAAGCCTTTCGCTAAGGCTGTTCTTCTGGAATTGGCAAAGGGATATTTTGAAGCCCTTAGACGGCTATGGTGAAAAAGGAAATATCTTCCGTTCAAAACTGGAAAGAAGTTTCTGAGAAACTGCTCTGTGTTCTGTGAATTCATCTCACAGAGTTACATCTTTCCCTTCAAGAAGCCTTTCGCTAAGGCTGTTCTTGTGGAATTGTCAAAGGGATATTTAAAGCCCATAGAGGGCTATGGTGAAAAAGGAAATATCTTCCGTTCAAAACTGGAAAGAAGCTTCCTGAGAAACTGCTCTGTGTTCTGTTAATTCATCTCACAGAGTTACATCTTTCCCTTCAAGAAGCCTTTCGCTAAGGCTGTTCTTGTGGAATTGACAAAGGGATATTTGGAAGCCCATAGAGGGCTATGGTGAAAAAGGAAATATCTTCCGTTCAAAACTGGAAAGAAGCTTTCTGAGAAACTGCTCTGTGTTCTGTGAATTCATCTCACAGAGTTACATCTTTCCCTTCAAGAAGCCTTTCGCTCAGGCTGTTCTTGTGGAATTGGCAAAGGGATATTTGGAAGCCCCTAGAGGCCTATGGGGAAAAAGGAAATATCTTCCGTTCAAAACTGGAAAGAAGCTTTCTGAGAAACTGCTCTGTGTTCTGTTAATTCATCTCACAGAGTTACATCTTTCCCTTCAAGAAGCCTTTCGCTAAGGCTGCTCTTGTGGAATTGGCAAAGGGATATTTGGAAGCCCATAGAGGGCTATGGTGAAAAAGGAAATAACTTCCGTTCAAAACTGGAAAGAAGCTTTCTGAGAAACTGCTCTGTGTTCTGTTAATTCATCTCACAGAGTTACATCTTTCCCTTCAAGAAGCCTCTCGCTAAGGCTGTTCTTGTGGAACTGGCAAGCGATATTTGGAAGCCCATAGAGGGCTATGGTGAAAAAGGAAATATCTTCCGTTCAAAACTGGAAGGAAGCTTTCTGAGAAACTGCTCTGTGTTCTGTTAATTCATCTCACAGAGTTACATCTTTCCCTTCAAGAAGCCTTTCGCTAAGGCTGTTCTTGTGGAATTGGCAAAGGGATATTTGGAAGCCCATAGAGGGCTATGGTGAAAAAGGAAATACCTTCCTTTCAAAACTGGAAAGAAGCTTTCTGAGAAACTGCTCTGTGTTCTGTTAATTCATCTCACAGAGTTACATCTTTCCCTTCAAGAAGCCTTTCGCTAAGGCTGTTCTTGTGGAATTGGCAAAGGGATATTTGGAAGCCCATAGAGTGCTATGGTGAAAAAGGAAATATCTTCCGTTCAAAACTGGAAAGAAGCTTTCTGAGAAACTGCTCTGTGTTCTGTTAATTCATCTCACAGTGTTACATCTTTCCCTTCAAGAAGCCTTTCGCTAAGGCTGTTCTTGTGGAATTGGCAAAGGGATATTTGGAAGTCCATAGAGGGCTATGGTGAAAAAGGAAATATCTTCCGTTCAAAACTGGAAAGAAGCTTTCTGAGTAACTGCTCTGTGTTCTGTTAATTCTTCTCACAGAGTTACATCTTTGCCTTCAAGAAGAATTTCGCTAAGGCTGTTCTTGTGGAATTGGCAAAGGGATATTTGGAAGCCCATAGAGGGCTATGGTGAAAAAGGAAATATCTTCCGTTCAAAACTGGAAAGAAGCTTTCTGAGAAACTGCTCTGTGTTCTGTTAATTCATCTCACAGAGTTACATCTTTCCCTTCAAGAAGCCTTTCGCTAAGGCTGTTCTTGTGGAATTGGCAAAGGGATATTTGGAAGCCCATAGAGGGCTATGGTGAAAAAGGAAGTATCTTCCGTTCAAAACTGGAAAGAAGCTTTCTGAGAAACTGCTCTGTGTTCTGTGAATTCATCTCACAGAGTTACATCTTTCCCTTCAAGAAGCCTTTCGCTAAGGCTGTTCTTGTGGAATTGGCAAAGGGATATTTGGAAGCCCATAGAGGGCTATGGTGAAAAAGGAAATATCTTCCGTTCAAAACTGGAAAGAAGCTTTCTGAGAAACTGGTCTGGGTTCTGTGAATTCATCTCACAGAGTTACATCTTTCCCTTCAAGAAGCCTTTCTGTAAGGCTGTTCTTGTGGAATTGGCAAAGGGATATTTGGAAGCCCATAGAGGGCTATGGTGAAAAAGACAATAACTTCCGTTCAAAACTGGAAAGAAGCTTTCTGAGAAACTTCTCTGTGTCCTGTTAATTCATCTCACAGAGTTACATCTTTCCCTTCAGGAAGCCTTTTGCTAAGGCTGTTCTTGTGGAATTGGCAAAGGGATATTTGGAAGCCTATAGAGTGCTATGGTGAAAAAGGAAATATCTTCCGTTCAAAACTGGAAAGAAGCTTTCTGAGAAACTGGTCTGTGTTTTGTTAATTCATCTCACAGAGTTACATCTTTCCCTTCAAGAAGCCTTTCGCTAAGGCTGTTCTTGTGGAATTGGCAAAGCGATATTTGGAAGCCCATAGAGGGCTATGGTGAAAAAGGAAATATCTTCCGTTCAAAAGTGGAAAGAAGCTTTCTGAGAAACTACTCTGTGTTCTGTTAATTCATCTCACTGAGTTACATCTTTCCGTTCAAGAAATCTTTCGCTAAGGCTGCTCTTGTGGAATTGGCAAAGGGATATTTGGAAGCCCATAGAGGACTATGGTGAAAAAGGAAATATCTTCCGTTCAAAACTGGAAAGAAGCTTTCTGAGAAACTGCTCTGTGTTCTGTTAATTCATCTCACAGAGATACATCTTTCCCTTCAAGAAGCCTTTCGCTAAGGCTGTTCTTGTGCAATTGTCAAAGGGATATTTGGAAGCCCATAGAGGGCTATGGTGAAAAAGGAAATATCTTCGGTTCAAAAGTGGAAAGCAGCTTTCTGAGAAACTGCTCTGTATTCTGTGAATTCATCTCACAGAGTTACATCTTTCCCTTCCAGAAGCCTTTCGCTAAGGCTGTTCTTGTGGAATGGGCAAAGGGATATTTTGAAGCCCTTAGAGGGCTATGGTGAAAAAGGAAATATCTTCCGTTCAAAACTGGAAAGAAGCTTTCTGAGAAACTGCTCTGTGTTCTGTTAATTCATCTCACAGAGTTACATCTTTCCCTTCAAGAAGCCTTTCGCTAAGGCTGTTCTTGTTGAATTGGCAAAGGGATATTGGGAAGCCCTTAGACGGCTATGGTGAAAAAGGAAATATCTTACGTTCAAAACTGGAAAGAAGCTTTCTGAGAAACTGCTCTGTGTTCTGTGAATTCATCTCACAGAGTTACATCTTTCCCTTCAGGAAACCTTTCGCTAAGGCTGTTCTTGTGGAATTGGCAAAGGGATATTTGGAAGCCCAGGGAGGCCTATGGTGAAAAAGGAAATATCTTCCGTTCAAAACTGGAAAGAAGCTTTCTGAGAAACTGGTCTGGGTTCTGTGAATTCATCTCACAGAGTTACATCTTTCCCTTCAAGAAGCCTTTCGCTAAGGCTGTTCTTGTGCAATTGTCAAAGGGATATTTGGAAGCCCATAGAGGGCTATGGTGAAAAAGGAAATACCTTCCGTTCAAAAGTGGAAAGCAGCTTTCAGAGAAACTGCTCGGTATTCTGTGAATTCATCTCAAAGAGTTACATCTTTCCCTTCAAGAAGCCTTTCGCTAAGGCTGTTCTTGTGGAATTGGAAAAGGGATATTTGGAAGCCCATAGAGGGCTATGGTGAAAAAGGAAATATCTTCCGTTCAAAACTGGAAAGAAGCTTTCTGAGAAACTTCTCTGTGTTCTGTTAATTCATCTCAAAGAGTTACATCTTTCCCTTCAAGAAGCCTTTCGCTAAGGCTGTTCTTGTGGAATTGGCAAAGGGATATTTGAAAGCCCATAGACGTCTATGGTGAAAAAGGAAATATCTTCCGTTCAAAAGTGGAAAGAAGCTTTCTGAGAAACTGCTCTGTGTTCTGTGAATTCATCTCACAGAGTTACATCTTTCCCTTCAAGAAGCCTTTCGCTAAGGCTGTTCTTGTGGAATTGGCAAAGGGATATTTGGAAGCCCATAGAGGGCTATGGTGAAAAAGGAAATATCTTCCGTTCAAAACTGGAAAGAAGCTTTCTGAGAAACTGCTCTGTGTTCCGTTAATTCATGTCACAGAGTTACATCTTTCCCTTCAAGAAGCCTTTCGCTAAGGCTGTTCTTGTGGAATTGGCAAAGGGATATTTGGAAGCCCGTAGAGGGCTATGGTGAAAAAGGAAATATCTTCCGTTCAAAACTGGAAAGAAGCTTTCTGAGAAACTGCTCTGTGTTCTGTTAATTCATCTCACAGAGTTACATCTTTCCCTTCAAGAAGCCTTTCGCTAAGGCTGTTCTTGTGGAATTGGCAAAGGGATATTTGGAAGCCCATAGAGGCCTATGGGGAAAAAGGAAATATCTTCCGTTCAAAAGTGGAAAGAAGCTTTCTGAGAAACTGCTCTGTGTTCTGTGAATTCATCTCACAGAGTTACATCTTTCCCTTCAAGAAACCTTTCGCTAAGGCTGTTCTTGTGGAATTCGCGAAGGGATATTTGGAAGCCCATAGAGGTCTATGGTGAAAAAGGAAATATCTTCCGTTCAAAACTGGAAAGAAGCTTTCTGAGAAACTGCTCTGTGTTCTGTGAATTCATCTCACAGAGTTCCATCTTTCCCTTCAAGAAGCCTTTCGCTAAGGCTGTTCTTGTGGAATTGGCAAAGGGATATTTGGAAGCCCATAGAGGGCTATGGTGAAACAGGAAATATCTTCCGTTCAAAACTGGAAAGAAGCTTTCTGAGAAACTTCTCTGTGTCATGTTAATTCATCTCACAGAGTTACATCTTTCCCTTCAAGAAGCCTTTCGCTAAGGCTGTTCTTGTGGAATTGGCAAAGGGATATTTGGAAGCCCATAGAGGGCTATGGTGAAAGAGGAAATATCTTCCGTTCAAAACTGGAAAGAAGCTTTCTGAGAAACTTCTCTGTGTTCCGTTAATTCATCTCACAGAGTTACATCTTTCTCTTAAAGAAGCCTTTCGCTAAGGCTGTTCTTGTGGAATTGGCAAAGGGATATTTGGAAGCCCATAGAGGGCTATGGTGAAAAAGGAAATATCTTCCGTTCAAAACTGGAAAGAAGCTTTATGACAAACTGCTCTGTATTCTGTTAATTTATCTCACAGAGTTACATCTTTCCCTTCAAGAAGCCTTTCGCTAAGGCTGTTCTTGTGGAATTGGCATAGATTTATTTGGAAGCCCATAGAGTGCTATGGTGAAAAAGGGAATACCTTCTGTTCAAAACTGGAAAGAAGCCTTCTGAGAAACTTCTCTGTGTTCTGTTAATTCATCTCACAGAGTTACATCTTTCCCTTCAAGAAGCCTTTCGCTAAGGCTGTTCTTGTGGAATTGGCAAAGGGATATTTGGAAGCCCTTAGAGGGCTATGGTGAAACAGGAAATATCTTCCGTTCAAAACTGGAAAGAAGCTTTCTGAGAAACTTCTCTGTGTCCTGTGAATTCATCTCACAGAGTTACATCTTTCCCTTCCAGAAGCCTTTCGCTAAGGCTGCTCTTGTGGAATGGGCAAAGGGATATTTGGAAGCCCTTAGAGGGCTATGGTGAAAGAGAAAATATCTTCCGTTCAAAACTGGAAAGAAGCTTTCTGAGAAACTGCTCTGTGTTCTGTGAATTCATCTCACAGAGTTACATCTTTCCCTTCAAGAAGCCTTTCGCTAAGGCTGTTCTTGTGGAATTGGCAAAGGGATATTTGGAAGCCCATAGAGGCCTATGGGGAAAAAGGAAATATCTTCCGTTCAAAAGTGGAAAGAAGCTTTCTGAGAAACTGCTCTGTGTTCTGTGAATTCATCTCACAGAGTTACATCTTTCCCTTCAAGAAACCTTTCGCTAAGGCTGTTCTTGTGGAATTCGCGAAGGGATATTTGGAAGCCCATAGAGGTCTATGGTGAAAAAGGAAATATCTTCCGTTCAAAACTGGAAAGAAGCTTTCTGAGAAACTCCTCTGTGTTCTGTGAATTCATCTCACAGAGTTACATCTTTCCCTTCAAGAAGCCTTTCGCTAAGGCTGTTCTTGTGGAATTGGCAAAGGGATATTTGGAAGCCCATAGAGGGCTATGGTGAAACAGGAAATATCTTCCGTTCAAAACTGGAAAGAAGCTTTCTGAGAAACTTCTCTGTGTCCTGTTAATTCATCTCACAGATTTACATCTTTCCTTCAAGAAGCCTTTCGCTAAGGCTGTTCTTATGGAATTGGCAAAGGGATATTTGGAAGCCCATGGAGGCCTATGGTGAAAAAGAAAATATCTTCCGTTCAAAACTGGAAAGAAGCTTTCTGAGAAACTGCTCCGTGTTCTGTTAATTCATCTCACAGAGTTACATCTTTCCCTTCAAGAAGCCTTTCGATAAGGCTGTTCTTGTGGAATTGGCAAAGGGATATTTGGAAGCCCATAGAGGTCTATGGTGAAAAAGGAAATATCTTCCGTTCAAAACTGGAAAGAAGCTTTCTGAGAAACTGCTCTGTGTCCTGTTAATTCATCTCACATAGTTGCATCTTTCCCTTCAAGAAGCCTTTCGCTAAGGCTGTTCTTGTGGAATTGGCAAAGGAATATTTGAAAGCCCATAGACGGCTATGGTGAAAAAGGAAATATCTTCCGTTCAAAAGTGGAAAGAAGCTTTCTGAGAAACTGCTCTGTGTTCTGTTAATTCATCTCACAGAGTTACATCTTTCCCTTCAAGAAGCCTTTCGCTAAGGCTGTTCTTGTGGAATTGGCAAAGGGATATTTGGAAGTCCTTAGAGGGCTATGGTGAAAAAGGAAATATCTTCCGTTCAAAACTGGAAAGAAGCTTTGTGAGAAACTGCTCTGTGTTCTGTTAATTCTTCTCACAGAGTTACATCTTTCCCTTCAAGAAGCCTTTCGCTAAGGCTGTTCTTGTGGAATAGGCAAAGCTATATTTGGAAGCCCATAGAGGGCTATGGTGAAAAAGGAAATATCTTCCGTTCAAAACTGGAAAGAAGCTTTCTGAGAAACTGCTCTGTGTTCTGTGAATTCATCTCACAGAGTTACATCTTTCCCTTCAAGAAGTCTTTCGCTAAGGCTGTTCTTGTGGAATTGGCAAAGGGTTATTTGGAATCCCATAGAGGGCTATGGTGAAAAAGTAAATATCTTCCGTTCAAAACTGGAAAGAAGCTTTCTGAGAAACTTCTCTGTGTCCTGTTAATTCATCTCACAGAGTTACATCTTTCCCTTCAAGAAGCCTTTCTCTAAGGCTGTTGTTGTGGAGTTGGCAAAGGGATATTTGGAAGTCCATAGAGGGCTATGGTGAAAAAGGAAAAAACTTCCGTTCAAAACTGGAAAGAAGCTTTCTGAGAAACTGCTCTGTGTTCTGTTAATTCATCTGACAGAGTTACATCTTTCCCTACAAGAAGCGTTTCGCTAAGGCTGTTCTTGTGGAATTGGCAAAGGGATATTTGGAAGCCCATAGAGGGCTATGGTGAAAAAGGAAATATCTTCCGTTCAAAACTGGAAAGAAGCTTTCTGAGAAACTGCTCTGTGTTCTGTTAATTCATCTCACAGAGTTACATCTTTCCCTTCAAGAAGCCTTTCGCTAAGGCTGTTCTTGTGGAATTGGCAAAGGGATATTTGGAAGCCCATAGAGGGCTATGGTGAAAAAGGAAATATCTTCCGTTCAAAACTGGAAAGAAGCTTTCTGAGAAACTGCCCTGTGTTCTGTTAATTCATCTCACAGAGTTACATCTTTCCCTTCAAGAAGCCTTTCGCTAAGGCTGTTCTTGTGGAATTGGCAAAGGGATATTTGGAAGCCCATAGAGGGCTATGGTGAAAAAGGAAATACCTTCCTTTCAAAACTGGAAAGAAGCTTTCTGAGAAACTGCTCTGTGTTCTGTTAATTCATCTCACAGAGTTACATCTTTCCCTTCAAGAAGCCTTTCGCTAAGGCTGTTCTTGTGGAATTGGCAAAGGGATATTTGGAAGCCCATAGAGGGCTATGGTGAAAAAGACAATAACTTCCGTTCAAAACTGGAAAGAAGCTTTCTGAGAAACTTCTCTGTGTCCCGTTAATTCATCTCACAGAGTTACATCTTTCCCTTCAGGAAGCCTTTTGCTAAGGCTGTTCTTGTGGAATTGGCAAAGGGATATTTGGAAGCCCATAGAGTGCTATGGTGAAAAAGGAAATATCTTCCGTTCAAAACTGGAAAGAAGCTTTCTGAGAAACTGGTCTGTGTTTTGTTAATTCATCTCACAGAGTTACATCTTTCCCTTCAAGAAGCCTTTCGCTAAGGCTGTTCTTGTGGATTTGGCAAAGCGATATTTGGAACCCCTAGAGGGCTATGGTGAAAAAGGAAATATCTTCCGTTCAAAACTGGAAAGAAGCTTTCTGAGAAACTACTCTGTGTTCTGTTAATTCATCTCACTGAGTTACATCTTTCCGTTCAAGAAATCTTTCGCTAAGGCTGTTCTTGTGGAATTGGCAAAGGGATATTTGGAAGCCCATAGAGGACTATGGTGAAAAAGGAAATATCTTCCGTTCAAAACTGGAAAGAAGCTTTCTGAGAAACTGCTCTGTGTTCTGTTAATTCATCTCACAGAGATACATCTTTCCCTTCAAGAAGCCTTTCGCTAAGGCTGTTCTTGTGCAATTGTCAAAGGGATATTTGGAAGCCCGTAGAGGGCTATGGTGAAAAAGGAAATATCTTCGGTTCAAAAGTGGAAAGCAGCTTTGTGAGAAACTGCTCTGTATTCTGTGAATTCATCTCACAGAGTTACATCTTTCCCTTCCAGAAGCCTTTCGCTAAGGCTGTTCTTGTGGAATGGGCAAAGGGATATTTGGAAGCCCTTAGAGGGCTATGGTGAAAGAGGAAATATCTTCCGTTCAAAACTGGAAAGAAGCTTTCTGAGAAACTGCTCTGTGTTCTGTTAATTCATCTCACAGAGTTACATCTTTCCCTTCAAGAAGCCTTTCGCTAAGGCTGTTCTTGTTGAATTGGCAAAGGGATATTTGGAAGCCCTTAGACGGCTATGGTGAAAAAGGAAATATCTTACGTTCAAAACTGGAAAGAAGCTTTCTGAGAAACTGCTCTGTGTTCTGTGAATTCATCTCACAGAGTTACATCTTTCCCTTCAGGAAACCTTTGCTAAGGCTGTTCTTGTGGAATTGGCAAAGGGATATTTGGAAGCCCATGGAGGCCTATGGTGAAAAAGGAAATATCTTCCGTTCAAAACTGGAAAGAAGCTTTCTGAGAAACTGCTCTGTGTTCTGTTAATTCATCTCACAGAGTTACATCTTTCCTTTAAGAAGCCTTTCGCTAAGGCTGTTGTTGTGGAATTGGCAAAGGTTTATTTGGAAGCCCATAGAGTGCTATGGTGAAAAAGGGAATACCTTCCGTTCAAAACTGGAAAGAAGCCTTCTGAGAAACTTCTCTGTGTTCTGTTAATTCATCTCACAGAGTTACATCTTTCCCTTCAAGAAGCCTTTCGCTAAGGCTGTTCTTGTGGAATTGACAAAGGGATATTTGGAAGCCCATAGACGGCTACGGTGAAAAAGGAAATATCTTCCGTTCAAAACTGGAAAGAAGCTTTCTGAGAAACTGCTCTGTGTTCTGTGAATTCATCTCACAGAGTCACATCTTTCCCTTCAAGAAGCCTTTCGCTAAGGCTGTTCTTGTGGAATTGGCAAAGGGATATTTGGAAGCCCCTAGAGGCCTATGGGGAAAAAGGAAATATCTTCCGTTCAAAACTGGAAAGAAGCTTTCTGAGAAACTGCTCTGTGTTCTGTGAATTCATCTCACAGAGTTACATCTTTCCCTTCAAGGAGTCTTTCGCTAAGCCTGTTCTTGTGGAATTGGCAAAGGGATATTTGCAATCCCATAGACGGCTATGGTGAAAAAGGAAATATCTTCCGTTCAAAACTGGAAAGAAGCTTTCTGAGAAACTTCTCTGTGTCCTGTTAATTCATCTCACATAGTTGCATCTTTCCCTTCAAGAAGCCTTTCGCTAAGGCTGTTCTTGTGGAATTGGCAAAGGGATATTTGAAAGCCCATAGACGGCTATGGTGAAAAAGGAAATATCTTCCGTTCAAAAGTGGAAAGAAGCTTTCTGAGAAACTGCTCTGTGTTCTGTTAATTCATCTCACAGAGTTACATCTTTCCCTTCAAGAAGCCTTTCGCTAAGGCTGTTCTTGTGGAATAGGCAAAGCTATATTTGGAAGCCCATAGAGGGCTATGGTGAAAAAGGAAATATCTTCCGTTCAAAACTGGAAAGAAGCTTTCTGAGAAACTGCTCTGTGTTCTGTTAATTCATCTCACAGAGTTACATCTTTCCCTTCAAGAAGCCTTTCGCTAAGGCTGTTCTTGTGGAATTGGCAAAGGGATATTTGGAAGCCCATAGAGGGCTATGGTGAAAAAGGAAATATCTTCCGTTCAAAACTGGAAAGAAGCTTTCTGAGAAACTGCCCTGTGTTCTGTTAATTCATCTCACAGAGTTACATCTTTCCCTTCAAGAAGCCTTTCGCTAAGGCTGTTCTTGTGGAATTGGCAAAGGGATATTTGGAAGCCCATAGAGGGCTATGGTGAAAAAGGAAATACCTTCCTTTCAAAACTGGAAAGAAGCTTTCTGAGAAACTGCTCTGTGTTCTGTTAATTCATCTCACAGAGTTACATCTTTCCCTTCAAGAAGCCTTTCGCTAAGGCTGTTCTTGTGGAATTGGCAAAGGGATATTTGGAAGCCCATAGAGGGCTATGGTGAAAAAGACAATAACTTCCGTTCAAAACTGGAAAGAAGCTTTCTGAGAAACTTCTCTGTGTCCCGTTAATTCATCTCACAGAGTTACATCTTTCCCTTCAGGAAGCCTTTTGCTAAGGCTGTTCTTGTGGAATTGGCAAAGGGATATTTGGAAGCCCATAGAGTGCTATGGTGAAAAAGGAAATATCTTCCGTTCAAAACTGGAAAGAAGCTTTCTGAGAAACTGGTCTGTGTTTTGTTAATTCATCTCACAGAGTTACATCTTTCCCTTCAAGAAGCCTTTCGCTAAGGCTGTTCTTGTGGATTTGGCAAAGCGATATTTGGAAGCCCATAGAGGGCTATGGTGAAAAAGGAAATATCTTCCGTTCAAAACTGGAAAGAAGCTTTCTGAGAAACTACTCTGTGTTCTGTTAATTCATCTCACTGAGTTACATCTTTCCGTTCAAGAAATCTTTCGCTAAGGCTGTTCTTGTGGAATTGGCAAAGGGATATTTGGAAGCCCATAGAGGACTATGGTGAAAAAGGAAATATCTTCCGTTCAAAACTGGAAAGAAGCTTTCTGAGAAACTGCTCTGTGTTCTGTTAATTCATCTCACAGAGATACATCTTTCCCTTCAAGAAGCCTTTCGCTAAGGCTGTTCTTGTGCAATTGTCAAAGGGATATTTGGAAGCCCGTAGAGGGCTATGGTGAAAAAGGAAATATCTTCGGTTCAAAAGTGGAAAGCAGCTTTGTGAGAAACTGCTCTGTATTCTGTGAATTCATCTCACAGAGTTACATCTTTCCCTTCCAGAAGCCTTTCGCTAAGGCTGTTCTTGTGGAATGGGCAAAGGGATATTTGGAAGCCCTTAGAGGGCTATGGTGAAAGAGGAAATATCTTCCGTTCAAAACTGGAAAGAAGCTTTCTGAGAAACTGCTCTGTGTTCTGTTAATTCATCTCACAGAGTTACATCTTTCCCTTCAAGAAGCCTTTCGCTAAGGCTGTTCTTGTTGAATTGGCAAAGGGATATTTGGAAGCCCTTAGACGGCTATGGTGAAAAAGGAAATATCTTACGTTCAAAACTGGAAAGAAGCTTTCTGAGAAACTGCTCTGTGTTCTGTGAATTCATCTCACAGAGTTACATCTTTCCCTTCAGGAAACCTTTCGCTAAGGCTGTTCTTGTGGAATTGGCAAAGGGATATTTGGAAGCCCATGGAGGCCTATGGTGAAAAAGGAAATATCTTCCGTTCAAAACTGGAAAGAAGCTTTCTGAGAAACTGCTCTGTGTTCTGTTAATTCATCTCACAGAGTTACATCTTTCCTTTAAGAAGCCCTTCGCTAAGGCTGTTGTTGTGGAATTGGCAAAGGTTTATTTGGAAGCCCATAGAGTGCTATGGTGAAAAAGGGAATACCTTCCGTTCAAAACTGGAAAGAAGCCTTCTGAGAAACTTCTCTGTGTTCTGTTAATTCATCTCACAGAGTTACATCTTTCCCTTCAAGAAGCCTTTCGCTAAGGCTGTTCTTGTGGAATTGACAAAGGGATATTTGGAAGCCCATAGACGGCTACGGTGAAAAAGGAAATATCTTCCGTTCAAAACTGGAAAGAAGCTTTCTGAGAAACTGCTCTGTGTTCTGTGAATTCATCTCACAGAGTCACATCTTTCCCTTCAAGAAGCCTTTCTCTAAGGCTGTTCTTGTGGAATTGGCAAAGGGATATTTGGAAGCCCCTAGAGGCCTATGGGGAAAAAGGAAATATCTTCCGTTCAAAACTGGAAAGAAGCTTTCTGAGAAACTGCTCTGTGTTCTGTGAATTCATCTCACAGAGTTACATCTTTCCCTTCAAGAAGTCTTTCGCTAAGCCTGTTCTTGTGGAATTGGCAAAGGGATATTTGCAATCCCATAGACGGCTATGGTGAAAAAGGAAATATCTTCCGTTCAAAACTGGAAAGAAGCTTTCTGAGAAACTTCTCTGTGTCCTGTTAATTCATCTCACATAGTTGCATCTTTCCCTTCAAGAAGCCTTTCGCTAAGGCTGTTCTTGTGGAATTGGCAAAGGGATATTTGAAAGCCCATAGACGGCTATGGTGAAAAAGGAAATATCTTCCGTTCAAAAGTGGAAAGAAGCTTTCTGAGAAACTGCTCTGTGTTCTGTTAATTCATCTCACAGAGTTACATCTTTCCCTTCAAGAAGCCTTTCGCTAAGGCTGTTCTTGTGGAATAGGCAAAGCTATATTTGGAAGCCCATAGAGGGCTATGGTGAAAAAGGAAATATCTTCCGTTCAAAACTGGAAAGAAGCTTTCTGAGAAACTGCTCTGTGTTCTGTTAATTCATCTCACAGAGTTACATCTTTCCCTTCAAGAAGCCTTTCGCTAAGGCTGTTCTTGTGGAATTGGCAAAGGGATATTTGGAAGCCCATAGAGGGCTATGGTGAAAAAGGAAATATCTTCCGTTCAAAACTGGAAAGAAGCTTTCTGAGAAACTGCCCTGTGTTCTGTTAATTCATCTCACAGAGTTACATCTTTCCCTTCAAGAAGCCTTTCGCTAAGGCTGTTCTTGTGGAATTGGCAAAGGGATATTTGGAAGCCCATAGAGGGCTATGGTGAAAAAGGAAATACCTTCCTTTCAAAACTGGAAAGAAGCTTTCTGAGAAACTGCTCTGTGTTCTGTTAATTCATCTCACAGAGTTACATCTTTCCCTTCAAGAAGCCTTTCGCTAAGGCTGTTCTTGTGGAATTGGCAAAGGGATATTTGGAAGCCCATAGAGGGCTATGGTGAAAAAGACAATAACTTCCGTTCAAAACTGGAAAGAAGCTTTCTGAGAAACTTCTCTGTGTCCCGTTAATTCATCTCACAGAGTTACATCTTTCCCTTCAGGAAGCCTTTTGCTAAGGCTGTTCTTGTGGAATTGGCAAAGGGATATTTGGAAGCCCATAGAGTGCTATGGTGAAAAAGGAAATATCTTCCGTTCAAAACTGGAAAGAAGCTTTCTGAGAAACTGGTCTGTGTTTTGTTAATTCATCTCACAGAGTTACATCTTTCCCTTCAAGAAGCCTTTCGCTAAGGCTGTTCTTGTGGATTTGGCAAAGCGATATTTGGAAGCCCATAGAGGGCTATGGTGAAAAAGGAAATATCTTCCGTTCAAAACTGGAAAGAAGCTTTCTGAGAAACTACTCTGTGTTCTGTTAATTCATCTCACTGAGTTACATCTTTCCGTTCAAGAAATCTTTCGCTAAGGCTGTTCTTGTGGAATTGGCAAAGGGATATTTGGAAGCCCATAGAGGACTATGGTGAAAAAGGAAATATCTTCCGTTCAAAACTGGAAAGAAGCTTTCTGAGAAACTGCTCTGTGTTCTGTTAATTCATCTCACAGAGATACATCTTTCCCTTCAAGAAGCCTTTCGCTAAGGCTGTTCTTGTGCAATTGTCAAAGGGATATTTGGAAGCCCGTAGAGGGCTATGGTGAAAAAGGAAATATCTTCGGTTCAAAAGTGGAAAGCAGCTTTGTGAGAAACTGCTCTGTATTCTGTGAATTCATCTCACAGAGTTACATCTTTCCCTTCCAGAAGCCTTTCGCTAAGGCTGTTCTTGTGGAATGGGCAAAGGGATATTTGGAAGCCCTTAGAGGGCTATGGTGAAAGAGGAAATATCTTCCGTTCAAAACTGGAAAGAAGCTTTCTGAGAAACTGCTCTGTGTTCTGTTAATTCATCTCACAGAGTTACATCTTTCCCTTCAAGAAGCCTTTCGCTAAGGCTGTTCTTGTTGAATTGGCAAAGGGATATTTGGAAGCCCTTAGACGGCTATGGTGAAAAAGGAAATATCTTACGTTCAAAACTGGAAAGAAGCTTTCTGAGAAACTGCTCTGTGATCTGTGAATTCATCTCACAGAGTTACATCTTTCCCTTCAGGAAACCTTTCGCTAAGGCTGTTCTTGTGGAATTGGCAAAGGGATATTTGGAAGCCCATGGAGGCCTATGGTGAAAAAGGAAATATCTTCCGTTCAAAACTGGAAAGAAGCTTTCTGAGAAACTGCTCTGTGTTCTGTTAATTCATCTCACAGAGTTACATCTTTCCTTTAAGAAGCCTTTCGCTAAGGCTGTTGTTGTGGAATTGGCAAAGGTTTATTTGGAAGCCCATAGAGTGCTATGGTGAAAAAGGGAATACCTTCCGTTCAAAACTGGAAAGAAGCCTTCTGAGAAACTTCTCTGTGTTCTGTTAATTCATCTCACAGAGTTACATCTTTCCCTTCAAGAAGCCTTTCGCTAAGGCTGTTCTTGTGGAATTGACAAAGGGATATTTGGAAGCCCATAGACGGCTACGGTGAAAAAGGAAATATCTTCCGTTCAAAACTGGAAAGAAGCTTTCTGAGAAACTGCTCTGTGTTCTGTGAATTCATCTCACAGAGTCACATCTTTCCCTTCAAGAAGCCTTTCGCTAAGGCTGTTCTTGTGGAATTGGCAAAGGGATATTTGGAAGCCCCTAGAGGCCTATGGGGAAAAAGGAAATATCTTCCGTTCAAAACTGGAAAGAAGCTTTCTGAGAAACTGCTCTGTGTTCTGTGAATTCATCTCACAGAGTTACATCTTTCCCTTCAAGAAGTCTTTCGCTAAGCCTGTTCTTGTGGAATTGGCAAAGGGATATTTGCAATCCCATAGACGGCTATGGTGAAAAAGGAAATATCTTCCGTTCAAAACTGGAAAGAAGCTTTCTGAGAAACTTCTCTGTGTCCTGTTAATTCATCTCACATAGTTGCATCTTTCCCTTCAAGAAGCCTTTCGCTAAGGCTGTTCTTGTGGAATTGGCAAAGGGATATTTGAAAGCCCATAGACGGCTATGGTGAAAAAGGAAATATCTTCCGTTCAAAAGTGGAAAGAAGCTTTCTGAGAAACTGCTCTGTGTTCTGTTAATTCATCTCACAGAGTTACATCTTTCCCTTCAAGAAGCCTTTCGCTAAGGCTGTTCTTGTGGAATAGGCAAAGCTATATTTGGAAGCCCATAGAGGGCTATGGTGAAAAAGGAAATATCTTCCGTTCAAAACTGGAAAGAAGCTTTCTGAGAAACTGCTCTGTGTTCTGTTAATTCTTCTCACAGAGTTACATCTTTCCCTTCAAGAAGCCTTTCGCTAAGGCTGTTCTTGTGGAATAGGCAAAGCTATATTTGGAAGCCCATAGAGGGCTATGGTGAAAAAGGAAATATCTTCCGTTCAAAACTGGAAAGAAGCTTTCTGAGAAACTGCTCTGTGTTCTGTTAATTCATCTCACAGAGTTACATCTTTCCCTTCAAGAAGCCTTTCGCTAAGGCTGTTCTTGTAGAATTGGCAAAGGGATATTTGGAAGCCCCTAGAGGGCTATGGTGAAAAAGGAAATATCTTCCGTTCAAAACTGGAAAGAAGCTTTCTGAGAAACTGCTCTGTGTTCTGTTAATTCATCTCACAGAGTTACATCTTTCCCTTCAAGAAGCCTTTCGCTAAGGCTGTTCTTGTGGAATTGGCAAAGGGATATTTGGAAGCCCATAGAGGGCTATGGTGAAAAAGGAAATATCTTCCGTTCAAAACTGGAAAGAAGCTTTCTGAGAAACTGCTCTGTGTTCTGTTAATTCATCTCACAGAGTTACATCTTTCCCTTCAAGAAGCCTTTCGCTAAGGCTGTTCTTGTTTAATTGGCAAAGGGATATTTGGAAGCCCATAGAGGGCTATGGTGATAAAGGAAATATCTTCCGTTCAAAACTGGAAAGAAGCTTTCTGAGAAACTGCTCTGTGTTCTGTTAATTCATCTCACAGAGTTATATCTTTCCCTAAAAGAAGCCTTTCGCTAAGGCTGTTCTTGTGGAATTGCCAAAGGGATATTTGGAAGCCCATAGAGGGCTATGGTGAAAAAGTAAATATCTTCCGTTCAAAACTGGAAAGAAGTTTTCTGAGAAACTGCTCTGTGCTCTGTGAATTCATCTCACAGAGTTACATCTTTCCCTTCAAGAAGCCTTTCGCTAAGGCTGTTCTTGTGGAATTGGCAAAGGGATATTTGGAAGCCCATAGAGGGCTATGGTGAAAAAGGAAATATCTTCCGTTCGAAACTGGAAAGAAGCTTTCTGAGAAACTGCTCTGTGTTCTGTTAATTCATCTCACAGAGTTACGTCTTTCCCTTGAAGAAGCCTTTCGCTAAGTCTGTTCTTGTGGAATTGGCAAAGGGATATTTGGAAGCCCATAGAGGGCTATGGTGAAAAAGGAAATATCTTCCGTTCAAAACTGGAAAGAAGCATTGTGAGAAACTGCTCTGTGTTCTGTTAATTCATCTCACAGAGTTACATCTTTCCCTTCAAGAAGCCTTTCGCTAAGGCTGTTCTTCTGGAATTGGCAAAGGGATATTTTGAAGCCCTTAGACGGCTATGGTGAAAAAGGAAATATCTTCCGTTCAAAACTGGAAAGAAGTTTCTGAGAAACTGCTCTGTGTTCTGTGAATTCATCTCACAGAGTTACATCTTTCCCTTCAAGAAGCCTTTCGCTAAGGCTGTTCTTGTGGAATTGTCAAAGGGATATTTGAAGCCCATAGAGGGCTATGGTGAAAAAGGAAATATCTTCCGTTCAAAACTGGAAAGAAGCTTCCTGAGAAACTGCTCTGTGTTCTGTTAATTCATCTCACAGAGTTACATCTTTCCCTTCAAGAAGCCTTTCGCTAAGGCTGTTCTTGTGGAATTGACAAAGGGATATTTGGAAGCCCATAGACGGCTACGGTGAAAAAGGAAATATCTTCCGTTCAAAACTGGAAAGAAGCTTTCTGAGAAACTGCTCTGTGTTCTGTGAATTCATCTCACAGAGTTACATCTTTCCCTTCAAGAAGCCTTTCGCTAAGGCTGCTCTTGTGGAATTGGCAAAGGGATATTTGGAAGCCCATAGAGGGCTATGGTGAAAAAGGAAATAACTTCCGTTCAAAACTGGAAAGAAGCTTTCTGAGAAACTGCTCTGTGTTCTGTTAATTCATCTCACAGAGTTACATCTTTCCCTTCAAGAAGCCTCTCGCTAAGGCTGTTCTTGTGGAACTGGCAAGCGATATTTGGAAGCCCATAGAGGGCTATGGTGAAAAAGGAAATATCTTCCGTTCAAAACTGGAAGGAAGCTTTCTTAGAAACTGCTCTGTGTTCTGTTAATTCATCTCACAGAGTTACATCTTTCCCTTCAAGAAGCCTTTCGCTAAGGCTGTTCTTGTGGAATTGGCAAAGGGATATTTGGAAGCCCATAGAGGGCTATGGTGAAAAAGGAAATACCTTCCTTTCAAAACTGGAAAGAAGCTTTCTGAGAAACTGCTCTGTGTTCTGTTAATTCATCTCACAGAGTTACATCTTTCCCTTCAAGAAGCCTTTCGCTAAGGCTGTTCTTGTGGAATTGGCAAAGGGATATTTGGAAGCCCATAGAGTGCTATGGTGAAAAAGGAAATATCTTCCGTTCAAAACTGGAAAGAAGCTTTCTGAGAAACTGCTCTGTGTTCTGTTAATTCATCTCACAGTGTTACATCTTTCCCTTCAAGAAGCCTTTCGCTAAGGCTGTTCTTGTGGAATTGGCAAAGGGATATTTGGAAGTCCATAGAGAGCTATGGTGAAAAAGGAAATATCTTCCGTTCAAAACTGGAAAGAAGCTTTCTGAGTAACTGCTCTGTGTTCTGTTAATTCTTCTCACAGAGTTACATCTTTCCCTTCAAGAAGAATTTCGCTAAGGCTGTTCTTGTGGAATTGGCAAAGGGATATTTGGAAGCCCATAGAGGGCTATGGTGAAAAAGGAAATATCTTCCGTTCAAAACTGGAAAGAAGCTTTCTGAGAAACTGCTCTGTGTTCTGTTAATTCATCTCACAGAGTTACATCTTTCCCTTCAAGAAGCCTTTCGCTAAGGCTGTTCTTGTGGAATTGGCAAAGGGATATTTGGAAGCCCATAGAGGGCTATGGTGAAAAAGGAAGTATCTTCCGTTCAAAACTGGAAAGAAGCTTTCTGAGAAACTGCTCTGTGTTCTGTGAATTCATCTCACAGAGTTACATCTTTCCCTTCAAGAAGCCTTTCGCTAAGGCTGTTCTTGTGGAATTGGCAAAGGGATATTTGGAAGCCCATAGAGGGCTATGGTGAAAAAGGAAATATCTTCCGTTCAAAACTGGAAAGAAGCTTTCTGAGAAACTGGTCTGTGTTCTGTGAATTCATCTCACAGAGTTACATCTTTCCCTTCAAGAAGCCTTTCTGTAAGGCTGTTCTTGTGGAATTGGCAAAGGGATATTTGGAAGCCCATAGAGGGCTATGGTGAAAAAGACAATAACTTCCGTTCAAAACTGGAAAGAAGCTTTCTGAGAAACTTCTCTGTGTCCTGTTAATTCATCTCACAGAGTTACATCTTTCCCTTCAGGAAGCCTTTTGCTAAGGCTGTTCTTGTGGAATTGGCAAAGGGATATTTGGAAGCCTATAGAGTGCTATGGTGAAAAAGGAAATATCTTCCGTTCAAAACTGGAAAGAAGCTTTCTGAGAAACTGGTCTGTGTTTTGTTAATTCATCTCACAGAGTTACATCTTTCCCTTCAAGAAGCCTTTCGCTAAGGCTGTTCTTGTGGAATTGGCAAAGCGATATTTGGAAGCCCATAGAGGGCTATGGTGAAAAAGGAAATATCTTCCGTTCAAAAGTGGAAAGAAGCTTTCTGAGAAACTACTCTGTGTTCTGTTAATTCATCTCACTGAGTTACATCTTTCCGTTCAAGAAATCTTTCGCTAAGGCTGTTCTTGTGGAATTGGCAAAGGGATATTTGGAAGCCCATAGAGGACTATGGTGAAAAAGGAAATATCTTCCGTTCAAAACTGGAAAGAAGCTTTCTGAGAAACTTCTCTGTGTTCTGTTAATTCATCTCACAGAGATACATCTTTCCCTTCAAGAAGCCTTTCGCTAAGGCTGTTCTTGTGCAATTGTCAAAGGGATATTTGGAAGCCCATAGAGGGCTATGGTGAAAAAGGAAATATCTTCGGTTCAAAAGTGGAAAGCAGCTTTCTGAGAAACTGCTCTGTATTCTGTGAATTCATCTCACAGAGTTACATCTTTCCCTTCCAGAAGCCTTTCGCTAAGGCTGTTCTTGTGGAATGGGCAAAGGGATATTTGGAAGCCCTTAGAGGGCTATGGTGAAAGAGGAAATATCTTCCGTTCAAAACTGGAAAGAAGCTTTCTGAGAAACTGCTCTGTGTTCTGTTAATTCATCTCACAGAGTTACATCTTTCCCTTCAAGAAGCCTTTCGCTAAGGCTGTTCTTGTTGAATTGGCAAAGGGATATTGGGAAGCCCTTAGACGGCTATGGTGAAAAAGGAAATATCTTACGTTCAAAACTGGAAAGAAGCTTTCTGAGAAACTGCTCTGTGTTCTGTGAATTCATCTCACAGAGTTACATCTTTCCCTTCAGGAAACCTTTCGCTAAGGCTGTTCTTGTGGAATTGGCAAAGGGATATTTGGAAGCCCAGGGAGGCCTATGGTGAAAAAGGAAATATCTTCCGTTCAAAACTGGAAAGAAGCTTTCTGAGAAACTGCTCTGTGTTCTGTTAATTCATCTCACAGAGTTACATCTTTCCTTTAAGAAGCCTTTCGCTAAGGCTGTTGTTGTGGAATTGGCAAAGGTTTATTTGGAAGCCCATAGAGTGCTATGGAGAAAAAGGGAATACCTTCCGTTCAAAACTGGAAAGAAGCCTTCTGAGAAATTTCTCTGTGTCCTGTTAATTCATCTCACAGAGTTACATCTTTCCCTTCAAGAAGCCTTTCTCTAAGGCTGTTGTTGTGGAGTTGGCAAAGGGATATTTGGAAGTCCATAGAGGGCTATGGTGAAAAAGGAAAAAACTTCCGTTCAAAACTGGAAAGAAGCTTTCTGAGAAACTGCTCTGTGTTCTGTTAATTCATCTGACAGAGTTACATCTTTCCCTTCAAGAAGCGTTTCGCTAAGGCTGTTCTTGTGGAATTGGCAAAGGGATATTTGGAAGCCCATAGAGGGCTATGGTGAGAAAGGAAATATCTTCCGTTCAAAACTGGAAAGAAGCTTTCTGAGAAACTGCTCTGTGTTCTGTTAATTCATCTCACAGAGTTACATCTTTCCCTTCAAGAAGCCTTTCGCTAAGGCTGTTCTTGTGGAATTGGCAAAGGGATATTTGGAAGCCCATAGAGGGCTATGGTGAAAAAGGAAATATCTTCCGTTCAAAACTGGAAAGAAGCTTTCTGAGAAACTGCCCTGTGTTCTGTTAATTCATCTCACAGAGTTACATCTTTCCCTTCAAGAAGCCTTTCGCTAAGGCTGTTCTTGTGGAATTGGCAAAGGGATATTTGGAAGCCCATAGAGGGCTATGGTGAAAAAGGAAATACCTTCCTTTCAAAACTGGAAAGAAGCTTTCTGAGAAACTGCTCTGTGTTCTGTTAATTCATCTCACAGAGTTACATGTTTCCCTTCAAGAAGCCTTTCGCTAAGGCTGTTCTTGTGGAATTGGCAAAGGGATATTTGGAAGCCCATAGAGGGCTATGGTGAAAAAGACAATAACTTCCGTTCAAAACTGGAAAGAAGCTTTCTGAGAAACTTCTCTGTGTCCCGTTAATTCATCTCACAGAGTTACATCTTTCCCTTCAGGAAGCCTTTTGCTAAGGCTGTTCTTGTGGAATTGGCAAAGGGATATTTGGAAGCCCATAGAGTGCTATGGTGAAAAAGGAAATATCTTCCGTTCAAAACTGGAAAGAAGCTTTCTGAGAAACTGGTCTGTGTTTTGTTAATTCATCTCACAGAGTTACATCTTTCCCTTCAAGAAGCCTTTCGCTAAGGCTGTTCTTGTGGATTTGGCAAAGCGATATTTGGAAGCCCATAGAGGGCTATGGTGAAAAAGGAAATATCTTCCGTTCAAAACTGGAAAGAAGCTTTCTGAGAAACTGCTCTGTGTTCTGTTAATTCATCTCACAGAGTTACATCTTTCCTTTAAGAAGCCTTTCGCTAAGGCTGTTGTTGTGGAATTGGCAAAGGTTTATTTGGAAGCCCATAGAGTGCTATGGTGAAAAAGGGATTACCTTCCGTTCAAAACTGGAAAGAAGCCTTCTGAGAAACTTCTCTGTGTTCTGTTAATTCATCTCACAGAGTTACATCTTTCCCTTCAAGAAGCCTTTCGCTAAGGCTGTTCTTGTGGAATTGACAAAGGGATATTTGGAAGCCCATAGACGGCTACGGTGAAAAACGAAATATCTTCCGTTCAAAACTGGAAAGAAGCTTTCTGAGAAACTGCTCTGTGTTCTGTGAATTCATCTCACAGAGTCACATCTTTCCCTTCAAGAAGCCTTTCGCTAAGGCTGTTCTTGTGGAATTGGCAAAGGGATATTTGGAAGCCCCTAGAGGCCTATGGGGAAAAAGGAAATATCTTCCGTTCAAAACTGGAAAGAAGCTTTCTGAGAAACTGCTCTGTGTTCTGTGAATTCATCTCACAGAGTTACATCTTTCCCTTCAAGAAGTCTTTCGCTAAGCCTGCTCTTGTGGAATTGGCAAAGGGATATTTGCAATCCCATAGACGGCTATGGTGAAAAAGGAAATATCTTCCGTTCAAAACTGGAAAGAAGCTTTCTGAGAAACTTCTCTGTGTCCTGTTAATTCATCTCACATAGTTGCATCTTTCCCTTCAAGAAGCCTTTCGCTAAGGCTGTTCTTGTGGAATTGGCAAAGGGATATTTGAAAGCCCATAGACGGCTATGGTGAAAAAGGAAATATCTTCCGTTCAAAAGTGGAAAGAAGCTTTCTGAGAAACTGCTCTGTGTTCTGTTAATTCATCTCACAGAGTTACATCTTTCCCTTCAAGAAGCCTTTCGCTAAGGCTGTTCTTGTGGAATAGGCAAAGCTATATTTGGAAGCCCATAGAGGGCTATGGTGAAAAAGGAAATATCTTCCGTTCAAAACTGGAAAGAAGCTTTCTGAGAAACTGCTCTGTGTTCTGTTAATTCTTCTCACAGAGTTACATCTTTCCCTTCAAGAAGCCTTTCGCTAAGGCTGTTCTTGTGGAATAGGCAAAGCTATATTTGGAAGCCCATAGAGGGCTATGGTGAAAAAGGAAATATCTTCCGTTCAAAACTGGAAAGAAGCTTTCTGAGAAACTGCTCTGTGTTCTGTTAATTCATCTCACAGAGTTACATCTTTCCCTTCAAGAAGCCTTTCGCTAAGGCTGTTCTTGTAGAATTGGCAAAGGGATATTTGGAAGCCCCTAGAGGGCTATGGTGAAAAAGGAAATATCTTCCGTTCAAAACTGGAAAGATGCTTTCTGAGAAACTGCTCTGTGTTCTGTGAATTCATCTCACAGATTTACATCTTTCCCTTCAAGAAGCCTTTCGCTAAGGCTGTTCTTGTGGAATTGGCAACGGTTTATTTGGAAGCCCATAGAGTGCTATGGTGAAAAAGGAAATATCTTCCGTTCAAAACTGGAAAGAAGCTTTCTGAGAAACTGCTCTGTGTTCTGTGAATTCATCTCACAGAGTTACATCTTTCCCTTCAAGAAGTCTTTCGCTAAGGCTGTTCTTGTGGAATTGGCAAAGGGTTATTTGGAATCCCATAGAGGGCTATGGTGAAAAAGGAAATATCTTCCATTCAAAACTGGAAAGAAGCTTTCTGAGAAACTTCTCTGTGTCCTGTTAATTCATCTCACAGAGTTACATCTTTCCCTTCAAGAAGCCTTTCGCTAAGGCTGTTCTTTTGGAATTGGCAAAGCGATATTTGGAAGCCCATAGAGGGCTATGGTGAAAAAGGAAATATCTTCCGTTCAAAACTGGAAAGAAGCTTTCTGAGAAACTGCTCTGTGTTCTGTTAATTCATCTCACAGAGTTACATCTTTCCCTTCAAGAAGCCTTTCGCTAAGGCTGTTCTTGTGGAATTGGCAAAGGGATATTTGGAAGCCCATAGAGGGCTATGGAGAAAAAGGAAATACTTTCCTTTCAAAACTGGAAAGAAGCTTTCTGAGAAACTGCTCTGTGTTCTGTTAATTCATCTCACAGAGTTACATCTTTCCCTTCAAGAAGCCTTTCGCTAAGGCTGTTCTTGTGGAATTGGCAAAGGGATATTTGGAAGCCCATAGAGGGCTATGGTGAAAAAGGAAATATCTTCCGTTCAAAACTGGAAAGAAGCTTTCTGAGAAACTGCTCTGTGTTCTGTGAATTCATCTCACAGAGTTACATCTTTCCCTTCAAGAAGCCTTTCGCTAAGGCTGTTGTTGTGGAATTGGCAAAGGGATATTTGGAAGTCCTTAGAGGACTATGGTGAAAAAGGAAATATATTCCGTTCAAAACTGGAAAGAAGCTTTCTGAGAAACTGCTCTGTGTTCTGTTAATTCATCTGACAGAGTTACATCTTTCCCTTCAAGAAGCGTTTCGCTAAGGCTGTTCTTGTGGAATTGGCAAAGGGATATTTGGAAGCCCTTAGAGGGCTATGGTGAAAAAGGAAATATCTTCCGTTCAAAACTGGAAAGAAGCTTTCTGAGAAACTTCTCTGTGTCCTGTTAATTCATCTCACAGAGTTACATCTTTCCCTTCAAGAAGCCTTTCGCTAAGGCTCTTCTTGTGGAATTGGCAAAGGGATATTTGGAAGCCCATAGAGGGCTATGGTGAAAAAGGAAATATCTTCCGTTCAAAACTGGAAAGAAGCTTTCTGAGAAACTGCTCTGTGTTCTGTTAATTCATCTCACAGAGTTACATCTTTCCCTTCAAGAAGTCTTTCGCTAAGGCTTTTCTTGTGGAACTGGCAAAGCGATATTTGGAAGCCCAGGGAGGGCTATGGTGAAAATGGAAATATCTTCCGTTCAAAACTGGAAAGAAGCTTTCTGAGAAACTGCTCTGTGTTCTGCTAATTCATCTCACAGAGTTACATCTTTCCCTTCAAGAAGCCTTTCGCTAAGGTGGTTCTTGTGGAATTGGCAAAGGGATATTTGGAAGTCCTTAGAGGGCTATGGTGAAAAAGGAAATATCTTCCGTTCAAAACTGGAAAGAAGCTTTCTGAGAAACTGCTCTGTGTTCTGTTAATTCTTCTCACAGAGTTACATCTTTCCCTTCAAGAAGCCTTTCGCTAAGGCTGTTCTTGTGGAATAGGCAGAGCTATATTTGGAAGCCCATAGAGGGCTATGGTGAAAAAGGAAATATCTTCCGTTCAAAACTGGAAAGAAGCTTTCTGAGAAACTGCTCTGTGTTCTGTTAATTCATCTCACAGAGTTACATCTTTCCCTTCAAGAAGCCTTTCGCTAAGGTTGTTCTTGTAGAATTGGCAAAGGGATATTTGGAAGCCCATAGAGGGCTATGGTGAAAAAGGAAATATCTTCCGTTCAAAACTGGAAAGAAGCTTTCTGAGAAACTGCTCTGTGTTCTGTTAATTCATCTCACAGAGTTACATCTTTCCCTTCAAGAAGCCTTTCGCTAAGGCTGTTCTTGTTTAATTGGCAAAGGGATATTTGGAAGCCCATAGAGGGCTATGGTGATAAAGGAAATATCTTCCGTTCAAAACTGGAAAGAAGCTTTCTGAGAAACTGCTCTGTGTTCTGTTAATTCATCTCACAGAGTTATATCTTTCCCTTCAAGAAGCCTTTCGCTAAGGCTGTTCTTGTGGAATTGGCAAAGGGATATTTGGAAGCCCATAGAGATCTATGGTGAAAAAGTAAATATCTTCCGTTCAAAACTGGAAAGAAGCTTTCTGAGAAACTGCTCTGTGTTCTGTGAATTCATCTCACAGAGTTACATCTTTCCCTTCAAGAAGCCTTTCGCTAAGGCTGTTCTTGTGGAATTGGCAAAGGGATATTTGGAAGCCCATAGAGGGCTATGGTGAAAAAGGAAATATCTTCCGTTCAAAACTGGAAAGAAGCTTTCTGAGAAACTGCTCTGTGTTCTGCTAATTCATCTCACAGAGTTACATCTTTCCCTTCAAGAAGCCTTTCGCTAAGTCTGTTCTTGTGGAATTGGCAAAGGGATATTTGGAAGCCCATAGAGGGCTATGGTGAAAAAGTAAATATCTTCCGTTCAAAACTGGAAAGAAGCTTTGTCAGAAACTGCTCTGTGTTCTGTTAATTCATCTCACGGAGTTACATCTTTCCCTTCAAGAAGCCTTTCGCTAAGGCTGTTCTTCTGGAATTGGCAAAGGGATATTTGGAAGCCCTTAGACGGCTATGGTGAAAAAGGAAATAACTTCCGTTCAAAACTGGAAAGAATCTTTCTGAGAAACTGCTCTTTGTTCTGTGAATTCATCGCACAGAGTTACATCTTTCCCTTCAAGAAGCCTTTCGCTAAGGCTGTTCTTGTGGAATTGGCAAAGGGATATTTGGAAGCCCATAGAGGGCTATGGTGAAAAAGGAAATATCTTCCGTTCAAAACTGGAAAGAAGCTTTCTGAGAAACTGGTCTGTGTTTTGTTAATTCATCTCACAGAGTTACATCTTTCCCTTCAAGAAGCCTTTCGCTAAGGCTGTTCTTGTGGAATTGGCAAAGCGATATTTGGAATCCCAAAGAGGGCTATGGTGAAAAAGGAAATATCTTCCGTTCAAAACTGGAAAGAAGCTTTCTGAGAAACTACTCTGTGTTCTGTTAATTCATCTCACTGAGTTACATCTTTCCATTCAAGAAGCCTTTCTCTAAGGCTGTTCTTGTGGAATTGGCAAAGGGATATTTGGAAGCCCATAGAGGACTATGGTGAAAAAGGAAATATCTTCCGTTCAAAACTGGAAAGAAGCTTTCTGAGAAACTGCTCTGTGTTCTGTTAATTCATCTCACAGAGTTACATCTTTCCCTTCAAGAAGCCTTTCGCTAAGGCTGTTCTTCTGCAATTGTCAAAGGGATATTTGGAAGCCCATAAAGGGCTATGGTGAAAAAGGAAATATCTTCGGTTCAAAAGTGGAAAGCAGCTTTCTGAGAAACTGCTCTGTATTCTGTGAATTCATCTCACAGAGTTATATCTTTCCCTTCCAGAAGCCTTTCGCTAAGGCTGTTCTTATGGAATGGGCAAAGGGATATTTGGAAGCCCTTAGAGGGCTATGGTGAAAGAGGAAATATCTTCCGTTCAAAACTGGAAAGAAGCTTTCTGAGAAACTGCTCTGTGTTCTGTTAATTCATCTCACAGAGTTACATCTTTCCCTTCAAGAAGCCTTTCGCTAAGGCTGTTCTTGTGGAATTGCCAAAGGGATATTTGGAAGCCCATAGAGGGCTATGGTGAAAAAGGAAATATCTTCCGTTCAAAACTGGAAAGAAGCTTTCTGAGAAACTGCTCTGTGTTCTGTTAATTCTTCTCACAGAGTTACATCTTTCCCTTCAAGAAGCCTTTCGCAAAGGCAGTTCTTGTGGAATAGGCAAAGCTATATTTGGAAGCCCATAGAGGGCTATGGTGAAAAAGGAAATATCTTCCGTTCAAAACTGGAAAGAAGCTTTCTGAGAAACTGCTCTGTGTTCTGTTAATTCATCTCACAGAGTTACATCTTTCCCTTCAAGAAGCCTTTCGCTAAGGCTGTTCTTGTGGAATTGGCAAAGGGATATTTGGAAGCCCATAGAGGGCTATGGTGAAAAAGGAAATATCTTCCGTTCAAAACTGGAAAGAAGCTTTCTGAGAAACTGCTCTGTGTTCTGTTAATTCACCTCACAGAGTTACATCTTTCCCTTCAAGAAGCCTTTCGCTAAGTCTGTTCTTGTGGAATTGGCAAAGGGATATTTGGAAGCCCATAGAGGGCTATGGTGAAAAAGGAAATATCTTCCGTATAAAACTGGAAAGAAGCTTTCTGAGAAACTGCTCTGTGTTCTGTTAATTCATCTCACAGAGTTACATCTTTCCCTTCAAGAAGTCTTTCGCTAAGGCTTTTCTTGTGGAACTGGGAAAGCGATATTTGGAAGCCCATTGAGGGCTATGGTGAAAAAGGAAATATCTTCCGTTCAAAACTGGAAAGAAGCTTTCTGAGAAACTGCTCTGTGTTCTGTTAATTCATCTCACAGAGTTACATCTTTCCCTTCAAGAAGCCTTTCGCTAAGGCTGTTCTTGTGGAATTGGCAAAGGGATATTTGGAAGCCCATAGAGGGCTATGGTGAAAAAGGAAATATCTTCCGTTCAAAACTGGAAAGAAGCTTTCTGAGAAACTGCTCTGTGTTCTGTTAATTCATCTCACAGAGTTACATCTTTCCCTTCAAGAAGCCTTTCGCTAAGGCTGTTCTTGTTTAATTGGCAAAGGGATATTTGGAAGCCCATAGAGGGCTATGGTGATAAAGGAAATATCTTCCGTTCAAAACTGGAAAGAAGCTTTCTGAGAAACTGCTCTGTGTTCTGTTAATTCATCTCACAGAGTTATATCTTTCCCTAAAAGAAGCCTTTCGCTAAGGCTGTTCTTGTGGAATTGCCAAAGGGATATTTGGAAGCCCATAGAGGGCTATGGTGAAAAAGTAAATATCTTCCGTTCAAAACTGGAAAGAAGTTTTCTGAGAAACTGCTCTGTGCTCTGTGAATTCATCTCACAGAGTTACATCTTTCCCTTCAAGAAGCCTTTCGCTAAGGCTGTTCTTGTGGAATTGGCAAAGGGATATTTGGAAGCCCATAGAGGGCTATGGTGAAAAAGGAAATATCTTCCGTTCGAAACTGGAAAGAAGCTTTCTGAGAAACTGCTCTGTGTTCTGTTAATTCATCTCACAGAGTTACGTCTTTCCCTTGAAGAAGCCTTTCGCTAAGTCTGTTCTTGTGGAATTGGCAAAGGGATATTTGGAAGCCCATAGAGGGCTATGGTGAAAAAGGAAATATCTTCCGTTCAAAACTGGAAAGAAGCTTTGTGAGAAACTGCTCTGTGTTCTGTTAATTCATCTCACAGAGTTACATCTTTCCCTTCAAGAAGCCTTTCGCTAAGGCTGTTCTTCTGGAATTGGCAAAGGGATATTTTGAAGCCCTTAGACGGCTATGGTGAAAAAGGAAATATCTTCCGTTCAAAACTGGAAAGAAGTTTCTGAGAAACTGCTCTGTGTTCTGTGAATTCATCTCACAGAGTTACATCTTTCCCTTCAAGAAGCCTTTCGCTAAGGCTGTTCTTGTGGAATTGTCAAAGGGATATTTGAAGCCCATAGAGGGCTATGGTGAAAAAGGAAATATCTTCCGTTCAAAACTGGAAAGAAGCTTCCTGAGAAACTGCTCTGTGTTCTGTTAATTCATCTCACAGAGTTACATCTTTCCCTTCAAGAAGCCTTTCGCTCAGGCTGTTCTTGTGGAATTGGCAAAGGGATATTTGGAAGCCCCTAGAGGCCTATGGGGAAAAAGGAAATATCTTCCGTTCAAAACTGGAAAGAAGCTTTCTGAGAAACTGCTCTGTGTTCTGTTAATTCATCTCACAGAGTTACATCTTTCCCTTCAAGAAGCCATTCGCTAAGGCTGCTCTTGTGGAATTGGCAAAGGGATATTTGGAAGCCCATAGAGGGCTATGGTGAAAAAGGAAATAACTTCCGTTCCAAACTGGAAAGAAGCTTTCTGAGAAACTGCTCTGTGTCATGTTAATTCATCTCACAGAGTTACATCTTTCCCTTCAAGAAGCCTCTCGCTAAGGCTGTTCTTGTGGAACTGGCAAGCGATATTTGGAAGCCCATAGAGGGCTATGGTGAAAAAGGAAATATCTTCCGTTCAAAACTGGAAGGAAGCTTTCTGAGAAACTGCTCTGTGTTCTGTTAATTCATCTCACAGAGTTACATCTTTCCCTTCAAGAAGCCTTTCTCTAAGGCTGTTCTTGTGGAATTGGCAAAGGGATATTTGGAAGCCCATAGACGACTATGGTGAAAAAGGAAATATCTTCCCTTCAAAACTGGAAAGAACCTTTCAGAGAAACTGCTCTGTGTTCTGTTAATTCATCTCACAGAGTTACATCTTTCCCTTCAATAAGCCTTTCGCTAAGGCTGTTTTTGTGGAATAGGCAAAGGGATATTTGGAAGCCCATAGAGGGCTAAGGTGAAAAAGGAAATATCTTCCGTTCAAAACTGGAAAGAAGCTTTCTGAGAAACTGCTCTGTGTTCTGTGAATTCATCTCACAGAGTTACATCTTTCCCTTCAAGAAGCCTTTTGCGAAGGCTGTTCTTGTGGAATTGGCAAAGGGATATTTGGAAGCCCATAGAGGGCTATGGTGAAAAAGGAAATATCTTCCGTTCAAAACTAGGAAAAACTTTCTGAGAAACTGCTCTGTGTTCTTTTAATTCATCTCACAGAGTTACATCTTTCCCTTCAAGAAGCCTTTCGCTAAGGCTGTTCTTGTGGAATTGGAAAAGGGATATTTGGAAGCCCATAGGGTGCTATGGTGAAAAAGGAAATATCTTCCGATCAAAAGTGGAAAGAAGCTTTCTGAGAAACTTCTCTGTGTCCTGTTAATTCATCTCACAGTGTTATATCTTTCTCTTCAAGAAGCCTTTCGCTAAGGCTGTTCTTGTGGAATTCGCAAAGCGATATTTGGAAGCCCATAGAGGGCTATGGTGAAAAAGGAAATATCTTCCGTTCCAAACTGGAAAGAAGCTTTCTGAGAAACTGCTCTGTGTTCTGTGAATTCATCTCACAGAGTTACATCTTTCCCTTCAAGAAGACTTTTGCTAAGGCTGTTCTTGTGGAATTGGCAAAGGTTTATTTGGAAACCCATAGAGTGCTATGGTGAAAAAGGGAATACCTTCCGTTCAAAACTGGAAAGAAGCTTTCTGAGAAACTGCTCTGTATTCTGTTAATTCATCTCACAGAGTTACATGTTTCCCTTCAAGAAGCCTTTCGCTAAGGCTGTTCTTGTGGAATTGGCAAAGGGATATTTGGAAGCCGATAGACGGTTATGGTCAAAAAGGAAATATCTTCCGTTCAAAACTAGAAAGAAGCTTTCTGAGAAACAGCTCTATGTTCTGTTAATTCATCTCACAGAGTTACATCTTTCCCTTCAAGAAGCCTTTCGCTAAGGCCGTTCTTGTGGAATTGGCAAAGGGATATTTGGAAGCCCATAGACGGCTATGGTGAAAAAGGAAATATCTTCCGTTCAAAACTGCAAAGAAGTTTTCTGAGAAACTGCTCTGTGTTCTGTTAATTCATCTCACAGAGTTACATCTTTCCCTTCAAGAAGCCTTTCGCTAAGGCTGTTCTTGTGGAATTGGCAAGGGGATATTTGGAAGTCCTTAGAGAGCTATGGTGAAAAAGGAAATAACTTCCGTTCAAAACTGGAAAGAAGCTTTCTGAGAAACTGCTCTGTGTTCTGTTAATTCTTCTCACAGAGTTACATCTTTCCCTTGAAGAAGCCTTTCGCTAAGGCTGTTCTTGTGGAATTGGCAAAGCGATATTTGGAAGCCCATAGAGGGCTATGGTGAAAAAGGAAATATCTTCCGTTCAAAACTGGAAAGAAGCTTTCTGAGAAACTGCTCTGTGTTCTGTGAATTCATCTCACAGAGTTACATCTTTCCCTTCAAGAAGCCTTTCGCTAAGGCTGTTCTTGTGGAATTGGCAAAGGGATATTTGGAAGCCCATAGAGGGCTATGGTGAAAAAGGAAATATCTTCCGTTCGAAACTGGAAAGAAGCTTTCTGAGAAACTGCTCTGTGTTCTGTTAATTCATCTCACAGAGTTACATCTTTCCCTTCAAGAAGCCTTTCGCTAAGTCTGTTCTTGTGGAATTGGCAAAGGGATATTTGGAAGCCCATAGAGGGCTATGGTGAAAAAGGAAATATCTTCCGTTCAAAACTGGAAAGAAGCTTTGTGAGAAACTGCTCTGTGTTCTGTTAATTCATCTCACAAAGTTACATCTTTCCCTTCAAGAAGCCTTTCGCTAAGGCTGTTCTTCTGGAATTGGCAAAGGGATATTTGGAAGCCCTTAGACGGCTATGGTGAAAAAGGAAATATCTTCCGTTCAAAACTGGAAAGAAGCTTTCTGAGAAACTGCTCTGTGTTCTGTTAATTCATCTCACAGAGTTACATCTTTCCCTTCAAGAAGCCTTTCGCTAAGGCTGTTCTTGTGGAATTGGCAAAGGGATATTTGGAAGCCCATAGAGGGCTATGGTGAAAAAGGAAATATCTTCCGTTCAAAACTGGAAAGAAGCTTTCTGAGAAACTGCTCTGTGTTCTGTTAATTCATCTCACAGAGTTACATCTTTCCCTTCAAGAAGCCTTTCGCTAAGGCTGTTCTTGTGGAACTGGCAAGCGATATTTGGAAGCCCATAGAGGGCTATGGTGAAAAAGGAAATATCTTCCGTTCAAAACTGGAAAGAAGCTTTCTGAGAAACTGCTCTGTGTTCTGTTAATTCATCTCACAGAGTTACATCTTTCTCTTCAAGAAGCCTTTCGCTAAGGCTGTTCTTGTGGAATTGGCAAAGGGATATTTGGAAGCCCATAGACGACTATGGTGAAAAAGGAAATATCTTCCGTTCAAAACTGGAAAGAAGCTTTCTGAGAAACTGCTCTGTGTTCTGTTAATTCATCTCACAGAGTTACATCTCTCCCTTCAAGAAGCCTTTCGCTAAGGCTGTTCTTGTGGAATTGGCAAAGGGATATTTGGAAGCCCATAGAGGGCTATGGTGAAAAAGGAAATATCTTCCGTTCAAAACTGGAAAGAAGCTTTCTGAGAAACTGCTCTGTGTTCTCTGAATTCATCTCACAGAGTTACATCTTTCCCTTCAAGAAGCCTTTCGCTAAGGCTGTTCTTGTGGAATTGGCAAAGCGATATTTGGAAGCCCATAGAGGGCTATGGTGAAAAAGGAAATATCTTCCGTTCATAGGTGGAAAGAAGCTTTCTGAGAAACTGCTCTGTGTTCTGTGAATTCATCTCACAGAGTTACATCTTTCCCTTCAAGAAGCCTTTCGCTAAGGCTGTTCTTGTGGAATTGGCAAAGGGATATTTGGAAGCCCCTAGAGGGCTATGGTGAAAAAGGAAATATGTTCCGTTCAAAACTGAAAAGAAGCTTTCTGAGAAACTGCTCTGTGTTCTGTGAACTCATCTCACAGAGTTACATCTTTCCCTTCAAGAAGCCTTTCGCTAAGGCTGTTCTTGTGGAATTGGCAAAGGGATATTTGGAAGCCCATAGACGGCTATGGTGAAAAAGGAAATATCTTCCGTTCAAAACTGGAAAGAAGCTTTCTGAGAAACTGCTCTGTGTTCTGTTAATTCGTCTCACAGAGTTACATCTTTCCCTTCAAGAAGCCTTTCGCTAAGGCTGTTCTTGTGGAATTGGCAAAGGGATATATGGAAGCCCATAGAGGGCTATGGTGAAAAAGGAAATATCTACCGTTCAAAACTGGAAAGAAGCTTTCTGAGAAACTGCTCTGTGTTCTGTTAATTCATCTCACAGAGTTACATCTTTCCCTTCAAGAAGCCTTTCGCTAAGGCTGTTCTTGTGGAATTGGCAAAGGGATATTTGGAAGCCCATAGAGGGCTATGGTGAAAAAGGAAATATCTTCCGTTCAAAACTGGAAAGAAGCTTTCTGAGAAACTGGTCTGTGTTCTGTAAATTCATCTCACAGAGGTACATCTTTCCCTTCAAGAAGCCTTTCGCTAAGGCTGTTCTTGTGGAATTGGCAAAGCGATATTTGGAAGCCCATAGAGGGCTATGGTGAAAAAGGAAATATCTTCCGTTCAAAACTGGAAAGAAGCTTTCTGAGAAACTGCTCTGTGTTCTGTTAATTCATCTCACAGAGTTACATATTTCCCTTCAAGAAGCCTTTCGCTAAGGCTGTTGTTGTGGAATTGGCAAAGGGATATTTGGAAGCCCATAGACGGCTATGGTGAAAAAGGAAATATCTTCCGTTCAAAACTGGAAGGAAGCTTTCTGAGAAACTGCTCTTTGTTCTGTTAATTCATCTCACAGAGTTACATCGTTCCCTTCAAGAAGCCTTTCGCTAAGGCTGTTCTTGTGGAATTGGCAAAGGGATATTTGGAAGTCCTTAGAGGTCTATGGTGAAAAAGGAAATATCCTCTGTTCAAAACTGGAAAGAAGCTTTCTGAGAAACTGCTCTGTGTTCTGTTAATTCTTCTCACAGAGTTACATCTTTCCCTTCATGAAGCCTTTTGCGAAGGCTGTTCTAGTGGAATTGGCAAAGGGATATTTGGAAGCCCATAGAGGTCTAAGGTAAAAAAGGAAATATCTTCCGTTCAAAATTAGAAAGAAGCTTTCTTAGAAACTGCTCTGTGTTCTTTTAATTCATCTCACAGAGTTACATCTTTCCCTTCAAGAAGCCTTTCGCTAAGGCTGTTCTTGTGGAATTGGGAAAGGCATATTTGGAAGCCCATAGAGTTCTATGGTGAAAAAGGAAATATCTTCCGATCAAAACTGGAAAGAAGCTTTCTGTGAAACTTCTCTGTGTCCTGTTAACTGATCTCACAGAGTTACATCTTTCCTTTCAAGGAGCCTTTCCCTAAGGCTGTTCTGGTGGAATTGGCAAAGGGATATTTGGAAGCCCATAGAGGCCTATGGTGAAAAAGGAAATATCTTCCCTTCAAAACTGGAAAGAACCTTTCAGAGAAACTGCTCTGTGTTCTGTTAATTCATCTCACAGAGTTACATCTTTCCCTTCAATAAGCCTTTCGCTAAGGCTGTTTTTGTGGAATAGGCAAAGGGATATTTGGAAGCCCATAGAGGGCTAAGGTGAAAAAGGAAATATCTTCCGTTCAAAACTGGAAAGAAGCTTTCTGAGAAACTGCTCTGTGTTCTGTGAATTCATCTCACAGAGTTACATCTTTCCCTTCAAGAAGCCTTTTGCTAAGGCTGTTCTTGTGGAATTGGCAAAGGGATATTTGGAAGCCCATAAAGGGCTAAGGTAAAAAAGGAAATATCTTCCGTTCAAAACTAGGAAAAACTTTCTGAGAAACTGCTCTGTGTTCTTTTAATTCATCTCACAGAGTTACATCTTTCCCTTCAAGAAGCCTTTCGCTAAGGCTGTTCTTGTGGAATTGGAAAAGGGATATTAGGAAGCCCATAGAGTGCTATGGTGAAAAAGGAAATATCTTCCGATCAAAAGTGGAAAGAAGCTTTCTGAGAAACAGCTCTATGTTCTGTTAATTCATCTCACAGAGTTACATCTTTCCCTTCAAGAAGCCTTTCGCTAAGGCCGTTCTTGTGGAATTGGCAAAGGGATATTTGGAAGCCCATAGACGGCTATGGTGAAAAAGGAAATATCTTCCGTTCAAAACTGCAAAGAAGTTTTCTGAGAAACTGCTCTGTGTTCTGTTAATTCATCTCACAGAGTTACATCTTTCCCTTCAAGAAGCCTTTCGCTAAGGCTGTTCTTGTGGAATTGGCAAAGGGATATTTGGAAGTCCTTAGAAGGCTATGGTGAAAAAGGAAATATCTTCCGTTCAAAACTGGAAAGAAGCTTTCTGAGAAACTGCTCTGTGTTCTGTTAATTCTTCTCACAGAGTTACATCTTTCCCTTGAAGAAGCCTTTCGCTCAGGCTCTTCTTGTGGTATTGGCAAAGGGATATTTGGAAGCCCATAGAGGGATATGGTGAAAAAGGAAATATCTTCCGTTCAAAACTGGAAAGAAGCTTTCTGAGAAACTGCTCTGTGTTCTCTGAATTCATCTCACAGAGTTACATCTTTACATTCAAGAAGCCTTTCGCTAAGGCTGTTCTTGTGGAATTGGCAAAGCGATATTTGGAAGCCCATAGAGGGCTATGGTGAAAAAGGAAATATCTTCCGTTCAAAACTGGAAAGAAGATTTCTGAGAAACTGCTCTGTGTTCTGTTAATTCATCTCACAGAGTTACATCTTTCCCTTCAAGAAGCCTTTCGCTAAGGCTGTTCTTGTGGAATTGGGAAAGGGATATTTGGAAGCCCATAGAGGGCTATGGTGAAAAAGGAAATATCTTCCGTTCAAAACTGGAAAGAAGCTTTCTGAGAAACTGCTCTGTGTTCTGTTAATTCATCTCACAGTGTTACATCTTTCCCTTCAAGAATCCTTTCGCTAAGGCTGTTCTTGTGGAATTGGCAAAGGGATATTTGGAAGCCTATAGACGGCTACGGTGAAAATGTAAATATGTTCCGTTCAAAACTGGAAGGAAGCTTTCGGAGAAACTGCTCTGTGTTCTGTGAATTCATCTCACAGAGTTACATCTTTCCCTTCAAGAAGCCTTTCGCTAAGGCTGTTCTTGTGGAATTGGCAAAGGGATATTTGGAAGCCCTTAGAGGGCTATGGTGAAAAAGGAAATATCTTCCGTTCCAAGGTGGAAAGAAGCTTTCTGAGAAACTGCTCTGTGTTCTGTGAATTCATCTCACAGAGTTACATCTTTCCCTTCAAGAAGCCTTTCGCTAAGGCTGTTCTTGTGGAATTGCCAAAGGGATATTTGGAAGCCCCTAGAGGTCTATGGTGAAAAAGGAAATATCTTCCGTTCAAAACTGGAAAGAAGCTTTCTGAGAAACTGCTCTGTGTTCTGTGAACTCATCTCACAGAGTTACATCTTTCCCTTCAAGAAGCCTTTCGCTAAGACTGTTCTTGTGGAATTGGCAAAGGGATATTTGGAAGCCCATAGACGGCTATGGTGAAAAAGGAAATATCTTCCGTTCAAAACTGGAAAGAAGCTTTCTGAGAAACTGCTCTGTGTTCTGTTAATTCGTCTCACAGAGTTACATCTTTCCCTTCAAGAAGCCTTTCGCTAAGGCTGTTCTTGTGGAATTGGCAAAGGGATATATGGAAGCCCATAGAGGGCTATGGTGAAAAAGGAAATATCTTCCGTTCAAAACTGGAAAGAAGCTTTCTGAGAAACTGCTCTGTGTTCTGTTAATTCATCTCACAGAGTTACATCTTTCCCTTCAAGAAGCCTTTCGCTAAGGCTGTTCTTGTGGAATTGGCAAAGGGATATTTGGAAGCCCATAGAGGGCTATGGTGAAAAAGGAAATATCTTCCGTTCAAAACTGGAAAGAAGCTTTCTGAGAAACTGGTCTGTGTTCTGTGAATTCATCTCACAGAGGTACATCTTTCCCTTCAAGAAGCCTTTCGCTAAGGCTGTTCTTGTGGAATTGGCAAAGCGATATTTGGAAGCCCATAGAGGGCTATGGTGAAAAAGGAAATATCTTCCGTTCAAAACTGGAAAGAAGCTTTCTGAGAAACTGCTCTGTGTTCTGTGAATTCATCTCTCAGAGTTACATCTTTCCCTTCAAGAAGCCTTTCGCTAAGGCTGTTCTTGTGGAATTGGCAAAGGGATATTTGGAAGCCCATAGACGGCTATGGTGAAAAAGGAAATATCTTCCGTTCAAAACTGGAAGGAAGCTTTCTGAGAAACTGCTCTGTGTTCTGTTAATTCATCTCACAGAGTTACATCTTTCCCTTCAAGAAGCCTTTCGCTAAGGCTATTCTTGTGGAATTGGCAAAGGGATATTTGGAAGTCCTTAGAGGTCTATGGCGAAAAAGGAAATATCTTCCGTTCAAAACTGGAAAGAAGCTTTCTGAGAAACTGCTCTGTGTTCTGTTAATTCTTCTCACAGAGTTACATCTTTCCCTTCATGAAGCCTTTTGCGAAGGCTGTTCTAGTGGAATTGGCAAAGGGATATTTGGAAGCCTATAGACGGCTACGGTGAAAATGTAAATATGTTCCGTTCAAAACTGGAAGGAAGCTTTCGGAGAAACTGCTCTGTGTTCTGTGAATTCATCTCACAGTGTTACATCTTTCCCTTCAAGAAGCCTTTCGCTAAGGCTGTTCTTGTGGAATTGGCAAAGGGATATTTGGAAGCCCTTAGAGGGCTATGGTGAAAAAGGAAATATCTTCCGTTCCAAGGTGGAAAGAAGCTTTCTGAGAAACTGCTCTGTGTTCTGTGAATTCATCTCACAGAGTTACATCTTTCCCTTCAAGAAGCCTTTCGCTAAGGCTGTTCTTGTGGAATTGGCAAAGGGATATTTGGAAGCCCCTAGAGGGCTATGGTGAAAAAGGAAATATCTTCCGTTCAAAACTGGAAAGAAGCTTTCTGAGAAACTGCTCTGTGTTCTGTTAATTCGTCTCAAAGAGTTACATCTTTCCCTTCAAGAAGCCTTTCGCTAAGGCTGTTCTTGTGGAATTGGCAAAGGGATATATGGAAGCCCATAGAGGGCTATGGTGAAAAAGGAAATATCTTCCGTTCAAAACTGGAAAGAAGCTTTCTGAGAAACTGCTCTGTGTTCTGTTAATTCATCTCACAGAGTTACATCTTTCCCTTCAAGAAGCCTTTCGCTAAGGCTGTTCTTGTGGAATTGGCAAAGGGATATTTGGAAGCCCATAGAGGGCTATGGTGAAAAAGGAAATATCTTCCGTTCAAAACTGGAAAGAAGCTTTCTGAGAAACTGGTCTGTGTTCTGTGAATTCATCTCACAGAGGTACATCTTTCCCTTCAAGAAGCCTTTCGCTAAGGCTGTTCTTGTGGAATTGGCAAAGCGATATTTGGAAGCACATAGAGGGCTATGGTGAAAAAGGAAATATCTTCCGTTCAAAACTGGAAAGAAGCTTTCTGAGAAACTGCTCTGTGTTCTGTGAATTCATCTCTCAGAGTTACATCTTTCCCTTCAAGAAGCCTTTCGCTAAGGCTGTTCTTGTGGAATTGGCAAAGGGATATTTGGAAGCCCATAGACGGCTATGGTGAAAAAGGAAATATCTTCCGTTCAAAACTGGAAGGAAGCTTTCTGAGAAACTGCTCTGTGTTCTGTTAATTCATCTCACAGAGTTACATCTTTCCCTTCAAGAAGCCTTTCGCTAAGGCTGTTCTTGTGGAATTGGCAAAGGGATATTTGGAAGTCCTTAGAGGTCTATGGTGAAAAAGGAAATATCTTCCGTTCAAAACTGGAAAGAAGCTTTCTGAGAAACGGCTCTGTGTTCTGTTAATTCTTCTCACAGAGTTACATCTTTCCCTTCATGAAGCCTTTTGCGAAGGCTGTTCTAGTGGAATTGGCAAAGGGATATTTGGAAGCCCATAGAGGGCTAAGGTAAAAAAGGAAATATCTTCCGTTCAAAATTAGAAAGAAGCTTTCTTAGAAACTGCTCTGTGTTCTTTTAATTCATCTCACAGAGTTACATCTTTCCCTTCAAGAAGCCTTTCGCTAAGGCTGTTCTTGTGGAATTGGGAAAGGCATATTTGGAAGCCCATAGAGGGCTATGGTGAAAAAGGAAATATCTTCCGATCAAAACTGGAAAGAAGCTTTCTGTGAAACTTCTCTGTGTCCTGTTAACTGATCTAACAGAGTTACATCTTTCCCTTCAAGAAGCCTTTCCCTAAGGCTATTCTTGTGGAATTGGCAAAGGGATATTTGGAAGCCCATAGAGGCCTATGGTGAAAAAGGAAATATCTTCCCTTCAAAACTGGAAAGAACCTTTCTGAGAAACTGCTCTGTGTTCTGTTAATTCATCTCACAGAGTTACATCTTTCCCTTCAATAAGCCTTTCGCTAAGGCTGTTTTTGTGGAATAGGCAAAGGGATATTTGGAAGCCCATAGAGGGCTACGGTGAAAAAGGAAATATCTTCCGTTCAAAACTGGAAAGAAGCTTTCTGAGAAACTGCTCTGTGTTCTGTGAATTCATCTCACAGAGTTACATCTTTCCCTTCAAGAAGCCTTTCGCTAAGGCTGTTTTTGTGGAATAGGCAAAGGGATATTTGGAAGCCCATAGAGGGCTAAGGTGAAAAAGGAAATATCTTCCGTTCAAAACTGGAAAGAAGCTTTCTGAGAAACTGCTCTGTGTTCTGTTAATTCATCTCACAGAGTTACATGTTTCCCTTCAAGAAGCCTTTCGCTAAGGCTGTTCTTGTGGAATTGGCAAAGGGATATTTGGAAGCCGATAGACGGTTATGGTCAAAAAGGAAATATCTTCCGTTCAAAACTGGAAAGAAGCTTTCTGAGAAACAGCTCTATGTTCTGTTAATTCATCTCACAGAGTTACATCTTTCCCTTCAAGAAGCCTTTCGCTAAGGCCGTTCTTGTGGAATTGGCAAAGGGATATTTGGAAGCCCATAGACGGCTATGGTGAAAAAGGAAATATCTTCCGTTCAAAACTGCAAAGAAGTTTTCTGAGAAACTGCTCTGTGTTCTGTTAATTCATCTCACAGAGTTACATCTTTCCCTTCAAGAAGCCTTTCGCTAAGGCTGTTCTTGTGGAATTGGCAAAGGGATATTTGGAAGTCCTTAGAGGGCTATGGTGAAAAAGGAAATATCTTCCGTTCAAAACTGGAAAGAAGCTTTCTGAGAAACTGCTCTGTGTTCTGTTAATTCATCTCACAGTGTTACATCTTTCCCTTCAAGGATCCTTTCGCTAAGGCTGTTCTTGTGGAATTGGCAAAGGGATATTTGGAAGCCTATAGACGGCTATGGTGAAAATGTAAATATGTTCCGTTCAAAACTGGAAGGAAGCTTTCGGAGAAACTGCTCTGTGTTCTGTGAATTCATCTCACAGAGTTACATCTTTCCCTTCAAGAAGCCTTTCGCTAAGGCTGTTCTTGTGGAATTGGCAAAGGGATATTTGGAATCCCTTAGAGGGCTATGGTGAAAAAGGAAATATCTTCCGTTCCAAGGTGGAAAGAAGCTTTCTGAGAAACTGCTCTGTGTTCTGTGAATTCATCTCACAGAGTTACATCTTTCCCTTCAAGAAGCCTTTCGCTAAGGCTGTTCTTGTGGAATTGGCAAAGGGATATTTGGAAGCCCCTAGAGGGCTATGGTGAAAAAGGAAATATCTTCCGTTCAAAACTGGAAAGAAGCTTTCTGAGAAACTGCTCTGTGTTCTGTGAACTCATCTCACAGAGTTACATCTTTCCCTTCAAGAAGCCTTTCGCTAAGACTGTTCTTGTGGAATTGGCAAAGGGATATTTGGAAGCCCATAGACGGCTATGGTGAAAAAGGAAATATCTTCCGTTCAAAACTGGAAAGAAGCTTTCTGAGAAACTGCTCTGTGTTCTGTTAATTCGTCTCACAGAGTTACATCTTTCCCTTCAAGAAGCCTTTCGCTAAGGCTGTTCTTGTGGAATTGGCAAAGGGATATATGGAAGCCCATAGAGGGCTATGGTGAAAAAGGAAATATCTTCCGTTCAAAACTGAAAAGAAGCTTTCTGAGAAACTGCTCTGTGTTCTGTTAATTCATCTCACAGAGTTACATCTTTCCCTTCAAGAAGCCTTTCGCTAAGGCCGTTCTTGTGGAATTGGCAAAGGGATATTTGGAAGCCCATAGACGGCTATGGTGAAAAAGGAAATATCTTCCGTTCAAAACTGCAAAGAAGTTTTCTGAGAAACTGCTCTGTGTTCTGTTAATTCATCTCACAGAGTTACATCTTTCCCTTCAAGAAGCCTTTCGCTAAGGCTGTTCTTGTGGAATTGGCAAAGGGATATTTGGAAGTCCTTAGAGGGCTATGGTGAAAAAGGAAATATCTTCCGTTCAAAACTGGAAAGAAGCTTTCTGAGAAACTGCTCTGTGTTCTGTTAATTCTTCTCACAGAGTTACATCTTTCCCTTGAAGAAGCCTTTCGCTCAGGCTCTTCTTGTGGTATTGGCAAAGGGATATTTGGAAGCCCATAGAGGGATATGGTGAAAAAGGAAATATCTTCCGTTCAAAACTGGAAAGAAGCTTTCTGAGAAACTGCTCTGTGTTCTCTGAATTCATCTCACAGAGTTACATCTTTCCATTCAAGAAGCCTTTCGCTAAGGCTGTTTTTGTGGAATTGGCAAAGCGATATTTGGAAGCCCATAGAGGGCTATGGTGAAAAAGGAAATATCTTCCGTTCAAAACTGGAAAGAAGATTTCTGAGAAACTGCTCTGTGTTCTGTTAATTCATCTCACAGAGTTACATCTTTCCCTTCAAGAAGCCTTTCGCTAAGGCTGTTCTTGTGGAATTGGGAAAGGGATATTTGGAAGCCCATAGAGGGCTATGGTGAAAAAGGAAATATCTTCCGTTCAAAACTGGAAAGAAGCTTTCTGAGAAACTGCTCTGTGTTCTGTTAATTCATCTCACAGTGTTACATCTTTCCCTTCAAGAATCCTTTCGCTAAGGCTGTTCTTGTGGAATTGGCAAAGGGATATTTGGAAGCCTATAGACGGCTATGGTGAAAATGTAAATATGTTCCGTTCAAAACTGGAAGGAAGCTTTCGGAGAAACTGCTCTGTGTTCTGTGAATTCATCTCACAGAGTTACATCTTTCCCTTCAAGAAGCCTTTCGCTAAGGCTGTTCTTGTGGAATTGGCAAAGGGATATTTGGAAGCCCTTAGAGGGCTATGGTGAAAAAGGAAATATCTTCCGTTCCCAGGTGGAAAGAAGCTTTCTGAGAAACTGCTCTGTGTTCTGTGAATTCATCTCACAGAGTTACATCTTTCCCTTCAAGAAGCCTTTCGCTAAGGCTGTTCTTGTGGAATTGGCAAAGGGATATTTGGAAGCCCCTAGAGGGCTATGGTGAAAAAGGAAATATCTTCCGTTCAAAACTGGAAAGAAGCTTTCTGAGAAACTGCTCTGTGTTCTGTGAACTCATCTCACAGAGTTACATCTTTCCCTTCAAGAAGCCTTTCGCTAAGACTGTTCTTGTGGAATTGGCAAAGGGATATTTGGAAGCCCATAGACGGCTATGGTGAAAAAGGAAATATCTTCCGTTCAAAACTGGAAAGAAGCTTTCTGAGAAACTGCTCTGTGTTCTGTTAATTCGTCTCACAGAGTTACATCTTTCCCTTCAAGAAGCCTTTCGCTAAGGCTGTTCTTGTGGAATTGGCAAAGGGATATATGGAAGCCCATAGAGGGCTATGGTGAAAAAGGAAATATCTTCCGTTCAAAACTGGAAAGAAGCTTTCTGAGAAACTGCTCTGTGTTCTGTTAATTCATCTCACAGAGTTACATCTTTCCCTTCAAGAAGCCTTTCGCTAAGGCTGTTCTTGTGGAATTGGCAAAGGGATATTTGGAAGCCCATAGAGGGCTATGGTGAAAAAGGAAATATCTTTCGTTCAAAACTGGAAAGAAGCTTTCTGAGAAACTGGTCTGTGTTCTGTGAATTCATCTCACAGAGGTACATCTTTCCCTTCAAGAAGCCTTTCGCTAAGGCTGTTCTTGTGGAATTGGCAAAGCGATATTTGGAAGCCCATAGAGGGCTATGGTGAAAAAGGAAATATCTTCCGTTCAAAACTGGAAAGAAGCTTTCTGAGAAACTGCTCTGTGTTCTGTGAATTCATCTCTCAGAGTTACATTTTTCCCTTCAAGAAGCCTTTCGCTACGGCTGTTCTTGTGGAATTGGCAAAGGGATATTTGGAAGCCCATAGACGGCTATGGTGAAAAAGGAAATATCTTCCGTTCAAAACTGGAAGGAAGCTTTCTGAGAAACTGCTCTGTGTTCTGTTAATTCATCTCACAGAGTTACATCTTTCCCTTCAAGAAGCCTTTCGCTAAGGCTGTTCTTGTGGAATTGGCAAAGGGATATTTGGAAGTCCTTAGAGGTCTATGGTGAAAAAGGAAATATCTTCCGTTCAAAACTGGAAAGAAGCTTTCTGAGAAACTGCTCTGTGTTCTGTTAATTCTTCTCACAGAGTTACATCTTTCCCTTCATGAAGCCTTTTGCGAAGGCTGTTCTAGTGGAATTGGCAAAGGGATATTTGGAAGCCTATAGACGGCTATGGTGAAAATGTAAATATGTTCCGTTCAAAACTGGAAGGAAGCTTTCGGAGAAACTGCTCTGTGTTCTGTGAATTCATCTCACAGAGTTACATCTTTCCCTTCAAGAAGCCTTTCGCTAAGGCTGTTCTTGTGGAATTGGCAAAGGGATATTTGGAAGCCCTTAGAGGGCTATGGTGAAAAAGGAAATATCTTCCGTTCCAAGGTGGAAAGAAGCTTTCTGAGAAACTGCTCTGTGTTCTGTGAATTCATCTCACAGAGTTACATCTTTCCCTTCAAGAAGCCTTTCGCTAAGGCTGTTCTTGTGGAATTGGCAAAGGGATATTTGGAAGCCCCTAGAGGGCTATGGTGAAAAAGGAAATATCTTCCGTTCAAAACTGGAAAGAAGCTTTCTGAGAAACTGCTCTGTGTTCTGTGAACTCATCTCACAGAGTTACATCTTTCCCTTCAAGAAGCCTTTCGCTAAGACTGTTCTTGTGGAATTGGCAAAGGGATATTTGGAAGCCCATAGACGGCTATGGTGAAAAAGGAAATATCTTCCGTTCAAAACTGGAAAGAAGCTTTCTGAGAAACTGCTCTGTGTTCTGTTAATTCGTCTCAAAGAGTTACATCTTTCCCTTCAAGAAGCCTTTCGCTAAGGCTGTTCTTGTGGAATTGGCAAAGGGATATATGGAAGCCCATAGAGGGCTATGGTGAAAAAGGAAATATCTTCCGTTCAAAACTGGAAAGAAGCTTTCTGAGAAACTGCTCTGTGTTCTGTTAATTCATCTCACAGAGTTACATCTTTCCCTTCAAGAAGCCTTTCGCTAAGGCTGTTCTTGTGGAATTGGCAAAGGGATATTTGGAAGCCCATAGAGGGCTATGGTGAAAAAGGAAATATCTTCCGTTCAAAACTGGAAAGAAGCTTTCTGAGAAACTGGTCTGTGTTCTGTGAATTCATCTCACAGAGGTACATCTTTCCCTTCAAGAAGCCTTTCGCTAAGGCTGTTCTTGTGGAATTGGCAAAGCGATATTTGGAAGCCCATAGAGGGCTATGGTGAAAAAGGAAATATCTTCCGTTCAAAACTGGAAAGAAGCTTTCTGAGAAACTGCTCTGTGTTCTGTGAATTCATCTCTCAGAGTTACATCTTTCCCTTCAAGAAGCCTTTCGCTACGGCTGTTCTTGTGGAATTGGCAAAGGGATATTTGGAAGCCCATAGACGGCTATGGTGAAAAAGGAAATATCTTCCGTTTAAAACTGGAAGGAAGCTTTCTGAGAAACTGCTCTGTGTTCTGTTAATTCATCTCACAGAGTTACATCTTTCCCTTCAAGAAGCCTTTCGCTAAGGCTGTTCTTGTGGAATTGGCAAAGGGATATTTGGAAGTCCTTAGAGGTCTATGGTGAAAAAGGAAATATCTTCCGTTCAAAACTGGAAAGAAGCTTTCTGAGAAACTGCTCTGTGTTCTGTTAATTCTTCTCACAGAGTTACATCTTTCCCTTCATGAAGCCTTTTGCGAAGGCTGTTCTAGTGGAATTGGCAAAGGGATATTTGGAAGCCTATAGACGGCTATGGTGAAAATGTAAATATGTTCCGTTCAAAACTGGACGGAAGCTTTCGGAGAAACTGCTCTGTGTTCTGTGAATTCATCTCACAGAGTTACATCTTTCCCTTCAAGAAGCCTTTCGCTAAGGCTGTTCTTGTGGAATTGGCAAAGGGATATTTGGAAGCCCTTAGAGGGCTATGGTGAAAAAGGAAATATCTTCCGTTCCAAGGTGGAAAGAAGCTTTCTGAGAAACTGCTCTGTGTTCTGTGAATTCATCTCACAGAGTTACATCTTTCCCTTCAAGAAGCCTTTCGCTAAGGCTGTTCTTGTGGAATTGGCAAAGGGATATTTGGAAGCCCCTAGAGGGCTATGGTGAAAAAGGAAATATCTTCCGTTCAAAACTGGAAAGAAGCTTTCTGAGAAACTGCTCTGTGTTCTGTGAACTCATCTCACAGAGTTACATCTTTCCCTTCAAGAAGCCTTTCGCTAAGACTGTTCTTGTGGAATTGGCAAAGGGATATTTGGAAGCCCATAGACGGCTATGGTGAAAAAGGAAATATCTTCCGTTCAAAACTGGAAAGAAGCTTTCTGAGAAACTGCTCTGTGTTCTGTTAATTCGTCTCAAAGAGTTACATCTTTCCCTTCAAGAAGCCTTTCGCTAAGGCTGTTCTTGTGGAATTGGCAAAGGGATATATGGAAGCCCATAGAGGGCTATGGTGAAAAAGGAAATATCTTCCGTTCAAAACTGGAAAGAAGCTTTCTGAGAAACTGCTCTGTGTTCTGTTAATTCATCTCACAGAGTTACATCTTTCCCTTCAAGAAGCCTTTCGCTAAGGCTGTTCTTGTGGAATTGGCAAAGGGATATTTGGAAGCCCATAGAGGGCTATGGTGAAAAAGGAAATATCTTCCGTTCAAAACTGGAAAGAAGCTTTCTGAGAAACTGGTCTGTGTTCTGTGAATTCATCTCACAGAGGTACATCTTTCCCTTCAAGAAGCCTTTCGCTAAGGCTGTTCTTGTGGAATTGGCAAAGCGATATTTGGAAGCCCATAGAGGGCTATGGTGAAAAAGGAAATATCTTCCGTTCAAAACTGGAAAGAAGCTTTCTGAGAAACTGCTCTGTGTTCTGTGAATTCATCTCTCAGAGTTACATCTTTCCCTTCAAGAAGCCTTTCGCTACGACTGTTCTTGTGGAATTGGCAAAGGGATATTTGGAAGCCCATAGACGGCTATGGTGAAAAAGGAAATATCTTCCGTTCAAAACTGGAAGGAAGCTTTCTGAGAAACTGCTCTGTGTTCTGTTAATTCATCTCACAGAGTTACATCTTTCCCTTCAAGAAGCCTTTCGCTAAGGCTGTTCTTGTGGAATTGGCAAAGGGATATTTGGAAGTCCTTAGAGGTCTATGGTGAATAAGGAAATATCTTCCGTTCAAAACTGGAAAGAAGCTTTCTGAGAAACTGCTCTGTGTTCTGTTAATTCTTCTCACAGAGTTACATCTTTCCCTTCATGAAGCCTTTTGCGAAGGCTGTTCTAGTGGAATTGGCAAAGGGATATTTGGAAGCCCATAGAGGGCTAAGGTAAAAAAGGAAATATCTTCCGTTCAAAATTAGAAAGAAGCTTTCTTAGAAACTGCTCTGTGTTCTTTTAATTCATCTCACAGAGTTACATCTTTCCCTTCAAGAAGCCTTTCGCTAAGGCTGTTCTTGTGGAATTGGGAAAGGCATATTTGGAAGCCCATAGAGGGCTATGGTGAAAAAGGAAATATCTTCCGATCAAAACTGGAAAGAAGCTTTCTGTGAAACTTCTCTGTGTCCTGTTAACTGATCTAACAGAGTTACATCTTTCCCTTCAAGAAGCCTTTCCCTAAGGCTATTCTTGTGGAATTGGCAAAGGGATATTTGGAAGCCCATAGAGGCCTATGGTGAAAAAGGAAATATCTTCCCTTCAAAACTGGAAAGAACCTTTCTGAGAAACTGCTCTGTGTTCTGTTAATTCATCTCACAGAGTTACATCTTTCCCTTCAATAAGCCTTTCGCTAAGGCTGTTTTTGTGGAATAGGCAAAGGGATATTTGGAAGCCCATAGAGGGCTAAGGTGAAAAAGGAAATATCTTCCGTTCAAAACTGGAAAGAAGCTTTCTGAGAAACTGCTCTGTGTTCTGTGAATTCATCTCACAGAGTTACATCTTTCCCTTCAAGAAGCCTTTCGCTAAGGCTGTTTTTGTGGAATAGGCAAAGGGATATTTGGAAGCCCATAGAGGGCTAAGGTGAAAAAGGAAATATCTTCCGTTCAAAACTGGAAAGAAGCTTTCTGAGAAACTGCTCTGTGTTCTGTTAATTCATCTCACAGAGTTACATGTTTCCCTTCAAGAAGCCTTTCGCTAAGGCTGTTCTTGTGGAATTGGCAAAGGGATATTTGGAAGCCGATAGACGGTTATGGTCAAAAAGGAAATATCTTCCGTTCAAAACTGGAAAGAAGCTTTCTGAGAAACAGCTCTATGTTCTGTTAATTCATCTCACAGAGTTACATCTTTCCCTTCAAGAAGCCTTTCGCTAAGGCCGTTCTTGTGGAATTGGCAAAGGGATATTTGGAAGCCCATAGACGGCTATGGTGAAAAAGGAAATATCTTCCGTTCAAAACTGCAAAGAAGTTTTCTGAGAAACTGCTCTGTGTTCTGTTAATTCATCTCACAGAGTTACATCTTTCCCTTCAAGAAGCCTTTCGCTAAGGCTGTTCTTGTGGAATTGGCAAAGGGATATTTGGAAGTCCTTAGAGAGCTATGGTGAAAAAGGAAATATCTTCCGTTCAAAACTGGAAAGAAGCTTTCTGAGAAACTGCTCTGTGTTCTGTTAATTCTTCTCACAGAGTTAAATCTTTCCCTTGAAGAAGCCTTTCGCTAAGGCTGTTCTTGTGGAATTGGCAAAGCGATATTTGGAAGCCCATAGAGGGCTATGGTGAAAAAGGAAATATCTTCCGTTCAAAACTGGAAAGAAGCTTTCTGAGAAACTGCTCTGTGTTCCGTTAATTCATCTCACAGAGTTACATCTTTCCCTTCAAGAAGCCTTTCGCTAAGGCTGTTCTTGTGGAATTGGGAAAGGGATATTTGGAAGCCCATAGAGGGCTATGGTGAAAAAGGAAATATCTTCCGTTCAAAACTGGAAAGAAGCTTTCTGAGAAACTGCTCTGTGTTCTGTTAATTCATCTCACAGTGTTACATATTTCCCTTCAAGAAGCCTTTCGCTAAGGCTGTTTTTGTGGAATTGGCAAAGGGATATTTGGAAGCCTATAGACGGCTATGGTGAAAATGTAAATATGTTCCGTTCAAAACTGGAAGGAAGCTTTCGGAGAAACTGCTCTGTGTTCTGTGAATTCATCTCACAGAGTTACATCTTTCCCTTCAAGAAGCCTTTCGCTAAGGCTGTTCTTGTGGAATTGGCAAAGGGATATTTGGAAGCCCTTAGAGGGCTATGGTGAAAAAGGAAATATCTTCCGTTCCAAGGTGGAAAGAAGCTTTCTGAGAAACTGCTCTGTGTTCTGTGAATTCATCTCACAGAGTTACATCTTTCCCTTCAAGAAGCCTTTCGCTAAGGCTGTTCTTGTGGAATTGGCAAAGGGATATTTGGAAGCCCCTAGAGGGCTATGGTGAAAAAGGAAATATCTTCCGTTCAAAACTGGAAAGAAGCTTTCTGAGAAACTGCTCTGTGTTCTGTGAACTCATCTCACAGAGTTACATCTTTCCCTTCAAGAAGCCTTTCGCTAAGACTGTTCTTGTGGAATAGGCAAAGGGATATTTGGAAGCCCATAGACGGCTATGGTGAAAAAGGAAATATCTTCCGTTCAAAACTGGAAAGAAGCTTTCTGAGAAACTGCTCTGTGTTCTGTTAATTCGTCTCACAGAGTTACATCTTTCCCTTCAAGAAGCCTTTCGCTAAGGCTGTTCTTGTGGAATTGGCAAAGGGATATATGGAAGCCGATAGAGGGCTATGGTGAAAAAGGAAATATCTTCCGTTCAAAACTGGAAAGAAGCTTTCTGAGAAACTGCTCTGTGTTCTGTTAATTCATCTCACAGAGTTACATCTTTCCCTTCAAGAAGCCTTTCGCTAAGGCTGTTCTTGTGGAATTGGCAAAGGGATATTTGGAAGCCCATAGAGGGCTATGGTGAAAAAGGAAATATCTTCCGTTCAAAACTGGAAAGAAGCTTTCTGAGAAACTGCTCTGTGTTCTGTTAATTCTTCTCACAGAGTTACATCTTTCCCTTCATGAAGCCTTTTGCGAAGGCTGTTCTAGTGGAATTGGCAAAGGGATATTTGGAAGCCCATAGAGGGCTAAGGTAAAAAAGGAAATATCTTCCGTTCAAAATTAGAAAGAAGCTTTCTTAGAAACTGCTCTGTGTTCTTTTAATTCATCTCACAGAGTTACATCTTTCCCTTCAAGAAGCCTTTCGCTAAGGCTGTTCTTGTGGAATTGGGAAAGGCATATTTGGAAGCCCATAGAGGGCTATGGTGAAAAAGGAAATATCTTCCGATCAAAACTGGAAAGAAGCTTTCTGTGAAACTTCTCTGTGTCCTGTTAACTGATCTAACAGAGTTACATCTTTCCCTTCAAGAAGCCTTTCCCTAAGGCTGTTCTTGTGGAATTGGCAAAGGGATATTTGGAAGCCCATAGAGGCCTATGGTGAAAAAGGAAATATCTTCCCTTCAAAACTGGAAAGAACCTTTCTGAGAAACTGCTCTGTGTTCTGTTAATTCATCTCACAGAGTTACATCTTTCCCTTCAATAAGCCTTTCGCTAAGGCTGTTTTTGTGGAATAGGCAAAGGGATATTTGGAAGCCCATAGAGGGCTAAGGTGAAAAAGGAAATATCTTCCGTTCAAAACTGGAAAGAAGCTTTCTGAGAAACTGCTCTGTGTTCTGTGAATTCATCTCACAGAGTTACATCTTTCCCTTCAAGAAGCCTTTTGCGAAAGCTGTTCTTGTGGAATTGGCAAAGGGATATTTGGAAGCCCATAGAGGGCTAAGGTAAAAAAGGAAATATCTTCCGTTCAAAACTAGGAAAAACTTTCTGAGAAACTGCTCTGTGTTCTTTTAATTCATCTCACAGAGTTACATCTTTCCCTTCAAGAAGCCTTTCGCTAAGGCTGTTCTTGTGGAATTGGAAAAGGGATATTTGGAAGCCCATAGAGTGCTATGGTGAAAAAGGAAATATCATCCGATCAAAAGTGGAAAGAAGCTTTCTGAGAAACTTCTCTGTGTCCTGTTAATTCATCTCACAGAGTTACATCTTTCCCTTCAAGAAGCCTTTCGCTAAGGCTGTTCTTGTGGAATTGGCAAAGGGATATTTGGAAGCCCATAGAGGGGTATGGTGAAAAAGGAAATATCTTCCGTTCAAAACTGGAAAGAAGCTTTCTGAGAAACTGCTCTGTGTTCTGTTAATTCATCTCAAAGAGTTACATGTTTCCCTTCAAGAAGCCTTTCGCTAAGGCTGTTCTTGTGGAATTGGCAAAGGGATATTTGGAAGCCCATAGACGGTTATGGTCAAAAAGGAAATATCTTCCCTTCAAAACTGGAAAGAAGCTTTCTGAGAAACAGCTCTATGTTCTCTTAATTCATCTCACAGAGTTACATCTTTCCCTTCAAGAAGCCTTTCGCTAAGGCCGTTCTAGTGGAATTGGCAAAGGGATATTTGGAAGCCCATTGACGGCTATGGTGAAAAAGGAAATATCTTCCGTTCAAAACTGGAAAGAAGCTTTCTGAGAAACTGCTCTGTGTTCTCTGAATTCATCTCACAGAGTTACATCTTTCCATTCAAGAAGCCTTTCGCTAAGGCTGTTCTTGTGGAATTGGCAAAGCGATATTTGGAAGCCCATAGAGGGCTATGGTGAAAAAGGAAGTATCTTCCGTTCAAAACTGGAAAGAAGCTTTCTGAGAAACTGCTCTGTGTTCTGTTAATTCATCTCACAGAGTTACATCTTTCCCTTCAAGAAGCCTTTCGCTAAGGTTGTTCTTGTGGAATTGGGAAAGGGATATTTGGAAGCCCATAGAGGGCTATGGTGAAAAAGGAAATATCTTCCGTTCCAAGGTGGAAAGAAGCTTTCTGAGAAACTGCTCTGTGTTCTTTGAATTCATCTCACAGAGTTACATCTTTCCCTTCAAGAAGCCTTTCGCTAAGGCTGTTCTTGTGGAATTGGCAAAGGGATATTTGGAAGCCCATAGAGGCCTATGGTGAAAAAGGAAATATCTTCCGTTCAAAACTGGAAAGAAGCTTTCTGAGAAACTGCTCTGTGTTCTGTTAATTCATCTCACAGAGTTACATGTTTCCCTTCAAGAAGCCTTTCGCTAAGGCTGTTCTTGTGGAATTGGCAAAGGGATATTTGGAAGCCCATAGACGGTTATGGTCAAAAAGGAAATATCTTCCGTTCAAAACTGGAAAGAAGCTTTCTGAGAAACAGCTCTATGTTCTGTTAATTCATCTCCCAGAGTTACATCTTTCCCTTCAAGAAGCCTTTCGCTAAGGCCGTTCTTGTGGAATTGGCAAAGGGATATTTGGAAGCCCATAGAGGGCTATGGTGAAAAAGGAAATATCTTCCGTTCAAAACTGGAAAGAAGCTTTCTGAGAAACTGCTCTGTGTTCTGTGAATTCATCTCACAGAGTTACATCTTTCCATTCAAGAAGCCTTTCGCTAAGGCTGTTCTTGTGGAATTGGCAAAGCGATATTTGGAAGCCCATAGAGGGCTATGGTGAAAAAGGAAATATCTTCCGTTCAAAACTGGAAAGAAGCTTTCTGAGAAACTGCTCTGTGTTCTGTTAATTCATCTCACAGAGTTACATCTTTCCCTTCAAGAAGCCTTTCGCTAAGGTTGTTCTTGTGGAATTGGGAAAGGGATATTTGGAAGCCCATAGAGGGCTATGGTGAAAAAGGAAATATCTTCCGTTCAAAACTGGAAAGAAGCTTTCTGAGAAACTGCTCTGTGTTCTGTTAATTCATCTCACAGTGTTACATCTTTCCCTTCAAGAATCCTTTCGCTAAGGCTGTTCTTGTGGAATTGGCAAAGGGATATTTGGAAGCCTATAGACGGCTATGGTGAAAATGGAAATATGTTCCGTTCAAAACTGGAAGGAAGCTTTCGGAGAAACTGCTCTGTGTTCTGTGAATTCATCTCACAGAGTTACATCTTTCCCTTCAAGAAGCCTATCGCTAAAGCTGTTCTTGTGGAATTGGCAAAGGGATATTTGGAAGCCCATAGAGGGCTATGGTGAAAAAGGAAATATCTTCCGTTCCAAGGTGGAAAGAAGCTTTCTGAGAAACTGCTCTGTGTTCTGTGAATTCATCTCACAGAGTTACATCTTTCCCTTCAAGAAGCCTTTCGCTAAGGCTGTTCTTGTGGAATTGGCAAAGGGATATTTGGAAGCCCCTAGAGGGCTATGGTGAAAAAGGAAATATCTTCCGTTCAAAACTGGAAAGAAGCTTTCTGAGAAACTGCTCTGTGTTCTGTGAACTCATCTCACAGAGTTACATCTTTCCCTTCAAGAAGCCTTTCGCTAAGACTGTTCTTGTGGAATTCGCAAAGGGATATTTGGAAGCCCATAGACGGCTATGGTGAAAAAGGAAATATCTTCCGTTCAAAACTGGAAAGAAGCTTTCTGAGAAACTGCTCTGTGTTCTGTTAATTCGTCTCACAGAGTTACATCTTTCCCTTCAAGAAGCCTTTCGCTAAGGCTGTTCTTGTGGAATTGGCAAAGGGATATTTGGAAGCCCATAGAGGGCTATGGTGAAAAAGGAAATATCTTCCGTTCAAAACTGGAAAGAAGCTTTCTGAGAAACTGCTCTGTGTTCTGTGAATTCATCTCACAGAGTTACATCTTTCCCTTCAAGAAGCCTTTCGCTAAGGCTGTTCTTGTGGAATTGGCAAAGGGATATTTGGAAGCCCATAGAGGGCTATGGTGAAAAAGGAAATATCTTCCGTTCAAAACTGGAAAGAAGCTTTCTGAGAAACTGGTCTGTGTTCTGTGAATTCATCTCACAGAGGTACATCTTTCCCTTCAAGAAGCCTTTCGCTAAGGCTGTTCTTGTGGAATTGGCAATGGGATATTTGGAAGCCCATAGAGGGCTATGGTGAAAAAGGAAATATCTTCCGTTCAAAACTGGAAAGAAGCTTTCTGAGAAACTGCTCTGTGTTCTGTGAATTCATCTCACAGAGTTACATCTTTCCCTTCAAGAAGCCTTTCGCTAAGGCTGTTCTTGTGGAATTGGCAAAGGGATATTTGGAAGCCCCAAGAGGTCTATGGTGAAAAAGGAAATATGTTCCGTTCAAAATTGGAAAGAAGCTTTCTGAGAAACTGCTCTGTGTTCTGTTAATTCATCTCACAGAGTTACATCTTTCCCTTCAAGAAGCCTTTCGCTAAGGCTGTTCTTGTGGAATTTTCAAAGGGATATTTGGAAGCCCATAGACGGCTATGGTGAAAAAGGAAATATCTTCCGTTCAAAACTGGAAAGAAGCTTTCTGAGAAACTGCTCTGTGTTCTGTTAATTCATCTCACAGAGTTACATCTTTCCCTTCAAGAAGCCTTTCGCTCAGGCTGTTCTTCTGGAATTGGCAAAGGGATATTTGGAAGCCCATAGACGGCTATGGTGAAAAAGGAAATATCTTCCATTCAAAACTGGAAGGAACCTTTCTGAGAAACTGCTCTGTGTTCTGTGAATTCATCTCTCAGAGTTACATCTTTCCCTTCAAGAAGTCTTTCGCTACGGCTGTTCTTGTGGAATTGGCAAAGGGATATTTGGAAGCCCTTAGACGGCTATGGTGAAAAAGGAAATATCTTCCGTTCAAAACTGGAAAGAAGCTTTCTGAGAAACTGCTCTGTGTTCTGTTAATTCTTCTCACAGAGTTACATCTTTCCCTTCATGAAGCCTTTTGCGAAGGCTGTTCTTGTGGAATTGGCAAAGGGATATTTGGAAGCCCATAGAGGGCTAAGGTAAAAAAGGAAATATCTTCCGTTCAAAATTAGAAAGAAGCTTTCTTAGAAACTGCTCTGTGTTCTTTTAATTCATCTCACAGAATTACATCTTTCCCTTCAAGAAGCCTTTCGCTATGGCTGTTCTTGTGGAATTGGGAAAGGCATATTTGGAAGCCCATAGAGGGCTATGGTGAAAAAGGAAATATCTTCCGATCAAAACTGGAAAGAAGCTTTCTGTGAAACTTCTCTGTGTCCTGTTAACTGATCTCACAGAGTTACATCTTTCCCTTCAAGAAGCCTTTCCCTAAGGCTGTTCTTGTGGAATTGGCAAAGGGATATTTGGAAGCCTATAGAGGCCTATTGTGAAAAAGGAAATAACTTCCGTTCAAAACTGAAAAGAACCTTTCTGAGAAACTGCTCTGTGTTCTGTTAATTCATCTCACAGAGTTACATCTTTCCCTTCAATAAGCCTTTCTCTAAGGCTGTTCTTGTGGAATAGGCAAAGGGATATTTGGAAGCCCATAGAGGGCTAAGGTGAAAAAGGAAATATCTTCCGTTCAAAACTGGAAAGAAGCTTTCTGAGAAACTGCTCTGTGTTCTGTGAATTCATCTCACAGAGTTACATCTTTCCCTTCAAGAAGCCTTTTGCGAAGGCTGTTCTTGTGGAATTGGCAAAGGGATATTTGGAAGCCCATAGAGGGCTAAGGTAAAAAAGGAAATATCTTCCGTTCAAAACTAGGAAAAACTTTCTGAGAAACTGCTCTGTGTTCTTTTAATTCATCTCACAGAGTTACATCTTTCCCTTCAAGAAGCCTTTCGCTAAGGCTGTTCTTGTGGAATTGGCAAAGGGATATTTGGAAGTCCTTTGAGGGCTATGGTGAAAAAGGAAATATCTTCCGTTCAAAACTGGAAAGAAGCTTTCTGAGAAACTGCTCTGTGTTCTGTTAATTCTTCTCACAGAGTTACATCTTTCCCTTCTAGAAGCCTTTCGCTAAGGCTGTTCTTGTGGAATAGGCAAAGCTATATTTGGAAGCCCATAGAGGGCTATGGTGAAAAAGGAAATATCTTCCGTTCAAAACTGGAAAGAAGCTTTCTGAGGAACTGCTCTGTGTTCTGTTAATTCATCTCACAGAGTTACATCTTTCCCTTCAAGAAGCCTTTCGCTAAGGCTGTTCTTGTGGAATTGGCAAAGGGATATTTGGAAGCCCATAGAGGGCTATGGTGAAAAAGGAAATATCTTCCGTTCAAAACTGGAAAGAAACTTTCTGAGAAACTGCTCTGTGTTCTGTGAATTCATCTCACAGAGTTACATCTTTCCCTTCAAGAAGCCTTTCGCTAAGGCTGTTCTTGTTTAATTGGCAAAGGGATATTTGGAAGCCCATAGAGGGCTATGGTGATAAAGGAAATATCTTCCGTTCAAAACTGAAAAGAAGCTTTCTGAGAAACTGCTCTATGTTCTGTTAATTCATCTCACAGAGTTATATCTTTCCCTTCAAGAAGCCTTTCGCTAAGGCTGTTCTTGTGGAATTGGCAAAGGGATATTTGGAAGCCCATAGAGGGCTATGGTGAAAAAGGAAATATCTTCCGTTCAAAACTGGAAAGAAGCTTTCTGAGAAACTGCTCTGCGTTCTGTGAACTCATCTCACAGAGTTACATCTTTCCCTTCAAGAAGCCTTTCGCTAAGGCTGTTCTTGTGGAATTGGCAAGGGGATATTTGGAAGCCCATAGACGGCTATGGTGAAAAAGGAAATATCTTCCGTTCAAAACTGGAAAGAAGCTTTCTGAGAAACTGCTCTGTGTTCTGTTAATTCGTCTCACAGAGTTACATCTTTCCCTTCAAGAAGCCTTTCGCTAAGGCTGTTCTTGTGGAATTGGCAAAGGGATATATGGAAGCCCATAGAGGGCTATGGTGAAAAAGGAAATATCTTCCGTTCAAAACTGGAAAGAAGCTTTCTGAGAAACTGCTCTGTGTTCTGTTAATTCATCTCACAGAGTTACATCTTTCCCTTCAAGAAGCCTTTCGCTAAGGCTGTTCTTGTGGAATTGGCAAAGGGATATTTGGAAGCCCGTAGAGGGCTATGGTGAAAAAGGAAATATCTTCCGTTCAAAACTGGAAAGAAGCTTTCTGAGAAACTGGTCTGTGTTCTGTAAATTCATCTCACAGAGGTACATCTTTCCCTTCAAGAAGCCTTTCGCTAAGGCTGTTCTTGTGGAATTGGCAAAGCGATATTTGGAAGCCCATAGAGGGCTATGGTGAAAAACGAAATATCTTCCGTTGAAAACTGGAAAGAAGCTTTCTGAGAAACTGCCCTGTGTTCTGTTAATTCATCTCACAGAGTTACATCTTTCCCTTCAAGAAGCCTTTCGCTAAGGCTGTTCTTGTGGAATTGGCAAAGGGATATTTGGAAGCCCCTAGAGGGCTATGGTGAAAAAGGAAATATCTTCCGTTCAAAACTGGAAAGAAGCTTTCTGAGAAACTGCTCTGTGTTCTGTTAATTCTTCTCACAGAGTTACATCTTTCCCTTCATGAAGCCTTTTGCGAAGGCTGTTCTTGTGGAATTGGCAAAGGGATATTTGGAAGCCCATAGAGGGCAAAGGTAAAAAAGGAAATATCTTCCGTTCAAAATTAGAAAGAAGCTTTCTTAGAAACTGCTCTGTGTTCTTTTAATTCATCTCACAGAGTTACATCTTACCCTTCAAGAAGCCTTTTGCTAAGGCTGTTCTTGTGGAATTGGGAAAGGCATATTTGGAAGCCCATAGAGGGCTATGGTGAAAAAGGAAATATCTTCCGATCAAAACTGGAAAGAAGCTTTCTGTGAAACTTCTCTGTGTCCTGTTAACTGATCTCACAGAGTTACATCTTTCCCTTCAAGAAGCCTTTCGCTAAGGCTGTTCTTGTGGAATTGGCAAAGGGATATTTGGAAGCCCATAGAGGGCTAAGGTAAAAAAGGAAATATCTTCCGTTCAAAACTAGGAAAAACTTTCTGAGAACCTGCTCTGTGTTCTTTTATTTCATCTCACATTGTTACATCTTTCCCTTCAAGAAGCCTTTCGCTAAGGCTGTTCTTGTGGAATTGGAAAATTGATATTTGGAAGCCCATAGTGTGCTATGGTGAAAAAGGAAATATCTTCCGATCAAAAGTGGAAAGAAGCTTTCTGAGAAACTTCTCTGTGTCCTGTTAATTCATCTCACAGAGTTACATCTTTCCCTTCAAGAAGCCTTTCGCTAAGGCTGTTCTCGTGGAATTCGCAAAGCGATATTTGGAAGCCCATAGAGGGCTATGGTGAAAAAGGAAATATCTTCCGTTCCAAACTGGAAAGAAGCTTTCTGAGAAACTGCTCTGTGTTCTGTGAATTCATCTCACAGAGTTACATCTTTCCCTTCAAGAAGCCTTTTGCTAAGGCTGTTCTTGTGGAATAGGCAAAGGTTTATTTGGAAGCCCATAGAGTGCTATGGTGAAAAAGGGACTACCTTCCGTTCAAAACTGGAAAGAAGCTTTCTGAGAAACTGCTCTGTGTTCTGTGAATTCATCTCACAGAGTTACATCTTTCCCTTCAAGAAGCCATTCGCTAAGGCTGTTCTTGTGGAATTGGCAAAGGGATATTTGGAAGCCCATAGAGGGCTATGGTGAAAAAGGAAATATCTTCCGTTCAAAACTGGAAAGAAGCTTTCTGAGAAACTGCTCTGTGTTCTGTTAATTCATCTCACAGAGTTACATTTTTCCCTTCAAGAAGCCTTTCGCTAAGGCTGTTCTTGTGGAATTGGAAAAGGGATATTTGGAAGCCCATAGAGGGCTATGGTGAAAAAGGAAATATCTTCCGTTCAAAACTGGAAAGAAGCTTTCTGAGAAACTGCTCTGTGTTCGGTTAATTCATCTCACAGAGTTACATCTTTCCCTTCAAGAAGCCTTTCGCTAAGGCTGTTCTTTTGGAATTGGCAAAGGGATATTTGGAAGCCCATAGAGGGCTATGGTGAAAAAGGAAATATCTTCCATTCAAAACTGGAAATAAGCTTTCTGAGAAACTGCTCTGTGTTCTGTGAATTCATCTCACAGAGTTACATATTTCCCTTCAAGAAGCCTTTCGCTAAGGCTGTTCTTCTGGAATTGGCAAAGGGATATTTGGAAGCCCATAGACGGCTATGGTGAAAAAGGAAATATCTTCCGTTCAAAACTGAAAAGAAGCTTTCTGAGAAACTGCTCTGTGTTCTGTGAATTCATCTCTCAGAGTTACATCTTTCCCTTCAAGAAGCCTTTCGCTACGGCTGTCCTTGTGGAATTGGCAAAGGGATATTTGGAAGCCCATAGACGGCTATGGTGAAAAAGGAAATATCTTCCGTTCAAAACTGGAAGGAAGCTTTCTGAGAAACTGCTCTGTGTTCTGTTAATTCATCTCACAGAGTTACATCTTTCCCTTCAAGAAGCCTTTCGCTAAGGCTGTTCTTCTGGAATTGGCAAACGGATATTTGGAAGTCCTTAGAGGGCTATGGTGAAAAAGGAAATATCTTCCGTTCAAAACTGGAAAGAAGCTTTCTGAGAAACTACTCTGTGTTCTGTTAATTCTTCTCACAGAGTTACATCTTTCCCTTCATGAAGCCTTTTGCGAAGGCTGTTCTAGTGGAATTGGCAAAGGAATATTTGGAAGCCCATAGAGGGCTAAGGTAAAAAAGGAAATATCTTCGGTTCAAAATTAGAAAGAAGCTTTCTTAGAAACTGCTCTGTGTTCTTTTAATTCATCTCACAGAGTTACATCTTTCCCTTCAAGAAGCCTTTCGCTAAGGCTGTTCTTGTGGAATTGGGAAAGGCATATTTGGAAGCCCATAGAGGGCTATGGTGAAAAAGGAAATATCTTCCGATCAAAACTGGAAAGAAGCTTTCTGTGAAACTTCTCTGTGTCCTGTTAACTGATCTCACAGAGTTACATCTTTCCCTTCAAGAAGCCTTTCCCTAAGGCTGTTCTTGTGGAATTGGCAAAGGGATATTTGGAAGCCCATAGAGGCCTATGGTGAAAAAGGAAATATCTTCCGTTCAAAACTGGAAAGAACCTTTCGGAGAAACTTCTCTGTGTTCTGTTAATTCATCTCACAGAGTTACATCTTTCCCTTCAATAAGCCTTTCTCTAAGGCTGTTTTTGTGGAATAGGCAAAGGGATATTTGGAAGCCCATAGAGGGCTAAGGTGAAAAAGGAAATATCTTCCGTTCAAAACTGGAAAGAAGCTTTCTGAGTAACTGCTCTGTGTTCTGTGAATTCATCTCACAGAGTTACATCTTTCCCTTCAAGAAGCTTTTTGCGAAGGCTGTTCTTGTGGAATTGGCAAAGGGATATTTGGAAGCCCATAGAGGGCTAAGGTAAAAAAGGAAATATCTTCCGTTCAAAACTAGGAAAAACTTTCTGAGAAACTGCTCTGTGTTCTTTTAATTCATCTCACAGAGTTACATCTTTCCCTTCAAGAAGCCTTTCGCTAAGGCTGTTTTTGTGGAATTGGAAAAGGGATATTTGGAAGCCCATAGTGTGCTATGGTGAAAAAGGAAATATCTTCCGATCAAAAGTGGAAAGAAGCTTTCTGAGAAACTTCTCTGTGTCCTGTTAATTCATCTCACAGAGTTATATCTTTCCCTTCAAGAAGCCTTTCGCTAAGGCTGTTCTTGTGGAAATCGCAAAGCGATATTTGGAAGCCCATAGAGGGCTATGGTGAAAAAGGAAATATCTTCCGTTCCAAACTGGAAAGAAGCTTTCTGAGAAACTGCTCTGTGTTCTGTGAATTCATCTCACAGGGTTACATCTTTCCCTTCAAGAAGCCTTTTGCTAAGGCTGTTCTTGTGGAATTGGCAAAGGGATATTTGGAAGCCCATAGAGGGCTATGGTGAAAAAGGAAATATCTTCCGTTCAAAACTGGAAAGAAGCTTTCTGAGAAACTGCTCTGTGTTCGGTTAATTCATCTCACAGAGTTACATCTTTCCCTTCAAGAAGCCTTTCGCTAAAGGCTGTTCTTGTGGAATTGGCAAAGGGATATTTGGAAGCCCATAGAGGCCTATGGTGAAAAAGGAAATATCTTCCGTTCAAAACTGGAAAGAAGCTTTCTGAGAAACTGCTCTGTGTTCTCTGAATTCATCTCACAGAGTTACATCTTTCCATTCAAGAAGCCTTTCGCTAAGGCTGTTCTTGTGGAATTGGCAAAGCGATATTTGGAAGCCCATAGAGGGCTATGGTGAAAAAGGAAATATCTTCCGTTCAAAACTGGAAAGAAGCTTTCTGACAAACTGCTCTGTGTTCTGTTAATTCATCTCACAGAGTTACATCTTTCCCTTCAAGAAGCCTTTCGCTAAGGCTGTTCTTGTGGAATTGGGAAAGGGATATTTGGAAGCCCATAGAGGGCTATGGTGAAAAAGGAAATATCTTCCGTTCAAAACTGGAAAGAAGCTTTCTGAGAAACTGCTCTGTGTTCTGTTAATTCATCTCACAGAGTTACATCTTTCCCTTCAAGAATCCTTTCGCTAAGGCTGCTCTTGTGGAATTGGCAAAGGGATATTTGGAAGCCCATAAACGGCTACGGTGAATATGGAAATATGTTCCGTTCAAAACTGGAAAGAAGCTTTCTGAGAAACTGCTCTGTGTTCTGTTAATTCGTCTCACAGAGTTACATCTTTCCCTTCAAGAAGCCTTTCGCTAAGGCTGTTCTTGTGGAATTGGCAAAGGGATATATGGAAGCCCATAGAGGGCTATGGTGAAAAAGGAAATATCTTCCGTTCAAAACTGGAAAGAAGCTTTCTGAGAAACTGCTCTGTGTTCTGTTAATTCATCTCACAGAGTTACATCTTTCCCTTCAAGAAGCCTTTCCCTAAGGCTGTCCTTGTGGAATTGGCAAAGGGATATTTGGAAGCCCATAGAGGCCTATGGTGAAAAAGGAAATATCTTCCGTTCAAAACTGGAAAGAACCTTTCTGATAAACTGCTCTGTGTTCTGTTAATTCATCTCACAGAGTTACATCTTTCCCTTCAATAAGCCTTTCGATAAGGCTGTTCTTGTGGAATAGGCAAAGAGATATTTGGAAGCCCATAGAGGGCTAAGGTGAAAAAGGAAATATCTTCCGTTCAAAACTGGAAAGAAGCTTTCTGAGAAACTGCTCTGTGTTCTGTGAATTCATCTCACAGAGTTACATCTTTCCCTTCAAGAAGCCTTTTGCGAAGGCTGTTCTTGTGGAATTGGCAAAGGGATATTTGGAAGCCCATCGAGGGCTAAGGTAAAAAAGGAAATATCTTCCGTTCAAAACTAGGAAAAACTTTCTGAGAAACTGCTCTGTGTTCTTTTAATTCCTCTCACAGAGTTACATCTTTCCCTTCAAGAAGCCTTTCGCTAAGGCTGTTCTTGTTGAATTGGCAAAGGGATATATGGAAGCCCATAGTGTGCTATGGTGAAAAAGGAAATATCTTCCGATCAAAAGTGGAAAGAAGCTTTCTGATAAACTTCTCTGTGTCCTGTTAATTCATCTCACAGAGTTACATCTTTCCCTTCAAGAAGCCTTTTGCTAAGGATGTTCTTGTGGAATTGGCAAAGGGATATTTGGAAGCCCATAGAGGGCTATGGTGAAAAAGGAAATATCTCCCGTTCAAAACTGGAAAGAAGCTTTCTGAGAAACTGCTCTGTGTTCTGTTAATTCGTCTCACAGAGTTACATCTTTCCCTTCAAGAAGCCTTTCGCTAAGGCTGTTCTTGTGGAATTGGCAAAGGGATATATGGAAGCCCATAGAGGGCTATGGTGAAAAAGGAAATATCTTCCGTTCAAAACTGGAAAGAAGCTTTCTGAGAAACTGCTCTGTGTTCTGTTAATTCATCTCACAGAGTTACATCTTTCCCTTCAAGAAGCCTTTCGCTAAGGCTGTTCTTGTGGAATTGGCAAAGGGATATTTGGAAGCCCATAGAGGGGTATGGTGAAAAAGGAAATATCTTCCGTTCAAAACTGGAAAGAAGCTTTATGAGAAACTGGTCTGTGTTCTGTAAATTCATCTCACAGAGGTACATCTTTCCCTTCAGGAAGCCTTTCGCTAAGGCTGTTCTTGTGGAATTCGCAAAGCGATATTTGGAAGCCCATAGAAGGCTATGGTGAAAAAGGAAATATCTTCCGTTCCAAACTGGAAAGAAGCTTTCTGAGAAACTGCTCTGTGTTCTGTGAATTCATCTCACAGAGTTACATCTTTCCCTTCAAGAAGCCTTTTGCTAAGGCTGTTCTTGTGGAATTGGCAAAGGTTTATTTGGAAGCCCATAGAGTGCTATGGTGAAAAAGGGAATACCTTCCGTTCAAAACTGGAAAGAAGCTTTCTGAGAAACTGCTCTGTGTTCTGTTAATTCATCTCACAGAGTTACATCTTTCCCTTCAAGAAACCATTCGCTAAGGCTGTTCTTGTGTAATTGGCAAAGGGATATTTGGAAGCCCATAGAGGGCTATGTTGAAAAAGGAAATATCTTCCGTTCAAAACTGGAAAGAAGCTTTCTGAGAAACTGCTCTGTGTTCTGTTAATTCATCTCACAGAGTTACATATTTCCCTTCAAGAAGCCTTTCGCTAAGGCTGTTCTTGTGGAATTGGCAAAGGGATATTTGGAAGCACTTAGAGGGCTATGGTGAAAAAGGAAATATCTTCCGTTCAAAACTGGAAAGGAGCTTTCTGAGAAACTGCTCTGTGTTCTGTTAATTCATCTCACAGAGTTACATCTTTCCCTTCAAGAAGCCTTTCGCTAAGGCTATTCTTGTGGATTTGGGAAAGGGATATTGGGAATCCCGTAGAGGGCTATGGTGAAAAATTAAATATCTTCCGTTCAAAACTGCAAAGAAGTTTTCTGAGAAACTGCTCTGTGTTCTGTTAATTCATCTCACAGAGTTACATCTTTCCCTTCAAGAAGCCTTTCGCTAAGGCTGTTTTGTGGAATTAGCAAAGGGATATTTGGAAGTCCTTAGAGGGCTATGGTGAAAAAGGAAATATCTTCCGTTCAAAACTGGAAAGAAGCTTTCTGAGAAACTGCTCTGTGTTCTGTTAATTCTTCTCACAGAGTTACATCTTTCCCTTGAAGAAGCCTTTCGCTCAGGCTGTTCTTGTGGTATTGGCAAAGGGATATTTGGAAGTCCTTAGAGGGCTATGGTGAAAAAGGAAATATCTTCCGTTCAAAACTGGAAAGAAGCTTTCTGAGAAACTGCTCTGTGTTCTGTTAATTCTTCTCACAGAGTTACATCTTTCCCTTGAAGAAGCCTTTCGCTCAGGCTGTTCTTGTGGAATTGGCAAAACGATATTTGGAACACGTAGAGGGCTATGGTGAAAAAGGAAATATCTTCCGTTCAAAACTGGAAAGAAGCTTTCTGAGAAACTGCTCTGTGTTCTGTGAATTCATCTCACAGAGTTACATCTTTCCCTTCAAGAAACCTTTGGCTAAGGCTATTCTTGTGGAATTGGCAAAGGGATATTTGGAAGCCCATAGAGGGCTATGGTGAAAAAGGAAATATCTTCTGTTCAAAACTGGAAAGAAGCTTTCTGAGAAACTGCTCTGTGTTCTGTTAATTCATCTCAGAGAGTTACATCTGTCCCTTCAAGAAGCCTTTCGCTAAGGCTGTTCTTGTGGAATTGGCAAAGGGATATTTGGAAGCCCATAGAGGCCTATGGTGAAAAAGGAAATATCTTCCGTTCAAAACTGGAAAGAAGCTTTCTGAGAAACTGCTCTGTGTTCTGTGAATTCATCTCACAGAGTTACATCTTTCCCTTCCAGAAGCCTTTCGCTAAGGCTCTTCTTGTGGAATTGGCAATTGATATTTGGAATCCCATAGAGGGCTATGGTGAAAAAGGAAATATCTTCCATTCAAAACTGGAAAGAAGCTTTCTGAGAAACTGCTCTGTGTTCTGTTAATTCATCTCACAGAGTTACATCTTTCCCTTCAAGAAGCCTTTCGCTAAGGCTGTTCTTGTGAAATTGGCAAAGCGATATTTGGAAGTCCATAGAGGGCTATGGTGAAAAAGGATATATCTTCCGTTCAAAACTGGAAAGAAGCTTTCTGAGAAACTGCTCTGTGTTCTGTTAATTCATCTCACAGAGTTACATCTTTCCCTTCAAGAAGCCTTTCGCTAATGCTGTTCTTGTGGAATGGGAAAAGGTCTATTTGGAAGCCCTTAGAGGGCTATGGTGAAAGAGGAAATATTTTCCGTTCAAAACTGGAAAGAAGCTTTCTGAGAAACTGCTCTGTGTTCTGTTAATTCATCTCACAGAGTTACATCTTTCCTTTAAGAAGCCTTTCGCTAAGGCTGTTCTTATGGAATTGGCAAAGGTTTATTTGGAAGCCCATAGAGTGCTATGGTGAAAAAGGGAATACCTTCCGTTCAAAACTGGAAAGAAGCCTTCTGAGAAACTTCTCTGTGTTCTGTTAATTCATCTCACAGAGTTACATCTTTCCCTTCAAGAAGCCTTTCGCTAAGGCTGTTCTTGTGGAATTGGCAAAGGGATATTTGGAAGCCCATAGACCGCTGCGGTGAAAAAGGAAATATCTTCCGTTCAAAACTGGAAAGAAGCTTTCTGAGAAACTTCTCTGTGTTCTGTTAATTCATCTCACAGAGTTACATCTTTCCCTTCAAGAACCTTTCGCTAAGGCTGTTCTTGTGGAATTGGCAAAGGGATATTTGAAAGCCCATAGACGGCTATGGTGAAAAAAGAAATAGCTTCCGTTCAAAAGTGGAAAGAAGCTTTCTGAGAAACTGCTCTGTGTTCTGTGAATTCATCTCACAGAGTTACATCTTTCCTTTAAGAAGCCTTTCGCTAAGGGCGTTCTTGTGGAATTGGCAAAGGTTTATTTGGAAGCCCATAGAGTGCTATGGTGAAAAAGGGAATAGCTTCCGTTCAAAACTGGAAAGAAGCCTTCTGAGAAACTGCTCTGTGTTCTGTAAATTCATCTCACAGAGTTACATCTTTCCCTTCAAGAAGCCTTTCGCTAAGGCTGTTCTTGTGGAATTGGCAAAGGGATATTTGGAAGCCTATAGACGGCTACGGTGAAACAGGAAATATCTTCCGTTCAAAACTGGAAAGAAGCTTTCTGAGAAACTGCTCTGTGTTCTGTTAATTCATCTCACAGAGTTACATCTTTCCCTTCAAGAAGCCTTTCGCTAAGGCTGTTCTTGTGGAATTGGCAAAGGGATATTTGGAAGCCCATAGGGGCCTATGGTGAAAAACGAAATATCTTCCGTTCAAAACTGGAAAGAAGCTTTCTGAGAAACTGCTCTGTGTTCTGTGAATTCATCTCACAGAGTTACATCTTTCCCTTCAAGAAGTCTTTCGCTAAGGCTGTTCTTGTGGAATTGGCAAAGGGATATTTGGAAGCCCATAGACGGCTACGGTGAAATAGGAAATATCTTCCGTTCAAAACTGGAAAGAAGCTTTCTGAGAAACTGCTCTGTGTTCTGTGAATTCATCTCACAAAGTTACATTTTTCCCTTCAAGAAGCCTTTCGCTAAGGCTGTTCTTGTGGAATTGGCAAACGGATATTTGGAAGCCCATAGGGGCCTATGGTGAAAAAGGAAATATCTTCCGTTCAAAACTGGAAAGAAGGTTCTGAGAAACTGCTCTGTGTTCTGTGAATTCATCTCACAGAGTTACATCTTTCCCTTCAAGAAGTCTTTCGCTAAGGCTGTTCTTGTGGAATTGGCAAAGGGATATGTGGAATCCCATAGAGGGCTATGGTGAAAAAGGAAATATCTTCCGTTCAAAACTGGAAAGAAGCTTTCTGAGAAACTTCTCTGTGTCCTGTTAATTCATCTCGCACAGTTACATCTTTCCCTTCAAGAAGCCTTTCGCTAAGGCTGTTGTTGTGGAATTGGCAAAGGGATATTTGGAAGCCCATAGAGGGCTATGGTGAAAAGGGAAATATCTTCCGTTCAAAACTGGAAAGAAGCTTTCTGAGAAACTGCTCTGTGTCCTGTTAATTCATCTGACAGAGTTACATCTTTCCCTTCAAGAAGCCTTTCGCTAAGGCTGTTCTTGTGGAATTGGCAAAGGGATATTTGGAAGCCCATAAAGGGCTATGGTGAAAAAGGAAATATCTTCCGTTCAAAACTGGAAAGAAGCTTTCTGAGAAACTGCTCTGTGTTCTGTTAATTCATCTCACAGAGTTACATCTTTCCCTTCAAGAAGCCTTTCGCTAAGGCTGTTCTTGTGGAATTGGCAAAGGGATATTTGGAAGCCCATAGAGGGCTATGGTGAAAAAGGAAATATCTTCCGTTCAAAACTGGAAAGAAGCTTTCTGAGAAACTGCTCTGTGTTCTGTTAATTCATCTCACAGAGTTACATCTTTCCCTTCAAGAAGTCTTTCGCTAAGGCTTTTCTTGTGGAACTGGCAAAGCGATATTTGGAAGCCCATAGAGGGCTATGGTGAAAAAGGAAATATCTTGCGTTCAAAACTGGAAAGAAGCTTTCTGAGAAACTGCTCTGTGTTCTGTTAATTCATCTCACAGAGTTACATCTTTCCCTTCAAAAAGCCTTTCGCTAAGGCTGTTGTTGTGGAATTGGCAAAGGGATATTTGGAAGTCCTTAGAGGGCTATGGTGAAAAAGGAAATACCTTCCGTTCAAAACTGGAAAGAAGCTTTCTGAGAAACTGCTCTGTGTTCTGTTAATTCTTCTCACAGAGTTACATCTTTCCCTTCAAGAAGCCTTTCGCTAAGGCTGTTCTTGTGGAATAGGCAAAGCTATATTTGGAAGCCCAGAGAGGGCTATGGTGAAAAAGGAAATATCTTCCGTTCAAAACTGGAAAGAAGCTTTCTGAGAAACTGCTCTGTGTTCTGTAAATTCATCTCACAGAGTTACATCTTTCCCTTCAAGAAGCCTTTCGCTAAGGCTGTTCTTGTGGAATTGGCAAAGGGATATTTGGAAGCCTATAGACGGCTACGGTGAAACAGGAAATATCTTCCGTTCAAAACTGGAAAGAAGCTTTCTGAGAAACTGCTCTGTGTTCTGTTAATTCATCTCACAGAGTTACATCTTTCCCTTCAAGAAGTCTTTCGCTAAGGCTGTTCTTGTGGAATTGGTAAAGGGATATTAGCAATCCCATAGACGGCTATGGTGAAAAAGGAAATATCTTCCGTTCAAAACTGGAAAGAAGCTTTCTGAGAAACTTCTCTGTGTCCTGTTAATTCATCTCACAGAGTTACATCTTTCCCTTCAAGAAGCCTTTCGCTAAGGCTGTTCTTGTGGAATTGGCAAAGGGATATTTGAAAGCCCATAGACGGCTATGGTGAAAAAAGAAATAGCTTCCGTTCAAAAGTGGAAAGAAGCTTTCTGAGAAACTGCTCTGTGTTCTGTGAATTCATCTCACAGAGTTACATCTTTCCTTTAAGAAGCCTTTCGCTAAGGCCGTTCTTGTGGAATTGGCAAAGGTTTATTTGGAAGCCCATAGAGTGCTATGGTGAAAAAGGGAATACCTTCCGTTCAAAACTGGAAAGAAGCCTTCTGAGAAACTGCTCTGTGTTCTGTAAATTCATCTCACAGAGTTACATCTTTCCCTTCAAGAAGCCTTTCGCTAAGGCTGTTCTTGTGGAATTGGCAAAGGGATATTTGGAAGCCTATAGACGGCTACGGTGAAACAGGAAATATCTTCCGTTCCAAACTGGAAAGAAGCTTTCTGAGAAACTGCTCTGTGTTCTGTTAATTCATCTCACAGAGTTACATCTTTCCCTTCAAGAAGCCTTTCGCTAAGGCTGTTCTTGTGGAATTGGCAAAGGGATATTTGGAAGCCCATAGGGGCCTATGGTGAAAAAGGAAATATCTTCCGTTCAAAACTGGAAAGAAGCTTTCTGAGAAACTGCTCTGTGTTCTGTGAATTCATCTCACAGAGTTACATCTTTCCCTTCAAGAAGTCTTTCGCTAAGGCTGTTCTTGTGGAATTGGCAAAGGGATATTTGGAAGCCCATAGACGGCTACGGTGAAACAGGAAATATCTTCCGTTCAAAACTGGAAAGAAGCTTTCTGAGAAACTGCTCTGTGTTCTGTGAATTCATCTCACAAAGTTACATTTTTCCCTTCAAGAAGCCTTTCGCTAAGGCTGTTCTTGTGGAATTGGCAAACGGATATTTGGAAGGCCATAGGGGCCTATGGTGAAAAATTAAATATCTTCCGTTCAAAACTGAAAAGAAGCTTTCTGAGAAACTGCTCTGTGTTCTGTGAATTCATCTCACAGAGTTACATCTTTCCCTTCAAGAAGTCTTTCGCTAAGGCTGTTCTTGTGGAATTGGCAAAGGGATATGTGGAATGCCATAGAGGGCTATGGTGAAAAAGGAAATATCTTCCGTTCAAAACTGGAAAGAAGCTTTCTGAGAAACTTCTCTGTGTCCTGTTAATTCATCTCGCAGAGTTACATCTTTCCCTTCAAGAAGCCTTTCGCTAAGGCTGTTGTTGTGGAATTGGCAAAGGGATATTTGGAAGCCCATAGAGGGCTATGGTGAAAAGGGAAATATCTTCCGTTCAAAACTGGAAAGAAGCTTTCTGAGAAACTGCTCTGTGTCCTGTTAATTCATCTGACAGAGTTACATCTTTCCCTTCAAGAAGCCTTTCGCTAAGGCTGTTCTTGTGGAATTGGCAAAGGGATATTTGGAAGCCCATAGAGGGCTATGGTGAAAAAGGAAATATCTTCCGTTCAAAACTGGAAAGAAGCTTTCTGAGAAACTGCTCTGTGTTCTGTTAATTCATCTCACAGAGTTACATCTTTCCCTTCAAAAAGCCTTTCGCTAAGGCTGTTCTTGTGGAATTGGCAAAGGGATATTTGGAAGCCCATAGAGGGCTATGGTGAAAAAGGAAATATCTTCCGTTCAAAACTGGAAAGGAGCTTTCTGAGAAACTGCTCTGTGTTCTGTTAATTCATCTCACAGAGTTACATCTTTCCCTTCAAGAAGTCTTTCGCTAAGGCTTTTCTTGTGGAACTGGCAAAGCGATATTTGGAAGCCCATAGAGGGCTATGGTGAAAAAGGAAATATCTTCCGTTCAAAACTGGAAAGAAGCTTTCTGAGAAACTGCTCTGTGTTCTGTTAATTCATCTCACAGAGTTACATCTTTCCCTTCAAGAAGCCTTTCGCTAAGGCTGTTCTTGTGGAATAGGCAAAGCTATATTTGGAAGCCCAGAGAGGGCTATGGTGAAAAAGGAAATATCTTCCGTTCAAAACTGGAAAGAAGCTTTCTGAGAAACTGCTCTGTGTTCTGTAAATTCATCTCACAGAGTTACATCTTTCCCTTCAAGAAGCCTTTCGCTAAGGCTGTTCTTGTGGAATTGGCAAAGGGCTATTTGGAAGCCTATAGACGGCTGCGGTGAAACAGGAAATATCTTCCGTTCAAAACTGGAAAGAAGCTTTCTGAGAAACTGCTCTGTGTTCTGTTAATTCATCTCACAGAGTTACATCTTTCCCTTCAAGAAGTCTTTCGCTAAGGCTGTTCTTGTGGAATTGGCAAAGGGATATTAGCAATCCCATAGAGGGCTATGGTGAAAAAGGAAATATCTTCCGTTCAAAACTGGAAAGAAGCTTTCTGAGAAACTTCTCTGTGTCCTGTTAATTCATCTCACAGAGTTACATCTTTCCCTTCAAGAAGCCTTTCGCTAAGGCTGTTCTTGTGGAATTGGCAAAGGGATATTTGAAAGCCCATAGACGGCTATGGTGAAAAAAGAAATAGCTTCCGTTCAAAAGTGGAAAGAAGCTTTCTGAGAAACTGCTCTGTGTTCTGTGAATTCATCTCACAGAGTTACATCTTTCCTTTAAGAAGCCTTTCGCTAAGGCCGTTCTTGTGGAATTGGCAAAGGTTTATTTGGAAGCCCATAGAGTGCTATGGTGAAAAAGGGAATACCTTCCGTTCAAAACTGGAAAGAAGCCTTCTGAGAAACTGCTCTGTGTTCTGTAAATTCATCTCACAGAGTTACATCTTTCCCTTCAAGAAGCCTTTCGCTAAGGCTGTTCTTGTGGAATTGGCAAAGGGATATTTGGAAGCCCATAGAGTGCTATGGTGAAAAAGGAAATATCTTCCGTTCCAAACTGGAAAGAAGCTTTCTGAGAAACTCCTCTGTGTTCTGTTAATTCATCTCACAGAGTTACATCTTTCCCTTCAAGAAGCCTTTCGCTAAGGCTGTTCTTGTGGAATTGGCAAAGGGATATTTGGAAGCCCATAGGGGCCTATGGTGAAAAAGGAAATATCTTCCGTTCAAAACTGGAAAGAAGCTTTCTGAGAAACTGCTCTGTGTTCTGTGAATTCATCTCACAGAGTTACATCTTTCCCTTCAAGAAGTCTTTCGCTAAGGCTGTTCTTGTGGAATTGGCAAAGGGATATTTGGAAGCCCATAGACGGCTACGGTGAAACAGGAAATACCTTCCGTTCAAAACTGGAAAGAAGCTTTCTGAGAAACTGCTCTGTGTTCTGTGAATTCATCTCACAAAGTTACATTTTTCCCTTCAAGAAGCCTTTCGCTAAGGCTGTTCTTGTGGAATTGGCAAACGGATATTTGGAAGGCCATAGGGGCCTATGGTGAAAAAGGAAATATCTTCCGTTCAAAACTGAAAAGAAGCTTTCTGAGAAACTGCTCTGTGTTCTGTGAATTCATCTCACAGAGTTACATCTTTCCCTTCAAGAAGTCTTTCGCTAAGGCTGTTCTTGTGGAATTGGCAAAGGGATATGTGGAATCCCATAGAGGGCTATGGTGAAAAAGGAAATATCTTCCGTTCAAAACTGGAAAGAAGCTTTCTGAGAAACTTCTCTGTGTCCTGTTAATTCATCTCGCAGAGTTACATCTTTCCCTTCAAGAAGCCTTTCGCTAAGGCTGTTGTTGTGGAATTGGCAAAGGGATATTTGGAAGCCCATAGAGGGCTATGGTGAAAAGGGAAATATCTTCCGTTCAAAGCTGGAAAGAAGCTTTCTGAGAAACTGCTCTTGTCCTGTTAATTCATCTGACAGAGTTACATCTTTCCCTTCAAGAAGCCTTTCGCTAAGGCTGTTCTTGTGGAATTGGCAAAGGGATATTTGGAAGCCCATAGAGGGCTATGGTGAAAAAGGAAATATCTTCCGTTCAAAACTGGAAAGAAGCTTTCTGAGAAACTGCTCTGTGTTCTGTTAATTCATCTCACAGAGTTACATCTTTCCCTTCAAGAAGCCTTTCGCTAAGGCTGTTCTTGTGGAATTGGCAAAGGGATATTTGGAAGCCCATAGAGGGCTATGGTGAAAAAGGAAATATCTTCCGTTCAAAACTGGAAAGGAGCTTTCTGAGAAACTGCTCTGTGTTCTGTTAATTCATCTCACAGAGTTACATCTTTCCCTTCAAGAAGTCTTTCGCTAAGGCTTTTCTTGTGGAACTGGCAAAGCGATATTTGGAAGCCCATAGAGGGCTATGGTGAAAAAGGAAATATCTTCCGTTCAAAACTGGAAAGAAGCTTTCTGAGAAACTGCTCTGTGTTCTGTTAATTCATCTCACAGAGTTACATCTTTCCCTTCAAGAAGCCTTTCGCTAAGGCTGTTCTTGTGGAATTGGCAAAGGGATATTTGGAAGTCCTTAGAGGGCTATGGTGAAAAAGGAAATATCTTCCGTTCAAAACTGGAAAGAAGCTTTCTGAGAAACTGCTCTGTGTTCTGTTAATTCTTCTCACAGAGTTACATCTTTCCCTTCAAGAAGCCTTTCGCTAAGGCTGTTCTTGTGGAATAGGCAAAGCTATATTTGGAAGCCCAGAGAGGGCTATGGTGAAAAAGGAAATATCTTCCGTTCAAAACTGGAAAGAAGCTTTCTGAGAAACTGCTCTGTGTTCTGTTAATTCATCTCACAGAGTTACATCTTTCCCTTCAAGAAGCCTTTCGCTAAGGCTGTTCTTGTGGAATTGGCAAAGGGATATTTGGAAGCCCATAGAGGGCTATGGTGAAAAAGGAAATATCTTCCGTTCAAAACTGGAAAGAAGCTTTCTGAAAAACTGCTCTGTGTTCTGTGAATTCATGTCACAGAGTTACATCTTTCCCTTCAAGAAGCCTTTCGCTAAGGCTGTTCTTGTTTAATTGGCAAAGGGATATTTGGAAGCCCATAGAGGGCTATGGTTATAAAGGAAATATCTTCCGTTCAAAACTGGAAAGAAGCTTTCTGAGAAACTGCTCTGTGTTCTGTTAATTCATCTCACAGAGTTATATCTTTCCCTTCAAGAAGCCTTTCGCTAAGGCTGTTCTTGTGGAATTGGCAAAGGGATATTTGGAAGCCCTTAGAGGGCTATGGTGAAAAAGTAAATATCTTCCGTTCAAAACTGGAAAGAAGCTTTCTGAGAAACTGCTCTGTGTTCTGTGAATTCATCTCACAGAGTTACATCTTTCCCTTCAAGAAGCCTTTCGCTAAGCCTGTTCTTGTGGAATTGGCAAAGGGATATTTGGAAGCCCATAGAGGGCTATGGTGAAAAAGGAAATATCTTCCGTTAAAAACTGGAAAGAAGCTTTCTGAGAAACTGCTCTGTGTTCTGTTAATTCATCTCACAGAGTTACATCTTTCCCTTCAAGAAGCCTTTCCCTAATGCTGTTCTTGTGGAATTGGCAAAGGGATATTTGGAAGCCCATAGACGGCTACGGTGAAACAGGAAATATCTTCCGTTCAAAACTGGAAAGAAGCTTTCTGAGAAACTGCTCTGTGTTCTGTTAATTCTTCTCACAGAGTTACATCTTTCCCTTCAAGAAGCCTTTCGCTAAGGCTGTTCTTGTGGAATAGGCAAAGCTATATTTGGAAGCCCAGAGAGGGCTATGGTGAAAAAGGAAATATCTTCCGTTCAAAACTGGAAAGAAGCTTTCTGAGAAACTGCTCTGTGTTCTGTAAATTCATCTCACAGAGTTACATCTTTCCCTTCAAGAAGCCTTTCGCTAAGGCTGTTCTTGTGGAATTGGCAAAGGGATATTTGGAAGCCTATAGACGGCTACGGTGAAACAGGAAATATCTTCCGTTCAAAACTGGAAAGAAGCTTTCTGAGAAACTGCTCTGTGTTCTGTTAATTCATCTCACAGAGTTACATCTTTCCCTTCAAGAAGTCTTTCGCTAAGGCTGTTCTTGTGGAATTGGCAAAGGGATATTAGCAATCCCATAGACGGCTATGGTGAAAAAGGAAATATCTTCCGTTCAAAACTGGAAAGAAGCTTTCTGAGAAACTTCTCTGTGTCCTGTTAATTCATCTCACAGAGTTACATCTTTCCCTTCAAGAAGCCTTTCGCTAAGGCTGTTCTTGTGGAATTGGCAAAGGGATATTTGAAAGCCCATAGACGGCTATGGTGAAAAAAGAAATAGCTTCCGTTCAAAAGTGGAAAGAAGCTTTCTGAGAAACTGCTCTGTGTTCTGTGAATTCATCTCACAGAGTTACATCTTTCCTTTAAGAAGCCTTTCGCTAAGGCCGTTCTTGTGGAATTGGCAAAGGTTTATTTGGAAGCCCATAGAGTGCTATGGTGAAAAAGGGAATACCTTCCGTTCAAAACTGGAAAGAAGCCTTCTGAGAAACTGCTCTGTGTTCTGTAAATTCATCTCACAGAGTTACATCTTTCCCTTCAAGAAGCCTTTCGCTAAGGCTGTTCTTGTGGAATTGGCAAAGGGATATTTGGAAGCCTATAGACGGCTACGGTGAAACAGGAAATATCTTCCGTTCCAAACTGGAAAGAAGCTTTCTGAGAAACTGCTCTGTGTTCTGTTAATTCATCTCACAGAGTTACATCTTTCCCTTCAAGAAGCCTTTCGCTAAGGCTGTTCTTGTGGAATTGGCAAAGGGATATTTGGAAGCCCATAGGGGCCTATGGTGAAAAAGGAAATATCTTCCGTTCAAAACTGGAAAGAAGCTTTCTGAGAAACTGCTCTGTGTTCTGTGAATTCATCTCACAGAGTTACATCTTTCCCTTCAAGAAGTCTTTCGCTAAGGCTGTTCTTCTGGAATTGGCAAAGGGATATTTGGAAGCCCATAGACGGCTACGGTGAAACAGGAAATATCTTCCGTTCAAAACTGGAAAGAAGCTTTCTGAGAAACTGCTCTGTGTTCTGTGAATTCATCTCACAGAGTTACATCTTTCCCTTCAAGAAGCCTTTCGCTAAGGCTGTTCTTGTGGAATTGGCAAAGGGATATTTGGAAGCCCCAAGAGGTCTATGGTGAAAAAGGAAATATGTTCCGTTCAAAATTGGAAAGAAGCTTTCTGAGAAACTGCTCTGTGTTCTGTTAATTCATCTCACAGAGTTACATCTTTCCCTTCAAGAAGCCTTTCGCTAAGGCTGTTCTTGTGGAATTTTCAAAGGGATATTTGGAAGCCCATAGACGGCTATGGTGAAAAAGGAAATATCTTCCGTTCAAAACTGAAAAGAAGCTTTCTGAGAAACTGCTCTGTGTTCTGTGAATTCATCTCACAGAGTTACATCTTTCCCTTCAAGAAGCCTTTCGCTAAGGCTGTTCTTGTGGAATTGGCAAACGGATATTTGGAAGTCCTTAGAGGGCTATGGTGAAAAAGGAAATATCTTCCGTTCAAAACTGGAAAGAAGCTTTCTGAGAAACTACTCTGTGTTCTGTTAATTCTTCTCACAGAGTTACATCTTTCCCTTCATGAAGCCTTTTGCGAAGGCTGTTCTAGTGGAATTGGCAAAGGAATATTTGGAAGCCCATAGAGGGCTAAGGTAAAAAAGGAAATATCTTCGGTTCAAAATTAGAAAGAAGCTTTCTTAGAAACTGCTCTGTGTTCTTTTAATTCATCTCACAGAGTTACATCTTTCCCTTCAAGAAGCCTTTCGCTAAGGCTGTTCTTGTGGAATTGGGAAAATCATATTTGGAAGCCCATAGAGGGCTATGGTGAAAAAGGAAATATCTTCCGATCAAAACTGGAAAGAAGCTTTCTGTGAAACTTCTCTGTGTCCTGTTAACTGATCTCACAGAGTTACATCTTTCCCTTCAAGAAGCCTTTCCCTAAGGCTGTTCTTGTGGAATTGGCAAAGGGATATTTGGAAGCCCATAGAGGCCTATGGTGAAAAAGGAAATATCTTCCGTTCAAAACTGGAAAGAATCTTTCTGAGAAACTGCTCTGTGTTCTGTTAATTCATCTCACAGAGTTACATCTTTCCCTTCAATAAGCCTTTCTCTAAGGCTGTTTTTGTGGAATAGGCAAAGGGATATTTGGAAGCCCATAGAGGGCTAAGGTGAAAAAGGAAATATCTTCCGTTCAAAACTGGAAAGAAGCCTTCTGAGTAACTGCTCTGTGTTCTGTGAATTCATCTCACAGAGTTACATCTTTCCCTTCAAGAAGCTTTTTGCGAAGGCTGTTCTTGTGGAATTGGCAAAGGGATATTTGGAAGCCCATAGAGGGCTAAGGTAAAAAAGGAAATATCTTCCGTTCAAAACTAGGAAAAACTTTCTGAGAAACTGCTCTGTGTTCTTTTAATTCATCTCACAGAGTTACATCTTTCCCTTCAAGAAGCCTTTCGCTAAGGCTGTTTTTGTGGAATTGGAAAAGGGATATTTGGAAGACCATAGTGTGCTATGGTGAAAAAGGAAATATCTTCCGATCAAAAGTGGAAAGAAGCTTTCTGAGAAACTTCTCTGTGTCCTGTTAATTCATCTCACAGAGTTATATCTTTCCCTTCAAGAAGCCTTTCGCTAAGGCTGTTCTTGTGGAAATCGCAAAGCGATATTTGGAAGCCCATAGAGGGCTTTGGTGAAAAAGGAAATATCTTCCGTTCCAAACTGGAAAGAAGCTTTCTGAGAAACTGCTCTGTGTTCTGTGAATTCATCTCACAGGGTTACATCTTTCCCTTCAAGAAGCCTTTTGCTAAGGCTGTTCTTGTGGAATTGGCAAAGGGATATTTGGAAGCCCATAGAGGGCTATGGTGAAAAAGGAAATATCTTCCGTTCAAAACTGGAAAGAAGCTTTCTGAGAAACTGCTCTGTGTTCGGTTAATTCATCTCACAGAGTTACATCTTTCCCTTCAAGAAGCCTTTCGCTAAAGGCTGTTCTTGTGGAATTGGCAAAGGGATATTTGGAAGCCCCTAGAGGGCTATGGTGAAAAAGGAAATATCTTCCGTTCAAAACTGGAAAGAAGCTTTCTGAGAAACTGCTCTGTGTTCTGTTAATTCATCTCACAGAGTTACATGTTTCCCTTCAAGAAGCCTTTCGCTAAGGCTGTTCTTGTGGAATTGGCAAAGGGATATTTGGAAGCCCATAGACGGTTATAGTCAAAAAGGAAATATGTTCCGTTCAAAACTGGAAAGAAGCTTTCTGACAAACAGCTCTATGTTCTGTTAATTCATCTCACAGAGTTACATCTTTCCCTTCAAGAAGCCTTTCGCTAAGGCCGTTCTTGTGGAATTGGCAAAGGGATATTTGGAAGCCCATAGACGGCTATGGTGAAAAAGGAAATATCTTCCCTTCAAAACTGCAAAGAAGTTTTCTGAGAAACTGCTCTGTGTTCTGTTAATTCATCTCACAGAGTTACATCTTTCCCTTCAAGAAGCCTTTCGCTAAGGCTGTTCTTGTGGAATTGGCAAAGGGAAATTTGGAAGTCCTTAGAGGGCTATGGTGAAAAAGGAAATATCTTCCGTTCAAAACTGGAAAGAAGCTTTCTGAGAAACTGCTCTGTGTTCTGTTAATTCTTCTCACAGAGTTACATCTTTCCCTTGAAGAAGCCTTTCGCTCAGGCTGTTCTTGTGGAATTGGCAAAGGGATATTTGGAAGCCCATAGAGGGCTATGGTGAAAAAGGAAATATCTTCCGTTCAAAACTGGAAAGAAGCTTTCTGAGAAACTGCTCTGTGTTCTCTGAATTCATCTCACAGAGTTACATCTTTCCATTCAAGAAGCCTTTCGCTAAGGCTGTTCTTGTGGAATTGGCAAAGCGATATTTGGAAGCCCATAGAGGGCTATGGTGAAAAAGGAAATATCTTCCGTTCAAAACTGGAAAGAAGCTTTCTGAGAAACTGCTCTGTGTTCTGTTAATTCATCTCACAGAGTTACATCTTTCCCTTCAAGAAGCCTTTCGCTAAGGCTGTTCTTGTGGAATTGGGAAAGGGATATTTGGAAGCCCATAGAGGGCTATGGTGAAAAAGGAAATATCTTCCGTTCAAAACTGGAAAGAAGCTTTCTGAGAAACTGCTCTGTGTTCTGTTAATTCATCTCACAGAGTTACATCTTTCCCTTCAAGAATCCTTTCGCTAAGGCTGCTCTTGTGGAATTGGCAAAGGGATATTTGGAAGCCCATAAACGGCTACGGTGAATATGGAAATATGTTCCGTTCAAAACTGGAAGGAAGCTTTCTGAGAAACTGCTCTGTGTTATGTGAATTCATCTCACAGAGTTACATCTTTCCCTTCAAGAAGCCTTTCGCTAAGGCTGTTCTTGTGGAATTGGCAAAGGGATATTTGGAAGCCCATAGAGGGCTATGGTGAAAAAGGAAATACCTTCCGTTCAAAGGTGGAAAGAAGCTTTCTGAGAAACTGCTCTGTGTTCTGTGAATTCATCTCACAGAGTTACATCTTTCCCTTCAAGAAGCCTTTCGCTAAGGCTGTTCTTGTGGAATTGGCAAAGGGATATTTGGAAGCCCCTAGAGGGCTATGGTGAAAAAGGAAATATCTTCCGTTCAAAACTGGAAAGAAGCTTTCTGAGAAACTGCTCTGTGTTCTGTGAACTCATCTCACAGAGTTACATCTTTCCCTTCAAGAAGCCTTTCGCTAAGACTGTTCTTGTGTAATTGGCAAAGGGATATTTGGAAGCCCATAGAGGGCAATGGTGAAAAAGGAAATATCTTCCGTTCAAAACTGGAAAGAAGCTTTCTGAGAAACTGCTCTGTGTTCTGTTAATTCGTCTCACAGAGTTACATCTTTCCCTTCAAGAAGCCTTTCGCTAAGGCTGTTCTTGTGGAATTGGCAAAGGGATATATGGAAGCCCATAGAGGGCTATGGTGAAAAAGGAAATATCTTCCGTTCAAAACTGGAAAGAAGCTTTCTGAGAAACTGCTCTGTGTTCTGTTAATTCATCTCACAGAGTTACATCTTTCCCTTCAAGAAGCCTTTCGCTAAGGCTGTTCTTGTTGAATTGGCAAAGGGATATTTGGAAGCCCATAGAGGGCTATTGTGAAAAAGGAAATATCTTCCGTTCAAAACTGGAAAGAAGCTTTCTGAGAAACTGGTCTGTGTTTTGTTAATTCATCTCACAGAGTTACATCTTTCCCTTCAAGAAGCCTTTCGCTAAGGCTGTTCTTGTGGAATTTTCAAAGGGATATTTGGAAGCCCATAGATGGCTATGGTGAAAAAGGAAATATCTTCCGTTCAAAACTGGAAAGAAGCTTTCTGAGAAACTGCTCTGTGTTCTGTTAATTCATCTCACAGAGTTACATCTTTCCCTTCAAGAAGCCTTTCGCTAAGGCTGTTCTTCTGGAATTGGCAAAGGGATATTTGGAAGCCCATAGACGGCTATGGTGAAAAAGGAAATCTCTTCCGTTCAAAACTGGAAAGAAGCTTTCTGAGAAACTGCTCTGTGTTCTGTGAATTCATCTCTCAGAGTTACATCTTTCCCTTCAAGAAGCCTTTCGCTACGGCTGTTCTTGTGGAATTGGCAAAGGGATATTTGGAAGCCCTTAGACGGCTATGGTGAAAAGGGAAATATCTTCCGTTCAAAACTGGAAAGAAGCTTTCTGAGAAACTGCTCTGTGTTCTGTTAATTCTTCTCACAGAGTTACATCTTTCCCTTCAAGAAGCCTTTCGCTAAGGCTGTTCTTGTGGAATAGGCAAAGATATATTTGGAAGCCCATAGAGGGCTATGGTGAAAAAGGAAATATCTTCCGTTCCAAACTGGAAAGAAGCTTTCTGAGAAACTGCTCTGTGTTCTGTGAATTCATCTCACAGAGTTTCATCTTTCCCTTCAATAAGCCTTTCGCTAAGGCTGTTCTTGTGGAATAGGCAAAGGGATATTTGGAAGCCCATAGAGGGCTAAGGTGAAAAAGGAAATATCTTCCGTTCAAAACTGGAAAGAAGCTTTCTGAGAAACTGCTCTGTGTTCTGTGAATTCATCTCACAGAGTTACATCTTTCCCTTCAAGAAGCCTTCTGCGAAGGCTGTTCTTGTGGAGTTGGCAAAGGGATATTTGGAAGCCCATAGAGGGCTAAGGTAAAAAAGGAAATATCTTCCGTTCAAAACTAGGAAAAACTTTCTGAGAAACTCCTCTGTGTTCTTTTAATTCATCTCACAGTGTTACATCTTTCCCTTCAAGAAGCCTTTCGCTAAGGCTGTTCTTGTGGAATTGGAAAAGGGATATTTGGAAGCCCATAGTGTGCTATGGTGAAAAAGGAAATATCTTCCGATCAAAAGTGGAAAGAAGCTTTCTGAGAAACTTCTCTGTGTCCTGTTAATTCATCTCACAGAGTTACATCTTTCCCTTCAAGAAGCCTTTCGCTAAGGCTGTTCTCGTGTAATTCGCAAAGCGATATTTGGAAGCCCATAGAGGGCTATGGTGAAAAAGGAAATATCTTCCGTTCCAAACTGGAAAGAAGCTTTCTGAGAAACTGCTCTGTGTTCTGTGAATTCATCTCACAGAGTTACATCTTTCCCTTCAAGAAGCCTTTTGCTAAGGCTGTTCTTGTGGAATTGGCAAAGGTTTATTTGGAAGCCCATAGAGTGCTATGGTGAAAAAGGGAATAACTTCCGTTCAAAACTGGAAAGAAGCTTTCTGAGAAACTGCTCTGTGTTCTGATAATTCATCTCACAGAGTTACATCTTTCCCTTCAAGAAGCCATTCGCTAAGGCTGTTCTTGTGGAATTGGCAAAGGGATATTTGGAAGCCCATAGAGGGCTATGGTGAAAAAGGAAATATCTCCCGTTCAAAACTGGAAAGAAGCTTTCTGAGAAACTGCTCTGTGTTCTGTTAATTCGTCTCACAGAGTTACATCTTTCCCTTCAAGAAGCCTTTCGCTAAGGCTGTTTTTGTGGAATTGGCAAAGGGATATATGGAAGCCCATAGAGGGCTATGGTGAAAAAGGAAATATCTTCCGTTCAAAACTGGAAAGAAGCTTTCTGAGAAACTGCTCTGTGTTCTGTTAATTCATCTCACAGAGTTACATCTTTCCCTTCAAGAAGCCTTTCGCTAAGGCTGTTCTTGTGGAATTGGCAAAGGGATATTTGGAAGCCCATAGAGGGCTATGGTGAAAAAGGAAATATCTTCCGTTCAAAACTGGAAAGAAGCTTTCTGAGAAACTGGCCTGTGTTCTGTAAATTCATCTCACAGAGGTACATCTTTCCCTTCAAGAAGCCTTTCGCTAAGGCTGTCTTTGTGGAATTGGCAAAGCGATATTTGGAAGCCCATAGAGGGCTATGGTGATAAAGGAAATATCTTCCGTTCAAAACTGGAAAGAAGCTTTCTGAGAAACTGCCCTGTGTTCTGTTAATTCATCTCACAGAGTTACATCTTTCTCTTCAGGAAGCCTTTTGCTAAGGCTGTTCTTGTGGAATTGGCAAAGGGATATTTGGAAGCCCCTAGAGGGCTATGTTGAAAAAGGAAATATCTTCCGTTCAAAATTAGAAAGAAGATTTCTTAGAAACTGCTCTGTGTTCTTTTAATTCATCTCACAGAGTTACATCTTTCCCTTCAAGAAGCCTTTCGCTAAGGCTGTTCTTGTGGAATTGGGAAAGGCATATTTGGAAGCCCATAGAGGGCTATGGTGAAAAAGGAAATATCTTCCGATCAAAACTGGAAAGAAGCTTTCTGTGAAACTTCTCTCTGTCCTGTTAACTGATCTCACAGAGTTACATCTTTCCCTTCAAGAAGCCTTTCCCTAAGGCTGTTCTTGTGGAATTGGCAAAGGGATATTTGGAAGCCCATAGAGGCCTATGGTGAAAAAGGAAATATCTTCCGTTCAAAACTGGAAAGAACCTTTCTGATAAACTGCTCTGTGTTCTGTTAATTCATCTCACAGAGTTACATCTTTCCCTTCAATAAGCCTTTCGATAAGGCTGTTCTTGTGGAATAGGCAAAGGGATATTTGGAAGCCCATAGAGGGCTAAGGTGAAAAAGGAAATATCTTCCGTTCAAAACTGGAAAGAAGCTTTCTGAGAAACTGCTCTGTGTTCTGTGAATTCATCTCACAGAGTTACATCTTTCCCTTCAAGAAGCCTTTTGCGAAGGCTGTTCTTGTGGAATTGGCAAAGGGATATTTGGAAGCCCATCGAGGGCTAAGGTAAAAAAGGAAATATCTTCCGTTCAAAACTAGGAAAAACTTTCTGAGAAACTGCTCTGTGTTCTTTTAATTCCTCTCACAGAGTTACATCTTTCCCTTCAAGAAGCCTTTCGCTAAGGCTGTTCTTGTGGAATTGGCAAAGGGATATATGGAAGCCCATAGTGTGCTATGGTGAAAAAGGAAATATCTTCCGATCAAAAGTGGAAAGAAGCTTTCTGATAAACTTCTCTGTGTCCTGTTAATTCATCTCACAGAGTTACATCTTTCCCTTCAAGAAGCCTTTTGCTAAGGCTGTTCTTGTGGAATTGGCAAAGGGATATTTGGAAGCCCATAGAGGGCTATGGTGAAAAAGGAAATATCTCCCGTTCAAAACTGGAAAGAAGCTTTCTGAGAAACTGCTCTGTGTTCTGTTAATTCGTCTCACAGAGTTACATCTTTCCCTTCAAGAAGCCTTTCGCTAAGGCTGTTCTTGTGGAATTGGCAAAGGGATATATGGAAGCCCATAGAGGGCTATGGTGAAAAAGGAAATATCTTCCGTTCAAAACTGGAAAGAAGCTTTCTGAGAAACTGCTCTGTGTTCTGTTAATTCATCTCACAGAGTTACATCTTTCCCTTCAAGAAGCCTTTCGCTAAGGCTGTTCTTGTGGAATTGGCAAAGGGATATTTGGAAGCCCATAGAGGGGTATGGTGAAAAAGGAAATATCTTCCGTTCAAAACTGGAAAGAAGCTTTATGAGAAACTGGTCTGTGTTCTGTAAATTCATCTCACAGAGGTACATCTTTCCCTTCAAGAAGCCTTTCGCTAAGGCTGTTCTTGTGGAATTCGCAAAGCGATATTTGGAAGCCCATAGAAGGCTATGGTGAAAAAGGAAATATCTTCCGTTCCAAACTGGAAAGAAGCTTTCTGAGAAACTGCTCTGTGTTCTGTGAATTCATCTCACAGAGTTACATCTTTCCCTTCAAGAAGCCTTTTGCTAAGGCTGTTCTTGTGGAATTGGCAAAGGTTTATTTGGAAGCCCATAGAGTGCTATGGTGAAAAAGGGAATACCTTCCGTTCAAAACTGCAAAGAAGCTTTCTGAGAAACTGCTCTGTGTTCTGTTAATTCATCTCACAGAGTTACATCTTTCCCTTCAAGAAACCATTCGCTAAGGCTGTTCTTGTGTAATTGGCAAAGGGATATTTGGAAGCCCATAGAGGGCTATGTTGAAAAAGGAAATATCTTCCGTTCAAAACTGGAAAGAAGCTTTCTGAGAAACTGCTCTGTGTTCTGTTAATTCATCTCACAGAGTTACATATTTCCCTTCAAGAAGCCTTTCGCTAAGGCTGTTTTTGTGGAATTGGCAAAGGGATATTTGGAAGCACTTAGAGGGCTATGGTGAAAAAGGAAATATCTTCCGTTCAAAACTGGAAAGGAGCTTTCTGAGAAACTGCTCTGTGTTCTGTTAATTCATCTCACAGAGTTACATCTTTCCCTTCAAGAAGCCTTTCGCTAAGGCTATTCTTGTGGAATTGGGAAAGGGATATTGGGAATCCCGTAGAGGGCTATGGTGAAAAATTAAATATCTTCCGTTCAAAACTGCAAAGAAGTTTTCTGAGAAACTGCTCTGTGTTCTGTTAATTCATCTCACAGAGTTACATCTTTCCCTTCAAGAAGCCTTTCGCTAAGGCTGTTTTGTGGAATTAGCAAAGGGATATTTGGAAGTCCTTAGAGGGCTATGGTGAAAAAGGAAATATCTTCCGTTCAAAACTGGAAAGAAGCTTTCTGAGAAACTGCTCTGTGTTCTGTTAATTCATCTCAGAGAGTTACATCTGTCCCTTCAAGAAGCCTTTCGCTAAGGCTGTTCTTGTGGAATTGGCAAAGGGATATTTGGAAGCCCATAGAGTCCTAAGGTGAAAAAGGAAATATCTTCCGTTCAAAACTGGAAAGAAGCTTTCTGAGAAACTGCTCTGTGTTCTGTGAATTCATCTCACAGAGTTACATCTTTCCCTTCCAGAAGCCATTCGCTAAGGCTCTTCTTGTGGAATTGGCAATTGATATTTGGAATCCCATAGAGGGCTATGGTGAAAAAGGAAATATCTTCCGTTCAAAACTGGAAAGAAGCTTTCTGAGAAACTGCTCTGTGTTCTCTTAATTCATCTCACAGAGTTACATCTTTCCCTTCAAGAAGCCTTTCGCTAAGGCTGTTCTTGTGGAATTGGCAAAGCGATATTTGGAAGTCCATAGAGGGCTATGGTGAAAAAGGATATATCTTCCGTTCAAAACTGGAAAGAAGCTTTCTGAGAAACTGCTCTGTGTTCTGTTAATTCATCTCACAGAGTTACATCTTTCCCTTCAAGAAGCCTTTCGCTAATGCTGTTCTTGTGGAATGGGAAAAGGGATATTTGGAAGCCCTTAGAGGGCTATGGTGAAAGAGGAAATATCTTCCGTTCAAAACTGGAAAGAAGCTTTCTGAGAAACTGCTCTGTGTTCTGTTAATTCATCTCACAGAGTTACATCTTTCCTTTAAGAAGCCTTTCGCTAAGGCTGTTCTTATGGAATTGGCAAAGGTTTATTTGGAAGCCCATAGAGTGCTATGGTGAAAAAGGGAATACCTTCCGTTCAAAACTGGAAAGAAGCCTTCTGAGAAACTTCTCTGTGTTCTGTTAATTCATCTCACAGAGTTACATCTTTCCCTTCAAGAAGCCTTTCGCTAAGGCTGTTCTTGTGGAATTGGCAAAGGGATATTTGGAAGCCCATAGACCGCTGCGGTGAAAAAGGAAATATCTTCCGTTCAAAACTGGAAAGAAGCTTTCTGAGAAACTTCTCTGTGTTCTGTTAATTCATCTCACAGAGTTACATCTTTCCCTTCAAGAAGCCTTTCGCTAAGGCTGTTCTTGTGGAATTGGCAAAGGGATATTTGAAAGCCCATAGACGGCTATGGTGAAAAAAGAAATAGCTTCCGTTCAAAAGTGGAAAGAAGCTTTCTGAGAAACTGCTCTGTGTTCTGTGAATTCATCTCACAGAGTTACATCTTTCCTTTAAGAAGCCTTTCGCTAAGGGCGTTCTTGTGGAATTGGCAAAGGTTTATTTGGAAGCCCATAGAGTGCTATGGTGAAAAAGGGAATAGCTTCCGTTCAAAACTGGAAAGAAGCCTTCTGAGAAACTGCTCTGTGTTCTGTAAATTCATCTCACAGAGTTACATCTTTCCCTTCAAGAAGCCTTTCGCTAAGGCTGTTCTTGTGGAATTGGCAAAGGGATATTTGGAAGCCTATAGACGGCTACGGTGAAACAGGAAATATCTTCCGTTCAAAACTGGAAAGAAGCTTTCTGAGAAACTGCTCTGTGTTCTGTTAATTCATCTCACAGAGTTACATCTTTCCCTTCAAGAAGCCTTTCGCTAAGGCTGTTCTTGTGGAATTGGCAAAAGGATATTTGGAAGCCCATAGGGGCCTATGGTGAAAAAGGAAATATCTTCCGTTCAAAACTGGAAAGAAGCTTTCTGAGAAACTGCTCTGTGTTCTGTGAATTCATCTCACAGAGTTACATCTTTCCCTTCAAGAAGTCTTTCGCTAAGGCTGTTCTTGTGGAATTGGCAAAGGGATATTTGGAAGCCCATAGACGGCTACGGTGAAATAGGAAATATCTTCCGTTCAAAACTGGAAAGAAGCTTTCTGAGAAACTGCTCTGTGTTCTGTAAATTCATCTCACAGAGTTACATCTTTCCCTTCAAGAAGCCTTTCGCTAAGGCTGTTCTTGTGGAATTGGCAAAGGGATATTTGGAAGCCTATAGACGGCTACGGTGAAACAGGAAATATCTTCCGTTCAAAACTGGAAAGAAGCTTTCTGAGAAACTGCTCTGTGTTCTGTTAATTCATCTCACAGAGTTACATCTTTCCCTTCAAGAAGTCTTTCGCTAAGGCTGTTCTTGTGGAATTGGCAAAGGGATATTAGCAATCCCATAGACGGCTATGGTGAAAAAGGAAATATCTTCCGTTCAAAACTGGAAAGAAGCTTTCTGAGAAACTTCTCTGTGTCCTGTTAATTCATCTCACAGAGTTACATCTTTCCCTTCAAGAAGCCTTTCGCTAAGGCTGTTCTTGTGGAATTGGCAAAGGGATATTTGAAAGCCCATAGACGGCTATGGTGAAAAAAGAAATAGCTTCCGTTCAAAAGTGGAAAGAAGCTTTCTGAGAAACTGCTCTGTGTTCTGTGAATTCATCTCACAGAGTTACATCTTTCCTTTAAGAAGCCTTTCGCTAAGGCCGTTCTTGTGGAATTGGCAAAGGTTTATTTGGAAGCCCATAGAGTGCTATGGTGAAAAAGGGAATACCTTCCGTTCAAAACTGGAAAGAAGCCTTCTGAGAAACTGCTCTGTGTTCTGTAAATTCATCTCACAGAGTTACATCTTTCCCTTCAAGAAGCCTTTCGCTAAGGCTGTTCTTGTGGAATTGGCAAAGGGATATTTGGAAGCCTATAGACGGCTACGGTGAAACAGGAAATATCTTCCGTTCCAAACTGGAAAGAAGCTTTCTGAGAAACTGCTCTGTGTTCTGTTAATTCATCTCACAGAGTTACATCTTTCCCTTCAAGAAGCCTTTCGCTAAGGCTGTTCTTGTGGAATTGGCAAAGGGATATTTGGAAGCCCATAGGGGCCTATGGTGAAAAAGGAAATATCTTCCGTTCAAAACTGGAAAGAAGCTTTCTGAGAAACTGCTCTGTGTTCTGTGAATTCATCTCACAGAGTTACATCTTTCCCTTCAAGAAGTCTTTCGCTAAGGCTGTTCTTGTGGAATTGGCAAAGGGATATTTGGAAGCCCATAGACGGCTACGGTGAAACAGGAAATATCTTCCGTTCAAAACTGGAAAGAAGCTTTCTGAGAAACTGCTCTGTGTTCTGTGAATTCATCTCACAAAGTTACATTTTTCCCTTCAAGAAGCCTTTCGCTAAGGCTGTTCTTGTGGAATTGGCAAACGGATATTTGGAAGGCCATAGGGGCCTATGGTGAAAAAGGAAATATCTTCCGTTCAAAACTGAAAAGAAGCTTTCTGAGAAACTGCTCTGTGTTCTGTGAATTCATCTCACAGAGTTACATCTTTCCCTTCAAGAAGTCTTTCGCTAAGGCTGTTCTTGTGGAATTGGCAAAGGGATATGTGGAATCCCATAGAGGGCTATGGTGAAAAAGGAAATATCTTCCGTTCAAAACTGGAAAGAAGCTTTCTGAGAAACTGCTCTGTGTCCTGTTAATTCATCTCGCAGAGTTACATCTTTCCCTTCAAGAAGCCTTTCGCTAAGGCTGTTGTTGTGGAATTGACAAAGGGATATTTGGAAGCCCATAGAGGGCTATGGTGAAAAGGGAAATATCTTCCGTTCAAAACTGGAAAGAAGCTTTCTGAGAAACTGCTCTGTGTCCTGTTAATTCATCTGACAGAGTTACATCTTTCCCTTCAAGAAGCCTTTCGCTAAGGCTGTTCTTGTGGAATTGGCAAAGGGATATTTGGAAGCCCATAGAGGGCTATGGTGAAAAAGGAAATATCTTCCGTTCAAAACTGGAAAGAAGCTTTCTGAGAAACTGCTCTGTGTTCTGTTAATTCATCTCACAGAGTTACATCTTTCCCTTCAAGAAGCCTTTCGCTAAGGCTGTTCTTGTGGAATTGGCAAAGGGATATTTGGAAGCCCATAGAGGGCTATGGTGAAAAAGGAAATATCTTCCGTTCAAAACTGGAAAGGAGCTTTCTGAGAAACTGCTCTGTGTTCTGTTAATTCATCTCACAGAGTTACATCTTTCCCTTCAAGAAGTCTTTCGCTAAGGCTTTTCTTGTGGAACTGGCAAAGCGATATTTGGAAGCCCATAGAGGGCTATGGTGAAAAAGGAAATATCTTCCGTTCAAAACTGGAAAGAAGCTTTCTGAGAAACTGCTCTGTGTTCTGTTAATTCATCTCACAGAGTTACATCTTTCCCTTCAAGAAGCCTTTCGCTAAGGCTGTTCTTGTGGAATTGGCAAAGGGATATTTGGAAGTCCTTAGAGGGCTATGGTGAAAAAGGAAATATCTTCCGTTCAAAACTGGAAAGAAGCTTTCTGAGAAACTGCTCTGTGTTCTGTTAATTCTTCTCACAGAGTTACATCTTTCCCTTCAAGAAGCCTTTCGCTAAGGCTGTTCTTGTGGAATAGGCAAAGCTATATTTGGAAGCCCAGAGAGGGCTATGGTGAAAAAGGAAATATCTTCCGTTCAAAACTGGAAAGAAGCTTTCTGAGAAACTGCTCTGTGTTCTGTAAATTCATCTCACAGAGTTACATCTTTCCCTTCAAGAAGCCTTTCGCTAAGGCTGTTCTTGTGGAATTGGCAAAGGGATATTTGGAAGCCTATAGACGGCTGCGGTGAAACAGGAAATATCTTCCGTTCAAAACTGGAAAGAAGCTTTCTGAGAAACTGCTCTGTGTTCTGTTAATTCATCTCACAGAGTTACATCTTTCCCTTCAAGAAGCCTTTCGCTAAGGCTGTTCTTGTGGAATTGGCAAAGGGATATTTGGAAGCCTATAGACGGCTACGGTGAAACAGGAAATATCTTCCGTTCCAAACTGGAAAGAAGCTTTCTGAGAAACTGCTCTGTGTTCTGTTAATTCATCTCACAGAGTTACATCTTTCCCTTCAAGAAGCCTTTCGCTAAGGCTGTTCTTGTGGAATTGGCAAAGGGATATTTGGAAGCCCATAGGGGCCTATGGTGAAAAAGGAAATATCTTCCGTTCAAAACTGGAAAGAAGCTTTCTGAGAAACTGCTCTGTGTTCTGTGAATTCATCTCACAGAGTTACATCTTTCCCTTCAAGAAGTCTTTCGCTAAGGCTGTTCTTGTGGAATTGGCAAAGGGATATTTGGAAGCCCATAGACGGCTACGGTGAAACAGGAAATATCTTCCGTTCAAAACTGGAAAGAAGCTTTCTGAGAAACTGCTCTGTGTTCTGTGAATTCATCTCACAAAGTTACATTTTTCCCTTCAAGAAGCCTTTCGCTAAGGCTGTTCTTGTGGAATTGGCAAACGGATATTTGGAAGGCCATAGGGGCCTATGGTGAAAAAGGAAATATCTTCCGTTCAAAACTGAAAAGAAGCTTTCTGAGAAACTGCTCTGTGTTCTGTGAATTCATCTCACAGAGTTACATCTTTCCCTTCAAGAAGTCTTTCGCTAAGGCTGTTCTTGTGGAATTGGCAAAGGGATATGTGGAATCCCATAGAGGGCTATGGTGAAAAAGGAAATATCTTCCGTTCAAAACTGGAAAGAAGCTTTCTGAGAAACTGCTCTGTGTTCTGTTAATTCATCTCACAGAGTTACATCTTTCTCTTCAAGAAGCCTTTCGCTAAGGCTGTTCTTGTGGAATTGTCAAAGGGATATTTGGAAGCCCATAGAGGGCTATGGTGAAAAAGGAAATATCTTCCGTTCAAAACTGGAAAGGAGCTTTCTGAGAAACTGCTCTGTGTTCTGTTAATTCATCTCACAGAGTTACATCTTTCCCTTCAAGAAGTCTTTCGCTAAGGCTTTTCTTGTGGAACTGGCAAAGCGATGTTTGGAAGCCCATAGAGGGCTATGGTGAAAAAGGAAATATCTTCCGTTCAAAACTGGAAAGAAGCTTTCTGAGAAACTGCTCTGTGTTCTGTTAATTCATCTCACAGAGTTACATCTTTCCCTTCAAGAAGCCTTTCGCTAAGGCTGTTCTTGTGGAATTGGCAAAGGGATATTTGGAAGTCCTTAGAGGGCTATGGTGAAAAAGGAAATATCTTCCGTTCAAAACTGGAAAGAAGCTTTCTGAGAAACTGCTCTGTGTTCTGTTAATTCTTCTCACAGAGTTACATCTTTCCCTTCAAGAAGCCTTTCGCTAAGGCTGTTCTTGTGGAATAGGCTAAGCTATATTTGGAAGCCCAGAGAGGGCTATGGTGAAAAAGGAAATATCTTCCGTTCAAAACTGGAAAGAAGCTTTCTGAGAAACTGCTCTGTGTTCTGTAAATTCATCTCACAGAGTTACATCTTTCCCTTCAAGAAGCCTTTCGCTAAGGCTGTTCTTGTGGAATTGGCAAAGGGATATTTGGAAGCCTATAGACGGCTGCGGTGAAACAGGAAATATCTTCCGTTCAAAACTGGAAAGAAGCTTTCTGAGAAACTGCTCTGTGTTCTGTTAATTCATCTCACAGAATTACATCTTTCCCTTCAAGAAGTCTTTCGCTAAGGCTGTTCTTGTGGAATTGGCAAAGGGATATTAGCAATCCCATAGACGGCTATGGTGAAAAAGGAAATATCTTCCGTTCAAAACTGGAAAGAAGCTTTCTGAGAAACTTCTCTGTGTCCTGTTAATTCATCTCACAGAGTTACATCTTTCCCTTCAAGAAGCCTTTCGCTAAGGCTGTTCTTGTGGAATTGGCAAAGGGATATTTGAAAGCCCATAGACGGCTATGGTGAAAAAAGAAATAGCTTCCGTTCAAAAGTGGAAAGAAGATTTCTGAGAAACTGCTCTGTGTTCTGTGAATTCATCTCACAGAGTTACATCTTTCCTTTAAGAAGCCTTTCGCTAAGGCCGTTCTTGTGGAATTGGCAAAGGTTTATTTGGAAGCCCATAGAGTGCTATGGTGAAAAAGGGAATACCTTCCGTTCAAAACTGGAAAGAAGCCTTCTGAGAAACTGCTCTGTGTTCTGTAAATTCATCTCACAGAGTTACATCTTTCCCTTCAAGAAGCCTTTCGCTAAGGCTGTTCTTGTGGAATTGGCAAAGGGATATTTGGAAGCCCATAAAGGGCTATGGTGAAAAAGGAAATATCTTCCGTTCCAAACTGGAAAGAAGCTTTCTGAGAAACTGCTCTGTGTTCTGTTAATTCATCTCACAGAGTTACATCTTTCCCTTCAAGAAGCCTTTCGCTAAGGCTGTTCTTGTGGAATTGGCAAAGGGATATTTGGAAGCCCATAGGGGCCTATGGTGAAAAAGGAAATATCTTCCGTTCAAAACTGGAAAGAAGCTTTCTGAGAAACTGCTCTGTGTTCTGTGAATTCATCTCACAGAGTTACATCTTTCCCTTCAAGAAGTCTTTCGCTAAGGCTGTTCTTGTGGAATTGGCAAAGGGATATTTGGAAGCCCATAGACGGCTACGGTGAAACAGGAAATATCTTCCGTTCAAAACTGGAAAGAAGCTTTCTGAGAAACTGCTCTGTGTTCTGTGAATTCATCTCACAAAGTTACATTTTTCCCTTCAAGAAGCCTTTCGCTAAGGCTGTTCTTGTGGAATTGGCAAACGGATATTTGGAAGGCCATAGGGGCCTATGGTGAAAAAGGAAATATCTTCCGTTCAAAACTGAAAAGAAGCTTTCTGAGAAACTGCTCTGTGTTCTGTGAATTCATCTCACAGAGTTACATCTTTCCCTTCAAGAAGTCTTTCGCTAAGGCTGTTCTTGTGGAATTGGCAAAGGGATATGTGGAATCCCATAGAGGGCTATGGTGAAAAAGGAAATATCTTCCGTTCAAAACTGGAAAGAAGCTTTCTGAGAAACTTCTCTGTGTCCTGTTAATTCATCTCGCAGAGTTACATCTTTCCCTTCAAGAAGCCTTTCGCTAAGGCTGTTCTTGTGGAATTGGCAAAGGGATATTTGGAAGCCCATAGAGGGCTATGGTGAAAAGGGAAATATCTTCCGTTCAAAACTGGAAAGAAGCTTTCTGAGAAACTGCTCTTGTCCTGTTAATTCATCTGACAGAGTTACATCTTTCCCTTCAAGAAGCCTTTCGCTAAGGCTGTTCTTGTGGAATTGGCAAAGGGATATTTGGAAGCCCATAGAGGGCTATGGTGAAAAAGGAAATATCTTCCGTTCAAAACTGGAAAGAAGCTTTCTGAGAAACTGCTCTGTGTTCTGTTAATTCATCTCACAGAGTTACATCTTTCCCTTCAAGAAGCCTTTCGCTAAGGCTGTTCTTGTGGAATTGGCAAAGGGATATTTGGAAGCCCATAGAGGGCTATGGTGAAAAAGGAAATATCTTCCGTTCAAAACTGGAAAGGAGCTTTCTGAGAAACTGCTCTGTGTTCTGTTAATTCATCTCACAGAGTTACATCTTTCCCTTCAAGAAGTCTTTCGCTAAGGCTTTTCTTGTGGAACTGGCAAAGCGATATTTGGAAGCCCATAGAGGGCTATGGTGAAAAAGGAAATATCTTCCGTTCAAAACTGGAAAGAAGCTTTCTGAGAAACTGCTCTGTGTTCTGTTAATTCATCTCACAGAGTTACATCTTTCCCTTCAAGAAGCCTTTCGCTAAGGCTGTTCTTGTGGAATTGGCAAAGGGATATTTGGAAGTCCTTAGAGGGCTATGGTGAAAAAGGAAATATCTTCCGTTCAAAACTGGAAAGAAGCTTTCTGAGAAACTGCTCTGTGTTCTGTTAATTCTTCTCACAGAGTTACATCTTTCCCTTCAAGAAGCCTTTCGCTAAGGCTGTTCTTGTGGAATAGGCAAAGCTATATTTGGAAGCCCAGAGAGGGCTATGGTGAAAAAGGAAATATCTTCCGTTCAAAACTGGAAAGAAGCTTTCTGAGAAACTGCTCTGTGTTCTGTTAATTCATCTCACAGAGTTACATCTTTCCCTTCAAGAAGCCTTTCGCTAAGGCTGTTCTTGTGGAATTGGCAAAGGGATATTTGGAAGCCCATAGAGGGCTATGGTGAAAAAGGAAATATCTTCCGTTCAAAACTGGAAAGAAGCTTTCTGAAAAACTGCTCTGTGTTCTGTGAATTCATGTCACAGAGTTACATCTTTCCCTTCAAGAAGCCTTTCGCTAAGGCTGTTCTTGTTTAATTGGCAAAGGGATATTTGGAAGCCCATAGAGGGCTATGGTTATAAAGGAACTATCTTCCGTTCAAAACTGGAAAGAAGCTTTCTGAGAAACTGCTCTGTGTTCTGTGAATTCATCTCACAGAGTTATATCTTTCCCTTCAAGAAGCCTTTCGCTAAGGCTGTTCTTGTGGAATTGGCAAAGGGATATTTGGAAGCCCTTAGAGGGCTATGGTGAAAAAGTAAATATCTTCCGTTCAAAACTGGAAAGAAGCTTTCTGAGAAACTGCTCTGTGTTCTGTGAATTCATCTCACAGAGTTACATCTTTCCCTTCAAGAAGCCTTTCGCTAAGGCTGTTCTTGTGGAATTGGCAAAGGGATATTTGGAAGCCCATAGAGGGCTATGGTGAAAAAGGAAATATCTTCCGTTCAAAACTGGAAAGAAGCTTTCTGAGAAACTGCTCTGTGTTCTGTTAATTCATCTCACAGTGTTACATCTTTCCCTTCAAGAAGCCTTTCCCTAATGCTGTTCTTGTGGAATTGGCAAAGGGATATTTGGAAGCCCATAGACGGCTACGGTGAAACAGGAAATATCTTCCGTTCAAAACTGGAAAGAAGCTTTCTGAGAAACTGCTCTGTGTTCTGTTAATTCTTCTCACAGAGTTACATCTTTCCCTTCAAGAAGCCTTTCGCTAAGGCTGTTCTTGTGGAATAGTCAAAGCTATATTTGGAAGCCCAGAGAGGGCTATGGTGAAAAAGGAAATATCTTCCGTTCAAAACTGGAAAGAAGCTTTCTGAGAAACTGCTCTGTGTTCTGTAAATTCATCTCACAGAGTTACATCTTTCCCTTCAAGAAGCCTTTCGCTAAGGCTGTTCTTGTGGAATTGGCAAAGGGATATTTGGAAGCCGATAGACGGCTACGGTGAAACAGGAAATATCTTCCGTTCAAAACTGGAAAGAAGCTTTCTGAGAAACTGCTCTGTGTTCTGTTAATTCATCTCACAGAGTTACATCTTTCCCTTCAAGAAGTCTTTCGCTGAGGCTGTTCTTGTGGAATTGGCAAAGGGATATTAGCAATCCCATAGACGGCTATGGTGAAAAAGGAAATATCTTCCGTTCAAAACTGGAAAGAAGCTTTCTGAGAAACTTCTCTGTGTCCTGTTAATTCATCTCACAGAGTTACATCTTTCCCTTCAAGAAGCCTTTCGCTAAGGCTGTTCTTGTGGAATTGGCAAAGGGATATTTGAAAGCCCATAGACGGCTATGGTGAAAAAAGAAATAGCTTCCGTTCAAAAGTGGAAAGAAGCTTTCTGAGAAACTGCTCTGTGTTCTGTGAATTCATCTCACAGAGTTACATCTTTCCTTTAAGAAGCCTTTCGCTAAGGCCGTTCTTGTGGAATTGGCAAAGGTTTATTTGGAAGCCCATAGAGTGCTATGGTGAAAAAGGGAATACCTTCCGTTCAAAACTGGAAAGAAGCCTTCTGAGAAACTGCTCTGTGTTCTGTAAATTCATCTCACAGAGTTACATCTTTCCCTTCAAGAAGCCTTTCGCTAAGGCTGTTCTTGTGGAATTGGCAAAGGGATATTTGGAAGCCTATAGACGGCTACGGTGAAACAGGAAATATCTTCCGTTCCAAACTGGAAAGAAGCTTTCTGAGAAACTGCTCTGTGTTCTGTTAATTCATCTCACAGAGTTACATCTTTCCCTTCAAGAAGCCTTTCGCTAAGGCTGTTCTTGTGGAATTGGCAAAGGGATATTTGGAAGCCCATAGGGGCCTATGGTGAAAAAGGAAATATCTTCCGTTCAAAACTGGAAAGAAGCTTTCTGAGAAACTGCTCTGTGTTCTGTGAATTCATCTCACAGAGTTACATCTTTCCCTTCAAGAAGTCTTTCGCTAAGGCTGTTCTTGTGGAATTGGCAAAGGGATATTTGGAAGCCCATAGACGGCTACGGTGAAACAGGAAATATCTTCCGTTCAAAACTGGAAAGAAGCTTTCTGAGAAACTGCTCTGTGTTCTGTGAATTCATCTCACAAAGTTACATTTTTCCCTTCAAGAAGCCTTTCGCTAAGGCTGTTCTTGTGGAATTGGCAAACGGATATTTGGAAGGCCATAGGGGCCTATGGTGAAAAAGGAAATATCTTCCGTTCAAAACTGAAAAGAAGCTTTCTGAGAAACTGCTCTGTGTTCTGTGAATTCATCTCACAGAGTTACATCTTTCCCTTCAAGAAGTCTTTCGCTAAGGCTGTTCTTGTGGAATTGGCAAAGGGATATGTGGAATCCCATAGAGGGCTATGGTGAAAAAGGAAATATCTTCCGTTCAAAACTGGAAAGAAGCTTTCTGAGAAACTGCTCTTGTCCTGTTAATTCATCTGACAGAGTTACATCTTTCCCTTCAAGAAGCCTTTCGCTAAGGCTGTTCTTGTGGAATTGGCAAAGGGATATTTGGAAGCCCATAGAGGCCTATGGGGAAAAAGGAAATATCTTCCGTTCAAAACTGGAAAGAAGCTTTCTGAGAAACTGCTCTGTGTTCTGTTAATTCATCTCACAGAGTTACATCTTTCCCTTCAAGAAGCCTTTCGCTAAGGCTGTTCTTGTGGAATTGGCAAAGGGATATTTGGAAGCCCATAGAGGGCTATGGTGAAAAAGGAAATATCTTCCGTTCAAAACTGGAAAGGAGCTTTCTGAGAAACTGCTCTGTGTTCTGTTAATTCATCTCACAGAGTTACATCTTTCCCTTCAAGAAGTCTTTCGCTAAGGCTTTTCTTGTGGAACTGGCAAAGCGATATTTGGAAGCCCATAGAGGGCTATGGTGAAAAAGGAAATATCTTCCGTTCAAAACTGGAAAGAAGCTTTCTGAGAAACTGCTCTGTGTTCTGTTAATTCATCTCACAGAGTTACATCTTTCCCTTCAAGAAGCCTTTCGCTAAGGCTGTTCTTGTGGAATTGGCAAAGGGATATTTGGAAGTCCTTAGAGGGCTATGGTGAAAAAGGAAATATCTTCCGTTCAAAACTGGAAAGAAGCTTTCTGAGAAACTGCTCTGTGTTCTGTTAATTCTTCTCACAGAGTTACATCTTTCCCTTCAAGAAGCCTTTCGCTAAGGCTGTTCTTGTGGAATAGGCAAAGCTATATTTGGAAGCCCAGAGAGGGCTATGGTGAAAAAGGAAATATCTTCCGTTCAAAACTGGAAAGAAGCTTTCTGAGAAACTGCTCTGTGTTCTGTTAATTCATCTCACAGAGTTACATCTTTCCCTTCAAGAAGCCTTTCGCTAAGGCTGTTCTTGTGGAATTGGCAAAGGGATATTTGGAAGCCCATAGATGGCTATGGTGAAAAAGGAAATATCTTCCGTTCAAAACTGGAAAGAAGCTTTCTGAAAAACTGCTCTGTGTTCTGTGAATTCATGTCACAGAGTTACATCTTTCCCTTCAAGAAGCCTTTCGCTAAGGCTGTTCTTGTTTAATTGGCAAAGGGATATTTGGAAGCCCATAGAGGGCTATGGTTATAAAGGAACTATCTTCCGTTCAAAACTGGAAAGAAGCTTTCTGAGAAACTGCTCTGTGTTCTGTTAATTCATCTCACAGAGTTATATCTTTCCCTTCAAGAAGCCTTTCGCTAAGGCTGTTCTTGTGGAATTGGCAAAGGGATATTTGGAAGCCCTTAGAGGGCTATGGTGAAAAAGTAAATATCTTCCGTTCAAAACTGGAAAGAAGCTTTCTGAGAAACTGCTCTGTGTTCTGTGAATTCATCTCACAGAGTTACATCTTTCCCTTCAAGAAGCCTTTCGCTAAGGCTGTTCTTGTGGAATTGGCAAAGGGATATTTGGAAGCCCATAGAGGGCTATGGTGAAAAAGGAAATATCTTCCGTTCAAAACTGGAAAGAAGCTTTCTGAGAAACTGCTCTGTGTTCTGTTAATTCATCTCACAGTGTTACATCTTTCCCTTCAAGAAGCCTTTCCCTAATGCTGTTCTTGTGGAATTGGCAAAGGGATATTTGGAAGCCCATAGACGGCTACGGTGAAACAGGAAATATCTTCCGTTCAAAACTGGAAAGAAGCTTTCTGAGAAACTGCTCTGTGTTCTGTTAATTCTTCTCACAGAGTTACATCTTTCCCTTCAAGAAGCCTTTCGCTAAGGCTGTTCTTGTGGAATAGTCAAAGCTATATTTGGAAGCCCAGAGAGGGCTATGGTGAAAAAGGAAATATCTTCCGTTCAAAACTGGAAAGAAGCTTTCTGAGAAACTGCTCTGTGTTCTGTAAATTCATCTCACAGAGTTACATCTTTCCCTTCAAGAAGCCTTTCGCTAAGGCTGTTCTTGTGGAATTGGCAAAGGGATATTTGGAAGCCGATAGACGGCTACGGTGAAACAGGAAATATCTTCCGTTCAAAACTGGAAAGAAGCTTTCTGAGAAACTGCTCTGTGTTCTGTTAATTCATCTCACAGAGTTACATCTTTCCCTTCAAGAAGTCTTTCGCTCAGGCTGTTCTTGTGGAATTGGCAAAGGGATATTAGCAATCCCATAGACGGCTATGGTGAAAAAGGAAATATCTTCCGTTCAAAACTGGAAAGAAGCTTTCTGAGAAACTTCTCTGTGTCCTGTTAATTCATCTCACAGAGTTACATCTTTCCCTTCAAGAAGCCTTTCGCTAAGGCTGTTCTTGTGGAATTGGCAAAGGGATATTTGAAAGCCCATAGACGGCTATGGTGAAAAAAGAAATAGCTTCCGTTCAAAAGTGGAAAGAAGCTTTCTGAGAAACTGCTCTGTGTTCTGTGAATTCATCTCACAGAGTTACATCTTTCCTTTAAGAAGCCTTTCGCTAAGGCCGTTCTTGTGGAATTGGCAAAGGTTTATTTGGAAGCCCATAGAGTGCTATGGTGAAAAAGGGAATACCTTCCGTTCAAAACTGGAAAGAAGCCTTCTGAGAAACTGCTCTGTGTTCTGTAAATTCATCTCACAGAGTTACATCTTTCCCTTCAAGAAGCCTTTCGCTAAGGCTGTTCTTGTGGAATTGGCAAAGGGATATTTGGAAGCCTATAGACGGCTACGGTGAAACAGGAAATATCTTCCGTTCCAAACTGGAAAGAAGCTTTCTGAGAAACTGCTCTGTGTTCTGTTAATTCATCTCACAGAGTTACATCTTTCCCTTCAAGAAGCCTTTCGCTAAGGCTGTTCTTGTGGAATTGGCAAAGGGATATTTGGAAGCCCATAGGGGCCTATGGTGAAAAAGGAAATATCTTCCGTTCAAAACTGGAAAGAAGCTTTCTGAGAAACTGCTCTGTGTTCTGTGAATTCATCTCACAGAGTTACATCTTTCCCTTCAAGAAGTCTTTCGCTAAGGCTGTTCTTGTGGAATTGGCAAAGGGATATTTGGAAGCCCATAGACGGCTACGGTGAAACAGGAAATATCTTCCGTTCAAAACTGGAAAGAAGCTTTCTGAGAAACTGCTCTGTGTTCTGTGAATTCATCTCACAAAGTTACATTTTTCCCTTCAAGAAGCCTTTCGCTAAGGCTGTTCTTGTGGAATTGGCAAACGGATATTTGGAAGGCCATAGGGGCCTATGGTGAAAAAGGAAATATCTTCCGTTCAAAACTGAAAAGAAGCTTTCTGAGAAACTGCTCTGTGTTCTGTGAATTCATCTCACAGAGTTACATCTTTCCCTTCAAGAAGTCTTTCGCTAAGGCTGTTCTTGTGGAATTGGCAAAGGGATATGTGGAATCCCATAGAGGGCTATGGTGAAAAAGGAAATATCTTCCGTTCAAAACTGGAAAGAAGCTTTCTGAGAATCTTCTCTGTGTCCTGTTAATTCATCTCGCAGAGTTACATCTTTCCCTTCAAGTTTCCTTTCGCTAAGGCTGTTGTTTTGGAATTGGCAAAGGGATATTTGGAAGCCCATAGAGGGCTATGGTGAAAAGGGAAATATCTTCCGTTCAAAACTGGAAAGAAGCTTTCTGAGAAACTGCTCTTGTCCTGTTAATTCATCTGACAGAGTTACATCTTTCCCTTCAAGAAGCCTTTCGCTAAGGCTGTTCTTGTGGAATTGGCAAAGGGATATTTGGAAGCCCATAGAGGGCTATGTTGAAAAAGGAAATATCTTCCGTTCAAAACTGGAAAGAAGCTTTCTGAGAAACTGCTCTGTGTTCTGTTAATTCATCTCACAGAGTTACATCTTTCCCTTCAAGAAGCCTTTCGCTAAGGCTGTTCTTGTGGAATTGGCAAAGGGATATTTGGAAGCCCATAGAGGGCTATGGTGAAAAAGGAAATATCTTCCGTTCAAAACTGGAAAGGAGCTTTCTGAGAAACTGCTCTGTGTTCTGTTAATTCATCTCACAGAGTTACATCTTTCCCTTCAAGAAGTCTTTCGCTAAGGCTTTTCTTGTGGAACTGGCAAAGCGATATTTGGAAGCCCATAGAGGGCTATGGTGAAAAAGGAAATATCTTCCGTTCAAAACTGGAAAGAAGCTTTCTGAGAAACTGCTCTGTGTTCTGTTAATTCATCTCACAGAGTTACATCTTTCCCTTCAAGAAGCCTTTCGCTAAGGCTGTTCTTGTGGAATTGGCAAAGGGATATTTGGAAGTCCTTAGAGGGCTATGGTGAAAAAGGAAATATCTTCCGTTCAAAACTGGAAAGAAGCTTTCTGAGAAACTGCTCTGTGTTCTGTTAATTCTTCTCACAGTGTTACATCTTTCCCTTCAAAAAGCCTTTCGCTAAGGCTGTTCTTGTGGAATAGGCAAAGCTATATTTGGAAGCCCAGAGAGGGCTATGGTGAAAAAGGAAATATCTTCCGTTCAAAACTGGAAAGAAGCTTTCTGAGAAACTGCTCTGTGTTCTGTTAATTCATCTCACAGAGTTACATCTTTCCCTTCAAGAAGACTTTCGCTAAGGCTGTTCTTGTGGAATTGGCAAAGGGATATTTGGAAGCCCATAGAGGGCTATGGTGAAAAAGGAAATATCTTCCGTTCAAAACTGGAAAGAAGCTTTCTGAGAAACTGCTCTGTGTTCTGTTAATTCATCTCACAGAGTTACATCTTTCCCTTCAAGAATCCTTTCGCTAAGGCTGTTCTTGTGCAATTGGCAAAGGGATATTTGGAAGCCCATAGAGGGCTATGGTGAAAAAGGAAATATCTTCGGTTCAAAAGTGGAAAGCAGCTTTCTGAGAAACTGCTCTGTATTCTGTGAATTCATCTCACAGAGTTACATCTTTCCCTTCCAGAAGCCTTTCGCTAAGGCTGTTCTTGTGGAATGGGCAAAGGGATATTTGGAAGCCCTTAGAGGGCTATGGTGAAATAGGAAATATCTTCCGTTCAAAACTGGAAAGAAGCTTTCTGAGAAACTGCTCTGTGTTCTGTTAATTCATCTCACAGAGTTACATCTTTCCCTTCAAGAAGCCTTTCGCTAAGGCTGTTCTTGTGGAATTGGCAAAGGGATATTTGGAAGCCCATAGAGGGCTATGGTGAAAAAGGAAATATCTTCCGTTCAAAACTGGAAAGGAGCTTTCTGAGAAACTGCTCTGTGTTCTGTTAATTCATCTCACAGAGTTACATCTTTCCCTTCAAGAAGTCTTTCGCTAAGGCTTTTCTTGTGGAACTGGCAAAGCGATATTTGGAAGCCCATAGAGGGCTATGGTGAAAAAGGAAATATCTTCCGTTCAAAACTGGAAAGAAGCTTTCTGAGAAACTGCTCTGTGTTCTGTTAATTCATCTCACAGAGTTACATCTTTCCCTTCAAGAAGCCTTTCGCTAAGGCTGTTCTTGTGGAATTGGCAAAGGGATATTTGGAAGTCCTTAGAGGGCTATGGTGAAAAAGGAAATATCTTCCGTTCAAAACTGGAAAGAAGCTTTCTGAGAAACTGCTCTGTGTTCTGTTAATTCTTCTCACAGAGTTACATCTTTCCCTTCAAGAAGCCTTTCGCTAAGGCTGTTCTTGTGGAATAGGCAAAGCTATATTTGGAAGCCCAGAGAGGGCTATGGTGAAAAAGGAAATATCTTCCGTTCAAAACTGGAAAGAAGCTTTCTGAGAAACTGCTCTGTGTTCTGTAAATTCATCTCACAGAGTTACATCTTTCCCTTCAAGAAGCCTTTCGCTAAGGCTGTTCTTGTGGAATTGGCAAAGGGATATTTGGAAGCCTATAGACGGCTGCGGTGAAACAGGAAATATCTTCCGTTCAAAACTGGAAAGAAGCTTTCTGAGAAACTGCTCTGTGTTCTGTTAATTCATCTCACAGAATTACATCTTTCCCTTCAAGAAGTCTTTCGCTAAGGCTGTTCTTGTGGAATTGGCAAAGGGATATTAGCAATCCCATAGACGGCTATGGTGAAAAAGGAAATATCTTCCGTTCAAAACTGGAAAGAAGCTTTCTGAGAAACTTCTCTGTGTCCTGTTAATTCATCTCACAGAGTTACATCTTTCCCTTCAAGAAGCCTTTCGCTAAGGCTGTTCTTGTGGAATTGGCAAAGGGATATTTGAAAGCCCATAGACGGCTATGGTGAAAAAAGAAATAGCTTCCGTTCAAAAGTGGAAAGAAGATTTCTGAGAAACTGCTCTGTGTTCTGTGAATTCATCTCACAGAGTTACATCTTTCCTTTAAGAAGCCTTTCGCTAAGGCCGTTCTTGTGGAATTGGCAAAGGTTTATTTGGAAGCCCATAGAGTGCTATGGTGAAAAAGGGAATACCTTCCGTTCAAAACTGGAAAGAAGCCTTCTGAGAAACTGCTCTGTGTTCTGTAAATTCATCTCACAGAGTTACATCTTTCCCTTCAAGAAGCCTTTCGCTAAGGCTGTTCTTGTGGAATTGGCAAAGGGATATTTGGAAGCCCATAGAGGGCTATGGTGAAAAAGGAAATATCTTCCGTTCCAAACTGGAAAGAAGCTTTCTGAGAAACTGCTCTGTGTTCTGTTAATTCATCTCACAGAGTTACATCTTTCCCTTCAAGAAGCCTTTCGCTAAGGCTGTTCTTGTGGAATTGGCAAAGGGATATTTGGAAGCCCATAGGGGCCTATGGTGAAAAAGGAAATATCTTCCGTTCAAAACTGGAAAGAAGCTTTCTGAGAAACTGCTCTGTGTTCTGTGAATTCATCTCACAGAGTTACATCTTTCCCTTCAAGAAGTCTTTCGCTAAGGCTGTTCTTGTGGAATTGGCAAAGGGATATTTGGAAGCCCATAGACGGCTACGGTGAAACAGGAAATATCTTCCGTTCAAAACTGGAAAGAAGCTTTCTGAGAAACTGCTCTGTGTTCTGTGAATTCATCTCACAAAGTTACATTTTTCCCTTCAAGAAGCCTTTCGCTAAGGCTGTTCTTGTGGAATTGGCAAACGGATATTTGGAAGGCCATAGGGGCCTATGGTGAAAAAGGAAATATCTTCCGTTCAAAACTGAAAAGAAGCTTTCTGAGAAACTGCTCTGTGTTCTGTGAATTCATCTCACAGAGTTACATCTTTCCCTTCAAGAAGTCTTTCGCTAAGGCTGTTCTTGTGGAATTGGCAAAGGGATATGTGGAATCCCATAGAGGGCTATGGTGAAAAAGGAAATATCTTCCGTTCAAAACTGGAAAGAAGCTTTCTGAGAAACTTCTCTGTGTCCTGTTAATTCATCTCGCAGAGTTACATCTTTCCCTTCAAGAAGCCTTTCGCTAAGGCTGTTGTTGTGGAATTGGCAAAGGGATATTTGGAAGCCCATAGAGGGCTATGGTGAAAAGGGAAATATCTTCCGTTCAAAACTGGAAAGAAGCTTTCTGAGAAACTGCTCTTGTCCTGTTAATTCATCTGACAGAGTTACATCTTTCCCTTCAAGAAGCCTTTCGCTAAGGCTATTCTTGTGGAATTGGCAAAGGGATATTTGGAAGCCCATAGAGGGCTATGGTGAAAAAGGAAATATCTTCCGTTCAAAACTGGAAAGAAGCTTTCTGAGAAACTGCTCTGTGTTCTGTTAATTCATCTCACAGAGTTACATCTTTCCCTTCAAGAAGCCTTTCGCTAAGGCTGTTCTTGTGGAATTGTCAAAGGGATATTTGGAAGCCCATAGAGGGCTATGGTGAAAAAGGAAATATCTTCCGTTCAAAACTGGAAAGGAGCTTTCTGAGAAACTGCTCTGTGTTCTGTTAATTCATCTCACAGAGTTACATCTTTCCCTTCAAGAAGTCTTTCGCTAAGGCTTTTCTTGTGGAACTGGCAAAGCGATATTTGGAAGCCCATAGAGGGCTATGGTGAAAAAGGAAATATCTTCCGTTCAAAACTGGAAAGAAGCTTTCTGAGAAACTGCTCTGTGTTCTGTTAATTCATCTCACAGAGTTACATCTTTCCCTTCAAGAAGCCTTTCGCTAAGGCTGTTCTTGTGGAATTGGCAAAGGGATATTTGGAAGTCCTTAGAGGGCTATGGTGAAAAAGGAAATATCTTCCGTTCAAAACTGGAAAGAAGCTTTCTGAGAAACTGCTCTGTGTTCTGTTAATTCTTCTCACAGAGTTACATCTTTCCCTTCAAGAAGCCTTTCGCTAAGGCTGTTCTTGTGGAATAGGCAAAGCTATATTTGGAAGCCCAGAGAGGGCTATGGTGAAAAAGGAAATATCTTCCGTTCAAAACTGGAAAGAAGCTTTCTGAGAAACTGCTCTGTGTTCTGTTAATTCATCTCACAGAGTTACATCTTTCCCTTCAAGAAGCCTTTCGCTAAGGCTGTTCTTGTGGAATTGGCAAAGGGATATTTGGAAGCCCATAGAGGGCTATGGTGAAAAAGGAAATATCTTCCGTTCAAAACTGGAAAGAAGCTTTCTGAAAAACTGCTCTGTGTTCTGTGAATTCATGTCACAGAGTTACATCTTTCCCTTCAAGAAGCCTTTCGCTAAGGCTGTTCTTGTTTAATTGGCAAAGGGATATTTGGAAGCCCATAGAGGGCTATGGTTATAAAGGAACTATCTTCCGTTCAAAACTGGAAAGAAGCTTTCTGAGAAACTGCTCTGTGTTCTGTTAATTCATCTCACAGAGTTATATCTTTCCCTTCAAGAAGCCTTTCGCTAAGGCTGTTCTTGTGGAATTGGCAAAGGGATATTTGGAAGCCCTTAGAGGGCTATGGTGAAAAAGTAAATATCTTCCGTTCAAAACTGGAAAGAAGCTTTCTGAGAAACTGCTCTGTGTTCTGTGAATTCATCTCACAGAGTTACATCTTTCCCTTCAAGAAGCCTTTCGCTAAGGCTGTTCTTGTGGAATTGGCAAAGGGATATTTGGAAGCCCATAGAGGGCTATGGTGAAAAAGGAAATATCTTCCGTTCAAAACTGGAAAGAAGCTTTCTGAGAAACTGCTCTGTGTTCTGTTAATTCATCTCACAGTGTTACATCTTTCCCTTCAAGAAGCCTTTCCCTAATGCTGTTCTTGTGGAATTGGCAAAGGGATATTTGGAAGCCCATAGACGGCTACGGTGAAACAGGAAATATCTTCCGTTCAAAACTGGAAAGAAGCTTTCTGAGAAACTGCTCTGTGTTCTGTTAATTCTTCTCACAGAGTTACATCTTTCCCTTCAAGAAGCCTTTCGCTAAGGCTGTTCTTGTGGAATAGGCAAAGCTATATTTGGAAGCCCAGAGAGGGCTATGGTGAAAAAGGAAATATCTTCCGTTCAAAACTGGAAAGAAGCTTTCTGAGAAACTGCTCTGTGTTCTGTAAATTCATCTCACAGAGTTACATCTTTCCCTTCAAGAAGCCTTTCGCTAAGGCTGTTCTTGTGGAATTGGCAAAGGGATATTTGGAAGCCGATAGACGGCTACGGTGAAACAGGAAATATCTTCCGTTCAAAACTGGAAAGAAGCTTTCTGAGAAACTGCTCTGTGTTCTGTTAATTCATCTCACAGAGTTACATCTTTCCCTTCAAGAAGTCTTTCGCTCAGGCTGTTCTTGTGGAATTGGCAAAGGGATATTAGCAATCCCATAGACGGCTATGGTGAAAAAGGAAATATCTTCCGTTCAAAACTGGAAAGAAGCTTTCTGAGAAACTTCTCTGTGTCCTGTTAATTCATCTCACAGAGTTACATCTTTCCCTTCAAGAAGCCTTTCGCTAAGGCTGTTCTTGTGGAATTGGCAAAGGGATATTTGAAAGCCCATAGACGGCTATGGTGAAAAAAGAAATAGCTTCCGTTCAAAAGTGGAAAGAAGCTTTCTGAGAAACTGCTCTGTGTTCTGTGAATTCATCTCACAGAGTTACATCTTTCCTTTAAGAAGCCTTTCGCTAAGGCCGTTCTTGTGGAATTGGCAAAGGTTTATTTGGAAGCCCATAGAGTGCTATGGTGAAAAAGGGAATACCTTCCGTTCAAAACTGGAAAGAAGCCTTCTGAGAAACTGCTCTGTGTTCTGTAAATTCATCTCACAGAGTTACATCTTTCCCTTCAAGAAGCCTTTCGCTAAGGCTGTTCTTGTGGAATTGGCAAAGGGATATTTGGAAGCCTATAGACGGCTACGGTGAAACAGGAAATATCTTCCGTTCCAAACTGGAAAGAAGCTTTCTGAGAAACTGCTCTGTGTTCTGTTAATTCATCTCACAGAGTTACATCTTTCCCTTCAAGAAGCCTTTCGCTAAGGCTGTTCTTGTGGAATTGGCAAAGGGATATTTGGAAGCCCATAGGGGCCTATGGTGAAAAAGGAAATATCTTCCGTTCAAAACTGGAAAGAAGCTTTCTGAGAAACTGCTCTGTGTTCTGTGAATTCATCTCACAGAGTTACATCTTTCCCTTCAAGAAGTCTTTCGCTAAGGCTGTTCTTGTGGAATTGGCAAAGGGATATTTGGAAGCCCATAGACGGCTACGGTGAAACAGGAAATATCTTCCGTTCAAAACTGGAAAGAAGCTTTCTGAGAAACTGCTCTGTGTTCTGTGAATTCATCTCACAAAGTTACATTTTTCCCTTCAAGAAGCCTTTCGCTAAGGCTGTTCTTGTGGAATTGGCAAACGGATATTTGGAAGGCCATAGGGGCCCATGGTGAAAAAGGAAATATCTTCCGTTCAAAACTGAAAAGAAGCTTTCTGAGAAACTGCTCTGTGTTCTGTGAATTCATCTCACAGAGTTACATCTTTCCCTTCAAGAAGTCTTTCGCTAAGGCTGTTCTTGTGGAATTGGCAAAGGGATATGTGGAATCCCATAGAGGGCTATGGTGAAAAAGGAAATATCTTCCGTTCAAAACTGGAAAGAAGCTTTCTGAGAATCTTCTCTGTGTCCTGTTAATTCATCTCGCAGAGTTACATCTTTCCCTTCAAGTTTCCTTTCGCTAAGGCTGTTGTTTTGGAATTGGCAAAGGGATATTTGGAAGCCCATAGAGGGCTATGGTGAAAAGGGAAATATCTTCCGTTCAAAACTGGAAAGAAGCTTTCTGAGAAACTGCTCTTGTCCTGTTAATTCATCTGACAGAGTTACATCTTTCCCTTCAAGAAGCCTTTCGCTAAGGCTGTTCTTGTGGAATTGGCAAAGGGATATTTGGAAGCCCATAGAGGGCTATGTTGAAAAAGGAAATATCTTCCGTTCAAAACTGGAAAGAAGCTTTCTGAGAAACTGCTCTGTGTTCTGTTAATTCATCTCACAGAGTTACATCTTTCCCTTCAAGAAGCCTTTCGCTAAGGCTGTTCTTGTGGAATTGGCAAAGGGATATTTGGAAGCCCATAGAGGGCTATGGTGAAAAAGGAAATATCTTCCGTTCAAAACTGGAAAGGAGCTTTCTGAGAAACTGCTCTGTGTTCTGTTAATTCATCTCACAGAGTTACATCTTTCCCTTCAAGAAGTCTTTCGCTAAGGCTTTTCTTGTGGAACTGGCAAAGCGATATTTGGAAGCCCATAGAGGGCTATGGTGAAAAAGGAAATATCTTCCGTTCAAAACTGGAAAGAAGCTTTCTGAGAAACTGCTCTGTGTTCTGTTAATTCATCTCACAGAGTTACATCTTTCCCTTCAAGAAGCCTTTCGCTAAGGCTGTTCTTGTGGAATTGGCAAAGGGATATTTGGAAGTCCTTAGAGGGCTATGGTGAAAAAGGAAATATCTTCCGTTCAAAACTGGAAAGAAGCTTTCTGAGAAACTGCTCTGTGTTCTGTTAATTCTTCTCACAGAGTTACATCTTTCCCTTCAAGAAGCCTTTCGCTAAGGCTGTTCTTGTGGAATAGGCAAAGCTATATTTGGAAGCCCAGAGAGGGCTATGGTGAAAAAGGAAATATCTTCCGTTCAAAACTGGAAAGAAGCTTTCTGAGAAACTGCTCTGTGTTCTGTTAATTCATCTCACAGAGTTACATCTTTCCCTTCAAGAAGACTTTCGCTAAGGCTGTTCTTGTGGAATTGGCAAAGGGATATTTGGAAGCCCATAGAGGGCTATGGTGAAAAAGGAAATATCTTCCGTTCAAAACTGGAAAGAAGCTTTCTGAGAAACTGCTCTGTGTTCTGTTAATTCATCTCACAGAGTTACATCTTTCCCTTCAAGAATCCTTTCGCTAAGGCTGTTCTTGTGCAATTGGCAAAGGGATATTTGGAAGCCCATAGAGGGCTATGGTGAAAAAGGAAATATCTTCGGTTCAAAAGTGGAAAGCAGCTTTCTGAGAAACTGCTCTGTATTCTGTGAATTCATCTCACAGAGTTACATCTTTCCCTTCCAGAAGCCTTTCGCTAAGGCTGTTCTTGTGGAATGGGCAAAGGGATATTTGGAAGCCCTTAGAGGGCTATGGTGAAATAGGAAATATCTTCCGTTCAAAACTGGAAAGGAGCTTTCTGAGAAACTGCTCTGTGTTCTGTTAATTCATCTCACAGAGTTACATCTTTCCCTTCAAGAAGCCTTTCGCTAAGGCTGTTCTTGTGGAATTGGCAAAGGGATATTTGGAAGCCCTTAGACGGCTATGGTGAAAAAGGAAATATCTTACGTTCGAAACTGGAAAGAAGCTTTCTGAGAAACTGCTCTGTGTTCTGTGAATTCATCTCACAGAGTTACATCTTTCCCTTCAGGAAGCCTTTCGCTAAGGCTGTTCTTGTGGAATTGGCAAAGGGATATTTGGAAGCCCATGGAGGCCTATGGTGAAAAAGGAAATATCTTCCGTTGAAAACTGGAAAGAAGCCTTCTGAGAAACTGCTCTGTGTTCTGTGAATTCATCTCACAGAGTTACATCTTTCCCTTCAAGAAGTCTTTCGCTAAGGCTGTTCTTGTGGAATTGGCAAAGGGATATTTGGAATCCCATAGAGGGCTATGGTGAAAAAGGAAATATCTTCCGTTCAAAACTGGAAAGAAGCTTTCTGAGAAACTTCTCTGTGTCCTGTTAATTCATCTCACAGAGTTATATCTTTCCCTTCAAGAAGCCTTTCCCTAAGGCTGTTCTTGTGGAATTGGCAAAGGGATATTTGGAAGCCCAAAGAGGGCTATGGTGAAAAAGGAAATATCTTCCGTTCAAAACTGGAAAGAAGCTTTCTGAGAAACTGCTCTGTGTTCTGTTAATTCATCTCACAGAGTTACATCTTTCCCTTCAAGAAGCCTTTCGCTAAGGCTGTTCTTGTGGAATTGGCAAAGGGATATTTGGAAGCCCATAGAGGGCTATGGTGAAAAAATAAATACCTTCCGTTCAAAACTGGAAAGAAGCTTTCTGAGAATCTGCTCTGTGTTCTGTTAATTCATCTCACAGAGTTACATCTTTCCCTTCAAGAAGCCTTTCGCTAAAGCTGTTCTTGTGGAATGGGAAAAGGGATATTTGGAAGCCCTTAGAGGGCTACGGTGAAAGAGGAAATATCTTCCGTTCAAAACTGGAAAGAAGCTTTCTGAGAAACTGCTCTGTGTTCTGTTAATTCATCTCACAGAGTTACATCTTTCCTTTAAGAAGCCTTTCGCTAAGGCTGTTCTTGTGGAATTGGCAAAGGTTTATTTGGAAGCCCATAGAGTGCTATGGTGAAAAAGGGAATACCTTCCGTTCAAAACTGGAAAGAATCCTTCTGAGAAACTTCTCTGTGTTCTGTTAATTCATCTCACAGAGTTACATCTTTCCCTTCAAGAAGCCTTTCGCTAAGGCTGTTCTTGTGGAATTGGCAAAGGGATATTTGGAAGCCCATAGACGGCTGCGGTGAAAAAGGAAATATCTTCCGTTCAAAACGGGAAAGAAGCTTTCTGAGAAACTGCTCTGTGTTCTGTTAATTCATCTCACAGAGTTACATCTTTCCCTTCAAGAAGCCTTTCGCTAAGGCTGTTCTTGTGGAATTGACAAAGGGATATTTGGAAGCCCATAGACGGCTACGGTGAAAAAGGAAATATCTTCCGTTCAAAACTGGAAAGAAGCTTTCTGAGAAACTGCTCTGTGTTCTGTGAATTCATCTCACAGAGTTACATCTTTCCCTTCAAGAAGCCTTTCGCTAAGGCTGTTCTTGTGGAATTGGCAAAGGGATATTTGGAAGCCCATAGAGGGCTATGGTGAAAAAGGAAATATCTTCCGTTCAAAACTGGAAAGGAGCTTTCTGAGAAACTGCTCTGTGTTCTGTTAATTCATCTCACAGAGTTACATCTTTCCCTTCAAGAAGTCTTTCGCTAAGGCTTTTCTTGTGGAACTGGCAAAGCGATATTTGGAAGCCCATAGAGGGCTATGGTGAAAAAGGAAATATCTTCCGTTCAAAACTGGAAAGAAGCTTTCTGAGAAACTGCTCTGTGTTCTGTTAATTCATCTCACAGAGTTACATCTTTCCCTTCAAGAAGCCTTTCGCAAAGGCTGTTCTTGTGGAATTGGCAAAGGGATATTTGGAAGTCCTTAGAGGGCTATGGTGAAAAAGGAGATATTTTCCGTTCAAAACTGGAAAGAAGCTTTCTGAGAAACTGCTCTGTGTTCTGTTAATTCTTCTCACAGAGTTACATCTTTCCCTTCAAGAAGCCTTTCGCTAAGGCTGTTCTTGTGGAATAGGCAAAGCTATATTTGGAAGCCCAGAGAGGGCTATGGTGAAAAAGGAAATATCTTCCGTTCAAAACTGGAAAGAAGCTTTCTGAGAAACTGCTCTGTGTTCTGTAAATTCATCTCACAGAGTTACATCTTTCCCTTCAAGAAGCCTTTCGCTAAGGCTGTTCTTGTGGAATTGGCAAAGGGATATTTGGAAGCCTATAGACGGCTGCGGTGAAACAGGAAATATCTTCCGTTCAAAACTGGAAAGAAGCTTTCTGAGAAACTGCTCTGTGTTCTGTTAATTCATCTCACAGAGTTACATCTTTCCCTTCAAGAAGTCTTTCGCTAAGGCTGTTCTTGTGGAATTGGCAAAGGGATATTAGCAATCCCATAGACGGCTATGGTGAAAAAGGAAATATCTTCCGTTCAAAACTGGAAAGAAGCTTTCTGAGAAACTTCTCTGTGTCCTGTTAATTCATCTCACAGAGTTACATCTTTCCCTTCAAGAAGCCTTTCGCTAAGGCTGTTCTTGTGGAATTGGCAAAGGGATATTTGAAAGCCCATAGACGGCTATGGTGAAAAAAGAAATAGCTTCCGTTCAAAAGTGGAAAGAAGCTTTCTGAGAAACTGCTCTGTGTTCTGTGAATTCATCTCACAGAGTTACATCTTTCCCTTCAAGAAGCCTTTCGCTAAGGCTGTTCTTGTGGAATTGGCAAAGGGATATTTGGAAGCCCATAGAGGGCTATGGTGAAAAAGGAAATATCTTCCGTTCCAAACTGGAAAGAAGCTTTCTGAGAAACTGCTCTGTGTTTTGTTAATTCATCTCACAGAGTTACATCTTTCCCTTCAAGAAGCCTTTCGCTAAGGCTGTTCTTGTGGAATTGGCAAAGGGATATTTGGAAGCCCATAGGGGCCTATGGTGAAAAAGGAAATATCTTCCGTTCAAAACTGGAAAGAAGCTTTCTGAGAAACTGCTCTGTGTTCTGTGAATTCATCTCACAGAGTTACATCTTTCCCTTCAAGAAGTCTTTCGCTAAGGCTGTTCTTGTGGAATTGGCAAAGGGATATTTGGAAGCCCATAGACGGCTACGGTGAAACAGGAAATATCTTCCGTTCAAAACTGGAAAGAAGCTTTCTGAGAAACTGCTCTGTGTTCTGTGAATTCATCTCACAAAGTTACATTTTTCCCTTCAAGAAGCCTTTCGCTAAGGCTGTTCTTGTGGAATTGGCAAACGGATATTTGGAAGGCCATAGGGGCCTATGGTGAAAAAGGAAATATCTTCCGTTCAAAACTGAAAAGAAGCTTTCTGAGAAACTGCTCTGTGTTCTGTGAATTCATCTCACAGAGTTACATCTTTCCCTTCAAGAAGTCTTTCGCTAAGGCTGTTCTTGTGGAATTGGCAAAGGGATATGTGGAATCCCATAGAGGGCTATGGTGAAAAAGGAAATATCTTCCGTTCAAAACTGGAAAGAAGCTTTCTGAGAAACTTCTCTGTGTCCTGTTAATTCATCTCGCAGAGTTACATCTTTCCCTTCAAGAAGCCTTTCGCTAAGGCTGTTGTTGTGGAATTGGCAAAGGGATATTTGGAAGCCCATAGAGGGCTATGGTGAAAAGGGAAATATCTTCCGTTCAAAACTGGAAAGAAGCTTTCTGAGAAACTGCTCTTGTCCTGTTAATTCATCTGACAGAGTTACATCTTTCCCTTCAAGAAGCCTTTCGCTAAGGCTGTTCTTGTGGAATTGGCAAAGGGATATTTGGAAGCCCATAGAGGGCTATGGTGAAAAAGGAAATATCTTCCGTTCAAAACTGGAAGGAAGCTTTCTGAGAAACTGCTCTGTGTTCTGTTAATTCATCTCACAGAGTTACATCTTTCCCTTCAAGAAGCCTTTCGCTAAGGCTGTTCTTGTGGAATTGGCAAAGGGATATTTGGAAGCCCATAGAGGGCTATGGTGAAAAAGGAAATATCTTCCGTTCAAAACTGGAAAGGAGCTTTCTGAGAAACTGCTCTGTGTTCTGTTAATTCATCTCACAGAGTTACATCTTTCCCTTCAAGAAGTCTTTCGCTAAGGCTTTTCTTGTGGAACTGGCAAAGCGATATTTGGAAGCCCATAGAGGGCTATGGTGAAAAAGGAAATATCTTCCGTTCAAAACTGGAAAGAAGCTTTCTGAGAAACTGCTCTGTGTTCTGTTAATTCATCTCACAGAGTTACATCTTTCCCTTCAAGAAGCCTTTCGCTAAGGCTGTTCTTGTGGAATTGGCAAAGGGATATTTGGAAGTCCTTAGAGGGCTATGGTGAAAAAGGAAATATCTTCCGTTCAAAACTGGAAAGAAGCTTTCTGAGAAACTGCTCTGTGTTCTGTTAATTCTTCTCACAGAGTTACATCTTTCCCTTCAAGAAGCCTTTCGCTAAGGCTGTTCTTGTGGAATAGGCAAAGCTATATTTGGAAGCCCAGAGAGGGCTATGGTGAAAAAGGAAATATCTTCCGTTCAAAACTGGAAAGAAGCTTTCTGAGAAACTGCTCTGTGTTCTGTTAATTCATCTCACAGAGTTACATCTTTCCCTTCAAGAAGCCTTTCGCTAAGGCTGTTCTTGTGGAATTGGCAAAGGGATATTTGGAAGCCCATAGAGGGCTATGGTGAAAAAGGAAATATCTTCCGTTCAAAACTGGAAAGAAGCTTTCTGAAAAACTGCTCTGTGTTCTGTGAATTCATGTCACAGAGTTACATCTTTCCCTTCAAGAAGCCTTTCGCTAAGGCTGTTCTTGTTTAATTGGCAAAGGGATATTTGGAAGCCCATAGAGGGCTATGGTTATAAAGGAACTATCTTCCGTTCAAAACTGGAAAGAAGCTTTCTGAGAAACTGCTCTGTGTTCTGTTAATTCATCTCACAGAGTTATATCTTTCCCTTCAAGAAGCCTTTCGCTAAGGCTGTTCTTGTGGAATTTGCAAAGGGATATTTGGAAGCCCTTAGAGGGCTATGGTGAAAAAGTAAATATCTTCCGTTCAAAACTGGAAAGAAGCTTTCTGAGAAACTGCTCTGTGTTCTGTGAATTCATCTCACAGAGTTACATCTTTCCCTTCAAGAAGCCTTTCGCTAAGGCTGTTCTTGTGGAATTGGCAAAGGGATATTTGGAAGCCCATAGAGGGCTATGGTGAAAAAGGAAATATCTTCCGTTCAAAACTGGAAAGAAGCTTTCTGAGAAACTGCTCTGTGTTCTGTTAATTCATCTCACAGAGTTACATCTTTCCCTTCAAGAAGCCTTTCCCTAATGCTGTTCTTGTGGAATTGGCAAAGGGATATTTGGAAGCCCATAGACGGCTACGGTGAAACAGGAAATATCTTCCGTTCAAAACTGGAAAGAAGCTTTCTGAGAAACTGCTCTGTGTTCTGTTAATTCTTCTCACAGAGTTACATCTTTCCCTTCAAGAAGCCTTTCGCTAAGGCTGTTCTTGTGGAATAGGCAAAGCTATATTTGGAAGCCCAGGGAGGGCTATGGTGAAAAAGGAAATATCTTCCGTTCAAAACTGGAAAGAAGCTTTCTGAGAAACTGCTCTGTGTTCTGTAAATTCATCTCACAGAGTTACATCTTTCCCTTCAAGAAGCCTTTCGCTAAGGCTGTTCTTGTGGAATTGGCAAAGGGATATTTGGAAGCCGATAGACGGCTACGGTGAAACAGGAAATATCTTCCGTTCAAAACTGGAAAGAAGCTTTCTGAGAAACTGCTCTGTGTTCTGTTAATTCATCTCACAGAGTTACATCTTTCCCTTCAAGAAGTCTTTCGCTCAGGCTGTTCTTGTGGAATTGGCAAAGGGATATTAGCAATCCCATAGACGGCTATGGTGAAAAAGGAAATATCTTCCGTTCAAAACTGGAAAGAAGCTTTCTGAGAAACTTCTCTGTGTCCTGTTAATTCATCTCACAGAGTTACATCTTTCCCTTCAAGAAGCCTTTCGCTAAGGCTGTTCTTGTGGAATTGGCAAAGGGATATTTGAAAGCCCATAGACGGCTATGGTGAAAAAAGAAATAGCTTCCGTTCAAAAGTGGAAAGAAGCTTTCTGAGAAACTGCTCTGTGTTCTGTGAATTCATCTCACAGAGTTACATCTTTCCTTTAAGAAGCCTTTCGCTAAGGCCGTTCTTGTGGAATTGGCAAAGGTTTATTTGGAAGCCCATAGAGTGCTATGGTGAAAAAGGGAATACCTTCCGTTCAAAACTGGAAAGAAGCCTTCTGAGAAACTGCTCTGTGTTCTGTAAATTCATCTCACAGAGTTACATCTTTCCCTTCAAGAAGCCTTTCGCTAAGGCTGTTCTTGTGGAATTGGCAAAGGGATATTTGGAAGCCTATAGACGGCTACGGTGAAACAGGAAATATCTTCCGTTCCAAACTGGAAAGAAGCTTTCTGAGAAACTGCTCTGTGTTCTGTTAATTCATCTCACAGAGTTACATCTTTCCCTTCAAGAAGCCTTTCGCTAAGGCTGTTCTTGTGGAATTGGCAAAGGGATATTTGGAAGCCCATAGGGGCCTATGGTGAAAAAGGAAATATCTTCCGTTCAAAACTGGAAAGAAGCTTTCTGAGAAACTGCTCTGTGTTCTGTGAATTCATCTCACAGAGTTACATCTTTCCCTTCAAGAAGTCTTTCGCTAAGGCTGTTCTTGTGGAATTGGCAAAGGGATATTTGGAAGCCCATAGACGGCTACGGTGAAACAGGAAATATCTTCCGTTCAAAACTGGAAAGAAGCTTTCTGAGAAACTGCTCTGTGTTCTGTGAATTCATCTCACAAAGTTACATTTTTCCCTTCAAGAAGCCTTTCGCTAAGGCTGTTCTTGTGGAATTGGCAAACGGATATTTGGAAGGCCATAGGGGCCTATGGTGAAAAAGGAAATATCTTCCGTTCAAAACTGAAAAGAAGCTTTCTGAGAAACTGCTCTGTGTTCTGTGAATTCATCTCACAGAGTTACATCTTTCCCTTCAAGAAGTCTTTCGCTAAGGCTGTTCTTGTGGAATTGGCAAAGGGATATGTGGAATCCCATAGAGGGCTATGGTGAAAAAGGAAATATCTTCCGTTCAAAACTGGAAAGAAGCTTTCTGAGAAACTTCTCTGTGTCCTGTTAATTCATCTCGCAGAGTTACATCTTTCCCTTCAAGTTTCCTTTCGCTAAGGCTGTTGTTTTGGAATTGGCAAAGGGATATTTGGAAGCCCATAGAGGGCTATGGTGAAAAGGGAAATATCTTCCGTTCAAAACTGGAAAGAAGCTTTCTGAGAAACTGCTCTTGTCCTGTTAATTCATCTGACAGAGTTACATCTTTCCCTTCAAGAAGCCTTTCGCTAAGGCTGTTCTTGTGGATTTGGCAAAGGGATATTTGGAAGCCCATAGAGGGCTATGTTGAAAAAGGAAATATCTTCCGTTCAAAACTGGAAAGAAGCTTTCTGAGAAACTGCTCTGTGTTCTGTTAATTCATCTCACAGAGTTACATCTTTCCCTTCAAGAAGCCTTTCGCTAAGGCTGTTCTTGTGGAATTGGCAAAGGGATATTTGGAAGCCCATAGAGGGCTATGGTGAAAAAGGAAATATCTTCCGTTCAAAACTGGAAAGGAGCTTTCTGAGAAACTGCTCTGTGTTCTGTTAATTCAGCTCACAGAGTTACATCTTTCCCTTCAAGAAGTCTTTCGCTAAGGCTTTTCTTGTGGAACTGGCAAAGCGATATTTGGAAGCCCATAGAGGGCTATGGTGAAAAAGGAAATATCTTCCGTTCAAAACTGGAAAGAAGCTTTCTGAGAAACTGCTCTGTGTTCTGTTAATTCATCTCACAGAGTTACATCTTTCCCTTCAAGAAGCCTTTCGCTAAGGCTGTTCTTGTGGAATTGGCAAAGGGATATTTGGAAGTCCTTAGAGGGCTATGGTGAAAAAGGAAATATCTTCCGTTCAAAACTGGAAAGAAGCTTTCTGAGAAACTGCTCTGTGTTCTGTTAATTCTTCTCACAGAGTTACATCTTTCCCTTCAAGAAGCCTTTCGCTAAGGCTGTTCTTGTGGAATAGGCAAAGCTATATTTGGAAGCCCAGAGAGGGCTATGGTGAAAAAGGAAATATCTTCCGTTCAAAACTGGAAAGAAGCTTTCTGAGAAACTGCTCTGTGTTCTGTTAATTCATCTCACAGAGTTACATCTTTCCCTTCAAGAAGCCTTTCGCTAAGGCTGTTCTTGTGGAATTGGCAAAGGGATATTTGGAAGCCCATAGAGGGCTATGGTGAAAAAGGAAATATCTTCCGTTCAAAACTGGAAAGAAGCTTTCTGAGAAACTGCTCTGTGTTCTGTTAATTCATCTCACAGAGTTACATCTTTCCCTTCAAGAATCCTTTCGCTAAGGCTGTTCTTGTGCAATTGGCAAAGGGATATTTGGAAGCCCATAGAGGGCTATGGTGAAAAAGGAAATATCTTCGGTTCAAAAGTGGAAAGCAGCTTTCTGAGAAACTGCTCTGTATTCTGTGAATTCATCTCACAGAGTTACATCTTTCCCTTCCAGAAGCCTTTCGCTAAGGCTGTTCTTGTGGAATGGGCAAAGGGATATTTGGAAGCCCTTAGAGGGCTATGGTGAAATAGGAAATATCTTCCGTTCAAAACTGGAAAGAAGCTTTCTGAGAAACTGCTCTGTGTTCTGTTAATTCATCTCACAGAGTTACATCTTTCCCTTCAAGAAGCCTTTCGCTAAGGCTGTTCTTGTGGAATTGGCAAAGGGATATTTGGAAGCCCTTAGACGGCTATGGTGAAAAAGGAAATATCTTACGTTCGAAACTGGAAAGAAGCTTTCTGAGAAACTGCTCTGTGTTCTGTGAATTCATCTCACAGACTTACATCTTTCCCTTCAGGAAGCCTTTCGCTAAGGCTGTTCTTGTGGAATTGGCAAAGGGATATTTGGAAGCCCATGGAGGCCTATGGTGAAAAAGGAAATATCTTCCGTTGAAAACTGGAAAGAAGCCTTCTGAGAAACTGCTCTGTGTTCTGTGAATTCATCTCACAGAGTTACATCTTTCCCTTCAAGAAGTCTTTCGCTAAGGCTGTTCTTGTGGAATTGGCAAAGGGATATTTGGAATCCCATAGAGGGCTATGGTGAAAAAGGAAATATCTTCCGTTCAAAACTGGAAAGAAGCTTTCTGAGAAACTTCTCTGTGTCCTGTTAATTCATCTCACAGAGTTATATCTTTCCCTTCAAGAAGCCTTTCCCTAAGGCTGTTCTTGTGGAATTGGCAAAGGGATATTTGGAAGCCCAAAGAGGGCTATGGTGAAAAAGGAAATATCTTCCGTTCAAAACTGGAAAGAAGCTTTCTGAGAAACTGCTCTGTGTTCTGTTAATTCATCTCACAGAGTTACATCTTTCCCTTCAAGAAGCCTTTCGCTAAGGCTGTTCTTGTGGAATTGGCAAAGGGATATTTGGAAGCCCATAGAGGGCTATGGTGAAAAAATAAATACCTTCCGTTCAAAACTGGAAAGAAGCTTTCTGAGAATCTGCTCTGTGTTCTGTTAATTCATCTCACAGAGTTACATCTTTCCCTTCAAGAAGCCTTTCGCTAAAGCTGTTCTTGTGGAATGGGAAAAGGGATATTTGGAAGCCCTTAGAGGGCTACGGTGAAAGAGGAAATATCTTCCGTTCAAAACTGGAAAGAAGCTTTCTGAGAAACTGCTCTGTGTTCTGTTAATTCATCTCACAGAGTTACATCTTTCCTTTAAGAAGCCTTTCGCTAAGGCTGTTCTTGTGGAATTGGGAAAGGTTTATTTGGAAGCCCATAGAGTGCTATGGTGAAAAAGGGAATACCTTCCGTTCAAAACTGGAAAGAATCCTTCTGAGAAACTTCTCTGTGTTCTTTTAATTCATCTCACAGAGTTACATCTTTCCCTTCAAGAAGCCTTTAGCTAAGGCTGTTCTTGTGGAATTGGCAAAGGGATATTTGGAAGCCCATAGACGGCTGCGGTGAAAAAGGAAATATCTTCCGTTCAAAACGGGAAAGAAGCTTTCTGAGAAACTGCTCTGTGTTCTGTTAATTCATCTCACAGAGTTACATCTTTCCCTTCAAGAAGCCTTTCGCTAAGGCTGTTCTTGTGGAATTGACAAAGGGATATTTGGAAGCCCATAGACGGCTACGGTGAAAAAGGAAATATCTTCCGTTCAAAACTGGAAAGAAGCTTTCTGAGAAACTGCTCTGTGTTCTGTGAATTCATCTCACAGAGTTACATCTTTCCCTTCAAGAAGCCTTTCGCTAAGGCTGTTCTTGTGGAATTGGCAAAGGGATATTTGAAAGCCCATGGAGGCCTATGGTGAAAAAGGAAATATCTTCCGTTCAAAACTGGAAAGAAGCTTTCTGAGAAACTGCTCTGTGTTCTCTTAATTCATCTCACAGAGTTACATCTTTCCTTTAAGAAGCCTTTCGCTAAGGCTGTTCTTGTGGAATTGGCAAAGGTTTATTTGGAAGCCCATAGAGTGCTATGGTGAAAAAGGGAATACCTTCCGTTCAAAACTGGAAAGAAGCCTTCTGAGAAACTTCTCTCTGTTCTGTTAATTCATCTCACAGAGTTACATCTTTCCCTTCAAGAAGCCTTTCGCTAAGGCTGTTCTTGTGGAATTGGCAAAGGGATATTTGGAAGTCCATAGATGGCTATGGTGAAAAAGGAAATATCTTCCGTTCAAAACTGGAAAGAAGCTTTCTGAGAAACTTCTCTGTGTTCTGTTAATTCATCTCACAGAGTTACATCTTTCCCTTCAAGAAGCCTTTCGCTAAGGCTGTTCTTGTGGAATTGACAAAGGGATATTTGGAAGCCCATAGACGGCTACGGTGAAAAAGGAAATATCTTACGTTCAAAACTGGAAAGAAGCTTTCTGAGAAACTGCTCTGTGTTCTGTGAATTCATCTCACAGAGATACATCTTTCCCTTCAAGAAGCCTTTCGCTAAGGCTGTTCTTGTGGAATTGGCAAAGGGATATTTGGAAGCCCCTAGAGGCCTATGGGGAAAAAGGAAATATCTTCCGTTCAAACGTGGAAAGAAGCTTTCTGAGAAACTTCTCTGTGTTCTGTGAATTCATCTCACAGAGTTACATCTTTCCCTTCAAGAAGTCTTTCGCTAAGGCTGTTCCTGTGGAATTGGCAAAGGGATATTTGGAAGCCCTTACACGGCTATGGTGAAAAAGGAAATATCTTACGTTCGAAACTGGAAAGAAGCTTTCTGAGAAACTGCTCTGTGTTCTGTGTATTCATCTCACAGAGTTACATCTTTCCATTCAGGAAGCCTTTCGCTAAGGCTGTTCTTGTGGAATTGGCAAAGGGATATTTAGAAGCCCATGGAGGCCTATGGTGAAAAAGGAAATATCTTCCGTTCAAAACTGGAAAGAAGCTTTCTGAGAAACTGCTCTGTGTTCTCTTAATTCATCTCACAGAGTTACATCTTTCCTTTAAGAAGCCTTTCGCTAAGGCTGTTCTTGTGGAATTGGCAAAGGTTTATTTGGAAGCCCATAGAGTGCTATGGTGAAAAAGGGAATACCTTCCGTTCAAAACTGGAAAGAAGCCTTCTGAGAAACTTCTCTGTGTTCTGTTAATTCATCTCACAGAGTTACATCTTTCCCTTCAAGAAGCCTTTCGCTAAGGCTGTTCTTGTGGAATTGGCAAAGGGATATTTGGAAGCCCATAGATGGCTATGGTGAAAAAGGAAATATCTTCCGTTCAAAACTGGAAAGAAGCTTTCTGAGAAACTTCTCTGTGTTCTGTTAATTCATCTCACAGAGTTACATCTTTCCCTTCAAGAAGCCTTTCGCTAAGGCTGTTCTTGTGGAATTGACAAAGGGATATTTGGAAGCCCATAGACGGCTACGGTGAAACAGGAAATATCTTCCGTTCAAAACTGGAAAGAAGCTTTCTGAGAAACTGCTCTGTGTTCTGTGAATTCATCTCACAAAGTTACATTTTTCCCTTCAAGAAGCCTTTCGCTAAGGCTGTTCTTGTGGAATTGGCAAACGGATATTTGGAAGGCCATAGGGGCCTATGGTGAAAAAGGAAATATCTTCCGTTCAAAACTGAAAAGAAGCTTTCTGAGAAACTGCTCTGTGTTCTGTGAATTCATCTCACAGAGTTACATCTTTCCCTTCAAGAAGTCTTTCGCTAAGGCTGTTCTTGTGGAATTGGCAAAGGGATATGTGGAATCCCATAGAGGGCTATGGTGAAAAAGGAAATATCTTCCGTTCAAAACTGGAAAGAAGCTTTCTGAGAAACTTCTCTGTGTCCTGTTAATTCATCTCGCAGAGTTACATCTTTCCCTTCAAGAAGCCTTTCGCTAAGGCTGTTGTTGTGGAATTGGCAAAGGGATATTTGGAAGCCCATAGAGGGCTATGGTGAAAAGGGAAATATCTTCCGTTCAAAACTGGAAAGAAGCTTTCTGAGAAACTGCTCTTGTCCTGTTAATTCATCTGACAGAGTTACATCTTTCCCTTCAAGAAGCCTTTCGCTAAGGCTGTTCTTGTGGAATTGGCAAAGGGATATTTGGAAGCCCATACAGGGCTATGGTGAAAAAGGAAATATCTTCCGTTCAAAACTGGAAAGAAGCTTTCTGAGAAACTGCTCTGTGTTCTGTTAATTCATCTCACAGAGTTACATCTTTCCCTTCAAGAAGCCTTTCGCTAAGGCTGTTCTTGTGGAATTGGCAAAGGGATATTTGGAAGCCCATAGAGGGCTATGGTGAAAAAGGAAATATCTTCCGTTCAAAACTGGAAAGGAGCTTTCTGAGAAACTGCTCTGTGTTCTGTTAATTCATCTCACAGAGTTACATCTTTCCCTTCAAGAAGTCTTTCGCTAAGGCTTTTCTTGTGGAACTGGCAAAGCGATATTTGGAAGCCCATAGAGGGCTATGGTGAAAAAGGAAATATCTTCCGTTCAAAACTGGAAAGAAGCTTTCTTAGAAACTGCTCTGTGTTCTGTTAATTCATCTCACAGAGTTACATCTTTCCCTTCAAGAAGCCTTTGCTAAGGCTGTTCTTGTGGAATTGGCAAAGGGATATTTGGAAGTCCTTAGAGGGCTATGGTGAAAAAGGAAATATCTTCCGTTCAAAACTGGAAAGAAGCTTTCTGAGAAACTGCTCTGTGTTCTGTTAATTCTTCTCACAGAGTTACATCTTTCCCTTCAAGAAGCCTTTCGCTAAGGCTGTTCTTGTGGAATAGGCAAAGCTATATTTGGAAGCCCAGAGAGGGCTATGGTGAAAAAGGAAATATCTTCCGTTCAAAACTGGAAAGAAGCTTTCTGAGAAACTGCTCTGTGTTCTGTTAATTCATCTCACAGAGTTACATCTTTCCCTTCAAGAAGCCTTTCGCTAAGGCTGTTCTTGTGGAATTGGCAAAGGGATATTTGGAAGCCCATAGAGGGCTATGGTGAAAAAGGAAATATCTTCCGTTCAAAACTGGAAAGAAGCTTTCTGAAAAACTGCTCTGTGTTCTGTGAATTCATGTCACAGAGTTACATCTTTCCCTTCAAGAAGCCTTTCGCTAAGGCTGTTCTTGTTTAATTGGCAAAGGGATATTTGGAAGCCCATAGAGGGCTATGGTTATAAAGGAACTATCTTCCGTTCAAAACTGGAAAGAAGCTTTCTGAGAAACTGCTCTGTGTTCTGTTAATTCATCTCACAGAGTTATATCTTTCCCTTCAAGAAGCCTTTCGCTAAGGCTGTTCTTGTGGAATTGGCAAAGGGATATTTGGAAGCCCTTAGAGGGCTATGGTGAAAAAGTAAATATCTTCCGTTCAAAACTGGAAAGAAGCTTTCTGAGAAACTGCTCTGTGTTCTGTGAATTCATCTCACAGAGTTACATCTTTCCCTTCAAGAAGCCTTTCGCTAAGGCTGTTCTTGTGGAATTGGCAAAGGGATATTTGGAAGCCCATAGAGGGCTATGGTGAAAAAGGAAATATCTTCCGTTCAAAACTGGAAAGAAGCTTTCTGAGAAACTGCTCTGTGTTCTGTTAATTCATCTCACAGAGTTACATCTTTCCCTTCAAGAAGCCTTTCCCTAATGCTGTTCTTGTGGAATTGGCAAAGGGATATTTGGAAGCCCATAGACGGCTACGGTGAAACAGGAAATATCTTCCGTTCAAAACTGGAAAGAAGCTTTCTGAGAAACTGCTCTGTGTTCTGTAAATTCATCTCACAGAGTTACATCTTTCCCTTCAAGAAGCCTTTCGCTAAGGCTGTTCTTGTGGAATAGGCAAAGCTATATTTGGAAGCCCAGAGAGGGCTATGGTGAAAAAGGAAATATCTTCCGTTCAAAACTGGAAAGAAGCTTTCTGAGAAACTGCTCTGTGTTCTGTAAATTCATCTCACAGAGTTACATCTTTCCCTTCAAGAAGCCTTTCGCTAAGGCTGTTCTTGTGGAATTGGCAAAGGGATATTTGGAAGCCAATAGACGGCTACGGTGAAACAGGAAATATCTTCCGTTCAAAACTGGAAAGAAGCTTTCTGAGAAACTGCTCTGTGTTCTGTTAATTCATCTCACAGAGTTACATCTTTCCCTTCAAGAAGTCTTTCGCTCAGGCTGTTCTTGTGGAATTGGCAAAGGGATATTAGCAATCCCATAGACGGCTATGGTGAAAAAGGAAATATCTTCCGTTCAAAACTGGAAAGAAGCTTTCTGAGAAACTTCTCTGTGTCCTGTTAATTCATCTCACAGAGTTACATCTTTCCCTTCAAGAAGCCTTTCGCTAAGGCTGTTCTTGTGGAATTGGCAAAGGGATATTTGAAAGCCCATAGACGGCTATGGTGAAAAAAGAAATAGCTTCCGTTCAAAAGTGGAAAGAAGCTTTCTGAGAAACTGCTCTGTGTTCTGTGAATTCATCTCACAGAGTTACATCTTTCCTTTAAGAAGCCTTTCGCTAAGGCCGTTCTTGTGGAATTGGCAAAGGTTTATTTGGAAGCCCATAGAGTGCTATGGTGAAAAAGGGAATACCTTCCGTTCAAAACTGGAAAGAAGCCTTCTGAGAAACTGCTCTGTGTTCTGTAAATTCATCTCACAGAGTTACATCTTTCCCTTCAAGAAGCCTTTCGCTAAGGCTGTTCTTGTGGAATTGGCAAACGGATATTTGGAAGGCCATAGGGGCCTATGGTGAAAAAGGAAATATCTTCCGTTCAAAACTGAAAAGAAGCTTTCTGAGAAACTGCTCTGTGTTCTGTGAATTCATCTCACAGAGTTACATCTTTCCCTTCAAGAAGTCTTTCGCTAAGGCTGTTCTTGTGGAATTGGCAAAGGGATATGTGGAATCCCATAGAGGGCTATGGTGAAAAAGGAAATATCTTCCGTTCAAAACTGGAAAGAAGCTTTCTGAGAAACTTCTCTGTGTCCTGTTAATTCATCTCGCACAGTTACATCTTTCCCTTCAAGTTTCCTTTCGCTAAGGCTGTTGTTTTGGAATTGGCAAAGGGATATTTGGAAGCCCATAGAGGGCTATGGTGAAAAGGGAAATATCTTCCGTTCAAAACTGGAAAGAAGCTTTCTGAGAAACTGCTCTTGTCCTGTTAATTCATCTGACAGAGTTACATCTTTCCCTTCAAGAAGCCTTTCGCTAAGGCTGTTCTTGTGGAATTGGCAAAGGGATATTTGGAAGCCCATAGAGGGCTATGTTGAAAAAGGAAATATCTTCCGTTCAAAACTGGAAAGAAGCTTTCTGAGAAACTGCTCTGTGTTCTGTTAATTCATCTCACAGAGTTACAACTTTCCCTTCAAGAAGCCTTTCGCTAAGGCTGTTCTTGTGGAATTGGCAAAGGGATATTTGGAAGCCCATAGAGGGCTATGGTGAAAAAGGAAATATCTTCCGTTCAAAACTGGAAAGGAGCTTTCTGAGAAACTGCTCTGTGTTCTGTTAATTCATCTCACAGAGTTACATCTTTCCCTTCAAGAAGTCTTTCGCTAAGGCTTTTCTTGTGGAACTGGCAAAGCGATATTTGGAAGCCCATAGAGGGCTATGGTGAAAAAGGAAATATCTTCCGTTCAAAACTGGAAAGAAGCTTTCTGAGAAACTGCTCTGTGTTCTGTTAATTCATCTCACAGAGTTACATCTTTCCCTTCAAGAAGCCTTTCGCTAAGGCTGTTCTTGTGGAATTGGCAAAGGGATATTTGGAAGTCCTTAGAGGGCTATGGTGAAAAAGGAAATATCTTCCGTTCAAAACTGGAAAGAAGCTTTCTGAGAAACTGCTCTGTGTTCTGTTAATTCTTCTCACAGAGTTACATCTTTCCCTTCAAGAAGCCTTTCGCTAAGGCTGTTCTTGTGGAATAGGCAAAGCTATATTTGGAAGCCCAGAGAGGGCTATGGTGAAAAAGGAAATATCTTCCGTTCAAAACTGGAAAGAAGCTTTCTGAGAAACTGCTCTGTGTTCTGTTAATTCATCTCACAGAGTTACATCTTTCCCTTCAAGAAGCCTTTCGCTAAGGCTGTTCTTGTGGAATTGGCAAAGGGATATTTGGAAGCCCATAGAGGGCTATGGTGAAAAAGGAAATATCTTCCGTTCAAAACTGGAAAGAAGCTTTCTGAGAAACTGCTCTGTGTTCTGTTAATTCATCTCACAGAGTTACATCTTTCCCTTCAAGAATCCTTTCGCTAAGGCTGTTCTTGTGCAATTGGCAAAGGGATATTTGGAAGCCCATAGAGGGCTATGGTGAAAAAGGAAATATCTTCGGTTCAAAAGTGGAAAGCAGCTTTCTGAGAAACTGCTCTGTATTCTGTGAATTCATCTCACAGAGTTACATCTTTCCCTTCCAGAAGCCTTTCGCTAAGGCTGTTCTTGTGGAATGGGCAAAGGGATATTTGGAAACCCTTAGAGGGCTATGGTGAAATAGGAAATATCTTCCGTTCAAAACTGGAAAGAAGCTTTCTGAGAAACTGCTCTGTGTTCTGTTAATTCATCTCACAGAGTTACATCTTTCCCTTCAAGAAGCCTTTCGCTAAGGCTGTTCTTGTGGAATTGGCAAAGGGATATTTGGAAGCCCTTAGACGGCTATGGTGAAAAAGGAAATATCTTACGTTCGAAACTGGAAAGAAGCTTTCTGAGAAACTGCTCTGTGTTCTGTGAATTCATCTCACAGAGTTACATCTTTCCCTTCAGGAAGCCTTTCGCTAAGGCTGTTCTTGTGGAATTGGCAAAGGGATATTTGGAAGCCCATGGAGGCCTATGGTGAAAAAGGAAATATCTTCCGTTGAAAACTGGAAAGAAGCCTTCTGAGAAACTGCTCTGTGTTCTGTGAATTCATCTCACAGAGTTACATCTTTCCCTTCAAGAAGTCTTTCGCTAAGGCTGTTCTTGTGGAATTGGCAAAGGGATATTTGGAATCCCATAGAGGGCTATGGTGAAAAAGGAAATATCTTCCGTTCAAAACTGGAAAGAAGCTTTCTGAGAAACTTCTCTGTGTCCTGTTAATTCATCTCACAGAGTTATATCTTTCCCTTCAAGAAGCCTTTCCCTAAGGCTGTTCTTGTGGAATTGGCAAAGGGATATTTGGAAGCCCAAAGAGGGCTATGGTGAAAAAGGAAATATCTTCCGTTCAAAACTGGAAAGAAGCTTTCTGAGAAACTGCTCTGTGTTCTGTTAATTCATCTCACAGAGTTACATCTTTCCCTTCAAGAAGCCTTTCGCTAAGGCTGTTCTTGTGGAATTGGCAAAGGGATATTTGGAAGCCCATAGAGGGCTATGGTGAAAAAATAAATACCTTCCGTTCAAAACTGGAAAGAAGCTTTCTGAGAATCTGCTCTGTGTTCTGTTAATTCATCTCACAGAGTTACATCTTTCCCTTCAAGAAGCCTTTCGCTAAAGCTGTTCTTGTGGAATGGGAAAAGGGATATTTGGAAGCCCTTAGAGGGCTACGGTGAAAGAGGAAATATCTTCCGTTCAAAACTGGAAAGAAGCTTTCTGAGAAACTGCTCTGTGTTCTGTTAATTCATCTCACAGAGTTACATCTTTCCTTTAAGAAGCCTTTCGCTAAGGCTGTTCTTGTGGAATTGGCAAAGGTTTATTTGGAAGCCCATAGAGTGCTATGGTGAAAAAGGGAATACCTTCCGTTCAAAACTGGAAAGAATCCTTCTGAGAAACTTCTCTGTGTTCTGTTAATTCATCTCACAGAGTTACATCTTTCCCTTCAAGAAGCCTTTCGCTAAGGCTGTTCTTGTGGAATTGGCAAAGGGATATTTGGAAGCCCATGGAGGCCTATGGTGAAAAAGGAAATATCTTCCGTTCAAAACTGGAAAGAAGCTTTCTGAGAAACTGCTCTGTGTTCTCTTAATTCATCTCACAGAGTTACATCTTTCCTTTAAGAAGCCTTTCGCTAAGGCTGTTCTTGTGGAATTGGCAAAGGTTTATTTGGAAGCCCATAGAGTGCTATGGTGAAAAAGGGAATACCTTCCGTTCAAAACTGGAAAGAAGCCTTCTGAGAAACTTCTCTGTGTTCTGTTAATTCATCTCACAGAGTTACATCTTTCCCTTCAAGAAGCCTTTCGCTAAGGCTGTTCTTGTGGAATTGGCAAAGGGATATTTGGAAGTCCATAGATGGCTATGGTGAAAAAGGAAATATCTTCCGTTCAAAACTGGAAAGAAGCTTTCTGAGAAACTTCTCTGTGTTCTGTTAATTCATCTCACAGAGTTACATCTTTCCCTTCAAGAAGCCTTTCGCTAAGGCTGTTCTTGTGGAATTGACAAAGGGATATTTGGAAGCCCATAGACGGCTACGGTGAAAAAGGAAATATCTTCCGTTCAAAACTGGAAAGAAGCTTTCTGAGAAACTGCTCTGTGTTCTGTGAATTCATCTCACAGAGATACATCTTTCCCTTCAAGAAGCCTTTCGCTAAGGCTGTTCTTGTGGAATTGGCAAAGGGATATTTGGAAGCCCCTAGAGGCCTATGGGGAAAAAGGAAATATCTTCCGTTCAAACGTGGAAAGAAGCTTTCTGAGAAACTTCTCTGTGTTCTGTGAATTCATCTCACAGAGTTACATCTTTCCCTTCAAGAAGTCTTTCGCTAAGGCTGTTCCTGTGGAATTGGCAAAGGGATATTTGGAAGCCCTTACACGGCTATGGTGAAAAAGGAAATATCTTACGTTCGAAACTGGAAAGAAGCTTTCTGAGAAACTGCTCTGTGTTCTGTGAATTCATCTCACAGAGTTACATCTTTCCATTCAGGAAGCCTTTCGCTAAGGCTGTTCTTGTGGAATTGGCAAAGGGATATTTAGAAGCCCATGGAGGCCTATGGTGAAAAAGGAAATATCTTCCGTTCAAAACTGGAAAGAAGCTTTCTGAGAAACTGCTCTGTGTTCTCTTAATTCATCTCACAGAGTTACATCTTTCCTTTAAGAAGCCTTTCGCTAAGGCTGTTCTTGTGGAATTGGCAAAGGTTTATTTGGAAGCCCATAGAGTGCTATGGTGAAAAAGGGAATACCTTCCGTTCAAAACTGGAAAGAAGCCTTCTGAGAAACTTCTCTGTGTTCTGTTAATTCATCTCACAGAGTTACATCTTTCCCTTCAAGAAGCCTTTCGCTAAGGCTGTTCTTGTGGAATTGGCAAAGGGATATTTGGAAGCCCATAGATGGCTATGGTGAAAAAGGAAATATCTTCCGTTCAAAACTGGAAAGAAGCTTTCTGAGAAACTTCTCTGTGTTCTGTTAATTCATCTCACAGAGTTACATCTTTCCCTTCAAGAAGCCTTTCGCTAAGGCTGTTCTTGTGGAATTGACAAAGGGATATTTGGAAGCCCATAGACGGCTACGGTGAAAAAGGAAATATCTTCCGTTCAAAACTGGAAAGAAGCTTTCTGAGAAACTGCTCTGTGTTCTGTGAATTCATCTCACAGAGTTACATCTTTCCCTTCAAGAAGCCTTTCGCTAAGGCTGTTCTTGTGGAATTGGCAAAGGGATATTTGGAAGCCCCTAGAGGCCTATGGGGAAAAAGGAAATATCTTCCGTTCAAAAGTGGAAAGAAGCTTTCTGAGAAACTGCTCTGTGTTCTGTGAATTCATCTCACAGAGTTACATCTTTCCCTTCAAGAAGTCTTTCGTTAAGGCTGTTCCTGTGGAATTGGCAAAGGGATATTTGCAATCCCATAGACGGCTATGGTGAAAAAGGAAATATCTTCCGTTCAAAACTGGAAAGAAGCTTTCTGAGAAACTTCTCTGTGTCCTGTTAATTCATCTCACAGAGTTACATCTTTCCCTTCAAGAAGCCTTTCGCTAAGGCTGTTCTTGTGGAATTGGCAAAGGGATATTTGAAAGCCCATAGACGGCTATGGTGAAAAAAGAAATAGCTTCCGTTCAAAAGTGGAAAGAAGCTTTCTGAGAAACTGCTCTGTGTTCTGTGAATTCATCTCACAGAGTTACATCTTTCCTTTAAGAAGCCTTTCGCTAAGGCCGTTCTTGTGGAATTGGCAAAGGTTTATTTGGAAGCCCATAGAATGCTATGGTGAAAAAGGGAATACCTTCCGTTCAAAACTGGAAAGAAGCCTTCTGAGAAACTGCTCTGTGTTCTGTAAATTCATCTCACAGAGTTACATCTTTCCCTTCAAGAAGCCTTTCGCTAAGGCTTTTCTTGTGGAACTGGCAAAGCGATATTTGGAAGCCCATTAAGGGCTATGGTGAAAAAGGAAATATCTTCCGTTCAAAACTGGAAAGAAGCTTTCTGAGAAACTGCTCTGTGTTCTGTTAATTCATCTCACAGAGTTACATCTTTCCCTTCAAGAAGCCTTTCGCTAAGGCTGTTCTTGTGGAACTGGCAAAGGGATATTTGGAAGCCCATAGAGGGCTATGGTGAAAAAGGAAATATCTTCCTTTCAAAACTGGAAAGAAGCTTTCTGAGAAACTGCTCTGTGTTCTGTTAATTCTTCTCACAGAGTTACATCTTTCCCTTCAAGAAGCCTTTCGTTAAGGCTGTTCTTGTGGAATAGGCAAAGCTATATTTGGAAGCCCATAGAGTGCTATGGTGAAAAAGGAAATATCTTCCGTTCAAAACTGGAAAGAAGCTTTCTGAGAAACTGCTCTGTGTTCTGTTAATTCATCTCACAGAGTTACATCTTTCCTTTCAAGAAGCCTTTCGCTAAGGCTGTTCTTGTGGAATTGGCAAAGGGATATTTGGAAGCCCATAGAGGGCTATGGTGAAAAAGGAAATATCTTCCGTTCAAAATTGGAAAGAAGCTTTCTGAGAAACTGCTCTGTGTTCTGTGAATTCATCTCACAGAGTTACATCTTTCCCTTCAAGAAGCCTTTCGCTAAGGCTGTTCTTGTGGAATTGGCAAAGGTTTATTTGGAAGCCCATAGAGTGCTATGGTGAAAAAGGGAATACCTTCCGTTCAAAACTGGAAAGAAGCCTTCTGAGAAACTGCTCTGTGTTCTGTTAATTCATCTCACAGAGTTACATCTTTCCCTTCAAGAAGCCATTCGCTAAGGCTGTTCTTGTGGAATTGGCAAAGGGATATTTGGAAGCCCATAGAGGGCTATGGTGAAAAAGGAAATATCTTCCGTTCAAAACTGGAAAGAAGCTTTTTGAGAAACTGCTCTGTGTTCTGTTAATTCTTCTCACAGAGTTACATCTTTCCCTTCATGAAGCCTTTTGCGAAGGCTGTTCTTGTGGAATTGGCAAAGGGGTATTTGGAAGCCCATAGAGGGCTAAGGTAAAAAAGGAAATATCTTCCGTTGAAAATTAGAAAGAAGCTTTCTTAGAAACTGCTCTGTGTTCTTTTTATTCATCTCACAGAGTTACATCTTTCCCTTCAAGAAGCCTTTCGCTTAGGCTGTTCTTGTGGAATTGGGAAAGGCATATTTGGAAGCCCATAGAGGGCTATGGTGAAAAAGGAAATATCTTCCGTTCAAAACTGGAAAGAAGCTTTCTGAGAAACTGTTCTGTGTTCTGTTAATTCATCTCACAGAGTTACATCTTTCCCTTCAAAAAGCCTTTCGCTAAGGCTGTTCTTGTGGAATTGGCAAAGGGATATTTGGAAGCCCATAGAGGGCTATGGTGAAAAAGGAAATATCTTCTGATCAAAACTGGAAAGAAGCTTTCTGAGAAACTGCTCTGTGTTCTGTGAATTCACCTCACAGAGTTACATCTTTCCCTTCATGAAGCCTTTTGCGAAGGCTGTTCTTGTGGAATTGGCAAAGGGGTATTTCGAAGCCCATAGAGGGCTAAGGTAAAAAAGGAAATATCTTCCCTTCAAAATTAGAAAGAAGCTTTCTTAGAAACTGCTCTGTGTTCTTTTAATTCATCTCACAGAGTTACATCTTTCCCTTCAAGAAGCCTTTTGCGAAGGCTGTTCTTGTGCAATTGGCAAAGGGATATTTGGAAGCCCATAGAGGGCTAAGGTAAAAAAGGAAATATCTTCCGTTCAAAACTAGGAAAAACTTTCTGAGAATCTGCTCTGTGTTCTTTTAATTCATCTCACAGAGTTACATCTTTCCCTTCAAGAATCCTTTCGCTAAGGCTGTTCTTGTGGAATTGGCAAAGGGATATTTGGAAGCCCATAGTGTGCTATGGTGAAAAAGGAAATATCTTCCGATCAAAAGTGGAAAGAAGCTTTCTGAGAAACTTCTCTGTGTCCTGTTAATTCATATCACAGAGTTACATCTTTCCCTTCAAGAAGCCTTTCGCTAAGGCTGTTCTTGTGGAATTCGCAAAGCGATATTTGGAAGCCCATAGAGGGCTATGGTGAAAAAGGAAATATCTTCGGTTCCAAACTGGAAAGAAGCTTTCTGAGAAACTGCTCTGTGTTCTGTGAATTCATCTCACAGAGTTACATCTTTCCCTTCAAGAAACCTTTTGCTAAGGCTGTTCTTGTGGAATTGGCAAAGGTTTATTTGGAAGCCCATAGAGTGCTATTGTGAAAAAGGGAATACCTTCCGTTCAAAACTGGAAAGAAGCTTTCTGAGAAACTGCTCTGTGTTCTGTGAATTCATCTCACAGAGTTACATCTTTCCCTTCAAGAAGCCTTTCGCTAAGGCTGTTCTTGTGGAATTGGCAAAGGGATATTTGGAAGCCCATAGAGGGCTATGGTGAAAAAGGAAATATCTTCCGTTCAAAACTGGAAAGAAGCTTTCTGAGAAACTGCTCTGTGTTCGGTTAATTCATCTCACAGAGTTACATCTTTCCCTTCAAGAAGCCTTTCGCTAAGGCTGTTCTTGTGGAATTGGCAAAGGGATATTTGGAAGCCCATAGAGAGCTATGGTGAAAAAGGAAATATCTTCCGTTCAAAACCGGAAAGAAGCTTTCTCAGAAACTGCTCTGTGTTCTGTTAATTCATCTCACAGAGTTACATCTTTCCCTTCAAGAAGCCTTTCGCTAAGGCTGTTCTTGTGGAATTGGCAAAGGGATATTTGGAAGCCCATAGAGGGCCATGGTGAAAAAGGAAATATCTTCCGTTCAAAACTGGAAAGAAGCTTTCTGAGAAACTGCTCTGTGTTCTGTGAATTCACCTCACAGAGTTACACCTTTCCCTTCAAGAAGCCTTTCGCTAAGGCTGTTCTTGTGGAATTGACAAAGGGATGTTTGGAAGTCCTTAGAGGGCTATGGTGAAAAAGGAAATATCTTCCGTTCAAAACTGGAAAGAAGCTTTTTGAGAAACTGCTCTGTGTTCTGTTAATTCTTCTCACAGAGTTACATCTTTCCCTTCATGAAGCCTTTTGTGAAGGCTGTTCTTGTGTAATTGGCAAAGGGGTATTTGGAAGCCCATAGAGGGCTAATTTAAAAAAGGAAATATCTTCCGTTGAAAATTAGAAAGAAGCTTTCTTAGAAACTGCTCTGTGTTCTTTTTATTCATCTCACAGAGTTACATCTTTCCCTTCAAGAAGCCTTTCGCTAAGGCTGTTCTTGTGGAATTGGGAAAGGCATATTTGGAAGCCCATAGAGGGCTATGGTGAAAAAGGAAATATCTTCCGATCAAAACTGGAAAGAAGCTTTCTGAGAAACTTCTCTGTGTCCTGTTAACATATCTCACAGAGTTACATCTTTCCCTTCAAGAAGCCTTTCCCTAAGGCTGTTCTTGTGGAATTGGCAAAGGGATATTTGGAAGCCCATAGAGGCCTATGGTGAAAAAGGAAATATCTTCCGTTCAAAACTGGAAAGAACCTTTCTGAGAAACTGCTCTGTGTTCTGTTAATTCATCTCACAGAGTTACATCTTTCCCTTCAATAAGCCTTTCGCTAAGGCTGTTCTTGTGGAATAGGCAAAGGGATATTTGGAAGCCCATGGAGGGCTAAGGTGAAAAAGGAAATATCTTCCGTTCAAAACTGGAAAGAAGATTTCTGAGAAACTGCTCTGTGTTCTGTGAATTCATCTCACAGAGTTACATCTTTCCCTTCAAGAAGCCTTTTGCGAAGGCTGTTCTTGTGGAATTGGCAAAGGGATATTTGGAAGCCCATTGAGGGCTAAGGTAAAAAAGGAAATATCTTCCGTTCAAAACTGGAAAGAAGATTTCTGAGAAACTGCTCTGTGTTCTTTTCATTCATCTCACAGAGTTACATCTTTCCCTTCAAGAAGCCTTTCGCTAAGGCTGTTCTTGTGGAATTGGCAAAGGGATATTTGGAAGCCCATAGTGTGCTATGGTGAAAAAGGAAATATCTTCCGATAAAAAGTGGAAAGAAGCTTTCTGAGAAACTTCTCTGTGTCCTGTTAATTCATCTCACAGAGTTACATCTTTCCCTTCAAGAAGCCTTTCGCTAAGGCTGTTCTTGTGGAATTCGCAAAGCGATATTTGGAAGCCCATAGAGGGCTATGGTGAAAAAGGAAATATCTTCCGTTCCAAACTGGAAAGAAGCTTTCTGAGAAACTGCTCTGTGTTCTGTGAATTCATCTTACAGAGTTACATCTTTCCCTTCAAGAAGCCTTTTGCTAAGGCTGTTCTTGTGGAATTGGCAAAGGTTTATTTGGAAGCCCATAGAGTGCTACGGTGAAAAAGGGAATACCTTCCGTTCAAAACTGGAAAGAAGCTTTCTGAGAAACTGCTCTGTGTTCTGTTAATTCATCTCACAGAGTTACATCTTTCCCTTCAAGAAGCCATTCGCTAAGGCTGTTCTTGTGGAATTGGCAAAGGGATATTTGGAAGCCCATAGAGGGCTATGGTGAAAAAGGAAATATCTTCCGTTCAAAACTGGAAAGAAGCTTTCTGAGAAACTGCTCTGTGTTCGGTTAATTCATCTCACAGAGGTACATCTTTCCCTTCAAGAAGCCTTTCGCTAAGGCTGTTCTTGTGGAATTGGCAAAGGGATATTTGGAAGCCCATAGAGGGCTATGGTGAAAAAGGAAATATCTTCCGTTCAAAACTGGAAAGAAGCTTTCTGAGAAACTGCTCTGTGTTCTGTTAATTCATCCCACAGAGTTACATCTTTCCCTTCAAGAAGCCTTTCGCTAAGCCTGTTCTTGTGGAATTGGCAAAGGGATATTTGGAAGCCCATAGACGGCTATGGTGAAAAAGGAAATATCTTCCGTTCAAAACTGGAAGGAAGCTTTCTGAGAAACTGCTCTGTGTTCTGTGAATTCATCTCACAGAGTTACATCTTTCCCTTCAAGAAGCCTTTCGCTCAGGCTGTTCTTGTGGAATTGGCATAGGGATATTTGGAAGCCCATAGAGGGCTAAGGTGAAAAAGGAAATATCTTCCGTTCAAAACCGGAAAGAAGCTTTCTGAGAAACTGCTCTGTGTTCTGTTGATTCATCTCACAGAGTTACATCTTTCCCTTCAAGAAGCCTTTCGCTAAGGCTGTTCTTGTGGAATTGGCAAAGGGATATTTGGAAGCCCATAGAGGGCCATGGTGAAAAAGGAAATATCTTCCGTTCAAAACTGGAAAGAAGCTTTCTGAGAAACTGCTCTGTGTTCTGTGAATTCATCTCACAGAGTTACATCTTTCCCTTCAAGAAGCCTTTCGCTAAGGCTGTTCTTGTGGAATTGGCAAAGGGATATTTGGAAGTCCTTAGAAGGCAATGGTGAAAAAGGAAATATCTTCCGTTCAAAACTGGAAAGAAGCTTTCTGAGAAACTGCTCTGTGTTCTGTTAATTCCTCTCACAGGGTTACATCTTTCCCTTCAAGAAGCCTTTCGCTAAGGCTGTTCTTCTGGAATTTGCAAAGGGATATTTGGAAGCCCATAGACGGCCATGGTGAAAAAGGAAATATCTTCCGTTCAAAACTGGAAAGACGCTTTCTGAGAAACTGCTCAGTGTTCTGTGAATTCATCTCTCAGAGTTACATCTTTCCCTTCAAGAAGCCTTTCGCTAAGGCTGTTCTTGTGGAATTGGCAAAGGGATATTTGGAAGCCCATAGACGGCTATGGTGAAAAAGGAAATATCTTCCGTTCAAAACTAGAAGGAAGCTTTCTGAGAAACTGCTCTGTGTTCTGTTAATTCATCTCATAGAGTTACATCTTTCCCTTCAAGAAGCCTTTCGCTCAGGCTGTTCTTGTGGAATTGGCAAAGGGATATTTGGAAGCCCTTAGACGGCTATGGTGAAAAAGGAAATATCTTCCGTTCAAAACTGGAAAGAAGCTTTCTGAGAAACTGCTCTGTGTTCTGTGAATTCACCTCACAGAGTTACATCTTTCCCTTCAAGAAGCCTTTCGCTAAGGCTGTTCTTCTGGAATTGGCAAAGGGATATTTGGAAGCCCAAAGAGGGCCATGGTGAAAAAGGAAATATCTTCCGTTCAAAACTGGAAAGAAGCTTTCTGAGAAACTGCTCTGTGTTCTGTGAATTCATCTCACAGAGTTACATCTTTCCCTTCAAGAAGCCTTTCGCTAAGGCTGTTCTTGTGGAATTGACAAAGGGATATTTGGAAGTCCTTAGAGGGCTATGGTGAAAAAGGAAATATCTTCCGTTCAAAACTGGAAAGAAGCTTTCTGAGAAACTGCTCTGTGTTCTGTTAATTCTTCTCACAGAGTTACATCTTTCCCTTCATGAAGCCTTTTGCGAAAGCTGTTCTTGTGGAATTGGCAAAGGGGTATTTGGAAGCCCATAGAGGGCTAAGGTAAAAAAGGAAATATCTTCCGTTCAAAATTAGAAAGAAGCTTTCTTAGAAACTGCTCTGTGTTCTTTTAATTCATCTCACAGAGTTACATCTTTCCCTTCAAGAAGCCTTTCGCTAAGGCTGTTCTTATGGAATTGGGAAAGGCATATTTGGAAGCCCATAGAGGGCTATGGTGAAAAAGGAAATATCTTCCGATCAAAACTGGAAAGAAGCTTTCTGAGAAACTTCTCTGTGTCATGTTAACTCATCTCACAGAGTTACATCTTTCCCTTCAAGAAGCCTTTCCCTAAGGCTGTTCTTGAGAAATTGGCAAAGGGATATTGGGAAGTCCTTAGAGGGCTTTGGTGAAAAAGGAAATATCTTCCGTTCAAAACTGGAAAGAAGCTTTCTGAGAAACTGCACTGTCTTCTGTTAATTCATCTCACAGAGTTACATCTTTCCCTTCAAGAAGCCTTTCGCTAAGGCTGTTCTACTGGAATTTGCAAAGGTATATTTGGAAGCCCATAGACGGCTATGGTGAAAAAGGAAATATCTTCCGTTCAAAACTGGAAAGATGCTTTCTGAGAAACTGCTCTGTGTTCTGTGAATTCATCTCACAGAGTTACATCTTTCCCTTCAAGAAGCCTTTCGCTAAGGCTGTTATTGTGGAATTGGCAAAGCGATATTTGGAAGCCCATAGAGGGCTATCGTGAAAAAGGAAATATCTTCCGCTCAAAACTGGAAAGAAGCTTTCTGAGAAACTGCTCTGTGTTCTGTTAATTCATCTCACAGAGTTACATCTTTCCCTTCAAGAAGCCTTTCGCTAAGGCTGTTCTTGTGGAATTGGCAAAGGGATATTTGGAAGCCCATAGAGGGCTATGGTGAAAAAGGAAATATCTTCCGTTCAAAACTGGAAAGAAGCTTTCTGAGAAACTGCTCTGTGTTCTGTTAATTCATCTCACAGAGTTACATCTTTCCCTTCTAGAATCCTTTCGCTAAGGCTGTTCTTGTGGAATTGGCAAAGGGATATTTGGAAGCCCTTAGACGGCTATGGTGAAAATGGAAATATGTTCCGTTCAAAACTGGAAGGAAGCTTTCTGAGAAACTGCTCTGTGTTCTGTGAATTCACCTCACAGAGTTACATCTTTCCCTTCAAGAAGCCTTTCGCTAAGGCTGTTCTTGTGATATTGGCAAAGTTATATTTGGAAGCCCATAGAGGGCTATGGTGAAAAAGGAAATATCTTCCGTTCAAAACCGGAAAGAAGCTTTCTGAGAAACTGCTCTGTGTTCTGTTAATTCATCTCACAGAGTTACATCTTTCCCTTCAAGAAGCCTTTCGCTAAGGCTGTTCTTGTGGAATTGGCAAAGGGATATTTGGAAGCCCATAGAGGGCCATGGTGAAAAAGGAAATATCTTCCGTTCAAAACTGGAAAGAAGCTTTCTGAGAAACTGCTCTGTGTTCTGTGAATTCATCTCACAGAGTTACATCTTTCCCTTCAAGAAGCCTTTCGCTAAGGCTGTTCTTGTGGAATTGACAAAGGGATATTTGGAAGTCCTTAGAGGGCTATGGTGAAAAAGGAAATATCTTCCGTTCAAAACTGGAAAGAAGCTTTCTGAGAAACTGCTCTGTGTTCTGTTAATTCTTCTCACAGAGTTACATCTTTCCCTTCATGAAGCCTTTTGCGAAAGCTGTTCTTGTGGAATTGGCAAAGGGGTATTTGGAAGCCCATAGAGGGCTAAGGTAAAAAAGGAAATATCTTCCGTTCAAAATTAGAAAGAAGCTTTCTTAGAAACTGCTCTGTGTTCTTTTAATTCATCTCACAGAGTTACATCTTTCCCTTCAAGAAGCCTTTCGCTAAGGCTGTTCTTGTGGAATTGGGAAAGGCATATTTGGAAGCCCATAGAGGGCTATGGTGAAAAAGGAAATATCTTCCGATCAAAACTGGAAAGAAGCTTTCTGAGAAACTTCTCTGTGTCCTGTTAACTCATCTCACAGAGTTACATCTTTCCCTTCAAGAAGCCTTTCCCTAAGGCTGTTCTTGTGGAATTGGCAAAGGGATATAGGGAAGTCCTAAGAGGGCTACGGTGAAAAAGGAAATATCTTCCGTTCAAAACTGGAAAGAAGCTTTCGGAGAAACTGCACTGTCTTCTGTTAATTCATCTCACAGAGTTACATCTTTCCCTTCAAGAAGCCATTCGCTAAGGCTGTTCTTGTGGAATTGGCAAAGGGATATTTGGAAGCCCATAGAGGGCTATGGTGAAAAAGGAAATATCTTCCGATCAAAACTGGAAAGAAGCTTTCTGAGAAACTGCTCTGTGTTCTGTGAATTCACCTCACAGAGTTACATCTTTCCCTTCATGAAGCCTTTTGCGAAGGCTGTTCTTGTGGAATTGGCAAAGGGGTATTTCGAAGCCCATAGAGGGCTAAGGTAAAAAAGGAAATATCTTCCCTTCAAAATTAGAAAGAAGCTTTCTTAGAAACTGCTCTGTGTTCTTTTAATTCATCTCACAGAGTTACATCTTTCCCTTCAAGAAGCCTTTTGCGAAGGCTGTTCTTGTGGAATTGGCAAAGGGATATTTGGAAGCCCATAGAGGGGTAAGGTAAAAAAGGAAATATCTTCCGTTCAAAACTAGGAAAAACTTTCTGAGAATCTGCTCTGTGTTCTTTTAATTCATCTCACAGAGTTACATCTTTCCCTTCAAGAATCCTTTCGCTAAGGCTGTTCTTGTGGAATTGGCAAAGGGATATTTGGAAGCCCATAGTGTGCTATGGTGAAAAAGGAAATATCTTCCGATCAAAAGTGGAAAGAAGCTTTCTGAGAAACTTCTCTGTGTCCTGTTAATTCATATCACAGAGTTACATCTTTCCCTTCAAGAAGCCTTTCGCTAAGGCTGTTCTTGTGGAATTCGCAAAGCGATATTTGGAAGCCCATAGAGGGCTATGGTGAAAAAGGAAATATCTTCGGTTCCAAACTGGAAAGAAGCTTTCTGAGAAACTGCTCTGTGTTCTGTGAATTCATCTCACAGAGTTACATCTTTCCCTTCAAGAAACCTTTTGCTAAGGCTGTTCTTGTGGAATTGGCAAAGGTTTATTTGGAAGCCCATAGAGTGCTATTGTGAAAAAGGGAATACCTTCCGTTCAAAACTGGAAAGAAGCTTTCTGAGAAACTGCTCTGTGTTCTGTTAATTCATCTCACAGAGTTACATCTTTCCCTTCAAGAAGCCTTTCGCTAAGGCTGTTCTTGTGGAATTGGCAAAGGGATATTTGGAAGCCCATAGAGGGCTATGGTGAAAAAGGAAATATCTTCCGTTCAAAACCGGAAAGAAGCTTTCTCAGAAACTGCTCTGTGTTCTGTTAATTCATCTCACAGAGTTACATCTTTCCCTTCAAGAAGCCTTTCGCTAAGGCTGTTCTTGTGGAATTGGCAAAGGGATATTTGGAAGCCCATAGAGGGCCATGGTGAAAAAGGAAATATCTTCCGTTCAAAACTGGAAAGAAGCTTTCTGAGAAACTGCTCTGTGTTCTGTGAATTCACCTCACAGAGTTACATCTTTCCCTTCAAGAAGCCTTTCGCTAAGGCTGTTCTTGTGGAATTGACAAAGGGATATTTGGAAGTCCTTAGAGGTCTATGGTGAAAAAGGAAATATCTTCCGTTCAAAACTGGAAAGAAGCTTTTTGAGAAACTGCTCTGTGTTCTGTTAATTCTTCTCACAGAGTTACATCTTTCCCCTCATGAAGCCTTTTGCGAAGGCTGTTCTTGTGGAATTGGCAAAGGGGTATTTGGAAGCCCATAGAGGGCTAAGGTAAAAAAGGAAATATCTTCCGTTCAAAACTGGAAGGAAGCTTTCTGAGAAACTGCTCTGTGTTCTGTTAATTCATCTCATAGAGTTACATCTTTCCCTTCAAGAAGCCTTTCGCTAAGGCTGTTCTTGTGGAATTGGCAAAGGGATATTTGGAAGCCCTTAGACGGCTATGGTGAAAAAGGAAATATCTTCCGTTCAAAACTGGAAAGAAGCTTTCTGAGAAACTGCTCTGTGTTCTGTGAATTCACCTCACAGAGTTACATCTTTCCCTTCAAGAAGCCTTTCGCTAAGGCTGTTCTTGTGATATTGGCAAAGTTATATTTGGAAGCCCATAGAGGGCTATGGTGAAAAAGGAAATATCTTCCGTTCAAAACCGGAAAGAAGCTTTCTGAGAAACTGCTCTGTGTTCTGTTAATTCATCTCACAGAGTTACATCTTTCCCTTCAAGAAGCCTTTCGCTAAGGCTGTTCTTGTGGAATTGGCAAAGGGATATTTGGAAGCCCATAGAGGGCCATGGTGAAAAAGGAAATATCTTCCGTTCAAAACTGGAAAGAAGCTTTCTGAGAAACTGCTCTGTGTTCTGTGAATTCATCTCACAGAGTTACATCTTTCCCTTCAAGAAGCCTTTCACTAAGGCTGTTCTTGTGGAATTGACAAAGGGATATTTGGAAGTCCTTAGAGGGCTATGGTGAAAAAGGAAATATCTTCCGTTCAAAACTGGAAAGAAGCTTTCTGAGAAACTGCTCTGTGTTCTGTTAATTCTTCTCACAGAGTTACATCTTTCCCTTCATGAAGCCTTTTGCGAAAGCTGTTCTTGTGGAATTGGCAAAGGGGTATTTGGAAGCCCATAGAGGGCTAAGGTAAAAAAGGAAATATCTTCCGTTCAAAATTAGAAAGAAGCTTTCTTAGAAACTGCTCTGTGTTCTTTTAATTCATCTCACAGAGTTACATCTTTCCCTTCAAGAAGCCTCTCGCTAAGGCTGTTCTTGTGGAATTGGCAAAGGGATATTTGGAAGCCCATAGAGGGCTATGGTGAAAAAGGAAATATCTTCCGTTCAAAACTGGAAAGAAGCTTTCTGAGAAACTGCTCTGTGTTCTGTGAATTCATCTCACAGAGTTACATCTTTCCCTTCAAGAAGTCTTTCGCTAAGGCTGTTCTTGTGGAATTGGCAAAGGGATATTTGGAAGCCCATAGAGGGCTATGGTGCAAAAGGAAATATCTTCCGTTCAAAACTGGAAAGAAGCTTTCTGAGAAACTGCTCTGTGTTCTGTTAATTCATCTCACAGAGTTACATCTTTCCCTTCAAGAAGCCTTTCGCTAAGGCTGTTCTTGTGGAATTGGCAAAGGGATATTTGGAAGCCCATAGAGGGCTATGGTGAAAAAGGAAATATCTTCCGTTCAAAACTGGTAAGAAGCTTTCTGAAAAACTGCTCTGTGTTCTGTTACTTCATCTCACAGAGTTACATATTTCCCTTCAAGAAGCCTTTCGTTAAGGCTGTTCTTGTGGAGCTGGCAAAGCGATATTTGGAAGCCCATAGAGGGCTATGGTGAAAAAGGAAATATCTTCCGTTGAAAACTGGAAAGAAGCTTTCTGAGAAACTGCTCTGTGTTCTGTTAATTCATCTCACAGAGTTACATCTTTCCCTTCAAGAAGCCTTTCGCTAAGGCTGTTCTTGTGGAATTGGCAAAGGGATATTTGGAAGCCCATAGAGGGCTATTGTGAAAAAGGAAATATCTTCCTTTCAAAACTGGAAAGAAGCTTTCTGAGAAACTGCTCTGTGTTCTGTTAATTCATCTCACAGAGTTACATCTTTCCCTTCAAGAATCCTTTCGCTAAGGCTGTTCTTGTGGAATTGGCAAAGGGATATTTGGAAGCCCAGACACGGCTATGGTGAAAATGGAAATATGTTCCGTTCAAAACTGGAAGGAAGCTTTCTGAGAAACTGCTCTGTGTTCTGTGAATTCATCTCACAGAGTTAAATCTTTCCCTTCAAGAAGCCTTTCGCTAAGGCTGTTCTTGTGGAATTGGCAAAGGGATATTTGGAAGCCCATAGAGGGCTATGGTGAAAAAGGAAATATCTTCCGTTCAAAACTGGAAAGAAGCTTTCTGAGAAACTGCTCTGTGTTCTGTTAATTCATCTCACACAGTTACATCTTTCCCTTCAAGAAGACTTTCGCTAAGGCTGTTCTTGTGGAATTGGCAAAGGGATATTTGGAAGCCCATTGACGGCTATGGTGAAAAAGGAAATATCTTCCGTTCAAAACTGGAAAGAAGCTTTCTGAGAAACTGCTCTGTGTTCTGTTAATTCATCTCACAGAGTTACATCTTTCCCTTCAAGAAGCTTTTCGCTAAGGCTGTTCTTGTGGAATTGGCAAAGCGATATTTGGAAGCCCATAGAGGGCTATGGTGAAAAAGGAAATATCTTCCGTTCAAAACTGGAAAGAAGCTTTCAGAGAAACTGCTCTGTGTTCTGTTAATTCATCTCACAGAGTTACATCTTTCCCTTCAAGAAGCCTTTCGCTAAGGCTGTTCTTGTGGAATTGGCAAATGGATATTTGGAAGCCCATAGAGGGCTATGGTGAAAAAGGAAATATCTTCCGTTCAAAACTGGACAGAAGCTTTCTGAGAAACTGCTCTGTGTTCTGTTAATTCATCTCACAGTGTTACATCTTTCCCTTCAAGAAGCCTTTCGCTAAGGCTGTTCTTCTGGAATTGGCAAAGGGATATTTGGAAGCCCATAGACGGCTATGGTGAAAAAGGAAATATCTTCCATTCAAAACTGGAAAGAAGCTTTCTGAGAAACTGCTCTGTGTTCTGTGAATTCATCTCTCAGAGTTACATCTTTCCCTTCAAGAAGCCTTTCGCTAAGGCTGTTCTTGTGGAATTGGCAAAGGGATATTTGGAAGCCCATAGAGGGCCATGGTGAAAAAGGAAATATCTTCCGTTCAAAACTGGAAAGAAGCTTTCTGAGAAACTGCTCTGTGTTCTGTGAATTCATCTCACAGAGTTACATCTTTCCCTTCAAGAAGCCTTTCACTAAGGCTGTTCTTGTGGAATTGACAAAGGGATATTTGGAAGTCCTTAGAGGGCTATGGTGAAAAAGGAAATATCTTCCGTTCAAAACTGGAAAGAAGCTTTCTGAGAAACTGCTCTGTGTTCTGTTAATTCTTCTCACAGAGTTACATCTTTCCCTTCATGAAGCCTTTTGCGAAAGCTGTTCTTGTGGAATTGGCAAAGGGGTATTTGGAAGCCCATAGAGGGCTAAGGTAAAAAAGGAAATATCTTCCGTTCAAAATTAGAAAGAAGCTTTCTTAGAAACTGCTCTGTGTTCTTTTAATTCATCTCACAGAGTTACATCTTTCCCTTCAAGAAGCCTCTCGCTAAGGCTGTTCTTGTGGAATTGGCAAAGGGATATTTGGAAGCCCATAGAGGGCTATGGTGAAAAAGGAAATATCTTCCGTTCAAAACTGGAAAGAAGCTTTCTGAGAAACTGCTCTGTGTTCTGTGAATTCATCTCACAGAGTTACATCTTTCCCTTCAAGAAGTCTTTCGCTAAGGCTGTTCTTGTGGAATTGGCAAAGGGATATTTGGAAGCCCATAGAGGGCTATGGTGCAAAAGGAAATATCTTCCGTTCAAAACTGGAAAGAAGCTTTCTGAGAAACTGCTCTGTGTTCTGTTAATTCATCTCACAGAGTTACATCTTTCCCTTCAAGAAGCCTTTCGCTAAGGCTGTTCTTGTGGAATTGGCAAAGGGATATTTGGAAGCCCATAGAGGGCTATGGTGAAAAAGGAAATATCTTCCGTTCAAAACTGGTAAGAAGCTTTCTGAAAAACTGCTCTGTGTTCTGTTACTTCATCTCACAGAGTTACATATTTCCCTTCAAGAAGCCTTTCGTTAAGGCTGTTCTTGTGGAGCTGGCAAAGCGATATTTGGAAGCCCATAGAGGGCTATGGTGAAAAAGGAAATATCTTCCGTTGAAAACTGGAAAGAAGCTTTCTGAGAAACTGCTCTGTGTTCTGTTAATTCATCTCACAGAGTTACATCTTTCCCTTCAAGAAGCCTTTCGCTAAGGCTGTTCTTGTGGAATTGGCAAAGGGATATTTGGAAGCCCATAGAGGGCTATTGTGAAAAAGGAAATATCTTCCTTTCAAAACTGGAAAGAAGCTTTCTGAGAAACTGCTCTGTGTTCTGTTAATTCATCTCACAGAGTTACATCTTTCCCTTCAAGAATCCTTTCGCTAAGGCTGTTCTTGTGGAATTGGCAAAGGGATATTTGGAAGCCCAGACACGGCTATGGTGAAAATGGAAATATGTTCCGTTCAAAACTGGAAGGAAGCTTTCTGAGAAACTGCTCTGTGTTCTGTGAATTCATCTCACAGAGTTAAATCTTTCCCTTCAAGAAGCCTTTCGCTAAGGCTGTTCTTGTGGAATTGGCAAAGGGATATTTGGAAGCCCATAGAGGGCTATGGTGAAAAAGGAAATATCTTCCGTTCAAAACTGGAAAGAAGCTTTCTGAGAAACTGCTCTGTGTTCTGTTAATTCATCTCACACAGTTACATCTTTCCCTTCAAGAAGACTTTCGCTAAGGCTGTTCTTGTGGAATTGGCAAAGGGATATTTGGAAGCCCATTGACGGCTATGGTGAAAAAGGAAATATCTTCCGTTCAAAACTGGAAAGAAGCTTTCTGAGAAACTGCTCTGTGTTCTGTTAATTCATCTCACAGAGTTACATCTTTCCCTTCAAGAAGCTTTTCGCTAAGGCTGTTCTTGTGGAATTGGCAAAGCGATATTTGGAAGCCCATAGAGGGCTATGGTGAAAAAGGAAATATCTTCCGTTCAAAACTGGAAAGAAGCTTTCAGAGAAACTGCTCTGTGTTCCGTTAATTCATCTCACAGAGTTACATCTTTCCCTTCAAGAAGCCTTTCGCTAAGGCTGTTCTTGTGGAATTGGCAAATGGATATTTGGAAGCCCATAGAGGGCTATGGTGAAAAAGGAAATATCTTCCGTTCAAAACTGGACAGAAGCTTTCTGAGAAACTGCTCTGTGTTCTGTTAATTCATCTCACAGTGTTACATCTTTCCCTTCAAGAAGCCTTTCGCTAAGGCTGTTCTTCTGGAATTGGCAAAGGGATATTTGGAAGCCCATAGACGGCTATGGTGAAAAAGGAAATATCTTCCATTCAAAACTGGAAAGAAGCTTTCTGAGAAACTGCTCTGTGTTCTGTGAATTCATCTCTCAGAGTTACATCTTTCCCTTCAAGAAGCCTTTCGCTAAGGCTGTTCTTGTGGAATTGGCAAAGGGATATTTGGAAGCCCATAGATGGTATGGTGAAAAAGGAAATATCTTCCTTTCAAAACTGGAAGGAAGCTTTCTGAGAAACTGCTCTGTGTTCTGTGAATTCATCTCACAGAGTTACATCTTTCCCTTCAAGAAGCCTTTCGCTCAGGCTGTTCTTGTGGAATTGGCAAAGGGATATTTTGAAGCCCATAGAGGGCTAAGGTGAAAAAGGAAATATCTTCCGTTCAAAACTGGAAAGAAGCTTTCTGAGAAACTGCTCTGTGTTCTGTTAATTCATCTCACAGAGTTACATCGTTCCCTTCAAGAAGCCTTTCGCTAAGGCTGTTCTTGTGGAATTGGCAAAGGGATATTTGGAAGCCCATAGAGGGCCATGTTGAAAAAGGAAATATCTTCCGTTCAAAACTGGAAAGAAGCTTTCTGAGAAACTGCTCTGTGTTCTGTGAATTCATCTCACAGAGATACATCTTTCCCTTCAAGAAGCCTTTCGCTAAGGCTGTTCTTGTGGAATTGACAAAGGGATATTTGGAAGTCCTTAGAGGGCTATGGTGAAAAAGGAAATATCTTCCGTTCAAAACTGGAAAGAAGCTTTTTGAGAAACTGCTCTGTGTTCTGTTAATTCTTCTCACAGAGTTACATCTTTCCCTTCATGAAGCCTTTTGCGAAGGCTGTTCTTGTGGAATTGGCAAAGGGGTATTTGGAAGCCCATAGAGGGCTAAGGTAAAAAAGGAAATATCTTCCGTTCAAAATTAGAAAGAAGCTTTCTTAGAAACTGCTCTGTGTTCTTTTAATTCATCTCACAGAGTTACATCTTTCCCTTCAAGAAGCCTTTCGCTAAGGCTGTTCTTGTGGAATTGGGAAAGGCATATTTGGAATCCCATAGAGGGCTATGGTGAAAAAGGAAATATCTTCCGATCAAAACTGGAAAGAAGCTTTCTGAGAAACTTCTCTATGTCCTGTTAACTCATCTCACAGAGTTACATCTTTCCCTTCAAGAAGCCTTTCCTTAAGGCTGTTCTTGTGGAATTGGCAAAGGGATATTTGGAAGCCCATAGAGGCCTATGGTGAAAAAGGAAATATCTTCCGTTCAAAACTGGAAAGAACCTTTCTGAGAAACTGCTCTGTGTTCTGTTAATTCATCTCACAGAGTTACATCTTTCCATTCAAGAAGCCTTTCGCTAAGGCTGTTCTTGTGGAATTCGCAAAGCGATATTTGGAAGCCCATAGAGGGCTATGGTGAAAAAGGAAATATCTTCCGTTCCAAACTGGAAAGAAGCTTTCTGAGAAACTGCTCTGTGTTCTGTTAATTCATCTCACAGAGTTACATCTTTCCCTTCAAGAAGCCTTTCGCTAAGGCTGTTCTTGTGGAATTGGCATAGGGATATTTGGAAGCCCATAGAGGGCCATGGTGAAAAAGGAAATACCTTCCGTTCAAAACTGGAAAGAAGCTTTCTGAGAAACTGCTCTGTGTTCTGTGAATTCATCTCACAGAGTTACATCTTTCCCTTCAAGAAGCCTTTCGCTAAGGCTGTTCTTGTGGAATTGGCAAAGGGATATTTGGAAGCCCATAGACGGCGATGGTGAAAAAGGAAATATCTTCCGTTCAAAACTGGAAAGAAGCTTTCTGAGAAACTGCTCTGTGTTCTGTTAATTCATCTCACAGAGTTACATCTTTCCCTTCAAGAAGCCTTTCGCTAAGGCTGTTCTTGTGGAATTGGCAAAGGGATATTTGGAAGCCCATAGACGGCTATGGTGAAAAAGGAAATATCTTCCGTTCAAAACTGGAAAGACGCTTTCTGAGAAACTGCTCCGTGTTCTGTGAATTCATCTCTCAGAGTTACATCTTTCCCTTCAAGAAGCCTTTCCCTAAGGCTGTTCTTGTGGAATTGGCAAAGGGATATTTGGAAGCCCATAGACGGCTATGGTGAAAAAGGAAATATCTTCCGTTCAAAACTGGAAGGAAGCTTTCTGAGAAACTGCTCTGTGTTCTGTTAATTCATCTCACAGAGTTACATCTTTCCCTTCAAGAAGCCTTTCGCTCAGGCTGTTCTTGTGGAATTGGCAAAGGGATATTTGGAAGCCCTTAGACGGCTATGGTGAAAAAGGAAATATCTTCCGTTCAAAACTGGAAAGAAGCTTTCTGAGAAAATGCTCTGTGTTCTGTGAATTCACCTCACAGAGTTACATCTTTCCCTTCAAGAAGCCTTTCGCTAAGGCTGTTCTTGTGGAATTGGCAAAGTTATATTTGGAAGCCCATAGAGGGCTATGGTGAAAAAGGAAATATCTTCCGTTCAAAACCGGAAAGAAGCTTTCTGAGAAACTGCTCTGTGTTCTGTTAATTCATCTCACAGAGTTACATCGTTCCCTTCAAGAAGCCTTTCGCTAAGGCTGTTCTTGTGGAATTGGCAAAGGGATATTTGGAAGCCCATAGAGGGCCATGGTGAAAAAGGAAATATCTTCCGTTCAAAACTGGAAAGAAGCTTTCTGAGAAACTGCTCTGTGTTCTGTTAATTCTTCTCACAGAGTTACATCTTTCCCTTCATGAAGCCTTTTGCGAAGGCTGTTCTTGTGGAATTGGCAAAGGGGTATTTGGAAGCCCATAGAGGGCTAAGGTAAAAATGGAAATATCTTCCGTTCAAAATTAGAAAGAAGCTTTCTTAGAAACTGCTCTGTGTTCTTTTAATTCATCTCACAGAGTTACATCTTTCCCTTCAAGAAGCCTTTCGCTAAGGCTGTTCTTGTGGAATTGGGAAAGGCATATTTGGAAGCCCATAGAGGGCTATGGTGAAAAAGGAAATATCTTCCGATCAAAACTGGAAAGAAGCTTTCTGAGAAACTTCTCTGTGTCCTGTTAACTCATCTCACAGAGTTACATCTTTCCCTTCAAGAAGCCTTTCCTTAAGGCTGTTCTTGTGGAATTGGCAAAGGGATATTTGGAAGCCCATAGAGGCCTATGGTGAAAAAGGAAATATCTTCCGTTCAAAACTGGAAAAAACCTTTCTGAGAAACTGCTCTGTGTTCTGTTAATTCATCTCACAGAGTTACATCTTTCCATTCAAGAAGCCTTTCGCTAAGGCTGTTCTTGTGGAATTCGCAAAGCGATATTTGGAAGCCCATAGAGGGCTATGGTGAAAAAGGAAATATCTTCCGTTCCAAACTGGAAAGAAGCTTTCTGAGAAACTGCTCTGTGTTCTGTGAATTCATCCTACATAGTTACATCTTTCCCTTCAAGAAGCCTTTTGCTAAGGCTGTTCTTGTGGAATTGGCATAGGTTTATTTGGAAGCCCATAGAGTGCTATGGTGAAAAAGGGAATACCTTCCGTTCAAAACTGGAAAGAAGCTTTCTGAGAAACTGCTCTGTGTTCTGTTAATTCATCTCACAGAGTTACATCTTTCCCTTCAAGATGCCATTCGCTAAGGCTGTTCTTGTGGAATTGGCAAAGGGATATTTGGAAGCCCATAGACGGCTATGGTGAAAAAGGAAATATCTTCCGTTCAAAACTGGAAGGAAGCTTTCTGAGAAACTGCTCTGAGTTCTGTGAATTCATCTCACAGAGTTACACCTTTCCCTTCAAGAAGCCTTTCGCTCAGGCTGTTTTTGTGGAATTGGCAAAGGGATATTTGGACGCCCATAGAGGGCTAAGGTGAAAAAGGAAATATCTTCCGTTCAAAACCGGAAAGAAGCTTTCTGAGAAACTGCTCTGTGTTCTGTTAATTCATCTCACAGAGTTACATCTTTCCCTTCAAGAAGCCTTTCGCTAAGGCTGTTCTTGTGGAATTGGCAAAGGGATATTTGGAAGCCCATAGAGGGCCATGGTGAAAAAGGAAATATCTTCCGTTCAAAACTGGAAAAAACCTTTCTGAGAAACTTCTCTGTGTTCTGTGAATTCATCTCACAGAGTTACATCTTTCCCTTCAAGAAGCCTTTCGCTAAGGCTGTTCTTGTGGAATTGGCAAAGGGATATTTGGAAGTCCTTAGAGGGCTATGGTGACAAAGGAAATATCTTCCGTTCAAAACTGGAAAGAAGCTTTCTGAGAAACTGCTCTGTGTTCTGTTAATTCATCTCACAGAGTTATATCTTTCCCTTCAAGAAGCCTTTCGCTAACGCTGTTCTTCTGGAATTTGCAAAGGGATATTTGGAAGCCCAGAGACGGCTATGGTGAAAAAGGAAATATCTTCCGTTCATAACTGGAAAGACGCTTTCTGAGAAACTGCTCTGTGTTCTGTGAATTCATCTCTCAGAGTTACATCTTTCCCTTCAAGAAGCCTTTCGCTAAGGCTGTTCTTGTGGAATTGGCAACGGGATATTTGGAAGCCCATAGACGGCTCTGGTGAAAAAGGAAATATCTTCCGCTCAAAACTGGAAGGAAGCTTTCTAAGAAGCTGCTCTGTGTTCTGTTAATTCATCTCACAGAGTTACATCTTTCCCTTCAAGAAGCCTTTCGCTCAGGCTGTTCTTGTGGAATTGGCAAAGGGATATTTGGAAGCCCTTAGACGGCTATGATGAAAAAGGAGATATCTTCCGTTCAAAACTGGAAAGAAGCTTTCTGAGAAACTGCTCTGTGTTCTGTGAATTCACCTCACAGAGTTACATCTTTCCCTTCAAGAAGCCTTTCGCTAAGGCTGTTCTTGTGGAATTGGCAAAGTTATATTTGGAAGCCCATAGAGGGCTATGGTGAAAAAGGAAATATCTTCCGTTCAAAACCGGAAAGAAGCTTTCTGAGAAACTGCTCTGTGTTCTGTTAATTCATCTCACAGAGTTACATCTTTCCCTTCAAGAAGCCTTTCGCTAAGGCTGTTCTTGTGGAATTGGCAAAGGGATATTTGGAAGCCCATAGAGGGCCATGGTGAAAAAGGAAATATCTTCCGTTCAAAACTGGAAAGAAGCTTTCTGAGAAACTGCTCTGTGTTCTGTTAATTCATCTCACAGAGTTACATCTTTCCCTTCAAGAAGCCTTTCGCTAAGGCTGTTCTTGTGGAATTGGCAAAGGGATATTTGGAAGCCCATAGAGGGCCATGGTGAAAAAGGAAATATCTTCCGTTCAAAACTGGAAAGAAGCTTTCTGAGAAACTGCTCTGTGTTCTGTGAATTCATCTCACAGAGTTACATCTTTCCCTTCAAGAAGCCTTTCGCTAAGGCTGTTCTTGTGGAATTGACAAAGGGATATTTGGAAGTCCTTAGAGGGCTATGGTGAAAAAGGAAATATCTTCCGTTCAAAACTGGAAAGAAGCTTTCTGAGAAACTGCTCTGTGTTCTGTTAATTCTTCTCACAGAGTTACATCTTTCCCTTCATGAAGCCTTTTGCGAAAGCTGTTCTTGTGGAATTGGCAAAGGGGTATTTGGAAGCCCATAGAGGGCTAAGGTAAAAAAGGAAATATCTTCCGTTCAAAATTAGAAAGAAGCTTTCTTAGAAACTGCTCTGTGTTCTTTTAATTCATCTCACAGAGTTACATCTTTCCCTTCAAGAAGCCTCTCGCTAAGGCTGTTCTTGTGGAATTGGCAAAGGGATATTTGGAAGCCCATAGAGGGCTATGGTGAAAAAGGAAATATCTTCCGTTCAAAACTGGAAAGAAGCTTTCTGAGAAACTGCTCTGTGTTCTGTGAATTCATCTCACAGAGTTACATCTTTCCCTTCAAGAAGTCTTTCGCTAAGGCTGTTCTTGTGGAATTGGCAAAGGGATATTTGGAAGCCCATAGAGGGCTATGGTGCAAAAGGAAATATCTTCCGTTCAAAACTGGAAAGAAGCTTTCTGAGAAACTGCTCCGTGTTCTGTTAATTCATCTCACAGAGTTACATCTTTCCCTTCAAGAAGCCTTTCGCTAAGGCTGTTCTTGTGGAATTGGCAAAGGGATATTTGGAAGCCCATAGAGGGCTATGGTGAAAAAGGAAATATCTTCCCTTCAAAACTGGTAAGAAGCTTTCTGAAAAACTGCTCTGTGTTCTGTTACTTCATCTCACAGAGTTACATATTTCCCTTCAAGAAGCCTTTCGTTAAGGCTGTTCTTGTGGAGCTGGCAAAGCGATATTTGGAAGCCCATAGAGGGCTATGGTGAAAAAGGAAATATCTTCCGTTGAAAACTGGAAAGAAGCTTTCTGAGAAACTGCTCTGTGTTCTGTTAATTCATCTCACAGAGTTACATCTTTCGCTTCAAGAAGCCTTTCGCTAAGGCTGTTGTTGTGGAATTGGCAAAGGGATATTTGGAAGCCCATAGAGGGCTATTGTGAAAAAGGAAATATCTTCCTTTCAAAACTGGAAAGAAGCTTTCTGAGAAACTGCTCTGTGTTCTGTTAATTCATCTCACAGAGTTACATCTTTCCCTTCAAGAATCCTTTCGCTAAGGCTGTTCTTGTGGAATTGGCAAAGGGATATTTGGAAGCCCAGAGACGGCTATGGTGAAAATGGAAATATGTTCCGTTCAAAACTGGAAGGAAGCTTTCTGCGAAACTGCTCTGTGTTCTGTGAATTCATCTCACAGAGTTAAATCTTTCCCTTCAAGAAGCCTTTCGCTAAGGCTGTTCTTGTGGAATTGGCAAAGGGATATTTGGAAGCCCATAGAGGGCTATGGTGAAAAAGGAAATATCTTCCGTTCAAAACTGGAAAGAAGCTTTCTGAGAAACTGCTCTGTGTTCTGTTAATTCATCTCACACAGTTACATCTTTCCCTTCAAGAAGACTTTCGCTAAGGCTGTTCTTGTGGAATTGGCAAAGGGATATTTGGAAGCCCATTGACGGCTATGGTGAAAAAGGAAATATCTTCCGTTCAAAACTGGAAAGAAGCTTTCTGAGAAACTGCTCTGTGTTCTGTTAATTCATCTCACAGAGTTACATCTTTCCCTTCAAGAAGCTTTTCGCTAAGGCTGTTCTTGTGGAATTGGCAAAGCGATATTTGGAAGCCCATAGAGGGCTATGGTGAAAAAGGAAATATCTTCCGTTCAAAACTGGAAAGAAGCTTTATGAGAAACTGCTCTGTGTTCTGTTAATTCATCTCACAGAGTTACATCTTTCCCTTCAAGAAGCCTTTCGCTAAGGCTGTTCTTGTGGAATTGGCAAATGGATATTTGGAAGCCCATAGAGGGCTATGGTGAAAAAGGAAATATCTTCCGTTCAAAACTGGACAGAAGCTTTCTGAGAAACTGCTCTGTGTTCTGTTAATTCATCTCACAGAGTTACATCTTTCCCTTCAAGAAGCCTTTCGCTAAGGCTGTTCTTCTGGAATTGGCAAAGGGATATTTGGAAGCCCATAGACGGCTATGGTGAAAAAGGAAATATCTTCCATTCAAAACTGGAAAGAAGCTTTCTGAGAAACTGCTCTGTGTTCTGTGAATTCATCTCTCAGAGTTACATCTTTCCCTTCAAGAAGCCTTTCGCTAAGGCTGTTCTTGTGGAATTGGCAAAGGGATATTTGGAAGCCCATAGATGGTATGGTGAAAAAGGAAATATCTTCCTTTCAAAACTGGAAGGAAGCTTTCTGAGAAACTGCTCTGTGTTCTGTGAATTCATCTCACAGAGTTACATCTTTCCCTTCAAGAAGCCTTTCGCTCAGGCTGTTCTTGTGGAATTGGCAAAGGGATATTTGGAAGCCCATAGAGGGCTAAGGTTAAAAAGGAAATATCTTCCGTTCAAAACTGGAAAGAAGCTTTCTGAGAAACTGCTCTGTGTTCTGTGAATTCATCTCACAGAGTTACATCGTTCCCTTCAAGAAGCCTTTCGCTAAGGCTGTTCTTGTGGAATTGGCAAAGGGATATTTGGAAGCCCATAGAGGGCCATGGTGAAAAAGGAAATATCTTCCGTTCAAAACTGGAAAGAAGCTTTCTGAGAAACTGCTCTGTGTTCTGTGAATTCATCTCACAGAGTTACATCTTTCCCTTCAAGAAGCCTTTCGCTAAGGCTGTTCTTGTGGAATTGACAAAGGGATATTTGGAAGTCCTTAGAGGGCTATGGTGAAAAAGGAAATATCTTCCGTTCAAAACTGGAAAGAAGCTTTTTGAGAAACTGCTCTGTGTTCTGTTAATTCTTCTCACAGAGTTACATCTTTCCCTTCATGAAGCCTTTTGCGAAGGCTGTTCTTGTGGAATTGGCAAAGGGGTATTTGGAAGCCCATAGAGGGCTAAGGTAAAAAAGGAAATATCTTCCGTTCAAAATTAGAAAGAAGCTTTCTTAGAAACTGCTCTGTGTTCTTTTAATTCATCTCACAGAGTTACATCTTTCCCTTCAAGAAGCCTTTCGCTAAGGCTGTTCTTGTGGAATTGGGAAAGGCATATTTGGAAGCCCATAGAGGGCTATGGTGAAAAAGGAAATATCTTCCGATCAAAACTGGAAAGAAGCTTTCTGAGAAACTTCTCTATGTCCTGTTAACTCATCTCACAGAGTTACATCTTTCCCTTCAAGAAGCCTTTCCTTAAGGCTGTTCTTGTGGAATTGGCAAAGGGATATTTGGAAGCCCATAGAGGCCTATGGTGAAAAAGGAAATATCTTCCGTTCAAAACTGGAAAGAACCTTTCTGAGAAACTGCTCTGTGTTCTGTTAATTCATCTCACAGAGTTACATCTTTCCATTCAAGAAGCCTTTCGCTAAGGCTGTTCTTGTGGAATTGGCAAAGGGATATTTGGAAGTCCTTAGAGGGCTATGGTGAAAAAGGAAATATCTTCCGTTCAAAACTGGAAAGAAGCTTTCTGAGAAACTGCTCTGTGTTCTGTTAATTCATCTCACAGAGTTATATCTTTCCCTTCAAGAAGCCTTTCGCTAACGCTGTTCTTCTGGAATTTGCAAAGGGATATTTGGAAGCCCAGAGACGGCTATGGTGAAAAAGGAAATATCTTCCGTTCATAACTGGAAAGACGCTTTCTGAGAAACTGCTCTGTGTTCTGTGAATTCATCTCTCAGAGTTACATCTTTCCCTTCAAGAAGCCTTTCGCTAAGGCTGTTCTTGTGGAATTGGCAACGGGATATTTGGAAGCCCATAGACGGCTCTGGTGAAAAAGGAAATATCTTCCGCTCAAAACTGGAAGGAAGCTTTCTAAGAAACTGCTCTGTGTTCTGTTAATTCATCTCACAGAGTTACATCTTTCCCTTCAAGAAGCCTTTCGCTCAGGCTGTTCTTGTGGAATTGGCAAAGGGATATTTGGAAGCCCTTAGACGGCTATGATGAAAAAGGAGATATCTTCCGTTCAAAACTGGAAAGAAGCTTTCTGAGAAACTGCTCTGTGTTCTGTGAATTCACCTCACAGAGTTACATCTTTCCCTTCAAGAAGCCTTTCGCTAAGGCTGTTCTTGTGGAATTGGCAAAGTTATATTTGGAAGCCCATAGAGGGCTATGGTGAAAAAGGAAATATCTTCCGTTCAAAACTGGAAAGAAGCTTTCTGAGAAACTGCTCTGTGTTCTGTTAATTCATCTCACAGAGTTACATCTTTCCCTTCAAGAAGCCTTTCGCTAAGGCTGTTCTTGTGGAATTGGCAAAGGGATATTTGGAAGCCCATAGAGGGCCATGGTGAAAAAGGAAATATCTTCCGTTCAAAACTGGAAAGAAGCTTTCTGAGAAACTGCTCTGTGTTCTGTTAATTCATCTCACAGAGTTACATCTTTCCCTTCAAGAAGCCTTTCGCTAAGGCTGTTCTTGTGGAATTGGCAAAGGGATATTTGGAAGCCCATAGAGGGCCATGGTGAAAAAGGAAATATCTTCCGTTCAAAACTGGAAAGAAGCTTTCTGAGAAACTGCTCTGTGTTCTGTGAATTCATCTCACAGAGTTACATCTTTCCCTTCAAGAAGCCTTTCGCTAAGGCTGTTCTTGTGGAATTGACAAAGGGATATTTGGAAGTCCTTAGAGGGCTATGGTGAAAAAGGAAATATCTTCCGTTCAAAACTGGAAAGAAGCTTTCTGAGAAACTGCTCTGTGTTCTGTTAATTCTTCTCACAGAGTTACATCTTTCCCTTCATGAAGCCTTTTGCGAAAGCTGTTCTTGTGGAATTGGCAAAGGGGTATTTGGAAGCCCATAGAGGGCTAAGGTAAAAAAGGAAATATCTTCCGTTCAAAATTAGAAAGAAGCTTTCTTAGAAACTGCTCTGTGTTCTTTTAATTCATCTCACAGAGTTACATCTTTCCCTTCAAGAAGCCTCTCGCTAAGGCTGTTCTTGTGGAATTGGCAAAGGGATATTTGGAAGCCCATAGAGGGCTATGGTGAAAAAGGAAATATCTTCCGTTCAAAACTGGAAAGAAGCTTTCTGAGAAACTGCTCTGTGTTCTGTGAATTCATCTCACAGAGTTACATCTTTCCCTTCAAGAAGTCTTTCGCTAAGGCTGTTCTTGTGGAATTGGCAAAGGGATATTTGGAAGCCCATAGAGGGCTATGGTGCAAAAGGAAATATCTTCCGTTCAAAACTGGAAAGAAGCTTTCTGAGAAACTGCTCTGTGTTCTGTTAATTCATCTCACAGAGTTACATCTTTCCCTTCAAGAAGCCTTTCGCTAAGGCTGTTCTTGTGGAATTGGCAAAGGGATATTTGGAAGCCCATAGAGGGCTATGGTGAAAAAGGAAATATCTTCCGTTCAAAACTGGTAAGAAGCTTTCTGAAAAACTGCTCTGTGTTCTGTTACTTCATCTCACAGAGTTACATATTTCCCTTCAAGAAGCCTTTCGTTAAGGCTGTTCTTGTGGAGCTGGCAAAGCGATATTTGGAAGCCCATAGAGGGCTATGGTGAAAAAGGAAATATCTTCCGTTGAAAACTGGAAAGAAGCTTTCTGAGAAACTGCTCTGTGTTCTGTTAATTCATCTCACAGAGTTACATCTTTCGCTTCAAGAAGCCTTTCGCTAAGGCTGTTCTTGTGGAATTGGCAAAGGGATATTTGGAAGCCCATAGAGGGCTATTGTGAAAAAGGAAATATCTTCCTTTCAAAACTGGAAAGAAGCTTTCTGAGAAACTGCTCTGTGTTCTGTTAATTCATCTCACAGAGTTACATCTTTCCCTTCAAGAATCCTTTCGCTAAGGCTGTTCTTGTGGAATTGGCAAAGGGATATTTGGAAGCCCAGAGACGGCTATGGTGAAAATGGAAATATCTTCCGTTCAAAACTGGAAGGAAGCTTTCTGCGAAACTGCTCTGTGTTCTGTGAATTCATCTCACAGAGTTAAATCTTTCCCTTCAAGAAGCCTTTCGCTAAGGCTGTTCTTGTGGAATTGGCAAAGGGATATTTGGAAGCCCATAGAGGGCTATGGTGAAAAAGGAAATATCTTCCGTTCAAAACTGGAAAGAAGCTTTCTGAGAAACTGCTCTGTGTTCTGTTAATTCATCTCACACAGTTACATCTTTCCCTTCAAGAAGACTTTCGCTAAGGCTGTTCTTGTGGAATTGGCAAAGGGATATTTGGAAGCCCATTGACGGCTATGGTGAAAAAGGAAATATCTTCCGTTCAAAACTGGAAAGAAGCTTTCTGAGAAACTGCTCTGTGTTCTGTTAATTCATCTCACAGAGTTACATCTTTCCCTTCAAGAAGCTTTTCGCTAAGGCTGTTCTTGTGGAATTGGCAAAGCGATATTTGGAAGCCCATAGAGGGCTATGGTGAAAAAGGAAATATCTTCCGTTCAAAACTGGAAAGAAGCTTTATGAGAAACTGCTCTGTGTTCTGTTAATTCATCTCACAGAGTTACATCTTTCCCTTCAAGAAGCCTTTCGCTAAGGCTGTTCTTGTGGAATTGGCAAATGGATATTTGGAAGCCCATAGAGGGCTATGGTGAAAAAGGAAATATCTTCCGTTCAAAACTGGACAGAAGCTTTCTGAGAAACTGCTCTGTGTTCTGTTAATTCATCTCACAGAGTTACATCTTTCCCTTCAAGAAGCCTTTCGCTAAGGCTGTTCTTCTGGAATTGGCAAAGGGATATTTGGAAGCCCATAGACGGCTATGGTGAAAAAGGAAATATCTTCCATTCAAAACTGGAAAGAAGCTTTCTGAGAAACTGCTCTGTGTTCTGTGAATTCATCTCTCAGAGTTACATCTTTCCCTTCAAGAAGCCTTTCGCTAAGGCTGTTCTTGTGGAATTGGCAAAGGGATATTTGGAAGCCCATAGATGGTATGGTGAAAAAGGAAATATCTTCCTTTCAAAACTGGAAGGAAGCTTTCTGAGAAACTGCTCTGTGTTCTGTGAATTCATCTCACAGAGTTACATCTTTCCCTTCAAGAAGCCTTTCGCTCAGGCTGTTCTTGTGGAATTGGCAAAGGGATATTTGGAAGCCCATAGAGGGCTAAGGTGAAAAAGGAAATATCTTCCGTTCAAAACTGGAAAGAAGCTTTCTGAGAAACTGCTCTGTGTTCTGTGAATTCATCTCACAGAGTTACATCGTTCCCTTCAAGAAGCCTTTCGCTAAGGCTGTTCTTGTGGAATTGGCAAAGGGATATTTGGAAGCCCATAGAGGGCCATGGTGAAAAAGGAAATATCTTCCGTTCAAAACTGGAAAGAAGCTTTCTGAGAAACTGCTCTGTGTTCTGTGAATTCATCTCACAGAGTTACATCTTTCCCTTCAAGAAGCCTTTCGCTAAGGCTGTTCTTGTGGAATTGACAAAGGGATATTTGGAAGTCCTTAGAGGGCTATGGTGAAAAAGGAAATATCTTCCGTTCAAAACTGGAAAGAAGCTTTTTGAGAAACTGCTCTGTGTTCTGTTAATTCTTCTCACAGAGTTACATCTTTCCCTTCATGAAGCCTTTTGCGAAGGCTGTTCTTGTGGAATTGGCAAAGGGGTATTTGGAAGCCCATAGAGGGCTAAGGTAAAAAAGGAAATATCTTCCGTTCAAAATTAGAAAGAAGCTTTCTTAGAAACTGCTCTGTGTTCTTTTAATTCATCTCACAGAGTTACATCTTTCCCTTCAAGAAGCCTTTCGCTAAGGCTGTTCTTGTGGAATTGGGAAAGGCATATTTGGAAGCCCATAGAGGGCTATGGTGAAAAAGGAAATATCTTCCGTTCAAAATTGGAAAGAACCTTTCTGAGAAACTGCTCTGTGTTCTGTTAATTCATCTCACAGAGTTACATCTTTCCATTCAAGAAGCCTTTCGCTAAGGCTGTTCTTGTGGAATTCGCAAAGCGATATTTGGAAGCCCATAGAGGGCTATGGTGAAAAAGGAAATATCTTCCGTTCCAAACTGGAAAGAAGCTTTCTGAGAAACTGCTCTGTGTTCTGTTAATTCATCTCACAGAGTTACATCTTTCCCTTCAACAAGCCTTTCGCTAAGGCTGTTCTTGTGGAATTGGCATAGGGATATTTGGAAGCCCATAGAGGGCCATGGTGAAAAAGGAAATATCTTCCGTTCAAAACCGGAAAGAAGCTTTCTGAGAAACTGCTCTGTGTTCTGTTAATTCATCTCACAGAGTTACATCGTTCCCTTCAAGAAGCCTTTCGCTAAGGCTGTTCTTGTGGAATTGGCAAAGGGATATTTGGAAGCCCATAGAGGGCCATGGTGAAAAAGGAAATATCTTCCGTTCAAAACTGGAAAGAAGCTTTCTGAGAAACTGCTCTGTGTTCTGTGAATTCATCTCACAGAGTTACACCTTTCCCTTCAAGAAGCCTTTCGCTAAGGCTGTTCTTGTGGAATTGACAAAGGGATATTTGGAAGTCCTTAGAGGGCTATGGTGAAAAAGGAAATATCTTCCGTTCAAAACTGGAAAGAAGCTTTTTGAGAAACTGCTCTGTGTTCTGTTAATTCTTCTCACAGAGTTACATCTTTCCCTTCATGAAGCCTTTTGCGAAGGCGGTTCTTGTGGAATTGGCAAAGGGGTATTTGGAAGCCCATAGAGGGCTAAGGTAAAAAAGGAAATATCTTCCGTTCAAAATTAGAAAGAAGCTTTCTTAGAAACTGCTCTGTGTTCTTTTAATTCATCTCACAGAGTTACATCTTTCCCTTCAAGAAGCCTTTCGCTAAGGCTGTTCTTGTGGAATTGGGAAAGGCATATTTGGAAGCCCATAGAGGGCTATGGTGAAAAAGGAAATATCTTCCGATCAAAACTGGAAAGAAGCTTTCTGAGAAACTTCTCTGTGTCCTGTTAACTCATCTCACAGAGTTACATCTTTCCCTTCAAGAAGCCTTTCCTTAAGGCTGTTCTTGTGGAATTGGCAAAGGGATATTTGGAAGCCCATAGAGGCCTATGGTGAAAAAGGAAATATCTTCCGTTCAAAACTGGAAAAAACCTTTCTGAGAAACTGCTCTGTGTTCTGTTAATTCATCTCACAGAGTTACATCTTTCCATTCAAGAAGCCTTTCGCTAAGGCTGTTCTTGTGGAATTCGCAAAGCGATATTTGGAAGCCCATAGAGGGCTATGGTGAAAAAGGAAATATCTTCCGTTCCAAACTGGAAAGAAGCTTTCTGAGAAACTGCTCTGTGTTCTGTGAATTCATCCTACATAGTTACATCTTTCCCTTCAAGAAGCCTTTTGCTAAGGCTGTTCTTGTGGAATTGGCAAAGGTTTATTTGGAAGCCCATAGAGTGCTATGGTGAAAAAGGGAATACCTTCCGTTCAAAACTGGAAAGAAGCTTTCTGAGAAACTGCTCTGTGTTCTGTTAATTCATCTCACAGAGTTACATCTTTCCCTTCAAGAAGCCATTCGCTAAGGCTGTTCTTGTGGAATTGGCAAAGGGATATTTGGAAGCCCATAGAGGGCTATGGTGAAAAAGGAAATATCTTCCGTTCAAAACTGGAAAGAAGCTTTCTGAGAAACTGCTCTGTGTTCTGTTAATTCATCCCACAGAGTTACATCTTTCCCTTCAAGAAGCCTTTCTCTAAGGCTGTTCTTGTGGAATTGGCAAAGGGATATTTGGAAGCCCATAGACGGCTATGGTGAAAAAGGAAATATCTTCCGTTCAAAACTGGAAGGAAGCTTTCTGAGAAACTGCTCTGAGTTCTGTGAATTCATCTCACAGAGTTACATCTTTCCCTTCAAGAAGCCTTTCGCTCAGGCTGTTCTTGTGGAATTGGCAAAGGGATATTTGGACGCCCATAGAGGGCTAAGGTGAAAAAGGAAATATCTTCCGTTCAAAACCAGAAAGAAGCTTTCTGAGAAACTGCTCTGTGTTCTGTTAATTCATCTCACAGAGTTACATCTTTCCCTTCAAGAAGCCTTTCGCTAAGGCTGTTCTTGTGGAATTGGCAAAGGGATATTTGGAAGCCCATAGAGGGCCATGGTGAAAAAGGAAATATCTTCCGTTCAAAACTGGAAAGAAGCTTTCTGAGAAACTGCTCTGTGTTCTGTGAATTCATCTCACAGAGTTACATCTTTCCCTTCAAGAAGCCTTTCGCTAAGGCTGTTCTTGTGGAATTGGCAAAGGGATATTTGGAAGTCCTTAGAGGGCTATGGTGAAAAAGGAAATATCTTCCGTTCAAAACTGGAAAGAAGCTTTCTGAGAAACTGCTCTGTGTTCTGTTAATTCATCTCACAGAGTTATATCTTTCCCTTCAAGAAGCCTTTCGCTAAGGCTGTTCTTCTGGAATTTGCAAAGGGATATTTGGAAGCCCAGAGACGGCTATGGTGAAAAAGGAAATATCTTCCGTTCATAACTGGAAAGACGCTTTCTGAGAAACTGCTCTGTGTTCTGTGAATTCATCTCTCAGAGTTACATCTTTCCCTTCAAGAAGCCTTTCGCTAAGGCTGTTCTTGTGGAATTGGCAACGGGATATTTGGAAGCCCATAGACGGCTCTGGTGAAAAAGGAAATATCTTCCGCTCAAAACTGGAAGGAAGCTTTCTAAGAAACTGCTCTGTGTTCTGTTAATTCATCTCACAGAGTTACATCTTTCCCTTCAAGAAGCCTTTCGCTAAGGCTGTTCTTGTGGAATTGGCAAAGGGATATTTGGATGCCCTTAGACGGCTATGATGAAAAAGGAGATATCTTCCGTTCAAAACTGGAAAGAAGCTTTCTGAGAAACTGCTCTGTGTTCTGTGAATTCACCTCACAGAGTTACATCTTTCCCTTCAAGAAGCCTTTCGCTAAGGCTGTTCTTGTGGAATTGGCAAAGTTATATTTGGAAGCCCATAGAGGGCTATGGTGAAAAAGGAAATATCTTCCGTTCAAAACCGGAAAGAAGCTTTCTGAGAAACTGCTCTGTGTTCTGTTAATTCATCTCACAGAGTTACATCTTTCCCTTCAAGAAGCCTTTCGCTAAGGCTGTTCTTGTGGAATTGGCAAAGGGATATTTGGAAGCCCATAGAGGGCCATGGTGAAAAAGGAAATATCTTCCGTTCAAAACTGGAAAGAAGCTTTCTGAGAAACTGCTCTGTGTTCTGTGAATTCATCTCACAGAGTTACATCTTTCCCTTCAAGAAGCCTTTCGCTAAGGCTGTTCTTGTGGAATTGACAAAGGGATATTTGGAAGTCCTTAGAGGGCTATGGTGAAAAAGGAAATATCTTCCGTTCAAAACTAGAAAGAAGCTTTCTGAGAAACTGCTCTGTGTTCTGTTACTTCTTCTCACAGAGTTACATCTTTCCCTTCATGAAGCCTTTTGCGAAGGCTGTTCTTGTGGAATTGGCAAAGGGGTATTTGGAAGCCCATAGAGGGCTAAGGTAAAAAAGGAAATACCTTCCGTTCAAAATTAGAAAGAAGCTTTCTTAGAAACTGCTCTGTGTTCTTTTAATTCATCTCACAGAGTTACATCTTTCCCTTCAAGAAGCCTTTCGCTAAGGCTGTTCTTGTGGAATTGGGAAAGGGATATTTGGAAGCCCATAGAGGGCTATAGTGAAAAAGGAAATATCTTCCGATCAAAACTGGAAAGAAGCTTTCTGAGAAACTTCTCTGTGTCCTGTTAACTCATCTCACAGAGTTACATCTTTCCCTTCAAGAAGCCTTTCGCTAAGGCTGTTCTTGTGGAATTGGCAAAGGGATATTTGGAAGCCCATAGAGGCCTATGGTGAAAAAGGATATATCTTCCGTTCAAAACTGGAAAGAACCTTTCTGAGAAACTGCTCTGTGTTCTGTTAATTCATCTCACAGAGTTACATCTTTCCCTTCAATAAGCCTTTCGCTAAGGCTGTTCTTGTGGAATAGGCAAAGGGATATTTGGAAGCCCATGGAGGGCGAAGGTGAAAAAGGAAATATCTTCCGTTCAAAACTGGAAAGAAGCTTTCTGAGAAACTGCTCTGTGTTCTGTTAATTCATCTCACAGAGTTACATCTTTCCCTTCAAGAAGCCTTTTGTGAAGGCTGTTCTTGTGGAATTCGCAAAGGGATATTTGGAAGCCCATAGAGGGCTAAGGTAAAAAAGGAAATATCTTCCGTTCAAAACTAGGAAAAACTTTCTGAGAAACTGCTCTGTGTTCTTTTAATTCATCTCACAGAGTTACATCTTTCCCTTCAAGAAGCCTTTCGCTAAGGCTGTTCTTGTAGAATTGGCAAAGGGATATTTGGAAGCCCATAGACGGCTATGGTGAAAAAGGAAATATCTTCCGTTCAAAACTGGAAAGAAGCTTTCTGAGAAACTGCTCTGTGTTCTGTGAATTCACCTCACAGAGTTACATCTTTCCCTTCAAGAAGCCTTTCGCTAAGGCTGTTCTTGTGGAATTGGCAAAGTTATATTTGGAAGCCCATAGAGGGCTAAGGTGAAAAAGGAAATATCTTCCGTTCAAAACCGGAAAGAAGCTTTCTGAGAAACTGCTCTGTGTTCTGTTAATTCATCTCACAGAGTTACATCTTTCCCTTCAAGAAGCCTTTCGCTAAGGCTGTTCTTGTGGAATTGGCAAAGGGATATTTGGAAGCCCATAGAGGGCCATGGTGAAAAAGGAAATATCTTCCGTGCAAAACTGGAAAGAAGCTTTCTGAGAAACTGCTCTGCGTTCTGTGAATTCATCTCACAGAGTTACATCTTTCCCTTCAAGAAGCCTTTCGCTAATGCTGTTCTTGTGGAATTGGCAAAGGGATATTTGGAAGTCCTTAGAGGGCTATGGTGAAAAAGGAAATATCTTCCGTTCAAAACTGGAAAGAAGCTTTCTGAGAAACTGCTCTGTGTTCTGTTAATTCATCTCACAGAGTTATATCTTTCCCTTCAAGAAGCCTTTCGCTAAGGCTGTTCTTCTGGAATTTGCAAAGGGATATTTGGAAGCCCAGAGACGGCTATGGTGAAAAAGGAAATATCTTCCGTTCATAACTGGAAAGACGCTTTCTGAGAAACTGCTCTGTGTTCTGTGAATTCATCTCTCAGAGTTACATCTTTCCCTTCAAGAAGCCTTTCGCTAAGGCTGTTCTTGTGGAATTGGCAACGGGATATTTGGAAGCCCATAGACGGCTCTGGTGAAAAAGGAAATATCTTCCGCTCAAAACTGGAAGGAAGCTTTCTAAGAAACTGCTCTGTGTTCTGTTAATTCATCTCACAGAGTTACATCTTTCCCTTCAAGAAGCCTTTCGCTAAGGCTGTTCTTGTGGAATTGGCAAAGGGATATTTGGAAGCCCTTAGATGGCTATGATGAAAAAGGAGATATCTTCCGTTCAAAACTGGAAAGAAGCTTTCTGAGAAACTGCTCTGTGTTCTGTGAATTCACCTCACAGAGTTACATCTTTCCCTTCAAGAAGCCTTTCGCTAAGGCTGTTCTTGTGGAATTGGCAAAGTTATATTTGGAAGCCCATAGAGGGCTATGGTGAAAAAGGAAATATCTTCCGTTCAAAACCGGAAAGAAGCTTTCTGAGAAACTGCTCTGTGTTCTGTTAATTCATCTCACAGAGTTACATCTTTCCCTTCAAGAAGCCTTTCGCTAAGGCTGTTCTTGTGGAATTGGCAAAGGGATATTTGGAAGCCCATAGAGGGCCATGGTGAAAAAGGAAATATCTTCCGTTCAAAACTGGAAAGAAGCTTTCTGAGAAACTGCTCTGTGTTCTGTGAATTCATCTCACAGAGTTACATCTTTCCCTTCAAGAAGCCTTTCGCTAAGGCTGTTCTTGTGGAATTGACAAAGGGATATTTGGAAGTCCTTAGAGGGCTATGGTGAAAAAGGAAATATCTTCCGTTCAAAACTAGAAAGAAGCTTTCTGAGAAACTGCTCTGTGTTCTGTTACTTCTTCTCACAGAGTTACATCTTTCCCTTCATGAAGCCTTTTGCGAAGGCTGTTCTTGTGGAATTGGCAAAGGGGTATTTGGAAGCCCATAGAGGGCTAAGGTAAAAAAGGAAATACCTTCCGTTCAAAATTAGAAAGAAGCTTTCTTAGAAACTGCTCTGTGTTCTTTTAATTCATCTCACAGAGTTACATCTTTCCCTTCAAGAAGCCTTTCGCTAAGGCTGTTCTTGTGGAATTGGGAAAGGGATATTTGGAAGCCCATAGAGGGCTATAGTGAAAAAGGAAATATCTTCCGATCAAAACTGGAAAGAAGCTTTCTGAGAAACTTCTCTGTGTCCTGTTAACTCATCTCACAGAGTTACATCTTTCCCTTCAAGAAGCCTTTCGCTAAGGCTGTTCTTGTGGAATTGGCAAAGGGATATTTGGAAGCCCATAGAGGCCTATGGTGAAAAAGGATATATCTTCCGTTCAAAACTGGAAAGAACCTTTCTGAGAAACTGCTCTGTGTTCTGTTAATTCATCTCACAGAGTTACATCTTTCCCTTCAATAAGCCTTTCGCTAAGGCTGTTCTTGTGGAATAGGCAAAGGGATATTTGGAAGCCCATGGAGGGCGAAGGTGAAAAAGGAAATATCTTCCGTTCAAAACTGGAAAGAAGCTTTCTGAGAAACTGCTCTGTGTTCTGTTAATTCATCTCACAGAGTTACATCTTTCCCTTCAAGAAGCCTTTTGTGAAGGCTGTTCTTGTGGAATTCGCAAAGGGATATTTGGAAGCCCATAGAGGGCTAAGGTAAAAAAGGAAATATCTTCCGTTCAAAACTAGGAAAAACTTTCTGAGAAACTGCTCTGTGTTCTTTTAATTCATCTCACAGAGTTACATCTTTCCCTTCAAGAAGCCTTTCGCTAAGGCTGTTCTTGTAGAATTGGCAAAGGGATATTTGGAAGCCCATAGACGGCTATGGTGAAAAAGGAAATATCTTCCGTTCAAAACTGGAAAGAAGCTTTCTGAGAAACTGCTCTGTGTTCTGTGAATTCACCTCACAGAGTTACATCTTTCCCTTCAAGAAGCCTTTCGCTAAGGCTGTTCTTGTGGAATTGGCAAAGTTATATTTGGAAGCCCATAGAGGGCTATGGTGAAAAAGGAAATATCTTCCGTTCAAAACCGGAAAGAAGCTTTCTGAGAAACTGCTCTGTGTTCTGTTAATTCATCTCACAGAGTTACATCTTTCCCTTCAAGAAGCCTTTCGCTAAGGCTGTTCTTGTGGAATTGGCAAAGGGATATTTGGAAGCCCATAGAGGGCCATGGTGAAAAAGGAAATATCTTCCGTGCAAAACTGGAAAGAAGCTTTCTGAGAAACTGCTCTGTGTTCTGTGAATTCATCTCACAGAGTTACATCTTTCCCTTCAACAAGCCTTTCGCTAAGGCTGTTCTTGTGGAATTGACAAAGGGATATTTGAAAGTCCTTAGAGGGCTATGGTGAAAAAGGAAATATCTTCCGTTCAAAACTGGAAAGAAGCTTTTTGAGAAACTGCTCTGTGTTCTGTTAATTCTTCTCACAGAGTTACATCTTTCCCTTCATGAAGCCTTTTGCGAAGGCTGTTCTTGTGGAATTGGCAAAGGGGTATTTGGAAGCCCATAGAGGGCTAAGGTAAAAAAGCAAATATCTTCCGTTCAAAATTAGAAAGAAGCTTTCTTAGAAACTGCTCTGTGTTCTTTTAATTCATCTCACAGAGTTACATCTTTCCCTTCAAGAAGCCATTCGCTAAGGCTGTTCTTGTGGAATTGGGAAAGGCATATTTGGAAGCCCATAGAGGGCTATGGTGAAAAAGGAAATATCTTCCGATCAAAACTGGAAAGAAGCTTTCTGAGAAACTTCTCTGTGTCCTGTTAACTCATCTCACAGAGTTACATCTTTCCCTTCAAGAAGCCTTTCCCTAAGGCTGTTCTTGTGGAATTGGCAAAGGGATATTTGGAAGCCCATAGAATCCTATGGTGAAAAAGGGAATACCTTCCGTTCAAAACTGGAAAGAAGCTTTCTGAGAAACTGCTCTGTGTTCTGTTAATTCATCTCACGGAGTTACATCTTTCCCTTCAAGAAGCCATTCGCTAAGGCTGTTCTTGTGGAATTGGCAAAGGGATATTTGGAAGCCCATAAAGGGCTATGGTGAAAAAGGAAATATCTTCCGTTCAAAACTGGAAAGAAGCTTTCTGAGAAACTGCTCTGTGTTCTGTTAATTCATCCCACAGAGTTACATCTTTCCCTTCAAGAAGCCTTTCGCTAAGTCTGTTCTTGTGGAATTGGCAAAGGGATATTTGGAAGCCCATAGACGGCTATGGTGAAAAAGGAAATATCTTCCGTTCAAAACTGGAAGGAAGCTTTCAGAGAAACTGCTCTGTGTTCTGTGAATTCATCTCACAGAGTTACATCTTTCCCTTCAAGAAGCCTTTCGCTCAGGCTGTTCTTGTGGAATTGGCAAAGGGATATTTGGAAGCCCATAGAGGGCTAAGGTGAAAAAGGAAATATCTTCCGTTCAAAACCGGAAAGAAGCTTTCTGAGAAACTGCTCTGTGTTCTGTTAATTCATCTCACAGAGTTACATCTTTCCCTTCAAGAAGCCTTTCGCTGAGGCTGTTCTTGTGGAATTGGCAAAGGGATATTTGGAAGCCCATAGAGGGCCATGGTGAAAAAGGAAATATCTTCCGTTCAAAACTGGAAAGAAGCTTTCTGAGAAACTGCTCTGTGTTCTGTGAATTCATCTCACAGAGTTACATCTTTCCCTTCAAGAAGCCTTTCGCTAAGGCTGTTCTTGTGGAATTCGCAAAGCGATATTTGGAGCCCAGAGAGGGCTATGGTGAAAAAGGAAATATCTTCCGTTCCAAACTGGAAAGAAGCTTTCTGAGAAACTGCTCTGTGTTCTGTGAATTCATCTCACAGAGTTACATCTTTCCCTTCAAGAAGCCTTTTGCTAAGACTGTTCTTGTGGAATTGGCAAAGGTTTATTTGGAAGCCCATAGAGTGCTATGGTGAAAAAGGGAATACCTTCCGTTCAAAACTGGAAAGAAGCTTTCTGAGAAACTGCTCTGTGTTCTGTTAATTCATCTCACAGAGTTACATCTTTCCCTTCAAGAAGCCATTCGCTAAGGCTGTTCTTGTGGAATTGGCAAAGGGATATTTGGAAGCCCATAGAGGGCTATGGTGAAAAAGGAAATACCTTCCGTTCAAAACTGGAAAGAAGCTTTCTGAGAAACTCCTCTGTGTTCGGTTAATTCGTCTCACAGAGTTACATCTTTCCCTTCAAGAAGCCTTTCGCTAAGGCTGTTCTTGTGGAATTGGCAAAGGGATATTTGGAAGCCCATAGAGGGCTATGGTGAAAAAGGAAATATCTTCCGTTCAAAACTGGAAAGAAGCTTTCTGAGAAACTGCTCTGTGTTCTGTTAATTCATCCCACAGAGTTACATCTTTCCCTTCAAGAAGCCTTTCGCTAAGGCTGTTCTTGTGGAATTGGCAAAGGGATATTTGGAAGCCCATAGACGGTTATGGTCAAAAAGGAAATATCTTCCGTTCAAAACTGGAAAGAAGCTTTCTGAGAAACAGCTCTATGTTCTGTTAATTCATCTCACAGAGTTACATCTTTCCCTTCAAGAAGCCTTTCGCTAAGGCCGTTCTTGTGGAATTGGCAAAGGGATATTTGGAAGCCCATAGACGGCTATGGTGAAAAAGGAAATATCTTCCGTTCAAATCTGGAAAGAAGCTTTCTCAGAAACTGCTCTGTGTTCTGTGAATTCATCTCCAGAGTTACATCTTTCCCTTCAAGAATCCTTTCGCTAAGGCTTTTCTTGTGGAATTGGCAAAGGGATATTTGGAAGCCCATAGAGGCCTATGGTGAAAAAGGAAATATCTTCCGTTCAAAACTGGAAAGAAGCTTTCTGAGACACTGCTCTGTGTTCTGTGAATTCATCCCACAGAGTTACATCTTTCCCTTCAAGAAGCCTTTCGCTAAGGCTGTTCTTGTGGAATTGGCAAAGCGATATTTGGAAGTCCATAGAGGGCTAGGGTGAAAAAGGATATATCTTCCGTTCAAAACTGGAAAGAAACTTTCTGAGAAACTGCTCTGTGTTCTGTTAATTCATCTCACAGAGTTACATCTTTCCCTTCAAGAAGCCTTTCGCTAAGGCTGTTCTTGTGGAATTGGCAAAGGGATTTTTGGAAGCCCATAGGGGGCTATGGTGAAAAAGGAAATATCTTCCGTTCAAAACTGGAAAGAAGCTTTCTGAGAAACTCCTCTGTGTTCGGTTAATTCGTCTCACAGAGTTACATCTTTCCCTTCAAGAAGCCTTTCGCTAAGGCTGTTCTTGTGGAATTGGCAAAGGGATATTTGGAAGCCCATAGAGGGCTATGGTGAAAAAGGAAATATCTTCCGTTCAAAACTGGAAAGAAGCTTTCTGAGAAACTGCTCTAAGTTCTGTTAATTCATCCCACAGAGTTACATCTTTCCCTTCAAGAAGCCTTTCGCTAAGGCTGTTCTTGTGGAATTGGCAAAGGGATATTTGGAAGCCCATAGACGGTTATGGTCAAAAAGGAAATATCTTCCGTTCAAAACTGGAAAGAAGATTTCTGAGAAACAGCTCTATGTTCTGTTAATTCATCTCACAGAGTTACATCTTTCCCTTCAAGAAGCCTTTCGCTAAGGCCGTTGTTGTGGAATTGGCAAAGGGATATTTGGAAGCCCATAGACGGCTATGGTGAAAAAGGAAATATCTTCCGTTCAAAACTGGAAAGAAGCTTTCTCAGAAACTGCTCTGTGTTCTGTGAATTCATCTCCAGAGTTACATCTTTCCCTTCAAGAATCCTTTCGCTAAGGCTTTTCTTGTGGAATTGGCAAAGGGATATTTGGAAGCCCATAGAGGCCTATGGTGAAAAAGGAAATATCTTCCGTTCAAAACTGGAAAGAAGCTTTCTGAGACACTGCTCTGTGTTCTGTGAATTCATCCCACAGAGTTACATCTTTCCCTTCAAGAAGCCTTTCGCTAAGGCTGTTCTTGTGGAATTGGCAAAGCGATATTTGGAAGTCCATAGAGGGCTAGGGTGAAAAAGGATATATCTTCCGTTCAAAACTGGAAAGAAACTTTCTGAGAAACTGCTCTGTGTTCTGTTAATTCATCTCACAGAGTTACATCTTTCCCTTCCAGAAGCCTTTCGCTAAGGCTGTTCTTGTGGAATTGGCAAAGGGATTTTTGGAAGCCCATAGGGGGCTATGGTGAAAAAGGAAATATCTTCCGATCAAAACTGGAAAGAAGCTTTCTGAGAAACTTCTCTGTGTCCTGTTAACTCATCTCACAGAGTTACATCTTTCCCTTCAAGAAGCCTTTCGCTAAGGCTGTTCTTGTGGAATTGGCAACGGGATATTTGGAAGCCCATAGACGGCTCTGGTGAAAAAGGAAATATCTTCCGCTCAAAACTGGAAGGAAGCTTTCTAAGAAACTGCTCTGTGTTCTGTTAATTCATCTCACAGAGTTACATCTTTCCCTTCAAGAAGCCTTTCGCTAAGGCTGTTCTTGTGGAATTGGCAAAGGGATATTTGGAAGCCCTTAGACGGCTATGATGAAAAAGGAGATATCTTCCGTTCAAAACTGGAAAGAAGCTTTCTGAGAAACTGCTCTGTGTTCTGTGAATTCACCTCACAGAGTTACATCTTTCCCTTCAAGAAGCCTTTCGCTAAGGCTGTTCTTGTGGAATTGGCAAAGTTATATTTGGAAGCCCATAGAGGGCTATGGTGAAAAAGGAAATATCTTCCGTTCAAAACCGGAAAGAAGCTTTCTGAGAAACTGCTCTGTGTTCTGTTAATTCATCTCACAGAGTTACATCTTTCCCTTCAAGAAGCCTTTCGCTAAGGCTGTTCTTGTGGAATTGGCAAAGGGATATTTGGAAGCCCATAGAGGGCCATGGTGAAAAAGGAAATATCTTCCGTTCAAAACTGGAAAGAAGCTTTCTGAGAAACTGCTCTGTGTTCTGTGAATTCATCTCACAGAGTTACATCTTTCCCTTCAAGAAGCCTTTCGCTAAGGCTGTTCTTGTGGAATTGACAAAGGGATATTTGGAAGTCCTTAGAGGGCTATGGTGAAAAAGGAAATATCTTCCGTTCAAAACTAGAAAGAAGCTTTCTGAGAAACTGCTCTGTGTTCTGTTACTTCTTCTCACAGAGTTACATCTTTCCCTTCATGAAGCCTTTTGCGAAGGCTGTTCTTGTGGAATTGGCAAAGGGGTATTTGGAAGCCCATAGAGGGCTAAGGTAAAAAAGGAAATACCTTCCGTTCAAAATTAGAAAGAAGCTTTCTTAGAAACTGCTCTGTGTTCTTTTAATTCATCTCACAGAGTTACATCTTTCCCTTCAAGAAGCCTTTCGCTAAGGCTGTTCTTGTGGAATTGGGAAAGGGATATTTGGAAGCCCATAGAGGGCTATAGTGAAAAAGGAAATATCTTCCGATCAAAACTGGAAAGAAGCTTTCTGAGAAACTTCTCTGTGTCCTGTTAACTCATCTCACAGAGTTACATCTTTCCCTTCAAGAAGCCTTTCGCTAAGGCTGTTCTTGTGGAATTGGCAAAGGGATATTTGGAAGCCCATAGAGGCCTATGGTGAAAAAGGATATATCTTCCGTTCAAAACTGGAAAGAACCTTTCTGAGAAACTGCTCTGTGTTCTGTTAATTCATCTCACAGAGTTACATCTTTCCCTTCAATAAGCCTTTCGCTAAGGCTGTTCTTGTGGAATAGGCAAAGGGATATTTGGAAGCCCATGGAGGGCGAAGGTGAAAAAGGAAATATCTTCCGTTCAAAACTGGAAAGAAGCTTTCTGAGAAACTGCTCTGTGTTCTGTTAATTCATCTCACAGAGTTACATCTTTCCCTTCAAGAAGCCTTTTGTGAAGGCTGTTCTTGTGGAATTCGCAAAGGGATATTTGGAAGCCCATAGAGGGCTAAGGTAAAAAAGGAAATATCTTCCGTTCAAAACTAGGAAAAACTTTCTGAGAAACTGCTCTGTGTTCTTTTAATTCATCTCACAGAGTTACATCTTTCCCTTCAAGAAGCCTTTCGCTAAGGCTGTTCTTGTAGAATTGGCAAAGGGATATTTGGAAGCCCATAGACGGCTATGGTGAAAAAGGAAATATCTTCCGTTCAAAACTGGAAAGAAGCTTTCTGAGAAACTGCTCTGTGTTCTGTGAATTCACCTCACAGAGTTACATCTTTCCCTTCAAGAAGCCTTTCGCTAAGGCTGTTCTTGTGGAATTGGCAAAGTTATATTTGGAAGCCCATAGAGGGCTAAGGTGAAAAAGGAAATATCTTCCGTTCAAAACCGGAAAGAAGCTTTCTGAGAAACTGCTCTGTGTTCTGTTAATTCATCTCACAGAGTTACATCTTTCCCTTCAAGAAGCCTTTCGCTAAGGCTGTTCTTGTGGAATTGGCAAAGGGATATTTGGAAGCCCATAGAGGGCCATGGTGAAAAAGGAAATATCTTCCGTGCAAAACTGGAAAGAAGCTTTCTGAGAAACTGCTCTGTGTTCTGTGAATTCATCTCACAGAGTTACATCTTTCCCTTCAAGAAGCCTTTCGCTAAGGCTGTTCTTGTGGAATTGGCAAAGGGATATTTGGAAGTCCTTAGAGGGCTATGGTGAAAAAGGAAATATCTTCCGTTCAAAACTGGAAAGAAGCTTTCTGAGAAACTGCTCTGTGTTCTGTTAATTCATCTCACAGAGTTATATCTTTCCCTTCAAGAAGCCTTTCGCTAAGGCTGTTCTTCTGGAATTTGCAAAGGGATATTTGGAAGCCCAGAGACGGCTATGGTGAAAAAGGAAATATCTTCCCTTCATAACTGGAAAGACGCTTTCTGAGAAACTGCTCTGTGTTCTGTGAATTCATCTCTCAGAGTTACATCTTTCCCTTCAAGAAGCCTTTCGCTAAGGCTGTTCTTGTGGAATTGGCAACGGGATATTTGGAAGCCCATAGACGGCTCTGGTGAAAAAGGAAATATCTTCCGCTCAAAACTGGAAGGAAGCTTTCTAAGAAACTGCTCTGTGTTCTGTTAATTCATCTCACAGAGTTACATCTTTCCCTTCAAGAAGCCTTTCGCTAAGGCTGTTCTTGTGGAATTGGCAAAGGGATATTTGGAAGCCCTTAGACGGCTATGATGAAAAAGGAGATATCTTCCGTTCAAAACTGGAAAGAAGCTTTCTGAGAAACTGCTCTGTGTTCTGTGAATTCACCTCACAGAGTTACATCTTTCCCTTCAAGAAGCCTTTCGCTAAGGCTGTTCTTGTGGAATTGGCAAAGTTATATTTGGAAGCCCATAGAGGGCTATGGTGAAAAAGGAAATATCTTCCGTTCAAAACCGGAAAGAAGCTTTCTGAGAAACTGCTCTGTGTTCTGTTAATTCATCTCACAGAGTTACATCTTTCCCTTCAAGAAGCCTTTCGCTAAGGCTGTTCTTGTGGAATTGGCAAAGGGATATTTGGAAGCCCATAGAGGGCCATGGTGAAAAAGGAAATATCTTCCGTTCAAAACTGGAAAGAAGCTTTCTGAGAAACTGCTCTGTGTTCTGTGAATTCATTTCACAGAGTTACATCTTTCCCTTCAAGAAGCCTTTCGCTAAGGCTGTTCTTGTGGAATTGACAAAGGGATATTTGGAAGTCCTTAGAGGGCTATGGTGAAAAAGGAAATATCTTCCGTTCAAAACTAGAAAGAAGCTTTCTGAGAAACTGCTCTGTGTTCTGTTACTTCTTCTCACAGAGTTACATCTTTCCCTTCATGAAGCCTTTTGCGAAGGCTGTTCTTGTGGAATTGGCAAAGGGGTATTTGGAAGCCCATAGAGGGCTAAGGTAAAAAAGGAAATACCTTCCGTTCAAAATTAGAAAGAAGCTTTCTTAGAAACTGCTCTGTGTTCTTTTAATTCATCTCACAGAGTTACATCTTTCCCTTCAAGAAGCCTTTCGCTAAGGCTGTTCTTGTGGAATTGGGAAAGGGATATTTGGAAGCCCATAGAGGGCTATAGTGAAAAAGGAAATATCTTCCGATCAAAACTGGAAAGAAGCTTTCTGAGAAACTTCTCTGTGTCCTGTTAACTCATCTCACAGAGTTACATCTTTCCCTTCAAGAAGCCTTTCGCTAAGGCTGTTCTTGTGGAATTGGCAAAGGGATATTTGGAAGCCCATAGAGGCCTATGGTGAAAAAGGATATATCTTCCGTTCAAAACTGGAAAGAACCTTTCTGAGAAACTGCTCTGTGTTCTGTTAATTCATCTCACAGAGTTACATCTTTCCCTTCAATAAGCCTTTCGCTAAGGCTGTTCTTGTGGAATAGGCAAAGGGATATTTGGAAGCCCATGGAGGGCGAAGGTGAAAAAGGAAATATCTTCCGTTCAAAACTGGAAAGAAGCTTTCTGAGAAACTGCTCTGTGTTCTGTTAATTCATCTCACAGAGTTACATCTTTCCCTTCAAGAAGCCTTTTGTGAAGGCTGTTCTTGTGGAATTCGCAAAGGGATATTTGGAAGCCCATAGAGGGCTAAGGTAAAAAAGGAAATATCTTCCGTTCAAAACTAGGAAAAACTTTCTGAGAAACTGCTCTGTGTTCTTTTAATTCATCTCACAGAGTTACATCTTTCCCTTCAAGAAGCCTTTCGATAAGGCTGTTCTTGTAGAATTGGCAAAGGGATATTTGGAAGCCCATAGACGGCTATGGTGAAAAAGGAAATATCTTCCGTTCAAAACTGGAAAGAAGCTTTCTGAGAAACTGCTCTGTGTTCTGTGAATTCACCTCACAGAGTTACATCTTTCCCTTCAAGAAGCCTTTCGCTAAGGCTGTTCTTGTGGAATTGGCAAAGTTATATTTGGAAGCCCATAGAGGGCTATGGTGAAAAAGGAAATATCTTCCGTTCAAAACCGGAAAGAAGCTTTCTGAGAAACTGCTCTGTGTTCTGTTAATTCATCTCACAGAGTTACATCTTTCCCTTCAAGAAGCCTTTCGCTAAGGCTGTTCTTGTGGAATTGGCAAAGGGATATTTGGAAGCCCATAGAGGGCCATGGTGAAAAAGGAAATATCTTCCGTTCAAAACTGGAAAGAAGCTTTCTGAGAAACTGCTCTGTGTTCTGTGAATTCATTTCACAGAGTTACATCTTTCCCTTCAAGAAGCCTTTCGCTAAGGCTGTTCTTGTGGAATTGACAAAGGGATATTTGGAAGTCCTTAGAGGGCTATGGTGAAAAAGGAAATATCTTCCGTTCAAAACTAGAAAGAAGCTTTCTGAGAAACTGCTCTGTGTTCTGTTACTTCTTCTCACAGAGTTACATCTTTCCCTTCATGAAGCCTTTTGCGAAGGCTGTTCTTGTGGAATTGGCAAAGGGGTATTTGGAAGCCCATAGAGGGCTAAGGTAAAAAAGGAAATACCTTCCGTTCAAAATTAGAAAGAAGCTTTCTTAGAAACTGCTCTGTGTTCTTTTAATTCATCTCACAGAGTTACATCTTTCCCTTCAAGAAGCCTTTCGCTAAGGCTGTTCTTGTGGAATTGGGAAAGGGATATTTGGAAGCCCATAGAGGGCTATAGTGAAAAAGGAAATATCTTCCGATCAAAACTGGAAAGAAGCTTTCTGAGAAACTTCTCTGTGTCCTGTTAACTCATCTCACAGAGTTACATCTTTCCCTTCAAGAAGCCTTTCGCTAAGGCTGTTCTTGTGGAATTGGCAAAGGGATATTTGGAAGCCCATAGAGGCCTATGGTGAAAAAGGATATATCTTCCGTTCAAAACTGGAAAGAACCTTTCTGAGAAACTGCTCTGTGTTCTGTTAATTCATCTCACAGAGTTACATCTTTCCCTTCAATAAGCCTTTCGCTAAGGCTGTTCTTGTGGAATAGGCAAAGGGATATTTGGAAGCCCATGGAGGGCGAAGGTGAAAAAGGAAATATCTTCCGTTCAAAACTGGAAAGAAGCTTTCTGAGAAACTGCTCTGTGTTCTGTTAATTCATCTCACAGAGTTACATCTTTCCCTTCAAGAAGCCTTTTGTGAAGGCTGTTCTTGTGGAATTCGCAAAGGGATATTTGGAAGCCCATAGAGGGCTAAGGTAAAAAAGGAAATATCTTCCGTTCAAAACTAGGAAAAACTTTCTGAGAAACTGCTCTGTGTTCTTTTAATTCATCTCACAGAGTTACATCTTTCCCTTCAAGAAGCCTTTCGATAAGGCTGTTCTTGTAGAATTGGCAAAGGGATATTTGGAAGCCCATAGACGGCTATGGTGAAAAAGGAAATATCTTCCGTTCAAAACTGGAAAGAAGCTTTCTGAGAAACTGCTCTGTGTTCTGTGAATTCACCTCACAGAGTTACATCTTTCCCTTCAAGAAGCCTTTCGCTAAGGCTGTTCTTGTGGAATTGGCAAAGTTATATTTGGAAGCCCATAGAGGGCTATGGTGAAAAAGGAAATATCTTCCGTTCAAAACCGGAAAGAAGCTTTCTGAGAAACTGCTCTGTGTTCTGTTAATTCATCTCACAGAGTTACATCTTTCCCTTCAAGAAGCCTTTCGCTAAGGCTGTTCTTGTGGAATTGGCAAAGGGATATTTGGAAGCCCATAGAGGGCCATGGTGAAAAAGGAAATATCTTCCGTGCAAAACTGGAAAGAAGCTTTCTGAGAAACTGCTCTGTGTTCTGTGAATTCATCTCACAGAGTTACATCTTTCCCTTCAACAAGCCTTTCGCTAAGGCTGTTCTTGTGGAATTGACAAAGGGATATTTGAAAGTCCTTAGAGGGCTATGGTGAAAAAGGAAATATCTTCCGTTCAAAACTGGAAAGAAGCTTTTTGAGAAACTGCTCTGTGTTCTGTTAATTCTTCCCACAGAGTTACATCTTTCCCTTCATGAAGCCTTTTGCGAAGGCTGTTCTTGTGGAATTGGCAAAGGGGTATTTGGAAGCCCATAGAGGGCTAAGGTAAAAAAGCAAATATCTTCCGTTCAAAATTAGAAAGAAGCTTTCTTAGAAACTGCTCTGTGTTCTTTTAATTCATCTCACAGAGTTACATCTTTCCCTTCAAGAAGCCATTCGCTAAGGCTGTTCTTGTGGAATTGGGAAAGGCATATTTGGAAGCCCATAGAGGGCTATGGTGAAAAAGGAAATATCTTCCGATCAAAACTGGAAAGAAGCTTTCTGAGAAACTGCTCTGTGTTCTGTTAACTCATCTCACAGAGTTACATCTTTCCCTTCAAGAAGCCTTTCCCTAAGGCTGTTCTTGTGGAATTGGCAAAGGGATATTTGGAAGCCCATAGAATCCTATGGTGAAAAAGGGAATACCTTCCGTTCAAAACTGGAAAGAAGCTTTCTGAGAAACTGCTCTGTGTTCTGTTAATTCATCTCACGGAGTTACATCTTTCCCTTCAAGAAGCCATCCGCTAAGGCTGTTCTTGTGGAATTGGCAAAGGGATATTTGGAAGCCCCTAAAGGGCTATGGTGTAAAAGGAAATATCTTCCGTTCAAAACTGGAAAGAAGCTTTCTGAGAAACTGCTCTGTGTTCTGTTAATTCATCCCACAGAGTTACATCTTTCCCTTCAAGAAGCCTTTCGCTAAGTCTGTTCTTGTGGAATTGGCAAAGGGATATTTGGAAGCCCATAGACGGCTATGGTGAAAAAGGAAATATCTTCCGTTCAAAACTGGAAGGAAGCTTTCAGAGAAACTGCTCTGTGTTCTGTGAATTCATCTCACAGAGTTACATCTTTCCCTTCAAGAAGCCTTTCGCTCAGGCTGTTCTTGTGGAATTGGCAAAGGGATATTTGGAAGCCCATAGAGGGCTAAGGTGAAAAAGGAAATATCTTCCGTTCAAAACCGGAAAGAAGCTTTCTGAGAAACTGCTCTGTGTTCTGTTAATTCATCTCACAGAGTTACATCTTTCCCTTCAAGAAGCCTTTCGCTGAGGCTGTTCTTGTGGAATTGGCAAAGGGATATTTGGAAGCCCATAGAGGGCCATGGTGAAAAAGGAAATATCTTCCGTTCAAAACTGGAAAGAAGCTTTCTGAGAAACTGCTCTGTGTTCTGTGAATTCATCTCACAGAGTTACATCTTTCCCTTCAAGAAGCCTTTCGCTAAGGCTGTTCTTGTGGAATTCGCAAAGCGATATTTGGAGCCCAGAGAGGGCTATGGTGAAAAAGGAAATATCTTCCGTTCCAAACTGGAAAGAAGCTTTCTGAGAAACTGCTCTGTGTTCTGTGAATTCATCTCACAGAGTTACATCTTTCCCTTCAAGAAGCCTTTTGCTAAGACTGTTCTTGTGGAATTGGCAAAGGTTTATTTGGAAGCCCATAGAGTGCTATGGTGAAAAAGGGAATACCTTCCGTTCAAAACTGGAAAGAAGCTTTCTGAGAAACTGCTCTGTGTTCTGTTAATTCATCTCACAGAGTTACATCTTTCCCTTCAAGAAGCCATTCGCTAAGGCTGTTCTTGTGGAATTGGCAAAGGGATATTTGGAAGCCCATAGAGGGCTATGGTGAAAAAGGAAATATCTTCCGTTCAAAACTGGAAAGAAGCTTTCTGAGAAACTCCTCTGTGTTCGGTTAATTCGTCTCACAGAGTTACATCTTTCCCTTCAAGAAGCCTTTCGCTAAGGCTGTTCTTGTGGAATTGGCAAAGGGATATTTGGAAGCCCATAGACGGCTATGGTGAAAAAGGAAATATCTTCCGTTCAAAACTGGAAAGAAGCTTTCTGAGAAACTGCTCTGTGTTCTGTTAATTCATCCCACAGAGTTACATCTTTCCCTTCAAGAAGCCTTTCGCTAAGGCTGTTCTTGTGGAATTGGCAAAGGGATATTTGGAAGCCCATAGAGGCCTATGGTGAAAAAGGAAATATCTTCCGTTCAAAACTGGAAAGAAGCTTTCTGAGACACTGCTCTGTGTTCTGTGAATTCATCCCACAGAGTTACATCTTTCCCTTCAAGAAGCCTTTCGCTAAGGCTGTTCTTGTGGAATTGGCAAAGCGATATTTGGAAGTCCATAGAGGGCTAGGGTGAAAAAGGATATATCTTCCGTTCAAAACTGGAAAGAAACTTTCTGAGAAACTGCTCTGTGTTCTGTTAATTCATCTCACAGAGTTACATCTTTCCCTTCCAGAAGCCTTTCGCTAAGGCTGTTCTTGTGGAATTGGCAAAGGGACATTTGGAAGCCCATAGGGGGCTATGGTGAAAAAGGAAATATCTTCCGTTCAAAACTGGAAAGAAGCTTTCTGAGAAACTGCTCTGTGTTCCGTTAATTCATCTCACAGAGTTACATCTTTCCCTTCAAGAAGATTTTCGCTAAGGCTGTTCTTGTGGGATTCGCAAAGCGATATTTGGAAGCCCATAGGGGGCTATGGTGAAAAAGGAAATATCTTCCGTTCAAAACTGGAAAGAAGCTTTCTGAGAAACTGCTCTGTGTTCTGTTAATTCATCTCACAGAGTTACATGTTTCCCTTCAAGAAGCCTTTCGCTAAGGCTGTTCTTGTGGAATTCGCAAAGGGATATTTGGAAGCCCATAGACGGCTATGGTGAAAAAGGAAATATCTTCCGTTCAAAAGTGGAAAGAAGCTTTATGACAAACTGCTCTGTGTTCTGTGAATTCATCTCACAGAGTTACATCTTTCCCTTCAAGAAGCCTTTCGCTAAGGCTGTTCTTGTGGAATTGGCAAAGGGATATTTGGAAGCCCATAGAGGGCTATGGTTAAAAAGGAAATAACTTCCGTTCAAAACTTGAAAGAAGCTTTCTGAGAAACTGCTCTGTGTTCTGTTAATTCATCTCACAGAGTTACATCTTTCCCTTCAAGAAGCCTTTCGCTAATGCTGTTCTTGTGGAATTGGCAAAGGGATATTTGGAAGCCCATAGAGGGCTATGGTGAAAAAGGAAATATCTTCCGTTCAAAACTGGAAAGAAGCTTTCTGAGAAACTGGTCTGTGTTCTGTAAATTCATCTCACAGAGGTACATCTTTCCCTTCAAGAAGCCTTTCGCTAAGGCTGTTGTGGAATTCGCAAAGCGATATTTGGAAGCCCATAGAGGGCTATGGTGAAAAAGGAAATATCTTCCGTTCAAAACTGGAAAGAAGCTTTCTGAGAAACTGCTCTGTGTTCTGTGAATTCATCTCACAGAGTTACATCTTTCCCTTCAAGAAGCCTTTTGCTAAGACTGTTCTTTTGGAATTGGCAAAGGTTTATTTGGAAGCCCATAGAGTGCTATGGTGAAAAAGGGAATACCTTCCGTTCAAAACTGGAAAGAAGCTTTCTGAGAAACTGCTCTGTGTTCGGTTAATTCATCTCACAGAGTTACATCTTTCCCTTCAAGAAGCCATTCGCTAAGGCTGTTCTTGTGGAATTGGCAAAGGGATATTTGGAAGCCCATAGAGGGCTATGGTGAAAAAGGAAATATCTTCCGTTCAAAACTGGAAGGAAGCTTTCTGAGAAACTCCTATGTGTTCGGTTAATTCATCTCACAGAGTTACATCTTTCCCTTCAAGAAGCCTTTCGCTAAGGCTGTTCTTGTGGAATTGGCAAAGGGATATTTGGAAGCCCATAGAGGGCTATGGTGAAAAAGGAAATATCTTCCGTTCAAAACTGGAAAGAAGCTTTCTGAGAAACTGCTCTGTGTTCTGTTAATTCATCCCACAGAGTTACATCTTTCCCTTCAAGAAGCCTTTCGCTAAGGCTGTTCTTGTGGAATTGGCAAAGGGATATTTGGAAGCCCATAGACGGTTATGGTCAAAAAGGAAATATCTTCCGTTCAAAACTGGAAAGAAGCTTTCTGAGAAACAGCTCTATGTTCTGTTAATTCATCTCACAGAGTTACATCTTTCCCTTCAAGAAGCCTTTCGCTAAGGCCGTTCTTGTGGAATTGGCAAAGGGATATTTGGAAGCCCATAGACGGCTATGGTGAAAAAGGAAATATCTTCCGTTCAATACTGGAAAGAAGCTTTCTGAGAAACTGCTCTGTGTTCTGTTAATTCATCTCACAGAGTTACATCTTTCCCTTCAAAAAGCCTTTCGCTAAGGCTGATATTGTGGAATTGGCAAAGGGATATTTGGAAGCCCATAGAGGGCTATTGTGAAAAAGGAAATATCTTCCGTTCAAAACTAGAAAGAAGCTTTCTGAGAAACTGCTCTGTGTTCTGTTAATTCATCTCACAGAGTTACATCTTTCCCTTCAAGAAGCCTTTCGCTAAGGCTGATCTTTTGGAATTGGCAAAGGGATATTTGGAAGCCCATAGAGGGCTATGGTGAAAAAGGAAATATCTTCCATTCAAAACTGGAAATAAGCTTTCTGAGAAACTGCTCTGTGTTCTGTGAATTCATCTCACAGAGTTACATCTTTCCCTTCAAGAAGCCTTTCGCTAAGGCTGTTCTTGTGGAATTGGCAAAGTGATATTTGGAAGTCCTTAGAGGGCTATGGTGAAAAAGGAAATATCTTCCGTTCAAAACTGGAAAGAAGCTTTCTGAGAAACTGCTCTGTGTTCTGTTAATTCTTCTCACAGAGTTACATCTTTCTTTTGAAGAAGCCTTCCGCTCAGGCTGTTCTTGTGGAATTGGCAAAGCGATATTTGGAAGCCCATAGAGGGCTATGGTGAAAAAGGAAATATCTTCCGTTCAAAACTGGAAAGAAGCTTTCTGAGAAACTGCTCTGTGTTCTTATAATTCATCTCACAGAGTTACATCTTTCCCTTCAAGAAGCCTTTCGCTAAGGCTGTTCTTGTGGAATTGGCAAAGGGATATTTGGAATCCCATAGAGGGCTATGGTGAAAAAGGAAATATCTTCCGTTCAAAACTGGAAAGAAGCTTTCTGAGAAGCTGCTCTGTGTTCTGTTAATTCATCTCACAGAGTTACATCTTTCCATTCAAGAAGCCTTTCGCTAAGGCTGTTCTTGTGGAATTGGCAAAGCGATATTTGGAAGCCCATAGAGGGCTATGGTGAAAAAGGAAATATCTTCCGTTCAAAACTGGAAAGAAGCTTTCTGAGAAACTGCTCTGTGTTCTCTTAATTCATCTCACAGAGTTACATCTTTCCTTTCAAGAAGCCTTTCGCTAAGGCTGTTCTTGTGGAATTGGCAAAGGGATATTTGGAAACCCATAGAGGGCTATGGTGAAAAAGGAAATATCTTCCGTTCAAAACTGGAAAGAAGCTTTCTGAGAAACTGCTCTGTGTTCTCTTAATTCATCTCACAGAGTTACATCTTTCCCTTCAAGAAGCCTTTCGCTAAGGCTGTTCTTCTGGAATTGGCAAAGGGATATTTGGAAGCCCATAGACGGCTATGGTGAAAAAGGAAATATCTTCCTTTCCAAACTGGAAAGAAGCTTTCTGAGAAACTGCTCAGTGTTCTGTGAATTCATCTCACAGAGTTACATCTTTCCCTTCAAGAAGCCTTTGGCTAAGTCTGTTCTTGTGGAATTGGCAAAGGGATATTTGGAAGCCCATAGAGGGCTATGGTGAAAAAGGAAATATCTTCCGATCAAAACTGGAAAGAAGCTATCTGAGAAACTGCTCTGTGTTCTGTTAATTCATCTCACAGAGTTACATCTTTCCCTTCAAGAAGCCTTTCGCTAAGGCTGTTCTTGTGGAATTGGCAAAGGGATATTTGGAAGCCCATTGAGGCCTATGGTGAAAAAGGAAATATCTTCCGTTCAAAACTGGAAAGAAGCTTTCTGAGAAACTGCTCTGTGTTCTGTTAATTCATCTCACAGAGTTACATCTTTCCCTTCAAGAAGCCTTTCGCTAAGGCTGTTCTTGTGGAATTGGCAAAGGGATATTTGGAAGCCCATAGACGGCTATGGTGAAAAAGGAAATATCTTCCGTTCAAAACTGGAAAGAAGCTTTCTGAGAAACTGCTCTGTGTTCTGTGAGTTCATCTCAGAGAGTTACATCTTTCCCTTCAAGAAGCCTTTCGCTAAGGCTGTTCTTGTGGAACTGGCAAAGCGATATTTGGAAGCCCATAGAGGGCTATGGTGAAAAAGGAAATATCTTCCGTTCAAAACTGGAAAGAAGCTTTCTGAGAAACTGCTCTGTGTTCTCTTAATTCATCTCACAGAGTTACATCTTTCCCTTCAAGAAGCCTTTCGCTAAGGCTGTTCTTGTGGAATTGGCAAAGGGATATTTGGAAGCCCATAGAGGGCTATGGTGAAAAAGGAAATATCTTCCGTTCAAAACTGGAAAGAAGCTTTCTGAGAAACTGCTCTGTGTTCTGTTAATTCAACTCACAGAGTTACATCTTTCCCTTCAAGAAGCCTGTCGCTAAGGCTGTTCTTGTGGAATTGGCAAAGCGATATTTGGAAGCCAATAGAGGGCTATGGTGAAAAAGGAAATATCTTCCGTTCAAAACTGGAAAGAAGCTTTCTGAGAAACTGCTCTGTGTTCTGTTAATTCATCTCACAGAGTTACATCTTTCCCTTCAAGAAGCCTTTCGCTAAGGCTGTTCTGGTGGAATTGGCAAAGGGATATTTGGAAGCCCATAGAGGGCTATGGTGAAAAAGGAAATATCTTCCGTTCAAAACTGGAAAGAAGCTTTCTGAGAAACTGGTCTGTGTTCTGTAAATTCATCTCACAGAGGTACATCTTTCCCTTCAAGAAGCCTTTCGCTAAGGCTGTTCTTGTGGAATTGGCAAAGCGATATTTGGAAGCCCATAGAGGGCTATGGTGAAAGAGGAAATATCTTCCGTTCAAAACTGGAAAGAAGCTTTCTGAGAAACTGCTCTGTGTTCTGTTAATTCATCTAACAGAGTTACATCTTTCCCTTCAAGAAGCCTTTCGCTAAGGCTGTTCTTGTGGAATTGGCAAAGGGATATTTGGAAGCCCATAGACGGCTATGGTGAAAAAGGAAATATCTTCCGTTCAAAACTGGAAAGAAGCTTTCTGAGAAACTGCTCTGTGTTCTGTTAATTCATCTCACAGAGTTACATCTTTCCCTTCAAGAAGCCTTTCGCTAAGGCTGTTCTTGTGGAATTGGCAAAGGGATATTTGGAAGCCCATAGAGGGCTATGGTGAAAAAGGAAATATCTTCCGTTCAAAACTGGAAAGAAGCTTTCTGAGAAACTGCTCTGTGTTCTGTTAATTCAACTCACAGAGTTACATCTTTCCCTTCAAGAAGCCTTTCGCTAAGGCTGTTCTTGTGGAATTGGCAAAGCGATATTTGGAAGCCCATAGAGGGCTATGGTGAAAAAGGAAATATCTTCCGTTCAAAACTGGAAAGAAGCTTTCTGAGAAACTGCTCTGTGTTCTGTTAATTCATCTCACAGAGTTACATCTTTCCCTTCAAGAAGCCTTTCGCTAAGGCTGTTCTGGTGGAATTGGCAAAGGGATATTTGGAAGCCCATAGAGGGCTATGGTGAAAAAGGAAATATCTTCCGTTCAAAACTGGAAAGAAGCTTTCTGAGAAACTGGTCTGTGTTCTGTAAATTCATCTCACAGAGGTACATCTTTCCCTTCAAGAAGCCTTTCGCTAAGGCTGTTCTTGTGGAATTGGCAAAGCGATATTTGGAAGCCCATAGAGGGCTATGGTGAAAGAGGAAATATCTTCCGTTCAAAACTGGAAAGAAGCTTTCTGAGAAACTGCTCTGTGTTCTGTTAATTCATCTAACAGAGTTACATCTTTCCCTTCAAGAAGCCTTTCGCTAAGGCTGTTCTTGTGGAATTGGCAAAGGGATATTTGGAAGCCCATAGACGGCTATGGTGAAAAAGGAAATATCTTCCGTTCAAAACTGGAAAGAAGCTTTCTGAGAAACTGCTCTGTGTTCTCTTAATTCATCTCACAGAGTTACATCTTTCCTTTCAAGAAGCCTTTCGCTAAGGCTGTTCTTGTGGAATTGGCAAAGGGATATTTGGAAACCCATAGAGGGCTAGGCTGAAAAAGGAAATATCTTCCGTTCAAAACTGGAAAGAAGCTTTCTGAGAAACTGCTCTGTGTTCTGTTAATTCATCTCACAGAGTTACATCTTTCCATTCAAGAAGCCTTTCGCTAAGGCTGTTCTTGAGGGATTGGCAAAGCGATATTTGGAAGCCCATAGAGGGCTATGGTGAAAAAGGAAATATCTTCCGTTCAAAAATGGAAAGAAGCTTATGAGAAACTGCTCTGTGTTCTGTTAATTCGTCTCACACAGTTACATCTTTCCCTTCAAGAAGCCTTTCGCTAAGGCTGTTCTTGTGGAATTGGCAAAGGGATATTTGGAAGCCCATAGAGGCTTATCGTAAAAAAGGAAATATCTTCCGTTCAAAACTGGAAAGAAGCTTTCTGAGAAACTGCTCTGTGTTCTGTGAATTCATCTCACAGAGTTACATCTTTCCCTTCAAGAAGCCTTTCGCTAAGGCTCTTCTTGTGGAATTGGCAAAGGGATATTTGGAATCCCACAGAGGGCTATGGTGAAAAAGGAAATATCTTCCGTTCAAAACTGGAAAGAAGCTTTCTGAGAAACTGCTCTGTGTTCTGTTAATTCATCTCACAGAGTTACATCTTTCCCTTCAAGAAGCCTTTCGCTAAGGCTGTTCTTGTGGAATTGGCAAAGGGATATTTGGAAGCCCATAGAGGGCTATGGTGAAAAAGGAAATATCTTCCGTTCAAAACTGGAAAGAAGCTTTCTGAGAAACTGGTCTCTGTTCTGTAAATTCATCTCACAGAGGTACACTTTTCCCTTCAAGAAGCCTTTCGCTAAGGCTGTTCTTGTGGAATTGGCAAAGCGATATTTGGAAGCCCATAGAGGGCTATGGTGAAAAAGGAAATATCTTCGGTTCAAAACTGGAAAGAAGCTTTCTGAGAAACTGCTCTGTGTTCCGTTAATTCATCTCACAGAGTTACATCTTTCCCTTCAAGAAGCCTTTCGCTAAGGCTGTTCTGGTGGAATTGGCAAAGGGATATTTGGAAGCCCATAGAGGGCAATGGTGAAAAAGGAAATATCTTCCGTTCAAAACTGGAAAGAAGCTTTCTGAGAAACTGGTCTGTGTTCTGTAAATTCATCTCACAGAGGTACATCTTTCCCTTCAAGAAGCCTTTCGCTAAGGCTGTTCTTGTGGAATTGGCAAAGCGATATTTGGAAGCCCATAGAGGGCTATGGTGAAAGAGGAAATATCTTCCGTTCAAAACTGGAAAGAAGCTTTCTGAGAAACTGCTCTGTGTTCTGTTAATTCATCTCACAGAGTTACATCTTTCCCTTCAAGAAGCCTTTCGCTAAGGCTGTTCTTGTGGAATTGGCAAAGGGATATTTGGAAGCCCATAGAGGGCTATGGTGAAAAAGGAAATATCTTCCGTTCAAAACTGGAAAGAAGCTTTCTGAGAAACTGCTCTGTGTTCTGTTAATTCATCTCACAGAGTTACATCTTTCCCTTCAAGAAGCCTTTCGCTAAGGCAGTTCTTGTGGAATTGGCAAAGGGATATTTGGAAGCCCATAGACGGCTATGGTGAAAAAGGAAATATCTTCCGTTCAAAACTGGAAAGAAGCATTCTGAAAAACTGCTCTGTGTTCTGTGAATTCATCTCACAGTGTTACATCTTTCCATTCAAGAAGCCTTTCGCTAAGGCTGTTCTTGTGGAATTGGAAAAGCGATATTTGGAAGCCCATAGACGGCTATGGTGAAAAAGGAAATATCTTCCGTTCAAAACTGGAAAGAAGCTTTCTGAGAAACTGCTCTGTGTTCTGTAAATTCATCTCACAGAGGTACATCTTTCCCTTCAAGAAGCCTTTCGCTAAGGCTGTTCTTGTGGAATTGGCAAAGCGATATTTGGAAGCCCTTAGAGGGCTATGGTGAAAAAGGAAATATCTTCCGTTCAAAACTGGAAAGAAGCTTTCTGAGAAACTGCTCTGTGTTCTGTTAATTCATCTCACAGAGTTACATCTTTCCCTTCAAGAAGCCTTTCGCTAAGGCTGTTCTGGTGGAATTGGCAAAGGGATATTTGGAAGCCCATAGACGGCTATGGTGAAAAAGGAAATATCTTCCGTTCAAAACTGGAAAGAAGCTTTCTGAGAAACTGCTCTGTGTTCTGTGAAGTCATCTCACAGAGTTACATCTTTCCCTTCAAGAAGCCTTTCGCTAAGGCTGTTCTTGTGGAATTGGCAAAGGGATATTTGGAAGCCCATAGAGGGCTATGGAGAAAAAGGAAATATCTTCCGTTCAAAACTGGAAAGAAGCTTTCTGAGAAACTGCTCTGTGTTCTCTTAATTCATCTCACAGAGTTACATCTTTCCCTTCAAGAAGCCTTTGGCTAAGTCTGTTCTTGTGGAATTGGCAAAGGGATATTTGGAAGCCCATAGAGGGCTATGGTGAAAAAGGAAATATCTTCCGATCAAAACTGGAAAGAAGCTATCTGAGAAACTGCTCTGTGTTCTGTTAATTCATCTCACAGAGTTACATCTTTCCCTTCAAGAAGCCTTTCGCTAAGGCTGTTCTTGTGGAATTGGCAAAGGGATATTTGGAAGCCCATTGAGGCCTATGGTGAAAAAGGAAATATCTTCCGTTCAAAACTGGAAAGAAGCTTTCTGAGAAACTGCTCTGTGTTCTGTTAATTCATCTCACAGAGTTACATCTTTCCCTTCAAGAAGCCTTTCGCTAAGGCTGTTCTTGTGGAATTGGCAAAGGGATATTTGGAAGCCCATAGACGGCTATGGTGAAAAAGGAAATATCTTCCGTTCAAAACTGGAAAGAAGCTTTCTGAGAAACTGCTCTGTGTTCTGTGAGTTCATCTCAGAGAGTTACATCTTTCCCTTCAAGAAGCCTTTCGCTAAGGCTGTTCTTGTGGAACTGGCAAAGCGATATTTGGAAGCCCATAGAGGGCTATGGTGAAAAAGGAAATATCTTCCGTTCAAAACTGGAAAGAAGCTTTCTGAGAAACTGCTCTGTGTTCTCTTAATTCATCTCACAGAGTTACATCTTTCCCTTCAAGAAGCCTTTCGCTAAGGCTGTTCTTGTGGAATTGGCAAAGGGATATTTGGAAGCCCATAGAGGGCTATGGTGAAAAAGGAAATATCTTCCGTTCAAAACTGGAAAGAAGCTTTCTGAGAAACTGCTCTGTGTTCTGTTAATTCAACTCACAGAGTTACATCTTTCCCTTCAAGAAGCCTGTCGCTAAGGCTGTTCTTGTGGAATTGGCAAAGCGATATTTGGAAGCCAATAGAGGGCTATGGTGAAAAAGGAAATATCTTCCGTTCAAAACTGGAAAGAAGCTTTCTGAGAAACTGCTCTGTGTTCTGTTAATTCATCTCACAGAGTTACATCTTTCCCTTCAAGAAGCCTTTCGCTAAGGCTGTTCTGGTGGAATTGGCAAAGGGATATTTGGAAGCCCATAGAGGGCTATGGTGAAAAAGGAAATATCTTCCGTTCAAAACTGGAAAGAAGCTTTCTGAGAAACTGGTCTGTGTTCTGTAAATTCATCTCACAGAGGTACATCTTTCCCTTCAAGAAGCCTTTCGCTAAGGCTGTTCTTGTGGAATTGGCAAAGCGATATTTGGAAGCCCATAGAGGGCTATGGTGAAAGAGGAAATATCTTCCGTTCAAAACTGGAAAGAAGCTTTCTGAGAAACTGCTCTGTGTTCTGTTAATTCATCTAACAGAGTTACATCTTTCCCTTCAAGAAGCCTTTCGCTAAGGCTGTTCTTGTGGAATTGGCAAAGGGATATTTGGAAGCCCATAGACGGCTATGGTGAAAAAGGAAATATCTTCCGTTCAAAACTGGAAAGAAGCTTTCTGAGAAACTGCTCTGTGTTCTGTTAATTCATCTCACAGAGTTACATCTTTCCCTTCAAGAAGCCTTTCGCTAAGGCTGTTCTTGTGGAATTGGCAAAGGGATATTTGGAAGCCCATAGAGGGCTATGGTGAAAAAGGAAATATCTTCCGTTCAAAACTGGAAAGAAGCTTTCTGAGAAACTGCTCTGTGTTCTGTTAATTCAACTCACAGAGTTACATCTTTCCCTTCAAGAAGCCTTTCGCTAAGGCTGTTCTTGTGGAATTGGCAAAGCGATATTTGGAAGCCCATAGAGGGCTATGGTGAAAAAGGAAATATCTTCCGTTCAAAACTGGAAAGAAGCTTTCTGAGAAACTGCTCTGTGTTCTGTTAATTCATCTCACAGAGTTACATCTTTCCCTTCAAGAAGCCTTTCGCTAAGGCTGTTCTGGTGGAATTGGCAAAGGGATATTTGGAAGCCCATAGAGGGCTATGGTGAAAAAGGAAATATCTTCCGTTCAAAACTGGAAAGAAGCTTTCTGAGAAACTGGTCTGTGTTCTGTAAATTCATCTCACAGAGGTACATCTTTCCCTTCAAGAAGCCTTTCGCTAAGGCTGTTCTTGTGGAATTGGCAAAGCGATATTTGGAAGCCCATAGAGGGCTATGGTGAAAGAGGAAATATCTTCCGTTCAAAACTGGAAAGAAGCTTTCTGAGAAACTGCTCTGTGTTCTGTTAATTCATCTAACAGAGTTACATCTTTCCCTTCAAGAAGCCTTTCGCTAAGGCTGTTCTTGTGGAATTGGCAAAGGGATATTTGGAAGCCCATAGACGGCTATGGTGAAAAAGGAAATATCTTCCGTTCAAAACTGGAAAGAAGCTTTCTGAGAAACTGCTCTGTGTTCTCTTAATTCATCTCACAGAGTTACATCTTTCCTTTCAAGAAGCCTTTCGCTAAGGCTGTTCTTGTGGAATTGGCAAAGGGATATTTGGAAACCCATAGAGGGCTAGGCTGAAAAAGGAAATATCTTCCGTTCAAAACTGGAAAGAAGCTTTCTGAGAAACTGCTCTGTGTTCTGTTAATTCATCTCACAGAGTTACATCTTTCCATTCAAGAAGCCTTTCGCTAAGGCTGTTCTTGAGGGATTGGCAAAGCGATATTTGGAAGCCCATAGAGGGCTATGGTGAAAAAGGAAATATCTTCCGTTCAAAAATGGAAAGAAGCTTATGAGAAACTGCTCTGTGTTCTGTTAATTCGTCTCACACAGTTACATCTTTCCCTTCAAGAAGCCTTTCGCTAAGGCTGTTCTTGTGGAATTGGCAAAGGGATATTTGGAAGCCCATAGAGGCTTATCGTAAAAAAGGAAATATCTTCCGTTCAAAACTGGAAAGAAGCTTTCTGAGAAACTGCTCTGTGTTCTGTGAATTCATCTCACAGAGTTACATCTTTCCCTTCAAGAAGCCTTTCGCTAAGGCTCTTCTTGTGGAATTGGCAAAGGGATATTTGGAATCCCACAGAGGGCTATGGTGAAAAAGGAAATATCTTCCGTTCAAAACTGGAAAGAAGCTTTCTGAGAAACTGCTCTGTGTTCTGTTAATTCATCTCACAGAGTTACATCTTTCCCTTCAAGAAGCCTTTCGCTAAGGCTGTTCTTGTGGAATTGGCAAAGGGATATTTGGAAGCCCATAGAGGGCTATGGTGAAAAAGGAAATATCTTCCGTTCAAAACTGGAAAGAAGCTTTCTGAGAAACTGGTCTCTGTTCTGTAAATTCATCTCACAGAGGTACACTTTTCCCTTCAAGAAGCCTTTCGCTAAGGCTGTTCTTGTGGAATTGGCAAAGCGATATTTGGAAGCCCATAGAGGGCTATGGTGAAAAAGGAAATATCTTCGGTTCAAAACTGGAAAGAAGCTTTCTGAGAAACTGCTCTGTGTTCCGTTAATTCATCTCACAGAGTTACATCTTTCCCTTCAAGAAGCCTTTCGCTAAGGCTGTTCTGGTGGAATTGGCAAAGGGATATTTGGAAGCCCATAGAGGGCAATGGTGAAAAAGGAAATATCTTCCGTTCAAAACTGGAAAGAAGCTTTCTGAGAAACTGGTCTGTGTTCTGTAAATTCATCTCACAGAGGTACATCTTTCCCTTCAAGAAGCCTTTCGCTAAGGCTGTTCTTGTGGAATTGGCAAAGCGATATTTGGAAGCCCATAGAGGGCTATGGTGAAAGAGGAAATATCTTCCGTTCAAAACTGGAAAGAAGCTTTCTGAGAAACTGCTCTGTGTTCTGTTAATTCATCTCACAGAGTTACATCTTTCCCTTCAAGAAGCCTTTCGCTAAGGCTGTTCTTGTGGAATTGGCAAAGGGATATTTGGAAGCCCATAGAGGGCTATGGTGAAAAAGGAAATATCTTCCGTTCAAAACTGGAAAGAAGCTTTCTGAGAAACTGCTCTGTGTTCTGTTAATTCATCTCACAGAGTTACATCTTTCCCTTCAAGAAGCCTTTCGCTAAGGCAGTTCTTGTGGAATTGGCAAAGGGATATTTGGAAGCCCATAGACGGCTATGGTGAAAAAGGAAATATCTTCCGTTCAAAACTGGAAAGAAGCATTCTGAAAAACTGCTCTGTGTTCTGTGAATTCATCTCACAGTGTTACATCTTTCCATTCAAGAAGCCTTTCGCTAAGGCTGTTCTTGTGGAATTGGAAAAGCGATATTTGGAAGCCCATAGACGGCTATGGTGAAAAAGGAAATATCTTCCGTTCAAAACTGGAAAGAAGCTTTCTGAGAAACTGCTCTGTGTTCTGTAAATTCATCTCACAGAGGTACATCTTTCCCTTCAAGAAGCCTTTCGCTAAGGCTGTTCTTGTGGAATTGGCAAAGCGATATTTGGAAGCCCTTAGAGGGCTATGGTGAAAAAGGAAATATCTTCCGTTCAAAACTGGAAAGAAGCTTTCTGAGAAACTGCTCTGTGTTCTGTTAATTCATCTCACAGAGTTACATCTTTCCCTTCAAGAAGCCTTTCGCTAAGGCTGTTCTGGTGGAATTGGCAAAGGGATATTTGGAAGCCCATAGACGGCTATGGTGAAAAAGGAAATATCTTCCGTTCAAAACTGGAAAGAAGCTTTCTGAGAAACTGCTCTGTGTTCTGTGAAGTCATCTCACAGAGTTACATCTTTCCCTTCAAGAAGCCTTTCGCTAAGGCTGTTCTTGTGGAATTGGCAAAGGGATATTTGGAAGCCCATAGAGGGCTATGGAGAAAAAGGAAATATCTTCCGTTCAAAACTGGAAAGAAGCTTTCTGAGAAACTGCTCTGTGTTCTCTTAATTCATCTCACAGAGTTACATCTTTCCCTTCAAGAAGCCTTTCGCTAAGGCAGTTCTTGTGGCATTCGCAAAGGGATATTTGGAAGCCCATACACGGCTATGGTGAAAAAGGAAATATCTTCCGTTCAAAACTGGAAAGAAGCATTCTGAAAAACTGCTCTGTGTTCTGTGAATTCATCTCACAGTGTTACATCTTTCCCTTCAAGAAGCCTTTCGCTAAGGCTGTTCTTGTGGAATTGGAAAAGCGATATTTGGAAACCCATAGCGGGCTATGGTGAAAAAGGAAATATCTTCCGTTCAAAACTGGAAAGAAGCTTTCTGAGAAACTGCTCTGTGTTCTCTTAATTCATCTCACAGAGTTACATCTTTCCTTTCAAGAAGCCTTTCGCTAAGGCTGTTCTTGTGGAATTGGCAAAGGGATATTTGGAAACCCATAGAGGGCTATGCTGAAAAAGGAAATATCTTCCGTTCAAAACTGGAAAGAAGCTTTCTGAGAAACTGCTCTGTGTTCTGTTAATTCATCTCACAGAGTTACATCTTTCCCTTCAAGAAGCCTTTCGCTAAGGCTATTCTTGTGGATTTGGGAAAGGGATATTTGGAATCCCTTAGAGGGCTATGGTGAAAAAGGAAATATCTTCCGTTCAAAACTGCAAAGAAGTTTTCTGAGAAACTGCTCTGTGTTCTGTGAATTCATCTCACAGACTTACATCTTTCCCTTCAAGAAGCCTTTCGCTAAGGCTGTTTTTGTGGAATTGGCAAAGTGATATTTGGAAGTCCTTAGAGGGCTATGGTGAAAAAGGAAATATCTTCCGTTCAAAACTGGAAAGAAGCTTTCTGAGAAACTGCTCTGTGTTCTCTTAATTCTTCTCACAGAGTTACATCTTTCCCTTGAAGAAGCCTTTCGCTCAGGCTGTTCTTGTGGAATTGGCAAAGCGATATTTGGAAGCCCATAGAGGGCTATGGTGAAAAAGGAAATATCTTCCGTTCAAAACTGGAAAGAAGCTTTCTGAGAAACTGCTCTGTGTTCTGTTAATTCATCTCACAGAGTTACATCTTTCCCTTCAAGAAGCCTTTCGCTAAGGCTGTTCTTGTGGAATTGGCAAAGCGATATTTGGAAGACCATAGACGGCTATGGTGAAAAAGGAAATAACTTCCGTTCAAAACTGGAAAGAAGCTTTCTGAGAAATTGCTCTGTGTTCTGTTAATTCAACTCACAGAGTTACAGCTTTCCCTTCAAGAAGCCTTTCGCTAAGGCTGTTCTTGTGGAATTGGCAAAGGGATATTTGGGAGCCCTTAGACGGCTATGGTGAAAAAGGAAATATCTTCCGTTCAAAACTGGAAAGAAGCTTTCTGAGAAACTGCTCTGTGTTCTGTGAATTCATCTCACAGAGTTACATCTTTCCCTTCAAGAAGCCTTTGGCTAAGGCTGTTCTTGTGGAATTGGCAAAGGGATATTTGGAAGCCCATAGAGGGCTATGGTGAAAAAGGAAATATCTTCCCTTCAAAACCGGAAAGAAGCTTTCTGAGAAACTGCTCTGTGTTCTGTTAATTCATCTCACAGAGTTACATCTTTCCCTTCAAGAAGCCTTTCGCTAAGGCTGTTCTTGTGGAATTGGCAAAGGGATATTTGGAAGCCCATAGAGGCCTATGGTGAAAAAGGAAATATCTTCCGTTCAAAACTGGAAAGAAGCTTTCTGAGAAACTGCTCTGTGTTCTGTGAATTCATCTCACAGAGTTACGTCTTTCCCTTCAAGAAGCCTTTCGCTAAGGCTGTTCTTGTGGAATTGGCAAAGGGATATTTGGAAGCCCATAGAGGGCTATTGTGAAAAAGGAAATATCTTCCGTTCAAAACTGGAAAGAAGCTTTCTGAGAAACTGCTCTGTGTTCTGTTAATTCATCTCACAGAGTTACATCTTTCCCTTCAAGAAGCCTTTCGCTAAGGCTGTTCTTGTGGAATTGGCAAAGGGATATTTGGAAGCCCATAGGCGGCTATGGTGAAAAAGGAAATAACTTCCGTTCAAAACTGGAAAGAAGCTTTCTGAGAAACTGCTCTGTGTTCTGTGAATTCATCTCACAGAGTTACATCTTTCCCTTCAAGAAGCCTTTCGCTAAGGCTGTTCTTGTGGAATTGGCAAAGGGATATTTGGAAGCCCATAGACGGCTATGGTGAAAAAGGAAATATCTTCCGTTCAAAACTGGAAGGAAGCTTTCTGAGAAACTGCTCTGTGTTCTGTTAATTCATCTCAAAGAGTTACATCTTTCCCTTCAAGAAGCCTTTCGCTCAGGCTGTTCTTGTGGAATTGGCAAAGGGATATTTGGAAGCCCTTAGACGGCCATGGTGAAAAAGGAAATAAATTCCGTTCAAAACTGGAAAGAAGCTTTCTGAGAAACTGCTCTGTGTTCTCTTAATTCATCTCACAGAGTTACATCTTTCCCTTCAAGAAGCCTTTCGCTAAGGCTGTTCTTGTGGAATTGGCAAAGCGATATTTGGAAGTCCATAGAGGGCTATGGTGAAAAAGGATATATCTTCCGTTCAAAACTGGAAAGAAACTTTCTGAGAAACTGCTCTGTGTTCTGTTAATTCATCTCACAGAGTTACATCTTTCCCTTCAAGAAGCCTTTCGCTAAGGCTGTTCTTGTGGAATTGCCAAAGGGATATTTGGAAGCCCATAGACGGCTATGGTGAAAAAGGAAATATCTTCCGTTCAAAACTGGAAAGAAGCTTTCTGAGAAACTGCTCTGTGTTCTGTTAATTCATCTCACAGAGTTACATCTTTCCCTTCAAGAAGCCTTTCGCTAAGGCTGTTCTTGTGGAATTGGCAAAGCGATATTTGGAAGCCCATAGGGGGCTATGGTGAAAAAGGAAATATCTTCCGTTCAAAACTGGAAAGAAGCTTTCTGAGAAACTGCTCTGTGTTCTGTTAATTCATCTCACAGAGTTACATCTTTCCCTTCAAGAAGCCTTTCGCTAAGGCTGTTCTTGTGGAATTGGCAAAGTGATATTTGGAAGCCCATAGACGGCTATGGTGAAAAAGGAAATATCTTCTGTTCAAAACTGGAAAGAAGCTTTATGACAAACTGCTCTGTGTTCTGTTAATTCATCTCACAGAGTTACATCTTTCCCTTCAAGAAGCCTTTCCCTAAGGCTGTTCTAGTGGAATTGGCAAAGGGATATTTGGAAGCCCTTAGAGGGCTATGGTGAAAAAGGAAATATCTTCCGTTCAAAACTGGAAAGAAGCTTTCTGAGAAACTGCTCTGTGTTCTGTTAATTCATCTCACAGAGTTACATCTTTCCCTTCAAGAAGTCTTTCGCTAAGGCTATTCTTGTGGATTTGGGAAAGGGATATTGGAAATCCCTTAGAGGGCTATGGTGAAAAAGGAAATATCTTCCGTTCAAAACTGCAAAGAAGTTTTCTGAGAAACTGCTCTGTGTTCTGTGAAGTCATCTCACAGAGTTACATCTTTCCCTTCAAGAAGCCTTTCGCTAAGGCTGTTCTTGTGGAATTGGCAAAGGGATATTTGGAAGCCCATAGAGGGCTATGGTGAAAAAGGAAATATCTTCCGTTCAAAACTGGAAAGAAGCTTTCTGAGAAACTGCTCTGTGTTCTGTTAATTCATCTCACAGAGTTACATCTTTCCCTTCAAGAAGCCTTTCGCTAAGGCTGTTCTTGTGGAATTGGCAAAGGGATATTTGGAAGCCCATAGAGGGCTATGGTGAAAAAGGAAATATCTTCCGTTCAAAACTGGAAAGAAGCTTTCTGAGAAACTGCTCTGTGTTCTGTAAATTCATCTCACAGAGGTACATCTTTCCCTTCAAGAAGCCTTTCGCTAAGGCTGTTCTTGTGGAATTGGCAAAGCGATATTTGGAAGCCCTTAGAGGGCTATGGTGAAAAAGGAAATATCTTCCGTTCAAAACTGGAAAGAAGCTTTCTGAGAAACTGCTCTGTGTTCTGTTAATTCATCTCACAGAGTTACATCTTTCCCTTCAAGAAGCCTTTCGCTAAGGCTGTTCTGGTGGAATTGGCAAAGGGATATTTGGAAGCCCTTAGACGGCTATGGTGAAAAAGGAAATATCTTCCGTTCAAAACTGGAAAGAAGCTTTCTGAGAAACTGCTCTGTGTTCTGTGAAGTCATCTCACAGAGTTACATCTTTCCCTTCAAGAAGCCTTTCGCTAAGGCTGTTCTTGTGGAATTGGCAAAGGGATATTTGGAAGCCCATAGAGGGCTATGGTGAAAAAGGAAATGTCTTCCGTTCAAAACTGGAAAGAAGCTTTCTGAGAAACTGCTCTGTGTTCTCTTAATTCATCTCACAGAGTTACATCTTTCCCTTCAAGAAGCCTTTCGCTAAGGCTGTTCTTCTGGAATTGGCAAAGGGATATTTGGAAGCCCATAGACGGCTATGGTGAAAAAGGAAATATCTTCCGTTCCAAACTGGAAAGAAGCTTTCTGAGAAACTGCTCAGTGTTCTGTGAATTCATCTCACAGAGTTACATCTTTCCCTTCAAGAAGCCTTTTGCTAAGGCTGTTCTTGTGGAATTTCCAAAGGTTTATTTGGAAGCCCATAGAGTGCTATGGTGAAAAAGGGAATACCTTCCGTTCAAAACTGGAAAGAAGCTTTCTGAGAAACTGCTCTGTGTTCTGTTAATTCATCTCACAGAGTTACATCTTTCCCTTCAAGAAGCCATTCGCTAAGGCTGTTCTTGTGTAATTGGCAAAGGGATATTTGGAAGCCCATAGAGGGCTATGGTGAAAAAGGAAATATCTTCCGTTCAAAACTGGAAAGAAGCTTTCTGAGAAACTGCTCTGTGTTCTGTTAATTCATCTGACAGAGTTACATCTTTCCCTTCAAGAAGCCTTTCGCTAAGGCTATTCTTGTGGATTTGGGAAAGGGATATTGGAAATCCCTTAGAGGGCTATGGTGAAAAAGGAAATATCTTCCTTTCAAAACTGCAAAGAAGTTTTCTGAGAAACTGCTCTGTGTTCTGTGAATTCATCTCACAGAGTTACATCTTTCCCTTGAAGAAGTCTTTCGCTAAGGCTGTTCTTGTGGAATTGGCAAAGTGATATTTGGAAGTCCTTAGAGGGCTATGGTGAAAAAGGAAATATCTTCCGTTCAAAACTGGAAAGAAGCTTTCTGAGAAACTGCTCTGTGTTCTGTTAATTCTTCTCACAGAGTTACATCTTTCCCTTGAAGAAGCCTTTCGCTCAGGCTGTTCTTGTGGAATTGGCAAAGCGATATTTGGAAGCCCATAGAGGGATATGGTGAAAAAGGAAATATCTTCCGTTCAAAACTGGAAAGAAGCTTTCTGAGAAACTGCTCTGTGTTCTGTTAATTCATCTCACAGAGTTACATCTTTCCCTTCAAGAAGCCTTTCGCTAAGGCTGTTCTTGTGGAATTGGCAAAGCGATATTTGGAAGCCCATAGACGGCTATGGTGAAAAAGGAAATATCTTCCGTTCAAAACTGGAAAGAAGCTTTCTGAGAAATTGCTCTGTGTTCTGTTAATTCATCTCACAGAGTTACAGCTTTCCCTTCAAGAAGCCTTTCGCTAAGGCTGTTCTTGTGGAATTGGCAAAGGGATATTTGGAAGCCCATAGACGGCTATGGTGAAAAAGGAAATATCTTCCGTTCAAAACTGGAAAGAAGCATTCTGAAAAACTGCTCTGTGTTCTGTGAATTCATCTCACAGAGTTACATCTTTCCCTTCAAGAAGCCTTTCGCTAAGGCTGTTCTTGTGGAATTGGAAAAGCGATATTTGGAAGCCCATAGAGGGCTATGGTGAAAAAGGAAATATCTTCCGTTCAAAACTGGAAAGAAGCTTTCTGAGAAACTGCTCTGTGTTCTGTTAATTCATCTCACAGAGTTACATCTTTCCCGTCAAGAAGCCTTTCGCTAAGGCTGTTCTTGTGGAATTGGCAAAGGGATATTTGGAAGCCCATAGAGGGCTATGCTGAAAAAGGAAATATCTTCCGTTCAAAACTGGAAAGAAGCTTTCTGAGAAACTGCTCTGTGTTCTCTTAATTCATCTCACAGAGTTACATCTTTCCCTTCAAGAAGCCTTTCGCTAAGGCAGTTCTTGTGGCATTCGCAAAGGGATATTTGGAAGCCCATAGACGGCTATGGTGAAAAAGGAAATATCTTCCGTTCAAAACTGCAAAGAAGTTTTCTGAGAAACTGCTCTGTGTTCTGTGAATTCATCTCACAGAGTTACATCTTTCCCTTCAAGAAGCCTTTCGCTAAGGCTGTTCTTGTGGAATTGGCAAAGTGATATTTGGAAGCCCATGGACGGCTATGGTGAAAAAGGAAATATCTTCCGTTCAAAACTGGAAAGAAGCTTTCTGAGAAACTGCTCTGTGTTCTGTTAATTCTTCTCACAGAGTTACATCTTTCCCTTGAAGAAGCCTTTCGCTCAGGCTGTTCTTGTGGAATTGGCAAAGCGATATTTGGAAGCCCATAGAGGGCTATGGTGAAAAAGGAAATATCTTCCGTTCAAAACTGGAAAGAAGCTTTCTGAGAAACTGCTCTGTGTTCTGTTAATTCATCTCACAGAGTTACATCTTTCCCTTCAAGAAGCCTTTCGCTAAGGCTGTTCTTGTGGAATTGGCAAAGCGATATTTGGAAGCCCATAGACGGCTATGGTTAAAAAGGAAATAACTTCCGTTCAAAACTGGAAAGAAGCTTTCTGAGAAATTGCTCTGTGTTCTGTTAATTCAACTCACAGAGTTACAGCTTTCCCTTCAAGAAGCCTTTCGCTAAGGCTGTTCTTGTGGAATTGGCAAAGGGATATTTGGAAGCCCCTAGACGGCTATGGTGAAAAAGGAAATATCTTCCGTTCAAAACTGGAAAGAAGCTTTCTGAGAAACTGCTCTGTGTTCTGTGAATTCATCTCACAGAGTTACATCTTTCCCTTCAAGAAGCCTTTGGCTAAGGCTGTTCTTGTGGAATTGGCAAAGGGATATTTGGAAGCCCATAGAGGGCTATGGTGAAAAAGGAAATATCTTCCGTTCAAAACCGGAAAGAAGCTTTCTGAGAAACTGCTCTGTGTTCTGTTAATTCATCTCACAGAGTTACATCTTTCCCTTCAAGAAGCCTTTCGCTAAGGCTGTTCTTGTGGAATTGGCAAAGGGATATTTGGAAGCCCATAGAGGCCTATGGTGAAAAAGGAAATATCTTCCGTTCAAAACTGGAAAGAAGCTTTCTGAGAAACTGCTCTGTGTTCTGTGAATTCATCTCACAGAGTTACGTCTTTCCCTTCAAGAAGCCTTTCGCTAAGGCTGTTCTTGTGGAATTGGCAAAGGGATATTTGGAAGCCCATAGAGGGCTATGGTGAAAAAGGAAATATCTTCCGTTCAAAACTGGAAAGAAGCTTTCTGAGAAACTGCTCTGTGTTCTGTTAATTCATCTCACAGAGTTACATCTTTCCCTTCAAGAAGCCTTTCGCTAAGGCTGTTCTTCTGGAATTGGCAAAGGGATATTTGGAAGCCCATAGGCGGCTATGGTGAAAAAGGAAATAACTTCCGTTCAAAACTGGAAAGAAGCTTTCTGAGAAACTGCTCTGTGTTCTGTGAATTCATCTCTCAGAGTTACATCTTTCCCTTCAAGAAGCCTTTCGCTAAGGCTGTTCTTGTGGAATTGGCAAAGGGATATTTGGAAGCCCATAGACGGCTATGGTGAAAAAGGAAATATCTTCCGTTCAAAACTGGAAGGAAGCTTTCTGAGAAACTGCTCTGTGTTCTGTTAATTCATCTCACAGAGTTACATCTTTCCCTTCAAGAAGCCTTTCGCTCAGGCTGTTCTTGTGGAATTGGCAAAGGGATATTTGGAAGCCCTTAGACGGCCATGGTGAAAAAGGAAATATCTTCCGTTCAAAACTGGAAAGAAGCTTTCTGAGAAACTGCTCTGTGTTCTCTTAATTCATCTCACAGAGTTACATCGTTCCCTTCAAGAAGCCTTTCGCTAAGGCTGTTCTTGTGGAATTGGCAAAGCGATATTTGGAAGTCCATAGAGGGCTATGGTGAAAAAGGATATATCTTCCGTTCAAAACTGGAAAGAAACTTTCTGAGAAACTGCTCTGTGTTCTGTTAATTCATCTCACAGAGTTACATCTTTCCCTTCAAGAAGCCTTTCGCTAAGGCTGTTCTTGTGGAATTGGCAAAGGGATATTTGGAAGCCCATAGAGGGCTATGGTGAAAAAGGAAATATCTTCCGTTCAAAACTTGAAAGAAGCTTTCTGAGAAACTGCTCTGTGTTCTGTTAATTCATCTCACAGAGTTACATCTTTCCCTTCAAGAAGCCTTTCGCTAAGGCTGTTCTTGTGGAATTGGCAAAGCGATATTTGGAAGCCCATAGGGGGCTATGGTGAAAAAGGAAATATCTTCCGTTCAAAACTGGAAAGAAGCTTTCTGAGAAACTGCTCTGTGTTCTGTTAATTCATCTCACAGAGTTACATCTTTTCCTTCAAGAAGCCTTTCGCTAAGGCTGTTCTTGTGGAATTGGCAAAGGGATATTTGGAAGCCCATAGACGGCTATGGTGAAAAAGGAAATATCTTCTGTTCAAAACTGGAAAGAAGCTTTATGACAAACTGCTCTGTGTTCTGTTAATTCATCTCACAGAGTTACATCTTTCCCTTCAAGAAGCCTTTCCCTAAGGCTGTTCTTGTGGAATTGGCAAAGGGATATTTGGAAGCCCTTAGAGGGCTATGGTGAAAAAGGAAATATCTTCCGTTCAAAACTGGAAAGAAGCTTTCTGAGAAACTGCTCTGTGTTTTGTTAATTCATCTCACAGAGTTACATCTTTCCCTTCAAGAAGTCTTTCGCTAAGGCTATTCTTGTGGATTTGGGAAAGGGATATTGGAAATCCCTTAGAGGGCTATGGTGAAAAAGGAAATATCTTCCGTTCAAAACTGGAAAGAAGCTTTCTGAGAAACTGCTCTGTGTTCTGTTAATTCATCTCACAGAGTTACATCTTTCCCTTCAAGAAGCCTTTCGCTAAGGCTGTTCTGGTGGAATTGGCAAAGGGATATTTGGAAGCCCAAAGACGGCTATGGTGAAAAAGGAAATATCTTCCGTTCAAAACTGGAAAGAAGCTTTCTGAAAAACTGCTCTGTGTTCTGTGAATTCATCTCACAGTGTTACATCTTTCCCTTCAAGAAGCCTTTCGCTAAGGCTGTTCTTGTGGAATTGGAAAAGCGATATTTGGAAACCCATAGAGGGCTATGGTGAAAAAGGAAATATCTTCCGTTCAAAACTGGAAAGAAGCTTTCTGAGAAACTGCTCTGTGCTCTCTTAATTCATCTCACAGAGTTACATCTTTCCTTTCAAGAAGCCTTTCGCTAAGGCTGTTCTTGTGGAATTGGCAAAGGGATATTTGGAAACCCATAGAGGGCTATGCTGAAAAAGGAAATATCTTCCGTTCAAAACTGGAAAGAAGCTTTCTGAGAAACTGCTCTGTGTTCTCTTAATTCACCTCACAGAGTTACATCTTTCCCTTCAAGAAGCCTTTCGCTAAGGCTATTCTTGTGGATTTGGGAAAGGGATATTGGGAATCCCTTAGAGGGCTATGGTGAAAAAGGAAATATCTTCCGTTCAAAACTGCAAAGAAGTTTTCTGAGAAGCTGCTCTGTGTTCTGTGAATTCATCTCACAGAGTTACATCTTTCCCTTCAAGAAGCCTTTCGCTAAGGCTGTTCTTGTGGAATTGGCAAAGTGATATTTGGAAGTCCTTAGAGGGCTATGGTGAAAAAAGAAATATCTTCCGTTCAAAACTGGAAAGAAGCTTTCTGAGAAACTGCTCTGTGTTCTGTTAATTCTTCTCACAGAGTTACATCTTTCCCTTGAAGAAGCCTTTCGCTCAGGCTGTTCTTGTGGAATTGGCAAAGCGATATTTGGAAGCCCATAGAGGGCTATGGTGAAAAAGGAAATATCTTCCGTTCAAAACTGGAAAGAAGCTTTCTGAGAAACTGCTCTGTGTTCTGTTAATTCATCTCACAGAGTTACATCTTTCCCTTCAAGAAGCCTTTCGCTAAGGCTGTTCTTGTGGAATTGGCAAAGCGATATTTGGAAGCCCATAGACGGCTATGGTGAAAAAGGAAATAACTTCCGTTCAAAACTGGAAAGAAGCTTTCTGAGAAATTGCTCTGTGTTCTGTTAATTCAACTCACAGAGTTACAGCTTTCCCTTCAAGAAGCCTTTCGCTAAGGCTGTTCTTGTGGAATTGGCAAAGGGATATTTGGAAGCCCCTAGACGGCTATGGTGAAAAAGGAAATATCTTCCGTTCAAAACTGGAAAGAAGCTTTCAGAGAAACTGCTCTGTGTTCTGTGAATTCATCTCACAGAGTTACATCTTTCCCTTCAAGAAGCCTTTGGCTAAGGCTGTTCTTGTGGAATTGGCAAAGGGATATTTGGAAGCCCATAGAGGGCTATGGTGAAAAAGGAAATATCTTCCCTCAAAACCGGAAAGAAGCTTTCTGAGAAACTGCTCTGTGTTCTGTTAATTCATCTCACAGAGTTACATCTTTCCCTTCAAGAAGCCTTTCGCTAAGGCTGTTCTTGTGGAATTGGCAAAGGGATATTTGGAAGCCCATAGAGGCCTATGGTGAAAAAGGAAATATCTTCCGTTCAAAACTGGAAAGAAGCTTTCTGAGAAAGTGCTCTGTGTTCTGTGAATTCATCTCACAGAGTTACGTCTTTCCCTTCAAGAAGCCTTTCGCTAAGGCTGTTCTTGTGGAATTGGCAAAGGGATATTTGGAAGCCCATAGAGGGCTATGGTGAAAAAGGAAATATCTTCCGTTCAAAACTGGAAAGAAGCTTTCTGAGAAACTGCTCTGTGTTCTGTTATTTCATCTCACAGAGTTACATCTTTCCCTTCAAGAAGCCTTTCGCTAAGGCTGTTCTTCTGGAATTGGCAAAGGGATATTTGGAAGCCCATAGGCGGCTATGGTGAAAAAGGAAATAACTTCCGTTCAAAACTGGAAAGAAGCTTTCTGAGAAACTGCTCTGTGTTCTGTGAATTCATCTCTCAGAGTTACATCTTTCCCTTCAAGAAGCCTTTCGCTAAGGCTGTTCTTGTGGAATTGGCAAAGGGATATTTGGAAGCCCATAGACGGCTATGGTGAAAAAGGAAATATCTTCCGTTCAAAACTGGAAGGAAGCTTTCTGAGAAACTGCTCTGTGTTCTGTTAATTCATCTCACAGAGTTACATCTTTCCCTTCAAGAAGCCTTTCGCTCAGGCTGTTCTTGTGGAATTGGCAAAGGGATATTTGGAAGCCCTTAGACGGCCATGGTGAAAAAGGAAATATCTTCCGTTCAAAACTGGAAAGAAGCTTTCTGAGAAACTGCTCTGTGTTCTCTTAATTCATCTCACAGAGTTACATCGTTCCCTTCAAGAAGCCTTTCGCTAAGGCTGTTCTTGTGGAATTGGCAAAGCGATATTTGGAAGTCCATAGAGGGCTATGGTGAAAAAGGATATATCTTCCGTTCAAAACTGGAAAGAAACTTTCTGAGAAACTGCTCTGTGTTCTGTTAATTCATCTCACAGAGTTACATCTTTCCCTTCAAGAAGCCTTTCGCTAAGGCTGTTCTTGTGGAATTGGCAAAGGGATATTTGGAAGCCCATAGAGGGCTATGGTGAAAAAGGAAATATCTTCCGTTCAAAACTGGAAAGAAGCTTTCTGAGAAACTGCTCTGTGTTCTGTTAATTCACCTCACAGAGTTACATCTTTCCCTTCAAGAAGCCTTTCGCTAAGGCTGTTCTTGTGGAATTGGCAAAGCGATATTTGGAAGCCCATAGGGGGCTATGGTGAAAAAGGAAATATCTTCCGTTCAAAACTGGAAAGAAGCTTTCTGAGAAACTGCTCTGTGTTCTGTTAATTCATCTCACAGAGTTACATCTTTCCCTTCAAGAAGCCTTTCGCTAAGGCTGTTCTTGTGGAATTGGCAAAGGGATATTTGGAAGCCCATAGACGGCTATGGTGAAAAAGGAAATATCTTCTGTTCAAAACTGGAAAGAAGCTTTATGACAAACTGCTCTGTGTTCTGTTAATTCATCTCACAGAGTTACATCTTTCCCTTCAAGAAGCCTTTCCCTAAGGCTGTTCTTGTGGAATTGGCAAAGGGATATTTGGAAGCCCTTAGAGGGCTATGGTGAAAAAGGAAATATCTTCCGTTCAAAACTGGAAAGAAGCTTTCTGAGAAACTGCTCTGTGTTCTGTTAATTCATCTCACAGAGTTACATCTTTCCCTTCAAGAAGTCTTTCGCTAAGGCTATTCTTGTGGATTTGGGAAAGGGATATTGGAAATCCCTTAGAGGGCTATGGTGAAAAAGGAAATATCTTCCGTTCAAAACTGGAAAGAAGCTTTCTGAGAAACTGCTCTGTGTTCTGTTAATTCATCTCACAGAGTTACATCTTTCCCTTCAAGAAGCCTTTCGCTAAGGCTGTTCTGGTGGAATTGGCAAAGGGATATTTGGAAGCCCATAGACGGCTATGGTGAAAAAGGAAATATCTTCCGTTCAAAACTGGAAAGAAGCTTTCTGAGAAACTGCTCGGTGTTCTGTGAAGTCATCTCACAGAGTTACATCTTTCCCTTCAAGAAGCCTTTCGCTAAGGCTGTTCTTGTGGAATTGGCAAAGGGATATTTGGAAGCCCATAGAGGGCTATGGAGAAAAAGGAAATATCTTCCGTTCATAACTGGAAAGAAGCTTTCTGAGAAACTGCTCTGTGTTCTCTTAATTCATCTCACAGAGTTACATCTTTCCCTTCAAGAAGCCTTTCGCTAAGGCAGTTCTTGTGGCATTCGCAAAGGGATATTTGGAAGCCCATAGACGGCTATGGTGAAAAAGGAAATATCTTCCGTTCAAAACTGGAAAGAAGCTTTCTGAAAAACTTCTCTGTGTTCTGTGTATTCATCTCACAGTGTTACATCTTTCCCTTCAAGAAGCCTTTCGCTAAGGCTGTTCTTGTGGAATTGGAAAAGCGATATTTGGAAACCCATAGAGGGCTATGGTGAAAAAGGAAATATCTTCCGTTCAAAACTGGAAAGAAGCTTTCTGAGAAACTGCTCTGTGTTCTCTTAATTCATCTCACAGAGTTACATCTTTCCTTTCAAGAAGCCTTTCGCTAAGGCTGTTCTTGTGGAATTGGCAAAGGGATATTTGGAAACCCATAGAGGGCTATGCTGAAAAAGGAAATATCTTCCGTTCAAAACTGGAAAGAAGCTTTCTGAGAAACTGCTCTGTGTTCTGTTAATTCATCTCACAGAGTTACATCTTTCCCTTCAAGAAGCCTTTCGCTAAGGCTATTCTTGTGGATTTGGGAAAGGGATATTGGGAATCCCTTAGAGGGCTATGGTGAAAAAGGAAATATCTTCCGTTCAAAACTGCAAAGAAGTTTTCTGAGAAACTGCTCTGTGTTCTGTGAATTCATCTCACAGAGTTACATCTTTCCCTTCAAGAAGCCTTTCGCTAAGGCAGTTCTTGTGGAATTGGCAAAGTGATATTTGGAAGTCCTTAGAGGGCTATGGTGAAAAAGGAAATATCTTCCGTTCAAAACTGGAAAGAAGCTTTCTGAGAAACTGCTCTGTGTTCTGTTAATTCTTCTCACAGAGTTACATCTTTCCCTTGAAGAAGCCTTTCGCTCAGGCTGTTCTTGTGGAATTGGCAAAGCGATATTTGGAAGCCCATAGAGGGCTATGGTGAAAAAGGAAATATCTTCCGTTCAAAACTGGAAAGAAGCTTTCTGAGAAACTGCTCTGTGTTCTGTTAATTCATCTCACAGAGTTACATCTTTCCCTTCAAGAAGCCTTTCGCTAAGGCTGTTCTTGGGGAATTGGCAAAGCGATATTTGGAAGCCCATAGACGGCTATGGTGAAAAAGGAAATAACTTCCGTTCAAAACTGGAAAGAAGCTTTCTGAGAAATTGCTCTGTGTTCTGTTAATTCAACTCACAGAGTTACAGCTTTCCCTTCAAGAAGCCTTTCGCTAAGGCTGTTCTTGTGGAATTGGCAAAGGGATATTTGGGAGCCCTTAGACGGCTATGGTGAAAAAGGAAATATCTTCCGTTCAAAACTGGAAAGAAGCTTTCTGAGAAACTGCTCTGTGTTCTGTGAATTCATCTCACAGAGTTACATCTTTCCCTTCAAGAAGCCTTTGGCTAAGGCTGTTCTTGTGGAATTGGCAAAGGGATATTTGGAAGCCCATAGAGGGCTATGGTGAAAAAGGAAATATCTTCCCTCAAAACCGTAAAGAAGCTTTCTGAGAAACTGCTCTGTGTTCTGTTAATTCATCTCACAGAGTTACATCTTTCCCTTCAAGAAGCCTTTCGCTAAGGCTGTTCTTGTGGAATTGGCAAAGGGATATTTGGAAGCCCATAGAGGCCTATGGTGAAAAAGGAAATATCTTCCGTTCAAAACTGGAAAGAAGCTTTCTGAGAAACTGCTCTGTGTTCTGTGAATTCATCTCACAGAGTTACGTCTTTCCCTTCAAGAAGCCTTTCGCTAAGGCGGTTCTTGTGGAATTGGCAAAGGGATATTTGGGAGCCCATAGAGGTCTATTGTGAAAAAGGAAATATCTTCCGTTCAAAACTGGAAAGAAGCTTTCTGAGAAACTGCTCTGTGTTCTGTTAATTCATCTCACAGAGTTACATCTTTCCCTTCAAGAAGCCTTTCGCTAAGGCTGTTCTTCTGGAATTGGCAAAGGGATATTTGGAAGCCCATAGGCGGCTATGGTGAAAAAGGAAATAACTTCCGTTCAAAACTGGAAAGAAGCTTTCTGAGAAACTGCTCTGTGTTCTGTGAATTCATCTCTCAGAGTTACATCTTTCCCTTCAAGAAGCCTTTCGCTAAGGCTGTTCTTGTGGAATTGGCAAAGGGATATTTGGAAGCCCATAGACGGCTATGGTGAAAAAGGAAATATCTTCCGTTCAAAACTGGAAGGAAGCTTTCTGAGAAACTGCTCTGTGTTCTGTTAATTCATCTCAAAGAGTTACATCTTTCCCTTCAAGAAGCCTTTCGCTCAGGCTGTTCTTGTGGAATTGGCAAAGGGATATTTGGAAGCCCTTAGACGGCCATGGTGAAAAAGGAAATATCTTCCGTTCAAAACTGGAAAGAAGCTTTCTGAGAAACTGCTCTGTGTTCTCTTAATTCATCTCACAGAGTTACATCTTTCCCTTCAAGAAGCCTTTCGCTAAGGCTGTTCTTGTGGAATTGGCAAAGCGATATTTGGAAGTCCATAGAGGGCTATGGTGAAAAAGGATATATCTTCCGTTCAAAACTGGAAAGAAACTTTCTGAGAAACTGCTCTGTGTTCTGTTAATTCATCTCACAGAGTTACATCTTTCCCTTCAAGAAGCCTTTCGCTAAGGCTGTTCTTGTGGAATTGCCAAAGGGATATTTGGAAGCCCATAGACGGCTATGGTGAAAAAGGAAATATCTTCCGTTCAAAACTGGAAAGAAGCTTTCTGAGAAACTGCTCTGTGTTCTGTTAATTCATCTCACAGAGTTACATCTTTCCCTTCAAGAAGCCTTTCGCTAAGGCTGTTCTTGTGGAATTGGCAAAGGGATATTTGGAAGCCCATAGACGGCTATGGTGAAAAAGGAAATATCTTCCGTTCAAAACTGGAAGGAAGCTTTCTGAGAAACTGCTCTGTGTTCTGTTAATTCATCTCACAGAGTTACATCTTTCCCTTCAAGAAGCCTTTCACTCAGGCTGTTCTTGTGGAATTGGCAAAGGGATATTTGGAAGCCCTTAGACGGCCATGGTGAAAAAGGAAATATCTTCCGTTCAAAACTGGAAAGAAGCTTTCTGAGAAACTGCTCTGTGTTCTCTTAATTCATCTCACAGAGTTACATCTTTCCCTTCAAGAAGCCTTTCGCTAAGGCTGTTCTTGTGGAATTGGCAAAGCGATATTTGGAAGTCCATAGAGGGCTATGGTGAAAAAGGATATATCTTCCGTTCAAAACTGGAAAGAAACTTTCTGAGAAACTGCTCTGTGTTCTGTTAATTCATCTCACAGAGTTACATCTTTCCCTTCAAGAAGCCTTTCGCTAAGGCTGTTCTTGTGGAATTGGCAAAGGGATATTTGGAAGCCCATAGAGGGCTATGGTGAAAAAGGAAATATCTTCCGTTCAAAACTGGAAAGAAGCTTTCTGAGAAACTGCTCTGTGTTCTGTTAATTCATCTCACAGAGTTACATCTTTCCCTTCAAGAAGCCTTTCGCTAAGGCTGTTCTTGTGGAATTGGCAAAGCGATATTTGGAAGCCCATAGGGGGCTATGGTGAAAAAGGAAATATCTTCCGTTCAAAACTGGAAAGAAGCTTTCTGAGAAACTGCTCTGTGTTCTGTTAATTCATCTCACAGAGTTACATCTTTCCCTTCAAGAAGCCTTTCGCTAAGGCTGTTCTTGTGGAATTGGCAAAGGGATATTTGGAAGCCCATAGACGGCTATGGTGAAAAAGGAAATATCTTCTGTTCAAAACTGGAAAGAAGCTTTATGACAAACTGCTCTGTGTTCTGTTAATTCATCTCACAGAGTTACATCTTTCCCTTCAAGAAGCCTTTCCCTAAGGCTGTTCTCGTGGAATTGGCAAAGGGATATTTGGAAGCCCTTAGAGGGCTATGTTGAAAAAGGAAATATCTTCCGTTCAAAACTGGAAAGAAGCTTTCTGAGAAACTGCTCTGTGTTCTGTTAATTCATCTCACAGAGTTACATCTTTCCCTTCAAGAAGTCTTTCGCTAAGGCTATTCTTGTGGATTTGGGAAAGGGATATTGGAAATCCCTTAGAGGGCTATGGTGAAAAAGGAAATATCTTCCGTTCAAAACTGGAAAGAAGCTTTCTGAGAAACTGCTCTGTGTTCTGTTAATTCATCTCACAGAGTTACATCTTTCCCTTCAAGAAGCCTTTCGCTAAGGCTGTTCTGGTGGAATTGGCAAAGGGATATTTGGAAGCCCATAGACGGCTATGGTGAAAAAGGAAATATCTTCCGTTCAAAACTGGAAAGAAGCTTTCTGAGAAACTGCTCGGTGTTCTGTGAAGTCATCTCACAGAGTTACATCTTTCCCTTCAAGAAGCCTTTCGCTAAGGCTGTTCTTGTGGAATTGGCAAAGGGATATTTGGAAGCCCATAGAGGGCTATGGAGAAAAAGGAAATATCTTCCGTTCAAAACTGGAAAGAAGCTTTCTGAGAAACTGCTCTGTGTTCTGTTAATTCATCTCACAGAGTTACATCTTTCCCTTCAAGAAGCCTTTCGCTAAGGCAGTTCTTGTGGCATTCGCAAAGGGATATTTGGAAGCCCATAGACGGCTATGGTGAAAAAGGAAATATCTTCCGTTCAAAACTGGAAAGAAGCATTCTGAAAAACTGCTCTGTGTTCTGTGAATTCATCTCACAGTGTTACATCTTTCCCTTCAAGAAGCCTTTCGCTAAGGCTGTTCTTGTGGAATTGGAAAAGCGATATTTGGAAACCCATAGAGGACTATGGTGAAAAAGAAAATATCTTCCGTTCAAAACTGGAAAGAAGCTTTCTGAGAAACTGCTCTGTGTTCTCTTAATTCATCTCACAGAGTTACATCTTTCCTTTCAAGAAGCCTTTCGCTAAGGCTGTTCTTGTGGAATTGGCAAAGGGATATTTGGAAACCCATAGAGGGCTATGCTGAAAAAGGAAATATCTTCCGTTCAAAACTGGAAAGAAGCTTTCTGAGAAACTGCTCTGTGTTCTCTTAATTCATCTCACAGAGTTACATCTTTCCCTTCAAGAAGCCTTTCGCTAAGGCTATTCTTGTAGATTTGGGAAAGGGATATTGGGAATCCCTTAGAGGGCTATGGTGAAAAAGGAAATATCTTCGGTTCAAAACTGCAAGGAAGTTTTCTGAGAAACTGCTCTGTGTTCTGTGAATTCATCTCACAGAGTTACATCTTTCCCTTCAAGAAGCCTTTCGCTCAGGCTGTTCTTGTGGAATTGGCAAAGTGATATTTGGAAGTCCTTAGAGGGCTATGGTGAAAAAGGAAATATCTTCCGTTCAAAACTGGAAAGAAGCTTTCTGAGAAACTGCTCTGTGTTCTGTTAATTCTTCTCACAGAGTTACATCTTTCCCTTCAAGAAGCCTTTCGCTCAGGCTGTTCTTGTGGAATTGGCAAAGCGATATTTGGAAGCCCATAGAGGGCTATGGTGAAAAAGGAAATATCTTCCGTTCAAAACTGGAAAGAAGCTTTCTGAGAAACTGCTCGGTGTTCTGTGAAGTCATCTCACAGAGTTACATCTTTCCCTTCAAGAAGCCTTTCGCTAAGGCTGTTCTTGTGGAATTGGCAAAGGGATATTTGGAAGCCCATAGAGGGCTATGGAGAAAAAGGAAATATCTTCCGTTCAAAACTGGAAAGAAGCTTTCTGAGAAACTGCTCTGTGTTCTGTTAATTCATCTCACAGAGTTACATCTTTCCCTTCAAGAAGCCTTTCGCTAAGGCAGTTCTTGTGGCATTCGCAAAGGGATATTTGGAAGCCCATAGACGGCTATGGTGAAAAAGGAAATATCTTCCGTTCAAAACTGGAAAGAAGCATTCTGAAAAACTGCTCTGTGTTCTGTGAATTCATCTCACAGTGTTACATCTTTCCCTTCAAGAAGCCTTTCGCTAAGGCTGTTCTTGTGGAATTGGAAAAGCGATATTTGGAAACCCATAGAGGACTATGGTGAAAAAGAAAATATCTTCCGTTCAAAACTGGAAAGAAGCTTTCTGAGAAACTGCTCTGTGTTCTCTTAATTCATCTCACAGAGTTACATCTTTCCTTTCAAGAAGCCTTTCGCTAAGGCTGTTCTTGTGGAATTGGCAAAGGGATATTTGGAAACCCATAGAGGGCTATGCTGAAAAAGGAAATATCTTCCGTTCAAAACTGGAAAGAAGCTTTCTGAGAAACTGCTCTGTGTTCTCTTAATTCATCTCACAGAGTTACATCTTTCCCTTCAAGAAGCCTTTCGCTAAGGCTATTCTTGTAGATTTGGGAAAGGGATATTGGGAATCCCTTAGAGGGCTATGGTGAAAAAGGAAATATCTTCGGTTCAAAACTGCAAGGAAGTTTTCTGAGAAACTGCTCTGTGTTCTGTGAATTCATCTCACAGAGTTACATCTTTCCCTTCAAGAAGCCTTTCGCTCAGGCTGTTCTTGTGGAATTGGCAAAGTGATATTTGGAAGTCCTTAGAGGGCTATGGTGAAAAAGGAAATATCTTCCGTTCAAAACTGGAAAGAAGCTTTCTGAGAAACTGCTCTGTGTTCTGTTAATTCTTCTCACAGAGTTACATCTTTCCCTTCAAGAAGCCTTTCGCTCAGGCTGTTCTTGTGGAATTGGCAAAGCGATATTTGGAAGCCCATAGAGGGCTATGGTGAAAAAGGAAATATCTTCCGTTCAAAATTGGAAAGAAGCTTTCTGAGAAACTGCTCTGTGTTCTGTTAATTCATCTCACAGAGTTACATCTTTCCCTTCAAGAAGCCTTTCGCTAAGGCTGTTCTTGTGGAATTGGCAAAGCGATATTTGGAAGCCCATAGACGGCTATGGTGAAAAAGGAAATAACTTCCGTTCAAAACTGGAAAGAAGCTTTCTGAGAAATTGCTCTGTGTTCTGTTAATTCAACTCACAGAGTTACAGCTTTCCCTTCAAGAAGCCTTTCGCTAAGGCTGTTCTTGTGGAATTGGCAAAGGGATATTTGGGAGCCCTTAGACGGCTATGGTGAAAAAGGAAATATCTTCCGTTCAAAACTGGAAAGAAGCTTTCTGAGAAACTGCTCTGTGTTCTGTGAATTCATCTCACAGAGTTACATCTTTCCCTTCAAGAAGCCTTTGGCTAAGGCTGTTCTTGTGGAATTGGCAAAGGGATATTTGGAAGCCCATAGAGGGCTATGGTGAAAAAGGAAATATCTTCCCTTCAAAACCGGAAAGAAGCTTTCTGAGAAACTGCTCTGTGTTCTGTTAATTCATCTCACAGAGTTACATCTTTCCCTTCAAGAAGCCTTTCGCTAAGGCTGTTCTTGTGGAATTGGCAAAGGGATATTTGGAAGCCCATAGAGAACTATGGTGAAAAAGGAAATATCTTCCGTTCAAAACTGGAAAGAAGCTTTCTGAGAAACTGCTCTGTGTTCTGTGAATTCATCTCACAGAGTTACGTCTTTCCCTTCAAGAAGCCTTTCGCTAAGGCTGTTCTTGTGGAATTGGCAAAGGGATATTTGGAAGCCCATAGAGGGCTATTGTGAAAAAGGAAATATCTTCCGTTCAAAAGTGGAAAGAAGCTTTCTGAGAAACTGCTCTGTGTTCTGTTAATTCATCTCACAGAGTTACATCTTTCCCTTCAAGAAGCCTTTCGCTAAGGCTGTTCTTCTGGAATTGGCAAAGGGATATTTGGAAGCCCATAGGCGGCTATGGTGAAAAAGGAAATAACTTCCGTTCAAAACTGGAAAGAAGCTTTCTGAGAAACTGCTCTGTGTTCTGTGAATTCATCTCTCAGAGTTACATCTTTCCCTTCAAGAAGCCTTTCGCTAAGGCTGTTCTTGTGGAATTGGCAAAGGGATATTTGGAAGCCCATAGACGGCTATGGTGAAAAAGGAAATATCTTCCGTTCAAAACTGGAAGGAAGCTTTCTGAGAAACTGCTCTGTGTTCTGTTAATTCATCTCAAAGAGTTACATCTTTCCCTTCAAGAAGCCTTTCGCTCAGGCTGTTCTTGTGGAACTGGCAAAGGGATATTTGGAAGCCCTTAGACGGCCATGGTGAAAAAGGAAATATCTTCCGTTCAAAACTGGAAAGAAGCTTTCTGAGAAACTGCTCTGTGTTCTCTTAATTCATCTCACAGAGTTACATCTTTCCCTTCAAGAAGCCTTTCGCTAAGGCTGTTCTTGTGGAATTGGCAAAGCGATATTTGGAAGTCCATAGAGGGCTATGGTGAAAAAGGATATATCTTCCGTTCAAAACTGGAAAGAAACTTTCTGAGAAACTGCTCTGTGTTCTGTTAATTCATCTCACAGAGTTACATCTTTCCCTTCAAGAAGCCTTTCGCTAAGGCTGTTCTTGTGGAATTGCCAAAGGGATATTTGGAAGCCCATAGACGGCTATGGTGAAAAAGGAAATATCTTCCGTTCAAAACTGGAAAGAAGCTTTCTGAGAAACTGCTCTGTGTTCTGTAAATTCATCTCACAGAGTTACATCTTTCCCTTCAAGAAGCCTTTCGCTAAGGCTGTTCTTGTGGAATTGGCAAAGCGATATTTGGAAGCCCATAGGGGGCTATGGTGAAAAAGGAAATATCTTCCGTTCAAAACTGGAAAGAAGCTTTCTGAGAAACTGCTCTGTGTTCTGTTAATTCATCTCACAGAGTTACATCTTTCCCTTCAAGAAGCCTTTCGCTAAGGCTGTTCTTGTGGAATTGGCAAAGTGATATTTGGAAGCCCATAGACGGCTATGGTGAAAAAGGAAATATCTTCTGTTCAAAACTGGAAAGAAGCTTTATGACAAACTGCTCTGTGTTCTGTTAATTCATCTCACAGAGTTACATCTTTCCCTTCAAGAAGCCTTTCCCTAAGGCTGTTCTAGTGGAATTGGCAAAGGGATATTTGGAAGCCCTTAGAGGGCTATGGTGAAAAAGGAAATATCTTCCGTTCAAAACTGGAAAGAAGCTTTCTGAGAAACTGCTCTGTGTTCTGTTAATTCATCTCACAGAGTTACATCTTTCCCTTCAAGAAGTCTTTCGCTAAGGCTATTCTTGTGGATTTGGGAAAGGGATATTGGAAATCCCTTAGAGGGCTATGGTGAAAAAGGAAATATCTTCCGTTCAAAACTGCAAAGAAGTTTTCTGAGAAACTGCTCTGTGTTCTGTGAAGTCATCTCACAGAGTTACATCTTTCCCTTCAAGAAGCCTTTCGCTAAGGCTGTTCTTGTGGAATTGGCAAAGGGATATTTGGAAGCCCATAGAGGGCTATGGTGAAAAAGGAAATATCTTCCGTTCAAAACTGGAAAGAAGCTTTCTGAGAAACTGCTCTGTGTTCTGTTAATTCATCTCACAGAGTTACATCTTTCCCTTCAAGAAGCCTTTCGCTAAGGCTGTTCTTGTGGAATTGGCAAAGGGATATTTGGAAGCCCATAGAGGGCTATGGTGAAAAAGGAAATATCTTCCGTTCAAAACTGGAAAGAAGCTTTCTGAGAAACTGCTCTGTGTTCTGTAAATTCATCTCACAGAGGTACATCTTTCCCTTCAAGAAGCCTTTCGCTAAGGTTGTTCTTGTGGAATTGGCAAAGCGATATTTGGAAACCCTTAGAGGGCTATGGTGAAAAAGGAAATATCTTCCGTTCAAAACTGGAAAGAAGCTTTCTGAGAAACTGCTCTGTGTTCTGTTAATTCATCTCACAGAGTTACATCTTTCCCTTCAAGAAGCCTTTCGCTAAGGCTGTTCTGGTGGAATTGGCAAAGGGATATTTGGAAGCCCATAGACGGCTATGGTGAAAAAGGAAATATCTTCCGTTCAAAACTGGAAAGAAGCTTTCTGAGAAACTGCTCTGTGTTCTGTGAATTCATCTCTCAGAGTTACATCTTTCCCTTCAAGAAGCCTTTCGCTAAGGCTGTTCTTGTGGAATTGGCAAAGGGATATTTGGAAGCCCATAGACGGCTATGGTGAAAAAGGAAATATCTTCCGTTCAAAACTGGAAGGAAGCTTTCTGAGAAACTGCTCTGTGTTCTGTTAATTCATCTCACAGAGTTACATCTTTCCCTTCAAGAAGCCTTTCGCTCAGGCTGTTCTTGTGGAATTGGCAAAGGGATATTTGGAAGCCCTTAGACGGCCATGGTGAAAAAGGAAATATCTTCCGTTCAAAACTGGAAAGAAGCTTTCTGAGAAACTGCTCTGTGTTCTCTTAATTCATCTCACAGAGTTACATCTTTCCCTTCAAGAAGCCTTTCGCTAAGGCTGTTCTTGTGGAATTGGCAAAGGGATATTTGGAAGCCCATAGAGGGCTATGGTGAAAAAGGAAATATCTTCCGTTCAAAACTGGAAAGAAGCTTTCTGAGAAACTGCTCTGTGTTCTGTTAATTCATCTCACAGAGTTACATCTTTCCCTTCAAGAAGCCTTTCGCTAAGGCTGTTCTTGTGGAATTGGCAAAGCGATATTTGGAAGCCCATAGGGGGCTATGGTGAAAAAGGAAATATCTTCCGTTCAAAACTGGAAAGAAGCTTTCTGAGAAACTGCTCTGTGTTCTGTTAATTCATCTCACAGAGTTACATCTTTCCCTTCAAGAAGCCTTTCGCTAAGGCTGTTCTTGTGGAATTGGCAAAGGGATATTTGGAAGCCCATAGACGGCTATGGTGAAAAAGGAAATATCTTCTGTTCAAAACTGGAAAGAAGCTTTATGACAAACTGTTCTGTGTTCTGTTAATTCATCTCAAAGAGTTACATCTTTCCCTTCAAGAAGCCTTTCCCTAAGGCTGTTCTTGTGGAATTGGCAAAGGGATATTTGGAAGCCCTTAGAGGGCTATGGTGAAAAAGGAAATATCTTCCGTTCAAAACTGGAAAGAAGCTTTCTGAGAAACTGCTCTGTGTTCTGTTAATTCATCTCACAGAGTTACATCTTTCCCTTCAAGAAGTCTTTCGCTAAGGCTATTCTTGTGGATTTGGGAAAGGGATATTGGAAATCCCTTAGAGGGCTATGGTGAAAAAGGAAATATCTTCCGTTCAAAACTGGAAAGAAGCTTTCTGAGAAACTGCTCTGTGTTCTGTTAATTCATCTCACAGAGTTACATCTTTCCCTTCAAGAAGCCTTTCGCTAAGGCTGTTCTGGTGGAATTGGCAAAGGGATATTTGGAAGCCCATAGACGGCTATGGTGAAAAAGGAAATATCTTCCGTTCAATACTGGAAAGAAGCTTTCTGAGAAACTGCTCGGTGTTCTGTGAAGTCATCTCACAGAGTTACATCTTTCCCTTCAAGAAGCCTTTCGCTAAGGCTGTTCTTGTGGAATTGGCAAAGGGATATTTGGAAGCCCATAGAGGGCTTGGTGAAAAAGGAAATATCTTCCGTTCAAAACTGTAAAGAAGCTTTCTGAGAAACTGCTCTGTGTTCTCTTAATTCATCTCACAGAGTTACATCTTTCCCTTCAAGAAGCCTTTCGCTAAGGCTGTTCTTCTGGAATTGGCAAAGGGATATTTGGAAGCCCATAGACGGCTATGGTGAAAAAGGAAATATCTTCCGTTCCAAACTGGAAAGAAGCTTTCTGAGAAACTGCTCAGTGTTCTGTGAATTCATCTCACAGAGTTACATCTTTCCCTTCAAGAAGCCTTTTGCTAAGGCTGTTCTTGTGGAATTTGCAAAGGTTTATTTGGAAGCCCATAGAGTGCTATGGTGAAAAAGGGAATACCTTCCGTTCAAAACTGGAAAGAAGCTTTCTGAGAAACTGCTCTGTGTTCTGTTAATTCATCTCACAGAGTTACATCTTTCCCTTCAAGAAGCCATTCGCTAAGGCTGTTCTTGTGTATTTGGCAAAGGGGTATTTGGAAGCCCATAGAGGGCTATGGTGAAAAAGGAAATATCTTCCGTTCAAAACTGGAAAGAAGCTTTCTGAGAAACTGCTCTGTGTTCTGTTAATTCATCTCACAGAGTTACATCTTTCCCTTCAAGAAGCCTTTCGCTAAGGCTATTATTGTGGATTTGGGAAAGGGATATTGGAAATCCCTTAGAGGGCTATGGTGAAAAAGGAAATATCTTCCTTTCAAAACTGCAAAGAAGTTTTCTGAGAAACTGCTCTGTGTTCTGTTAATTCTTCTCACAGAGTTACATCTTTCCCTTGAAGAAGCCTTTCGCTCAGGCTGTTCTTGTGGAATTGGCAAAGCGATATTTGGAAGCCCATAGAGGGCTATGGTGAAAAAGGAAATATCTTCTGTTCAAAACTGGAAAGAAGCTTTATGACAAACTGCTCTGTGTTCTGTTAATTCATCTCACAGAGTTACATCTTTCCCTTCAAGAAGCCTTTCGCTAAGGCTGTTCTTGTGGAATTGGCAAAGCGATATTTGGAAGCCCATAGACGGCTATGGTGAAAAAGGAAATATCTTCCGTTCAAAACTGGAAAGAAGCTTTCTGAGAAATTGCTCTGTGTTCTGTTAATTCATCTCACAGAGTTACAGCTTTCCCTTCAAGAAGCCTTTCGCTAAGGCTGTTCTTGTGGAATTGGCAAAGGGATATTTGGAAGCCCATAGACGGCTATGGTGAAAAAGGAAATATCTTCCGTTCAAAACTGGAAAGGAGCATTCTGAAAAACTGCTCAGTGTTCTGTGAATTCATCTCACAGAGTTACATCTTTCCCTTCAAGAAGCCTTTCGCTAAGGCTGTTCTTGTGGAATTGGAAAAGCGATATTTGGAAGCCCATAGAGGGCTATGGTGAAAAAGGAAATATCTTCCGTTCAAAACTGGAAAGAAGCTTTCTGAGAAACTGCTCTGTGTTCTGTTAATTCATCTCACAGAGTTACATCTTTCCCGTCAAGAAGCCTTTCGCTAAGGCTCTTCTTGTGGAATTGGCAAAGGGATATTTGGAAGCCCTTAGAGGGCTATGGTGAAAAAGGAAATATCTTCCGTTCAAAACTGGAAAGAAGCTTTCTGAGAAACTGCTCTGTGTTCTGTTAATTCATCTCACAGAGTTACATCTTTCCATTCAAGAAGCCTTTCGCTAAGGCTGTTCTTGTGGAATTGGCAAAGCGATATTTGGAAGCCCATAGAGGGCTATGGTGAAAAAGGAAATATCTTCCGTTCAAAACTGGAAAGAAGCTTTCTGAGAAACTGCTCTGTGTTGTCTTAATTCATCTCACAGAGTTACATCTTTCCTTTCAAGAAGCCTTTCGCTAAGGCTGTTCTTTTGGAATTGGCAAAGGGATATTTGGAAACCCATAGAGGGCTATGCTGAAAAAGGAAATATCTTCCGTTCAAAACTGGAAAGAAGCTTTCTGAGAAACTGCTCTGTGTTCTCTTAATTCACCTCAGAGAGTTACATCTTTCCCTTCAAGAAGCCTTTCGCTAAGGCTGTTCTTCTGCAATTGGCAAAGGGATATTTGGAAGCCCATAGGCGGCTATGGTGAAAAAGGAAATATCTTCCGTTCAAAACTGGAAAGAAGCTTTCTGAGAAACTGCTCTGTGTTCTGTGAATTCATCTCTCAGAGTTACATCTTTCCCTTCAAGAAGCCTTTCGCTAAGGCTGTTCTTGTGGAATTGGCAAAGGGATATTTGGAAGCCCATAGACGGCTATGGTGAAAAAGGAAATATCTTCCGTTCAAAACTGGAAGGAAGCTTTCTGAGAAACTGCTCTGTGTTCTGTTAATTCATCTCACAGAGTTACATCTTTCCCTTCAAGAAGCCTTTCGCTAAGGCTGTTCTTGTGGAATTGGCAAAGCGATATTTGGAAGTCCATAGAGGGCTATGGTGAAAAAGGATATATCTTCCGTTCAAAACTGGAAAGAAACTTTCTGAGAATCTGCTCTGTGTTCTGTTAATTCATCTCACAGAGTTACATCTTTCCCTTCAAGAAGCCTTTCGCTAAGGCTGTTCTTGTGGAATTGGCAAAGGGATATTTGGAAGCCCATAGAGGGCTATGGTGAAAAAGGAAATATCTTCCGTTCAAAACTGGAAAGAAGCTTTCTGAGAAACTGCATTGTGTTGTGTGAATTCATCTCACAGAGTTACATCTTTCCCTTCAAGAAGCCTTTCGCTAAGGCTGTTCTTGTGGAATTGGCAAAGCGATATTTGGAAGCCCATAGGGGGCTATGGTGAAAAAGGAAATATCTTCCGTTCAAAACTGGAAAGAAGCTTTCTGAGAAACTGCTCTGTGTTCTGTTAATTCATCTCACAGAGTTACATCTTTCCCTTCAAGAAGCCTTCCGCTAAGGCTGTTCTTGTGGAATTGGCAAAGGGATATTTGGAAGCCCATAGACGGCTATGGTGAAAAAGGAAATATCTTCCGTTCAAAACTGGAAAGAAGCTTTATGACAAACTGCTCTGTGTTCTGTTAATTCATCTCACAGAGTTACATCTTTCCCTTCAAGAAGCCTTTCGCTAAGGCTGTTCTTGTGGAATTGGCAAAGGGATATTTGGAAGCCCATAGAGGGCTATGGTGAAAAAGGAAATATCTTCCTTTCAAAACTGGAAAGAAGCTTTCTGAGAAACTGCTCTGTGTTCTGTTAATTCATCTCACAGAGTTACATCTTTCCCTTCAAGAAGCCTTTCGCTAAGGCTGTTCTTGTGGAATTGGCAAAGGGATATTTGGAAGCCCATAGAGGGCTATGGTGAAAAAGGAAATATCTTCCGTTCAAAACTGGAAAGAAGCTTTCTGAGAAACTGCTCTGTGTTCTGTTAATTCATCTCACAGAGTTACATCTTTCCCTTCAAGAAGCCTTTCGCTAAGGCTGTTCTTGTGGAATTGGCAAAGCGATATTTGGAAGCCCATAGGGGGCTATGGTGAAAAAGGAAATATCTTCCGTTCAAAACTGGAAAGAAGCTTTCTGAGAAACTGCTCTGTGTTCTGTTAATTCATCTCACAGAGTTACATCTTTCCCTTCAAGAAGCCTTTCGCTAAGGCTGTTCTTGTGGAATTGGCAAAGGGATATTTGGAAGCCCATAGACGGCTATGGTGAAAAAGGAAATATCTTCTGTTCAAAACTGGAAAGAAGCTTTATGACAAACTGCTCTGTGTTCTGTTAATTCATCTCACAGAGTTACATCTTTCCCTTCAAGAAGCCTTTCCCTAAGGCTGTTCTCGTGGAATTGGCAAAGGGATATTTGGAAGCCCTTAGAGGGCTATGTTGAAAAAGGAAATATCTTCCGTTCAAAACTGGAAAGAAGCTTTCTGAGAAACTGCTCTGTGTTCTGTTAATTCATCTCACAGAGTTACATCTTTCCCTTCAAGAAGTCTTTCGCTAAGGCTATTCTTGTGGATTTGGGAAAGGGATATTGGAAATCCCTTAGAGGGCTATGGTGAAAAAGGAAATATCTTCCGTTCAAAACTGGAAAGAAGCTTTCTGAGAAACTGCTCTGTGTTCTGTTAATTCATCTCACAGAGTTACATCTTTCCCTTCAAGAAGCCTTTCGCTAAGGCTGTTCTTGTGGAATTGGCAAAGGGATATTTGGAAGCCCATAGACGGCTATGGAGAAAAAGGAAATATCTTCCGTTCAAAACTGGAAAGAAGCTTTCTGAGAAACTGCTCTGTGTTCTCTTAATTCATCTCACAGAGTTACATCTTTCCCTTCAAGAAGCCTTTCGCTAAGGCAGTTCTTGTGGCATTCGCAAAGGGATATTTGGAAGCCCATAGACGGCTATGGTGAAAAAGGAAATATCTTCCGTTCAAAACTGGAAAGAAGCATTCTGAAAAACTGCTCTGTGTTCTGTGAATTCATCTCACAGTGTTACATCTTTCCCTTCAAGAAGCCTTTCGCTAAGGCTGTTCTTGTGGAATTGGAAAAGCGATATTTGGAAACCCATAGAGGACTATGGTGAAAAAGAAAATATCTTCCGTTCAAAACTGGAAAGAAGCTTTCTGAGAAACTGCTCTGTGTTCTCTTAATTCATCTCACAGAGTTACATCTTTCCTTTCAAGAAGCCTTTCGCTAAGGCTGTTCTTGTGGAATTGGCAAAGGGATATTTGGAAACCCATAGAGGGCTATGCTGAAAAAGGAAATATCTTCCGTTCAAAACTGGAAAGAAGCTTTCTGAGAAACTGCTCTGTGTTCTCTTAATTCATCTCACAGAGTTACATCTTTCCCTTCAAGAAGCCTTTCGCTAAGGCTATTCTTGTAGATTTGGGAAAGGGATATTGGGAATCCCTTAGAGGGCTATGGTGAAAAAGGAAATATCTTCGGTTCAAAACTGCAAGGAAGTTTTCTGAGAAACTGCTCTGTGTTCTGTGAATTCATCTCACAGAGTTACATCTTTCCCTTCAAGAAGCCTTTCGCTAAGGCTCTTCTTGTGGAATTGGCAAAGTGATATTTGGAAGTCCTTAGAGGGCTATGGTGAAAAAGGAAATATCTTCCGTTCAAAACTGGAAAGAAGCTTTCTGAGAAACTGCTCTGTGTTCTGTTAATTCTTCTCACAGAGAAACATCTTTCCCTTGAAGAAGCCTTTCGCTCAGGCTGTTCTTGTGGAATTGGCAAAGCGATATTTGGAAGCCCATAGAGGGCTATGGTGAAAAAGGAAATATCTTCCGTTCAAAATTGGAAAGAAGCTTTGTGAGAAACTGCTCTGTGTTCTGTTAATTCATCTCACAGAGTTACATCTTTCCCTTCAAGAAGCCTTTCGCTAAGGCTGTTCTTGTGGAATTGGCAAAGCGATATTTGGAAGCCCATAGACGGCTATGGTGAAAAAGGAAATAACTTCCGTTCAAAACTGGAAAGAATCTTTCTGAGAAATTGCTCTGTGTTCTGTTAATTCAACTCACAGAGTTACAGCTTTCCCTTCAAGAAGCCTTTCGCTAAGGCTGTTCTTGTGGAATTGGCAAAGGGATATTTGGGAGCCCTTAGACGGCTATGGTGAAAAAGGAAATATCTTCCGTTCAAAACTGGAAAGAAGCTTTCTGAGAAACTGCTCTGTGTTCTGTGAATTCATCTCACAGAGTTACATCTTTCCCTTCAAGAAGCCTTTGGCTAAGGCTGTTCTTGTGGAATTGGCAAAGGGATATTTGGAAGCCCATAGAGGGCTATGGTGAAAAAGGAAATATCTTCCCTTCAAAACCGGAAAGAAGCTTTCTGAGAAACTGCTCTGTGTTCTGTTAATTCATCTCACAGAGTTACATCTTTCCCTTCAAGAAGCCTTTCGCTAAGGCTGTTCTTGTGGAATTGGCAAAGGGATATTTGGAAGCCCATAGAGAACTATGGTGAAAAAGGAAATATCTTCCGTTCAAAACTGGAAAGAAGCTTTCTGAGAAACTGCTCTGTGTTCTGTGAATTCATCTCACAGAGTTACGTCTTTCCCTTCAAGAAGCCTTTCGCTAAGGCTGTTCTTGTGGAATTGGCAAAGGGATATTTGGAAGCCCATAGAGGGCTATTGTGAAAAAGGAAATATCTTCCGTTCAAAAGTGGAAAGAAGCTTTCTGAGAAACTGCTCTGTGTTCTGTTAATTCATCTCACAGAGTTACATCTTTCCCTTCAAGAAGCCTTTCGCTAAGGCTGTTCTTCTGGAATTGGCAAAGGGATATTTGGAAGCCCATAGGCGGCTATGGTGAAAAAGGAAATAACTTCCGTTCAAAACTGGAAAGAAGCTTTCTGAGAAACTGCTCTGTGTTCTGTGAATTCATCTCTCAGAGTTACATCTTTCCCTTCAAGAAGCCTTTCGCTAAGGCTGTTCTTGTGGAATTGGCAAAGGGATATTTGGAAGCCCATAGACGGCTATGGTGAAAAAGGAAATATCTTCCGTTCAAAACTGGAAGGAAGCTTTCTGAGAAACTGCTCTGTGTTCTGTTAATTCATCTCAAAGAGTTACATCTTTCCCTTCAAGAAGCCTTTCGCTCAGGCTGTTCTTGTGGAACTGGCAAAGGGATATTTGGAAGCCCTTAGACGGCCATGGTGAAAAAGGAAATATCTTCCGTTCAAAACTGGAAAGAAGCTTTCTGAGAAACTGCTCTGTGTTCTCTTAATTCATCTCACAGAGTTACATCTTTCCCTTCAAGAAGCCTTTCGCTAAGGCTGTTCTTGTGGAATTGGCAAAGCGATATTTGGAAGTCCATAGAGGGCTATGGTGAAAAAGGATATATCTTCCGTTCAAAACTGGAAAGAAACTTTCTGAGAAACTGCTCTGTGTTCTGTTAATTCATCTCACAGAGTTACATCTTTCCCTTCAAGAAGCCTTTCGCTAAGGCTGTTCTTGTGGAATTGCCAAAGGGATATTTGGAAGCCCATAGACGGCTATGGTGAAAAAGGAAATATCTTCCGTTCAAAACTGGAAAGAAGCTTTCTGAGAAACTGCTCTGTGTTCTGTTAATTCATCTCACAGAGTTACATCTTTCCCTTCAAGAAGCCTTTCGCTAAGGCTGTTCTTGTGGAATTGGCAAAGCGATATTTGGAAGCCCATAGGGGGCTATGGTGAAAAAGGAAATATCTTCCGTTCAAAACTGGAAAGAAGCTTTCTGAGAAACTGCTCTGTGTTCTGTTAATTCATCTCACAGAGTTACATCTTTCCCTTCAAGAAGCCTTTCGCTAAGGCTGTTCTTGTGGAATTGGCAAAGTGATATTTGGAAGCCCATAGACGGCTATGGTGAAAAAGGAAATATCTTCTGTTCAAAACTGGAAAGAAGCTTTATGACAAACTGCTCTGTGTTCTGTTAATTCATCTCACAGAGTTACATCTTTCCCTTCAAGAAGCCTTTCCCTAAGGCTGTTCTAGTGGAATTGGCAAAGGGATATTTGGAAGCCCTTAGAGGGCTATGGTGAAAAAGGAAATATCTTCCGTTCAAAACTGGAAAGAAGCTTTCTGAGAAACTGCTCTGTGTTCTGTTAATTCATCTCACAGAGTTACATCTTTCCCTTCAAGAAGTCTTTCGCTAAGGCTATTCTTGTGGATTTGGGAAAGGGATATTGGAAATCCCTTAGAGGGCTATGGTGAAAAAGGAAATATCTTCCGTTCAAAACTGCAAAGAAGTTTTCTGAGAAACTGCTCTGTGTTCTGTGAAGTCATCTCACAGAGTTACATCTTTCCCTTCAAGAAGCCTTTCGCTAAGGCTGTTCTTGTGGAATTGGCAAAGGGATATTTGGAAGCCCATAGAGGGCTATGGTGAAAAAGGAAATATCTTCCGTTCAAAACTGGAAAGAAGCTTTCTGAGAAACTGCTCTGTGTTCTCTGAATTCATCTCTCAGAGTTACTTCTTTCCCTTCAAGAAGCCTTTCGCTAAGGCTGTTCTTGTGGAATTGGCAAAGGGATATTTGGAAGCCCATAGACGGCTATGGTGAAAAAGGAAATATCTTCCGTTCAAAACTGGAAGGAAGCTTTCTGAGAAACTGCTCTGTGTTCTGTTAATTCATCTCACAGAGTTACATCTTTCCCTTCAAGAAGCCTTTCGCTCAGGCTGTTCTTGTGGAATTGGCAAAGGGATATTTGGAAGCCCTTAGACGGCCATGGTGAAAAAGGAAATATCTTCCGTTCAAAACTGGAAAGAAGCTTTCTGAGAAACTGCTCTGTGTTCTCTTAATTCATCTCACAGAGTTACATCTTTCCCTTCAAGAAGCCTTTCGCTAAGGCTGTTCTTGTGGAATTGGCAAAGGGATATTTGGAAGCCCATAGAGGGCTATGGTGAAAAAGGAAATATCTTCCGTTCAAAACTGGAAAGAAGCTTTCTGAGAAACTGCTCTGTGTTCTGTTAATTCATCTCACAGAGTTACATCTTTCCCTTCAAGAAGCCTTTCGCTAAGGCTGTTCTTGTGGAATATGCAAAGCGATATTTGGAAGCCCATAGGGGGCTATGGTGAAAAAGGAAATATCTTCCGTTCAAAACTGGAAAGAAGCTTTCTGAGAAACTGCTCTGTGTTCTGTTAATTCATCTCACAGAGTTACATCTTTCCCTTCAAGAAGCCTTTCGCTAAGGCTGTTCTTGTGGAATTGGCAAAGGGATATTTGGAAGCCCATAGACGGCTATGGTGAAAAAGGAAATATCTTCTGTTCAAAACTGGAAAGAAGCTTTATGACAAACTGTTCTGTGTTCTGTTAATTCATCTCACAGAGTTACATCTTTCCCTTCAAGAAGCCTTTCCCTAAGGCTGTTCTTGTGGAATTGGCAAAGGGATATTTGGAAGCCCTTAGAGGGCTATGGTGAAAAAGGAAATATCTTCCGTTCAAAACTGGAAAGAAGCTTTCTGAGAAACTGCTCTGTGTTCTGTTAATTCATCTCACAGAGTTACATCTTTCCCTTCAAGAAGTCTTTCGCTAAGGCTATTCTTGTGGATTTGGGAAAGGGATATTGGAAATCCCTTAGAGGGCTATGGTGAAAAAGGAAATATCTTCCGTTCAAAACTGGAAAGAAGCTTTCTGAGAAACTGCTCTGTGTTCTGTTAATTCATCTCACAGAGTTACATCTTTCCCTTCAAGAAGCCTTTCGCTAAGGCTGTTCTGGTGGAATTGGCAAAGGGATATTTGGAAGCCCATAGACGGCTATGGTGAAAAAGGAAATATCTTCCGTTCAAAACTGGAAAGAAGCTTTCTGAGAAACTGCTCGGTGTTCTGTGAAGTCATCTCACAGAGTTACATCTTTCCCTTCAAGAAGCCTTTCGCTAAGGCTGTTCTTGTGGAATTGGCAAAGGGATATTTGGAAGCCCATAGAGGGCTTGGTGAAAAAGGAAATATCTTCCGTTCAAAACTGTAAAGAAGCTTTCTGAGAAACTGCTCTGTGTTCTCTTAATTCATCTCACAGAGTTACATCTTTCCCTTCAAGATGCCTTTCGCTAAGGCTGTTCTTCTGGAATTGGCAAAGGGATATTTGGAAGCCCATAGAGGGCTATGGTGAAAAAGGAAATATCTTCCGTTCCAAACTGGAAAGAAGCTTTCTGAGAAACTGCTCAGTGTTCTGTGAATTCATCTCACAGAGTTACATCTTTCCCTTCAAGAAGCCTTTTGCTAAGGCTGTTCTTGTGGAATTTGCAAAGGTTTATTTGGAAGCCCATAGAGTGCTATGGTGAAAAAGGGAATACCTTCCGTTCAAAACTGGAAAGAAGCTTTCTGAGAAACTGCTCTGTGTTCTGTTAATTCATCTCACAGAGTTACATCTTTCCCTTCAAGAAGCCATTCGCTAAGGCTGTTCTTGTGTATTTGGCAAAGGGGTATTTGGAAGCCCATAGAGGGCTATGGTGAAAAAGGAAATATCTTCCGTTCAAAACTGGAAAGAAGCTTTCTGAGAAACTGCTCTGTGTTCTGTTAATTCATCTCACAGAGTTACATCTTTCCCTTCAAGAAGCCTTTCGCTAAGGCTATTATTGTGGATTTGGGAAAGGGATATTGGAAATCCCTTAGAGGGCTATGGTGAAAAAGGAAATATCTTCCTTTCAAAACTGCAAAGAAGTTTTCTGAGAAACTGCTCTGTGTTCTGTTAATTCTTCTCACAGAGTTACATCTTTCCCTTGAAGAAGCCTTTCGCTCAGGCTGTTCTTGTGGAATTGGCAAAGCGATATTTGGAAGCCCATAGAGGGCTATGGTGAAAAAGGAAATATCTTCCGTTCAAAACTGGAAAGAAGCTTTCTGAGAAACTGCTCTGTGTTCTGTTAATTCATCTCACAGAGTTACATCTTTCCCTTCAAGAAGCCTTTCGCTAAGGCTGTTCTTGTGGAATTGGCAAAGCGATATTTGGAAGCCCATAGACGGCTATGGTGAAAAAGGAAATATCTTCCGTTCAAAACTGGAAAGAAGCTTTCTGAGAAATTGCTCTGTGTTCTGTTAATTCATCTCACAGAGTTACAGCTTTCCCTTCAAGAAGCCTTTCGCTAAGGCTGTTCTTGTGGAATTGGCAAAGGGATATTTGGAAGCCCATAGACGGCTATGGTGAAAAAGGAAATATCTTCCGTTCAAAACTGGAAAGAAGCATTCTGAAAAACTGCTCTGTGTTCTGTGAATTCATCTCACAGAGTTACATCTTTCCCTTCAAGAAGCCTTTCGCTAAGGCTGTTCTTGTGGAATTGGAAAAGCGATATTTGGAAGCCCATAGAGGGCTATGGTGAAAAAGGAAATATCTTCCGTTCAAAACTGGAAAGAAGCTTTCTGAGAAACTGCTCTGTGTTCTGTTAATTCATCTCACAGAGTTACATCTTTCCCGTCAAGAAGCCTTTCGCTAAGGCTCTTCTTGTGGAATTGGCAAAGGGATATTTGGAAGCCCTTAGAGGGCTATGGTGAAAAAGGAAATATCTTCCGTTCAAAACTGGAAAGAAGCTTTCTGAGAAACTGCTCTGTGTTCTGTTAATTCATCTCACAGAGTTACATCTTTCCATTCAAGAAGCCTTTCGCTAAGGCTGTTCTTGTGGAATTGGCAAAGCGATATTTGGAAGCCCATAGAGGGCTATGGTGAAAAAGGAAATATCTTCCGTTCAAAACTGGAAAGAAGCTTTCTGAGAAACTGCTCTGTGTTCTCTTAATTCATCTCACAGAGTTACATCTTTCCTTTCAAGAAGCCTTTCGCTAAGGCTGTTCTTTTGGAATTGGCAAAGGGATATTTGGAAACCCATAGAGGGCTATGCTGAAAAAGGAAATATCTTCCGTTCAAAACTGGAAAGAAGCTTTCTGAGAAACTGCTCTGTGTTCTCTTAATTCACCTCAGAGAGTTACATCTTTCCCTTCAAGAAGCCTTTCGCTAAGGCTGTTCTTCTGGAATTGGCAAAGGGATATTTGGAAGCCCATAGGCGGCTATGGTGAAAAAGGAAATATCTTCCGTTCAAAACTGGAAAGAAGCTTTCTGAGAAACTGCTCTGTGTTCTGTGAATTCATCTCTCAGAGTTACATCTTTCCCTTCAAGAAGCCTTTCGCTAAGGCTGTTCTTGTGGAATTGGCAAAGGGATATTTGGAAGCCCATAGACGGCTATGGTGAAAAAGGAAATATCTTCCGTTCAAAACTGGAAGGAAGCTTTCTGAGAAACTGCTCTGTGTTCTGTTAATTCATCTCACAGAGTTACATCTTTCCCTTCAAGAAGCCTTTCGCTAAGGCTGTTCTTGTGGAATTGGCAAAGCGATATTTGGAAGTCCATAGAGGGCTATGGTGAAAAAGGATATATCTTCCGTTCAAAACTGGAAAGAAACTTTCTGAGAAACTGCTCTGTGTTCTGTTAATTCATCTCACAGAGTTACATCTTTCCCTTCAAGAAGCCTTTCGCTAAGGCTGTTCTTGTGGAATTGGCAAAGGGATATTTGGAAGCCCATAGAGGGCTATGGTGAAAAAGGAAATATCTTCCGTTCAAAACTGGAAAGAAGCTTTCTGAGAAACTGCATTGTGTTGTGTGAATTCATCTCACAGAGTTACATCTTTCCCTTCAAGAAGCCTTTCGCTAAGGCTGTTCTTGTGGAATTGGCAAAGCGATATTTGGAAGCCCATAGGGGGCTATGGTGAAAAAGGAAATATCTTCCGTTCAAAACTGGAAAGAAGCTTTCTGAGAAACTGCTCTGTGTTCTGTTAATTCATCTCACAGAGTTACATCTTTCCCTTCAAGAAGCCTTCCGCTAAGGCTGTTCTTGTGGAATTGGCAAAGGGATATTTGGAAGCCCATAGACGGCTATGGTGAAAAAGGAAATATCTTCCGTTCAAAACTGGAAAGAAGCTTTATGACAAACTGCTCTGTGTTCTGTTAATTCATCTCACAGAGTTACATCTTTCCCTTCAAGAAGCCTTTCGCTAAGGCTGTTCTTGTGGAATTGGCAAAGGGATATTTGGAAGCCCATAGAGGGCTATGGTGAAAAAGGAAATATCTTCCTTTCAAAACTGGAAAGAAGCTTTCTGAGAAACTGCTCTGTGTTCTGTTAATTCATCTCACAGAGTTACATCTTTCCCTTCAAGAAGCCTTTCGCTAAGGCTGTTCTGGTGGAATTGGCAAAGGGATATTTGGAAGCCCATAGACGGCTATGGTGAAAAAGGAAATATCTTCCGTTCCAAACTGGAAAGAAGCTTTCTGAGAAACTGCTCAGTGTTCTGTGAATTCATCTCACAGAGTTACATCTTTCCCTTCAAGAAGCCTTTTGCTAAGGCTGTTCTTGTGGAATTGGCAAAGGTTTATTTGGAAGCCCATAGAGTGCTATGGTGAAAAAGGGAATACCTTCCGTTCAAAACTTGAAAGAAGCTTTCTGAGAAACTGCTCTGTGTTCTGTTAATTCATCTCACAGAGTTACATCTTTCCCTTCAAGAAGCCTTTCGCTAAGGCTGTTCTTGTGGAATTGGCAAAGCGATATTTGGAAGCCCATAGACGGCTATGGTGAAAAAGGAAATATCTTCCGTTCAAAACTGGAAAGAAGCTTTCTGAGAAATTGCTCTGGGTTCTGTTAATTCATCTCACAGAGTTACATCTTTCCCTTCAAGAAGCCTTTCGCTAAGGCTGTTCTTATGGAATTGGCAAAGGGATATTTGGAAGCCCATAGACGGCTATGGTGAAAAAGGAAATATCTTCCGTTCAAAACTGGAAAGAAGCTTTCTGAGAAACTGCTCTGTGTTCTGTGAATTCATCTCACAGAGTTACATCTTTCCCTTCAAGAAGCCTTTGGCTAAGGCTGTTCTTGTGGAATTGGCAAAGGGATATTTGGAAGCCCATAGAGGGCTATGGTGAAAAGGGAAATATCTTCCGTTCAAAACTGGAAAGAAGCTTTCTGAGAAACTGCTCTGTGTTCTGTTAATTCATCTCACAGAGTTACATCTTTCCCTTCAAGAAGCCTTTCGCTAAGGCTGTTCTTGTGGAATTGGCAAAGGGATATTTGGAAGCCCATAGAGGGCTATGGTGAAAAAGGAAATATCTTCCGTTCAAAACTGGAAAGAAGCTTTCTGAGAAACTGCTCTGTGTTCTGTTAATTCATCTCACAGAGTTACATCTTTCCCTTCAAGAAGCCTTTCGCTAAGGCTGTTCTTGTGGAATAGGCAAAGGGATATTTGGAAGCCCATAGAGGGCTATGGTGAAAAAGGAAATATCTCCCGTTCAAAACTGGAAAGAAGCTTTCTGAGAAACTGGTCTCTGTTCTGTAAATTCATCTCACAGAGGTACATCTTTCCCTTCAAGAAGCCTTTCTCTAAGGCTGTTCTTGTGGAATTGGCAAAGCGATATTTGGAAGCCCATAGAGGGCTATGGTGAAAAAGGAAATATATTCCGTTGAAAACTGGAAAGAAGCTTTCTGAGAAACTGCTCTGTGTTCTGTGAATTCATCTCACAGAGTTACATCTTTCCCTTCAAGAAGCCTTTCGCTAAGGCTGTTCTTGTGGAATTGGCAAAGGGATATTTGGAAACCCATAGAGGGCTATGGTGAAAAAGGAAATATCTTCCGTTCAAAACGGGAAAGAAGCTTTCTGAGAAACTACTCTGTGTTCTGTTAATTCATCTCACAGAGTTACATCTTTCCATTCAAGAAGCCTTTCGCTAAGGCTGTTGTTGTGGAATTCGCAAAGCGATATTTGGAAGCCCATAGAGGGCTATGGTGAAAAAGGAAATATCTTCCGTTCAAAACTGGAAAGAAGCTTTCTGAGAAACTACTCTGTGTTCTGTTAATTCATCTCACAGAGTTACATCTTTCCTTTTAAGAAGCCTTTCGCTAAGGCTGTTCTTGTGGAATTGGCAAAGGGATATTTGGAAACCCATAGAGGGCTATGGTGAAAAATGAAATATCTTCCGTTCAAAACTGGAAAGAAGCTTTCTGAGAAACTGCTCTGTGTTCTGTTAATTCATCTCACAGAGTTACATCTTTCCCTTTAAGAAGCCTTTCGCTAAGGCTGTTCTTCTGGAATTAGCAAAGGGATATTTGGAAGCCCATAGACGGCTCTGGTGAAAAAGGAAATATCTTCCGTTAAAAACCGGAAAGAAGCTTTCTGAGAAACTGCTCTGTGTTCTGTGAATTCATCTCACAGAGTTACATCTTTCCATTCAAGAAGCCTTTCGCTAAGGCTGTTCTTGTGGAATTGGCAAAGCGATATTTGGAAGCCCATAGAGGGCTATGGTGAAAAAGGAAATATCTTCCGTTCAAAACTGGAAAGAAGCTTTCTGAGAAACTACTCTGTGTTCTGTTAATTCATCTCACAGAGTTACATCTTTCCTTTTAAGAAGCCTTTCGCTAAGGCTGTTCTTGTGGAATTGGCAAAGGGATATTTGGAAACCCATAGAGGGCTATGGTGAAAAACGAAATATCTTCCGTTCAAAACTGGAAAGAAGCTTTCTGAGAAACTGCTCTGTGTTCTGTTAATTCATCTCACAGAGTTACATCTTTCCCTTCAAGAAGCCTTTCGCTAAGGCTGTTCTTCTGGAATTAGCAAAGGGATATTTGGAAGCCCATAGACGGCTCTGGTGAAAAAGGAAATATCTTCCGTTCAAAACCGGAAAGAAGCTTTCTGAGAAACTGCTCTGTGTTCTGTGAATTCATCTCTCAGAGTTACATCTTTCCCTTCAAGAAGCCCTTTCGCTAAGGCTGTTCTTGTGGAATTGGCAAAGGGATATTTGGAAGCCCATAGACGGCTATGGTGAAAAAGGAAATATCTTCCGTTCAAAACTGGAAGGAAGCTTTCTGAGAAACTGCTCTGAGTTCTGTTAATTCATCTCTCAGAGTTACATCTTTCCCTTCAAGAAGCCTTTCGCTAAGGCTGTTCTTGTGGAATTGGCAAAGGGATATTTGGAGGCCCATAGAGGCCTATGGTGAAAAAGGATATATCTTCCGTTCAAAACTGGAAAGAAGCTTTCTGAGAAACTGCTCTGGGTTCTGTTAATTCATCTCACAGAGGTACATCTTTCCCTTCAAGAAGCCTTTCGCTAAGGCTGTTCTTGTGGAATTGGCAAAGGGATATTTGGAAGCCCATAGAGGCCTATGGTGAAAAAGGAAATATCTTCCGTTCAAAACTGGAAAGAAGCTTTCTGAGAAACTGCTCTGTGTTCTCTTAATTCATCTCACAGAGTTACATCTTTCCTTTCAAGAAGCCTTTCGCTAAGGCTGTTCTTGTGGAATTGGGAAATTGATATTTGGAAACCCATAGAGGGCTAGGGTGAAAAAGGAAATATCTTCCGTTCAAAACTGGAAAGAAGCTTTCTGAGAAACTGCTCTGTGTTCTCTTAATTCATCTCACAGAGTGACATCTTTCCCTTCAAGAAGCCTTTCGCTAAGGCTGTTCTTCTGGAATTGGCAAAGGCATATTTGGAAGCCCATAGACGGCTATGGTGAAAAAGGAAATATCTTCCGTTCAAAACTGGAAAGAAGCTTTCTGAGAAACTGCTCTGTGTTCTCTTAATTCATCTCACAGAGTTACATCTTTCCCTTCAAGAAGCCTTTCGCTAAGGCTGTTCTTGTGGAATTGGCAAAGCGATATTTGGAAGTCCATAGAGGGCTATGGTGAAAAAGGATATATCTTCCGTTCAAAACTGGAAAGAAACTTTCTGAGAAACTGCTCTGTGTTCTGTTAATTCATCTCACAGAGTTACATCTTTCCCTTCAAGAAGCCTTTCGCTAAGGCTGTTCTTGTGGAATTGACAATGGGATATTTGGAAGCCCATAGAGGGCTATGGTGAAAAAGGAAATATCTTCCGTTCAAAACTGGAAAGAAGCTTTCTGAGAAACTGCTCTGTGTTCTGTTAATTCATCTCACAGAGTTACATCTTTCCCTTCAAGATGCCGTTTCGCTAAGTCTGTTCTTGTGGAATTGGCAAAGCGATATTTGGAAGCCCATAGGGGGCTATGGTGAAAAAGGAAATATCTTCCGTTCAAAACTGGAAAGAAGCTTTCTGAGGAACTGCTCTGTGTTCTGTTAATTCATCTCACAGAGTTACATCTTTCCCTTCAAGAAGCCTTTCGCTAAGGCTGTTGTTGTGGAATTGGCAAAGCGATATTTGGAAGCCCATAGAGGGCTATGGTGAAAAAGGAAATATATTCCGTTCAAAACTGGAAAGAAGCTTTCTGAGAAACTGCTCTGTGTTCTGTTAATTCATCTCACAGAGTTACATCTTTCCCTTCAAGAAGCCTTTCGCTAAGGCTGTTCTTGTGGAATTGGCAAAGCGATATTTGGAAGCCCATAGGGGGCTATGGTGAAAAAGGAAATATCTTCCGTTCAAAACTGGAAAGAATCTTTCTGAGAAACTGCTCTGTGTTCTGTTAATTCATCTCACAGAGTTACATCTTTCCCTTCAAGAAGCCTTTCGCTAAGGCTGTTGTTGTGGAATTGGCAAAGGGATATTTGGAAGCCCATAGACGGCTATGGTGAAAAAGGAAATATCTTCTGTTCAAAACTGGAAAGAAGCTTTCTGAGAAACTGCTCTGTGTTCTGTTAATTCATCTCACAGAGTTACATCTTTCCCTTCAAGAAGCCTTTCCCTAAGGCTGTTCTTGTGGAATTGGCAAAGGGATATTTGGAAGCCCTTAGAGGGCTATGGTGAAAAAGGAAATATCTTCCGTTCAAAACTGGAAAGAAGCTTTCTGAGAAACTGCTCTGTGTTCTGTTAATTCATCTCACAGAGTTACATCTTTCCCTTCAAGAAGTCTTTCGCTAAGGCTATTCTTGTGGATTTGGGAAAGGGATATTGGAAATCCCTTAGAGGGCTATGGTGAAAAAGGAAATATCTTCCGTTCAAAACTGCAAAGAAGTTTTCTGAGAAACTGCTCGGTGTTCTGTGAAGTCATCTCACAGAGTTACATCTTTCCCTTCAAGAAGCCTTTCGCTAAGGCTGTTCTTGTGGAATTGGCAAAGGGATATTTGGAAGCCCATAGAGGGCTATGGTGAAAAAGGAAATATCTTCCGTTCAAAACTGGAAAGAAGCTTTCTGAGAAACTGCTCTGTGTTCTGTTAATTCATCTCACAGAGTTACATCTTTCCCTTCAAGAAGCCTTTCGCTAAGGTTGTTCTTGTGGAATTGGCAAAGGGATATTTGGAAGCCCATAGATGGCTATGGTGAAAAAGGAAATATCTTCCGTTCAAAACTGGAAAGAAGCTTTCTGAGAAACTGCTCTGTGTTCTGTTAATTCATCTCACAGAGTTACATCTTTCCCTTCAAGAAGCCTTTCGCTAAGGCTGTTCTTGTGGAATTGGCAAAGCGATATTTGGAAGCCCTTAGAGGGCTATGGTGAAAAAGGAAATATCTTCCGTTCAAAACTGGAAAGAAGCTTTCTGAGAAACTGCTCTGTGTTCTGTTAATTCATCTCACAGAGTTACATCTTTCCTTTCAAGAAGCTTTTCGCTAAGGCTGTTCTTGTGGAATTGGCAAAGGGATATTTGGAAGCCCATAGACAGCTATGGTGAAAAAGGAAATATCTTCCGTTCCAAACTGGAAAGAAGCTTTGTGAGAAACTGCTCAGTGTTCTGTGAATTCATCTCACAGAGTTACATCTTTCCCTTCAAGAAGCCTTTTGCTAAGGCTGTTCTTGTGGAATTTGCAAAGGTTTATTTGGAAGCCCATAGAGTGCTATGGTGAAAAAGGGAATACCTTCAGTTCAAAACTGGAAAGAAGCTTTCTGAGAAACTGCTCTGTGTTCTGTTTAATTCATCTCACAGAGTTACATCTTTCCCTTCAAGAAGCCATTCCCTAAGGCTGTTCTTGTGTAATTGGCAAGGGGATATTTGGAAGCCCATAGAGGGCTATGGTGAAAAAGGAAATATCTTCCGTTCAAAACTGGAAAGAAGCTTTCTGAGAAACTGCTCTGTGTTCTCTTAATTCATCTCACAGAGTTACATCTTTCCCTTCAAGAGGCCTTTCGCTAAGGCTATTCTTGTGGATTTGGGAAAGGGATATTGGAAATCCCTTAGAGGGCTATGGTGAAAAAGGAAATATCTTCCGTTCAAAACTGCAAAGAAGTTTTCTGAGAAACTGCTCTGTGTTCTGTGAATTCATCTCACAGAGTTACATCTTTCCCTTCAAGATGCCTTTCGCTAAGGCTGTTCTTGTGGAATTGGCAAAGTGATATTTGGAAGTCCTTAGAGGGCTATGGTGAAAAAGGAAATATCTTCCGTTCAAAACTGGAAAGAAGCTTTCTGAGAAACTGCTCTGTGTTCTGTTAATTCTTCTCACGAGTTACATCTTTCCCTTGAAGAAGCCTTTCGCTCAGGCTGTTCTTGTGGAATTGGCAAAGCGATATTTGGAAGCCCATAGAGGGCTATGGTGAAAAAGGAAATATCTTCCGTTCAAAACTGGAAAGAAGCTTTCTGAGAAACTGCTCTGTGTTCTGTTAATTCATCTCACAGAGTTACATCTTTCCCTTCAAGAAGCCTTTCGCTAAGGCTGTTCTTGTGGAATTGGCAAAGCGATATTTGGAAGCCCATAGACGGCTATGGTGAAAAAGGAAATATCTTCCGTTCAAAACTGGAAAGAAGCATTCTGAAAAACTGCTCTGTGTTCTGTGAATTCATCTCACAGAGTTACATCTTTCCCTTCAAGAAGCCTTTCGCTAAGGCTGTTCTTGTGGAATTGGAAAAGCGATATTTGGAAGCCCATAGAGGGCTATGGTGAAAAAGGAAATATCTTCCGTTCAAAACTGGAAAGAAGCTTTCTGAGAAACTGCTCTGTGTTCTGTTAATTCATCTCACAGAGTTACATCTTTCCCGTCAAGAAGCCTTTCGCTAAGGCTGTTCTTGTGGAATTGGCAAAGGGATATTTGGAAGCCCATAGACGGCTATGGTGAAAAAGGAAATATCTTCCGTTCAAAACTGGAAGGAAGCTTTCTGAGAAACTGCTCTGTGTTCTGTTAATTCATCTCACAGAGTTACATCTTTCCCTTCAAGAAGCCTTTCGCTCAGGCTGTTCTTGTGGAATTGGCAAAGGGATATTTGGAAGCCCATAGACGGCTATGGTGAAAAAGGAAATATCTTCCGTTCAAAACTGGAAAGAAGCTTTATGACAAACTGCTCTGTGTTCTGTTAATTCACCTCACAGAGTTACATCTTTCCCTTCAAGAAGCCTTTCGCTAAGGCTGTTCTTGTGGAATTGGCAAAGGGATATTTGGAAGCCCATAGAGGGCTATGGTGAAAAAGGAAATATCTTCCTTTCAAAACTGGAAAGAAGCTTTCTGAGAAACTGCTCTGTGTTCTGTTAATTCATCACACAGAGTTACATCTTTCTCTTCAAGAAGCCTTTCGCTAATGCTGTTCTTGTGGAATTGGCAAAGGGATATTTGGAAGCCCATAGACGGCTATGGTGAAAAAGGAAATATCTTCCGTTCAAAACTGGAAAGAAGCTTTCTGAGAAACTGCTCTGTGTTCTGTTAATTCATCTCACAGTGTTACATCTTTCCCTTCAAGAAGCCATTCGCTAAGGCTGTTCTTGTGTAATTGGCAAAGGGATATTTGGAAGCCCATAGAGGGCTATGGTGAAAAAGGAAATATCTTCCGTTCAAAACTGGAAAGAAGCTTTCTGAAAAACTGCTCTGTGTTCTGTTAATTCATCTCACAGAGTTACATCTTTCCCTTCAAGAAGCCTTTCGCTAAGGCTATTCTTGTGGATTTGGGAAAGGGATATTGGAAATCCCTTAGAGGGCTATGGTGAAAAAGGAAATATCTTCCGTTCAAAACTGCAAAGAAGTTTTCTGAGAAACTGCTCTGTGTTCTGTGAATTCATCTCACAGAGTTACATCTTTCCCTTCAAGATGCCTTTCGCTAAGGCTGTTCTTGTGGAATTGGCAAAGTGATATTTGGAAGTCCTTAGAGGGCTATGGTGAAAAAGGAAATATCTTCCGCTCAAAACTGGAAAGAAGCTTTCTGAGAAACTGCTCTGTGTTCTGTTAATTCTTCTCACAGAGTTACATCTTTCCCTTGAAGAAGCCTTTCGCTCAGGCTGTTCTTGTGGAATTGGCAAAGCGATATTTGGAAGCCCATAGAGGGCTATGGTGAAAAAGGAAATATCTTCCGTTCAAAACTGGAAAGAAGCTTTCTGAGAAACTGCTCTGTGTTCTGTTAATTCATCTCACAGAGTTACATCTTTCCCTTCAAGAAGCCTTTCGCTAAGGCTGTTCTTGTGGAATTGGCAAAGCGATATTTGGAAGCCCATAGACGGCTATGGTGAAAAAGGAAATATCTTCCGTTCAAAACTGGAAAGAAGCTTTCTGAGAAATTGCTCTGTGTTCTGTTAATTCATCTCACAGAGTTACAGCTTTCCCTTCAAGAAGCCTTTCGCTAAGGCTGTTCTTGTGGAATTGGCAAAGGGATATTTGGAAGCCCATAGACGGCTATGGTGAAAAAGGAAATATCTTCCGTTCAAAACTGGAAAGAAGCATTCTGAAAAACTGCTCTGTGTTCTGTGAATTCATCTCACAGAGTTACATCTTTCCCTTCAAGAAGCCTTTCGCTAAGGCTGTTCTTGTGGAATTGGAAAAGCGATATTTGGAAGCCCATAGAGGGCTATGGTGAAAAAGGAAATATCTTCTGTTCAAAACTGGAAAGAAGCTTTCTGAGAAACTGCTCTGTGTTCTGTTAATTCATCTCACAGAGTTACATCTTTCCCTTCAAGAGGCCTTTCGCTAAGGCTATTCTTGTGGATTTGGGAAAGGGATATTGGAAATCCCTTAGAGGGCTATGGTGAAAAAGGAAATATCTTCCGTTCAAAACTGCAAAGAAGTTTTCTGAGAAACTGCTCTGTGTTCTGTGAATTCATCTCACAGAGTTACATCTTTCCCTTCAAGATGCCTTTCGCTAAGGCTGTTCTTGTGGAATTGGCAAAGTGATATTTGGAAGTCCTTAGAGGGCTATGGTGAAAAAGGAAATATCTTCCGTTCAAAACTGGAAAGAAGCTTTCTGAGAAACTGCTCTGTGTTCTGTTAATTCTTCTCACGAGTTACATCTTTCCCTTGAAGAAGCCTTTCGCTCAGGCTGTTCTTGTGGAATTGGCAAAGCGATATTTGGAAGCCCATAGAGGGCTATGGTGAAAAAGGAAATATCTTCCGTTCAAAACTGGAAAGAAGCTTTCTGAGAAACTGCTCTGTGTTCTGTTAATTCATCTCACAGAGTTACATCTTTCCCTTCAAGAAGCCTTTCGCTAAGGCTGTTCTTGTGGAATTGGCAAAGCGATATTTGGAAGCCCATAGACGGCTATGGTGAAAAAGGAAATATCTTCCGTTCAAAACTGGAAAGAAGCATTCTGAAAAACTGCTCTGTGTTCTGTGAATTCATCTCACAGAGTTACATCTTTCCCTTCAAGAAGCCTTTCGCTAAGGCTGTTCTTGTGGAATTGGAAAAGCGATATTTGGAAGCCCATAGAGGGCTATGGTGAAAAAGGAAATATCTTCCGTTCAAAACTGGAAAGAAGCTTTCTGAGAAACTGCTCTGTGTTCTGTTAATTCATCTCACAGAGTTACATCTTTCCCGTCAAGAAGCCTTTCGCTAAGGCTGTTCTTGTGGAATTGGCAAAGGGATATTTGGAAGCCCATAGACGGCTATGGTGAAAAAGGAAATATCTTCCCTTCAAAACTGGAAGGAAGCTTTCTGAGAAACTGCTCTGTGTTCTGTTAATTCATCTCACAGAGTTACATCTTTCCCTTCAAGAAGCCTTTCGCTCAGGCTGTTCTTGTGGAATTGGCAAAGGGATATTTGGAAGCCCATAGACGGCTATGGTGAAAAAGGAAATATCTTCCGTTCAAAACTGGAAAGAAGCTTTATGACAAACTGCTCTGTGTTCTGTTAATTCATCTCACAGAGTTACATCTTTCCCTTCAAGAAGCCTTTCGCTAAGGCTGTTCTTGTGGAATTGGCAAAGGGATATTTGGAAGCCCATAGAGGGCTATGGTGAAAAAGGAAATATCTTCCTTTCAAAACTGGAAAGAAGCTTTCTGAGAAACTGCTCTGTGTTCTGTTAATTCATCACACAGAGTTACATCTTTCCCTTCAAGAAGCCTTTCGCTAATGCTGTTCTTGTGGAATTGGCAAAGGGATATTTGGAAGCCCATAGACGGCTATGGTGAAAAAGGAAATATCTTCCGTTCAAAACTGGAAAGAAGCTTTCTGAGAAACTGCTCTGTGTTCTGTTAATTCATCTCACAGTGTTACATCTTTCCCTTCAAGAAGCCATTCGCTAAGGCTATTCTTGTGTAATTGGCAAAGGGATATTTGGAAGCCCATAGAGGGCTATGGTGAAAAAGGAAATATCTTCCGTTCAAAACTGGAAAGAAGCTTTCTGAAAAACTGCTCTGTGTTCTGTTAATTCATCTCACAGAGTTACATCTTTCCCTTCAAGAAGCCTTTCGCTAAGGCTATTCTTGTGGATTTGGGAAAGGGATATTGGAAATCCCTTAGAGGGCTATGGTGAAAAAGGAAATATCTTCCGTTCAAAACTGCAAAGAAGTTTTCTGAGAAACTGCTCTGTGTTCTGTGAATTCATCTCACAGAGTTACATCTTTCCCTTCAAGATGCCTTTCGCTAAGGCTGTTCTTGTGGAATTGGCAAAGTGATATTTGGAAGTCCTTAGAGGGCTATGGTGAAAAAGGAAATATCTTCCGCTCAAAACTGGAAAGAAGCTTTCTGAGAAACTGCTCTGTGTTCTGTTAATTCTTCTCACAGAGTTACATCTTTCCCTTGAAGAAGCCTTTCGCTCAGGCTGTTCTTGTGGAATTGGCAAAGCGATATTTGGAAGCCCATAGAGGGCTATGGTGAAAAAGGAAATATCTTCCGTTCAAAACTGGAAAGAAGCTTTCTGAGAAACTGCTCTGTGTTCTGTTAATTCATCTCACAGAGTTACATCTTTCCCTTCAAGAAGCCTTTCGCTAAGCCTGTTCTTGTGGAATTGGCAAAGCGATATTTGGAAGCCCATAGACGGCTATGGTGAAAAAGGAAATATCTTCCGTTCAAAACTGGAAAGAAGCTTTCTGAGAAATTGCTCTGTGTTCTGTTAATTCATCTCACAGAGTTACAGCTTTCCCTTCAAGAAGCCTTTCGCTAAGGCTGTTCTTGTGGAATTGGCAAAGGGATATTTGGAAGCCCATAGACGGCTGTGGTGAAAAAGGAAATATCTTCCGTTCAAAACTGGAAAGAAGCATTCTGAAAAACTGCTCTGTGTTCTGTGAATTCATCTCACAGAGTTACATCTTTCCCTTCAAGAAGCCTTTCGCTAAGGCTGTTCTTGTGGAATTGGAAAAGCGATATTTGGAAGCCCATAGAGGGCTATGGTGAAAAAGGAAATATCTTCTGTTCAAAACTGGAAAGAAGCTTTCTGAGAAACTGCTCTGTGTTCTGTTAATTCATCTCACAGAGTTACATCTTTCCCGTCAAGAAGCCTTTCGCTAAGGCTGTTCTTGTGGAATTGGCAAAGGGATATTGGGAAGCCCATAGAGGGCTATGGTGAAAAAGGAAATATCTTCCGTTCAAAACTGGAAAGAAGCTTTCTGAGAAACTGCTCTGTGTTCTGTTAATTCATCTCACAGAGTTACATCTTTCCATTCAAGAAGCCTTTCGCTAAGGCTGTTCTTGTGGAATTGGCAAAGCGATATTTGGAAGCCAATAGAGGGCTATGGTGAAAAAGGAAATATCTTCCGTTCAAAACTGGAAAGAAGCTTTCTGAGAAACTGCTCTGTGTTCTCTTAATTCATCTCACAGAGTTACATCTTTCCTTTCATAAGCCTTTCGCTAAGGCTCTTCTTGTGGAATTGGCAAAGGGATATTTGGAAACCCATAGAGGGCTATGCTGAAAAAGGAAATATCTTCCGTTCAAAACTGGAAAGAAGCTTTCTGAGAAACTGCTCTGTGTTCTCTTAATTCATCTCACAGAGTTACATCTTTCCCTTCAAGAAGCCTTTCGCTAAGGCAGTTCTTGTGGCATTCGCAAAGGGATATTTGGAAGCCCATAGACGGCTATGGTGAAAAAGGAAATATCTTCCGTTCAAAACTGGAAAGAAGCTTTCTGAGAAACTGCTCTGTGTTCTGTGAATTCATCTCTCAGAGTTACATCTTTCCCTTCAAGAAGCCTTTCCCTAAGGCTGTTCTTGTGTAATTGGCAAAGGGATATTTGGAAGCCCATAGACGGCTATGGTGAAAAAGGAAATATCTTCCGTTCAAAACTGGAAGGAAGCTTTCTGAGAAACTGCTCTGTGTTCTGTGAATTCATCTCACAGAGTTACATCTTTCCCTTCAAGAAGCCTTTGGCTAAGGCTGTTCTTGTGGAATTGGCAAAGGGATATTTGGAAGCCCATAGAGGGCTATGGTGAAAAAGGAAATATCTTCCGTTCAAAACTGGAAAGAAGCTTTCTGAGAAACTGGTCTCTCTTCTGTAAATTCATCTCACAGAGGTACATCTTTCCCTTCAAGAAGCCTTTCGCTAAGGCTGTTCTTGTGGAATTGGCAAAGCGATATTTGGAAGCCCATAGAGGGCTATGGTGAAAAAGGAAATATATTCCGTTGAAAACTGGAAAGAAGCTTTCTGAGAAACTGCTCTGTGTTCTGTGAATTCATCTCACAGAGTTACATCTTTCCCTTCAAGAGGCCTTTCGCTAAGGCTGTTCTTGTGGAATTGGCAAAGGGATATTTGGAAACCCATAGAGGGCTATGGTGAAAAAGGAAATATCTTCCGTTCAAAACGGGAAAGAAGCTTTCTGAGAAACTGCTCTGTGTTCTGTTAATTCATCTCACAGAGTTACATCTTTCCATTCAAGAAGCCTTTCGCTAAGGCTGTTGTTGTGGAATTCGCAAAGCGATATTTGGAAGCCCATAGAGGGCTATGGTGAAAAAGGAAATATCTTCCGTTCAAAACTGGAAAGAAGCTTTCTGAGAAACTACTCTGTGTTCTGTTAATTCATCTCACAGAGTTACATCTTTCCTTTTAAGAAGCCTTTCGCTAAGGCTGTTCTTGTGGAATTGGCAAAGGGATATTTGGAAACCCATAGAGGGCTATGGTGAAAAAGGAAATATCTTCCGTTCAAAACTGGAAAGGGCTTTCTGAGAAACTGCTCTGTGTTCTGTTAATTCATCTCACAGAGTTACATCTTTCCCTTCAAGAAGCCTTTCGCTAAGGCTGTTCTTCTGGAATTAGCAAAGGGATATTTGGAAGCCCATAGACGGCTCTGGTGAAAAAGGAAATATCTTCCGTTCAAAACCGGAAAGAAGATTTCTGAGAAACTGCTCTGTGTTCTGTGAATTCATCTCTCAGAGTTACATCTTTCCCTTCAAGAAGCCTTTCGCTAAGGCTGTTCTTGTGGAATTGGCAAAGGGATATTTGGAAGCCCATAGACGGCTATGGTGAAAAAGGAAATATCTTCCGTTCAAAACTGGAAAGAAGCTTTCTGAGAAACTGCTCTGAGTTCTGTTAATTCATCTCTCAGAGTTACATCTTTCCCTTCAAGAAGCCTTTCGCTAAGGCTGTTCTTGTGGAATTGGCAAAGGGATATTTGGAGGCCCATAGAGGCCTATGGTGAAAAAGGATATATCTTCCGTTCAAAACTGGAAAGAAGCTTTCTGAGAAACTGCTCTGTGTTCTGTTAATTCATCTCACAGAGTTACATCTTTCCCTTCAAGAAGCCATTCGCTAAGGCTGTTCTTGTGTAATTGGCAAAGGGATATTTGGAAGCCCATAGAGGGCTATGGTGAAAAAGGAAATATCTTCCGTTCAAAACTGGAAAGAAGCTTTCTGAAAAACTGCTCTGTGTTCTGTTAATTCATCTCACAGAGTTACATCTTTCCCTTCAAGAAGCCTTTCGCTAAGGCTATTCTTGTGGATTTGGGAAAGGGATATTGGAAATCCCTTAGAGGGCTATGGTGAAAAAGGAAATATCTTCCGTTCAAAACTGCAAAGAAGTTTTCTGAGAAACTGCTCTGTGTTCTGTGAATTCATCTCACAGAGTTACATCTTTCCCTTCAAGATGCCTTTCGCTAAGGCTGTTCTTGTGGAATTGGCAAAGTGATATTTGGAAGTCCTTAGAGGGCTATGGTGAAAAAGGAAATATCTTCCGCTCAAAACTGGAAAGAAGCTTTCTGAGAAACTGCTCTGTGTTCTGTTAATTCTTCTCACAGAGTTACATCTTTCCCTTGAAGAAGCCTTTCGCTCAGGCTGTTCTTGTGGAATTGGCAAAGCGATATTTGGAAGCCCATAGAGGGCTATGGTGAAAAAGGAAATATCTTCCGTTCAAAACTGGAAAGAAGCTTTGTGAGAAACTGCTCTGTGTTCTGTTAATTCATCTCACAGAGTTACATCTTTCCCTTCAAGAAGCCTTTCGCTAAGGCTGTTCTTGTGGAATTGGCAAAGCGATATTTGGAAGCCCATAGACGGCTATGGTGAAAAAGGAAATATCTTCCGTTCAAAACTGGAAAGAAGCTTTCTGAGAAATTGCTCTGTGTTCTGTTAATTCATCTCACAGAGTTACAGCTTTCCCTTCAAGAAGCCTTTCGCTAAGGCTGTTCTTGTGGAATTGGCAAAGGGATATTTGGAAGCCCATAGACGGCTATGGTGAAAAAGGAAATATCTTCCTTTCAAAACTGGAAAGAAGCATTCTGAAAAACTGCTCTGTGTTCTGTGAATTCATCTCACAGAGTTACATCTTTCCCTTCAAGAAGCCTTTCGCTAAGGCTGTTCTTGTGGAATTGGAAAAGCGATATTTGGAAGCCCATAGAGGGCTATGGTGAAAAAGGAAATATCTTCTGTTCAAAACTGGAAAGAAGCTTTCTGAGAAACTGCTCTGTGTTCTGTTAATTCATCTCACAGAGTTACATCTTTCCCGTCAAGAAGCCTTTCGCTAAGGCTGTTCTTGTGGAATTGGCAAAGGGATATTGGGAAGCCCATAGAGGGCTATGGTGAAAAAGGAAATATCTTCCGTTCAAAACTGGAAAGAAGCTTTCTGAGAAACTGCTCTGTGTTCTGTTAATTCATCTCACAGAGTTACATCTTTCCATTCAAGAAGCCTTTCGCTAAGGCTGTTCTTGTGGAATTGGCAAAGCGATATTTGGAAGCCAATAGAGGGCTATGGTGAAAAAGGAAATATCTTCCGTTCAAAACTGGAAAGAAGCTTTCTGAGAAACTGCTCTGTGTTCTCTTAATTCATCTCACAGAGTTACATCTTTCCTTTCATAAGCCTTTCGCTAAGGCTCTTCTTGTGGAATTGGCAAAGGGATATTTGGAAACCCATAGAGGGCTATGCTGAAAAAGGAAATATCTTCCGTTCAAAACTGGAAAGAAGCTTTCTGAGAAACTGCTCTGTGTTCTCTTAATTCATCTCACAGAGTTACATCTTTCCCTTCAAGAAGCCTTTCGCTAAGGCAGTTCTTGTGGCATTCGCAAAGGGATATTTGGAAGCCCATAGACGGCTATGGTGAAAAAGGAAATATCTTCCGTTCAAAACTGGAAAGAAGCTTTCTGAGAAACTGCTCTGTGTTCTGTGAATTCATCTCTCAGAGTTACATCTTTCCCTTCAAGAAGCCTTTCCCTAAGGCTGTTCTTGTGGAATTGGCAAAGGGATATTTGGAAGCACATAGACGGCTATGGTGAAAAAGGAAATATCTTCCGTTCAAAACTGGAAGGAAGCTTTCTGAGAAACTGCTCTGTGTTCTGTGAATTCATCTCACAGAGTTACATCTTTCCCTTCAAGAAGCCTTTGGCTAAGGCTGTTCTTGTGGAATTGGCAAAGGGATATTTGGAAGCCCATAGAGGGCTATGGTGAAAAAGGAAATATCTTCCGTTCAAAACTGGAAAGAAGCTTTCTGAGAAACTGGTCTCTCTTCTGTAAATTCATCTCACAGAGGTACATCTTTCCCTTCAAGAAGCCTTTCGCTAAGGCTGCTCTTGTGGAATTGGCAAAGCGATATTTGGAAGCCCATAGAGGGCTATGGTGAAAAAGGAAATATATTCCGTTGAAAACTGGAAAGAAGCTTTCTGAGAAACTGCTCTGTGTTCTGTGAATTCATCTCACAGAGTTACATCTTTCCCTTCAAGAGGCCTTTCGCTAAGGCTGTTCTTGTGGAATTGGCAAAGGGATATTTGGAAACCCATAGAGGGCTATGGTGAAAAAGGAAATATCTTCCGTTCAAAACGGGAAAGAAGGTTTCTGAGAAACTGCTCTGTGTTCTGTTAATTCATCTCACAGAGTTACATCTTTCCATTCAAGAAGCCTTTCGCTAAGGCTGTTGTTGTGGAATTCGCAAAGCGATATTTGGAAGCCCATAGAGGGCTATGGTGAAAAAGGAAATATCTTCCGTTCAAAACTGGAAAGAAGCTTTCTGAGAAACTACTCTGTGTTCTGTTAATTCATCTCACAGAGTTACATCTTTCCTTTTAAGAAGCCTTTCGCTAAGGCTGTTCTTGTGGAATTGGCAAAGGGATATTTGGAAACCCATAGAGGGCTATGGTGAAAAAGGAAATATCTTCCGTTCAAAACTGGAAAGGGCTTTCTGAGAAACTGCTCTGTGTTCTGTTAATTCATCTCACAGAGTTACATCTTTCCCTTCAAGAAGCCTTTCGCTAAGGCTGTTCTTCTGGAATTAGCAAAGGGATATTTGGAAGCCCATAGACGGCTCTGGTGAAAAAGGAAATATCTTCCGTTCAAAACCGGAAAGAAGATTTCTGAGAAACTGCTCTGTGTTCTGTGAATTCATCTCTCAGAGTTACATCTTTCCCTTCAAGAAGCCTTTCGCTAAGGCTGTTCTTGTGGAATTGGCAAAGGGATATTTGGAAGCCCATAGACGGCTATGGTGAAAAAGGAAATATCTTCCGTTCAAAACTGGAAAGAAGCTTTCTGAGAAACTGCTCTGAGTTCTGTTAATTCATCTCTCAGAGTTACATCTTTCCCTTCAAGAAGCCTTTCGCTAAGGCTGTTCTTGTGGAATTGGCAAAGGGATATTTGGAGGCCCATAGAGGCCTATGGTGAAAAAGGATATATCTTCCGTTCAAAACTGGAAAGAAGCTTTCTGAGAAACTGCTCTGTGTTCTGTTAATTCATCTCACAGAGTTACATCTTTCCCTTCAAGAAGCCTTTCGCTAAGGCTGTTCTTGTGGAATTGGCAAAGGGATATTTGGAAGCCCATAGAGGCCTATGGTGAAAAAGGAAATATCTTCCGTTCAAAACTGGAAAGAAGCTTTCTGAGAAACTGCTCTGTGTTCTGTGAATTCATCTCACAGAGTTACATCTTTCCCTTCAAGAAGCCTTTCGCTAAGGCTCTTCTTGTGGAATTGGCAAAGGGATATTTGGAATCCCATAGAGGGCTATGGTGAAAAAGGAAATATCTTCCGTTCAAAACTGGAAAGAAGCTTTCAGAGAAACTGCTCTGTGTTCTCTTAATTCATCTCACAGAGTTACATCTTTCCCTTCAAGAAGCCTTTCGCTAAGGATGTTCTTGTGGAATTGGCAAAGCGATATTTGGAAGACCTTAGACGGCCATGGTGAAAAAGGAAATATCTTCCGTTCAAAACTGGAAAGAAGCTTTCTGAGAAACTGCTCTGTGTTCTGTTAATTCATCTCACAGAGTTACATCTTTCCATTCAAGAAGCCTTTCGCTAAGGCTGTTCTTGTGGAATTGGCAAAGCGATATTTGGAAGCCCATAGAGGGCTATGGTGAAAAAGGAAATATCTTCCGTTCAAAACTGGAAAGAAGCATTCTGAGAAACTGCTCTGTGTTCTCTTAATTCATCTCACAGAGTTACATCTTTCCTTTCAAGAAGCCTTTCGCTAAGGCTGTTCTTGTGGAATTGGCAAAGGGTTATTTGGAAACCCATAGAGGGCTATGGTGAAAAAGGAAATATCTTCCGTTCAAAACTGGAAAGAAGCTTTCTGAGAAACTGCTCTGTGTTCTCTTAATTCATCTCACAGAGTTACATCTTTCCCTTCAAGAAGCCTTTCGCTAAGGTTGTTCTTCTGGAATTGGCAAGGGGATATTTGGAAGCCCATAGACGGCTATGGTGAAAAAGGAAATATCTTCCGTTCAAAACTGGAAAGAAGCTTTCTGAGAAACTGCTCTGTGTTCTCTTAATTCATCTCACACAGTTACATCTTTCCCTTCAAGAAGCCTTTCGCTAAGGCTGTTCTTGTGGAATTGGCAAAGCGATATTTGGAAGCCCATAGAGGGCTATGGTGAAAAAGGATATATCTTCCGTTCAAAACTGGAAAGAAACTTTCTGAGAAACTGCTCTGTGTTCTGTTAATTCATCTCACAGAGTTACATCTTTCCCTTCAAGAAGTCTTTCGCTAAGGCTGTTCTTGTGGAATTGACAAAGGGATATTTGGAAGCCCATAGAGGGCTATGGTGAAAAAGGGAATACCTTCCGTTCAAAACTGGAAAGAAGCTTTCTGAGAAACTGCTCTGTGTTCTGTTAATTCATCTCACAGAGTTACATCTTTCCCTTCAAGATGCCGTTTCGCTAAGGCTGTTCTTGTGGAATTGGCAAAGCGATATTTGGAAGCCCATAGGGGGCTGTGGTGAAAAAGGAAATATCTTCCGTTCAAAACTGGAAAGAAGCTTTCTGAGGAACTGCTCTGTGTTCTGTTAATTCATCTCACAGAGTTACATGTTTCCCTTCAAGAAGCCTTTCGCTAAGGCTGTTCTTGTGGAATTTGCAAAGCGATATTTGGAAGCCCATAGAGGGCTGTGGTGAAAAAGGAAATATATTCCGTTCAAAACTGGAAAGAAGCTTTCTGAGAAACTGCTCTGTGTTCTGTTAATTCATCTCACAGAGTTACATCTTTCCCTTCAAGAAGCCTTTCGCTAAGGCTGTTCTTGTGGAATTGGCAAAGGGATATTTGGAATCCCATAGAGGACTATGGTGAAAAAGGAAATATCTTCCGTTCAAAACTGGAAAGAAGCTTTCTGAGAAACTGCTCCGTGTTCTGTTAATTCATCTCACAGAGTTACATCTTTCCCTTCAAGAAGCCTTTCGCTAAGGCTGTTCTTGTGGAATTGGCAAAGGGATATTTGGAAGCCCATAGACGGCTATGGTGAAAAAGGACATATCTTCCGTTCAAAACTGGAAAGATGCTTTCTGAGAAACTGCTCTGTGTTCTGTGAATTCATCTCACAGAGTTACATCTTTCCCTTCAAGAAGCCTTTCGCTAAGGCTGTTCTTGTGGAATTGGCAAAGGGATATTTGGAAGCCCATAGAGGGCTATGGTGAAAAAGGAAATATCTTCCGTTCAAAACTGGAAGTAAGCTTTCTGTGAAACTTCTCTGTGTTCTGTTAATTCATCTCACAGAGTTACATCTTTCCCTTCAAGAAGCCTTTCGATAAGGCTGTTCTTGTGGAATTGGCAAAGGGATATTTGGAAGCCCATAGTGTGCTATGGTGAAAAAGGAAATATCTTCCGGTCAAAACTGGAAAGAAGCTTTCTGAGAAACTTCTCTGTGTCCTGTTAATTCATCTCACAGAGTTACATCGTTCCCTTCCAGAAGCTTTTCGCTAAGGCTGTTCTTGTGGAATTGGCAAAGGTTTATTTGTAAGCCCATAGAGTGCTAAGGTGAAAAAGGGACTACCTTCCGTTCAAAACTGGAAAGAAGCTTTCTGAGAAACTGCTCTGTGTTCTGTTAATTCATCTCACAGAGTTACATCTTTCCCTTCAAGAAGCCTTTCGCTAAGGCCGTTCTTGTGGAATTGGCAAAGGGATATTTGGAAGCCCATAGAGGGCTATGGTGAAAAAGGAAATATCTTCCGTTCAAAACTGGAAAGAAGCTTTCTGAGAAACTGCTCTGTGTTCTGTTAATTCATCTCACAGAATTACATCTTTCCCTTCAAGAAGCCTTTCGCTAAGGCTGCTCTTTTGGAATTGGCAAAGGGATATTTGGAAGCACATAGAGGGCTATGGTGAAAAAGGAAATATCTTCCATTCAAAACTGGAAATAAGCTTTCTGAGAAACTGCTCTGTGTTCTGTGAATTCATCTCACAGAGTTACATCTTTCCCTTCAAGAAGCCTTTCGCTAAGGCTGTTCTTGTGGAATTGGCAAAGGGATATTTGGAAGCCCATAGAGGGCTATGGTGAAAAAGGAAATATCTTCCGTTCAAAACTGGAAAGAAGCTTTCTGAGAAACTGCTCTGTGTTCTCTTAATTCATCTCACAGAGTTACATCTTTCCCATCAAGAAGCCTTTCGTGAAGGCTATTCTTGTGGATTTGGGAAAGGGATATTTGGAAGCCCGTAGAGGGCTATGGAGAAAAAGGATATATCTTCCGTTCAAAACTGCAAAGAAGTTTGCTGAGAAACTGCTCTGTGTTCTGTTAATTCATCTCACAGAGTTACATCTTTCCCTTCAAGAAGCCTTTCGCTAAGGCTGTTCTTGTGGAATTGGCAAAGGGATATTTGGAAGTCCTTAGAGGGCTATGGTGAAAAAGGAAATATCTTCCGTTCAAAACTGGAAAGAAGCTTTCTGAGAAACTGCTCTGTGTTCTGTTAATTCATCTCACAGAGTTACATCTTTCCCTTCAAGAAGCCTTTCGCTAAGGCTGTTCTTGTGGATTTTGCAAAGGGATATTTGGAAGCCCATGGACGGCTATGGTGAAAAAGGAAATATCTTCCGTTCAAAACTGGAAAGAAGCTTTCTGAGAAACTGCTCTGTGTTCTGTGAATTCATCTCACAGAGTTACATATTTCACTTCAAGAAGCCTTTCGCTAAGGCTCTTCTTGTGGAATTGGCAAAGGGATATTTGGAATCCCTTACAGGGCTATGGTGAAAAAGGAAATATCTTCCGTTCAAAACTGGAAAGAAGCTTTCTGAGAAACTGCTCTGTGTTCTCTTAATTCATCTCACTGAGTTACATCTTTCCCTTCAAGAAGCCTTTCGCTAAGGCTGTTCTTGTGGAATTGGCAAAGGGATATTTGGAAGCCTATAGAGGGCTATGGTGAAAAAGGAAATATCTTCCGTTCAAAACTGGAAAGAAGCTTTCTGAGAAACTGCTCTGTGTTCTTTTAATTCATCTCACAGAGTTACATCTTTCCCTTCAAGAAGCCTTTCGCTAAGGCTGTTCTTGTGTAATTGGGAAAGGCATATTTGGAAGCCCATAGAGGGCTATGGTGAAAAACGAAATATCTTCCGATCAAAACTGGAAAGAAGCTTTCTGAGAAACTTCTCTGTGTCCTGTTAACTCATCTCACAGAGTTACATCTTTCCCTTCAGGAAGCCTTTCCCTAAGGCTGTTCTCGTGGAATTGGCAAAGGGATATTTGGAAGCCCATAGAGGCCTATGGTGAAAAAGGGAATATCTTCCGTTCAAAACTGGAAAGAAGCTTTCTGAGAAACTGCTCTGTGTTCTGTTAATTCATCTCACAGAGTTACATCTTTCCCTTCAAGAAGCCTTTTGCTAAGGCTGTTCTTGTGGAATTGGCAAAGGTATATTTGGAAGTCCATAGACGGCTATGGTGAAAAAAGAAATATCTTCTGTTCAAAACTGGAAAGAAGCTTTCTGAGAAACTGCTCTGTGTTCTGTTAATTCATCTCACAGAGTTACATCTTTCCCTTCAAGAAGCCTTTTGCTAAGGCTGTTCTTGTGGAATTGGCAAAGGTATATTTGGAAGTCCATAGACGGCTATGGTGAAAAAAGAAATATCTTCTGTTCAAAACTGGAAAGAAGCTTTCTGAGAAACTTCTGTGTGTCCTGTTAATTCATCTCACAGAGTTACATCTTTCCCTTCAAGAAGCCTTTCGCTAAGGCTGTTCTTGTGGAATTCGCAAAGCGATATTTGGAAGCCCATAGAGGGCTATGGTGAAAAAGGAAATATCTTCCGTTCCAAACTGGAAAGAAGCTTTCTGAGAAACTGCTCTGTGTTCTGTTAATTCATCTCACAGAGTTACATCTTTCCCTTCAAGAAGCCTTTCGCCAAGGCTGTTCTTGTGGAATTGGCAAAGGGATATTTGGAAGTCCATAGACGGCTATGGTGAAAAAAGAAATATCTTCTGTTCAAAACTGGAAAGAAGCTTTCTGAGAAACTGCTCTGTGTTCTGTTAATTCATCTCACAGAGTTACATCGTTCCCTTCCAGAAGCTTTTCGCTAAGGCTGTTCTTGTGGAATTGGCAAAGGTTTATTTGGAAGCCCATAGAGTGCTATGGTGAAAAAGGGAATACCTTCCGTTCAAAACTGGAAAGAAGCTTTCTGAGAAACTGCTCTGTGTTGTGTTAATTCATCTCACAGAGTTACATCTTTCCCTTCAAGAAGCCATTCGCTAAGGCTGTTCTTGTGGAATTGGCAAAGGGATATTTGGAAGCCCATAGAGGGCTATGGTGAAAAAGGAAATATCTTCCGTTCAAAACTGGAAAGAAGCTTTCTGAGAAACTGCTCTCTGTTCGGTTAATTCATCTCACAGAGTTACATCTTTCCCTTCAAGAAGCCTTTCGCTAAGGCTATTCTTGTGGATTTGGGAAAGGGATATTGGGAAGCCCGTAGAGGGCTATGGTGAAAAAGGAAATATCTTCCGTTCAAAACTGCAAAGAAGTTTTCTGAGAAACTGCTCTGTGTTCTGTAAATTCATCTCACAGAGTTACAGCTTTCCCTTCAAGAAGCCTTTCCCCAAGGCTGTTCTTGTGGAATTGGAAAAGGGATATTTGGAAGTCCTTAGAGGGCTATGGTGAAAAAGGAAATATATTCCGTTCAAAACTGGAAACAAGCTTTCTGAGAAACTGCTCTGTGTTCTGTTAATTCTTCTCACAGAGTTACATCTTTTCCTTGAAGAAGCCTTTCGCTCAGGCTGTTATTGTGGAATTGCCAAAGCGATATTTGGAACCCCATAGAGGGCTATGGTGAAAAAGGAAATATCTTCCGTTCAAAACTGGAAAGAAGCTTTCTGAGAAACTGCTCTGTGTTCTGTTAATTCATCTCACAGAGTTACATCTTTCCCTTCAAGAAGCCTTTCGCTAAGGCTGTTCTTGTGGAATTGGCAAAGCGATATTTGGAAGCCCATAGAGGGCTATGGTGAAAAAGGAAATATCTTCCGTTCAAAACTGGAAAGAAGCTTTCTGAGAAACTGCTCTGTGTTCTGTTAATTCATCTCACAGAGTTACATCTTTCCCTTCAAGAAGCCTTTCGCTAAGGCTGTTCTTGTGGAATTGGCAAAGGGATATTTGGAAGTCCTTAGAGGGCTATGGTGAAAAAGGAAATATCTTCCGTTCAAAACTGGAAACAAGCTTTCTGAGAAACTGTTCTGTGTTCTGTTAATTCTTCTCACAGAGTTACATCTTTCCCTTCAAGAAGCCTTTCGCTAATGCTGTTCTTGTGGAATTGGCAAAGGGATATTTGGAAGCCCATAGACGGCTATGGTGAAAAAGGAAATATCTTCCGTTCAAAACTGGAAAGAAGCTTTCTGAGAAACTGCTCGGTGTTCTGTGAAGTCATCTCACAGAGGTACATCTTTCCCTTCAAGAAGCCTTTCGCTAAGGCTGTTCTTGTGGAATTGGCAAAGCGATATTTGGAAGCCCATAGAGGGCTATGGTGAAAAAGGAAATATCTTCCGTTCCAAACTGGAAAGAAGCTTTCTGAGAAACTGCTCAGTGTTCTGTGAATTCATCTCACAGAGTTACATCTTTCCCTTCAAGAAGCCTTTTGCTAAGGCTGTTCTTGTGGATTTGGCAAAGGTTTATTTGGAAGCCCATAGAGTGCTATGGTGAAAAAGGGATTACCTTCCGTTCAAAACTGGAAAGAAGCTTTCTGAGAAACTGCTCTGTGTTCTGTTAATTCATCTCACAGAGTTACATCTTTCCCTTCAAGAAGCCATTCGCTAAGGCTGTTCTTGTGTAATTGGCAAAGGGATATTTGGAAGCCCATAGAGGGCTATGGTGAAAAAGGAAATATCTTCCGTTCAAAACTGGAAAGAAGCTTTCTGAGAAACTGCTCTGTGTTCTGTTAATTCATCTCACAGAGTTACATCTTTCCCTTCAAGAAGCCTTTCGCTAAGGCTATTCTTGTGGATTTGGGAAAGGGATATTGGGAATCCCTTAGAGGGCTATGGTGAAAAAGGAAATATCTTCCGTTCAAAACTGCAAAGAAGTTTTCTGAGAAACTGCTCTGTGTTCTGTAAATTCATCTCACAGAGTTACATCTTTCCCTTCAAGAAGCCTTTCGCTAAGGCTGTTCTTGTGGAATTGGCAAAGTGATATTTGGAAGTCCTTAGAGGGCTATGGTGAAAAAGGAAATATCTTCCGTTCAAAACTGGAAAGAAGCTTTCTGAGAAACTGCTCTGTGTTCTGTTAATTCTTCTCACAGAGTTACATCTTTCCCTTGAGGAAGCCTTTCGCTCAGGCTGTTCTTGTGGAATTGGCAAAGCGATATTTGGAAGCCCATAGAGGGCTATGGTGAAAAAGGAAATATCTTCCGTTCAAAACTGGAAAGAAGCTTTCTGAGAAACTGCTCTGTGTTCTGTTAATTCATCTCACAGAGTTACATCTTTCCCTTCAAGAAGCCTTTCGCTAAGGCTGTTCTTGTGGAATTGGCAAAGCGATAGTTGGAAGCCCATAGACGGCTATGGTGAAAAAGGAAATATCTTCCGATCAAAACTGGAAAGAAGCTTTCTGAGAAATTGCTCTGTGTTCTGTTAATTCATCTCACAGAGTTACAGCTTTCCCTTCAAGAAGCCTTTCGCTAAGGCTGTTCTTGTGGAATTGGCAAAGGGATATTTGGAAGCCCATAGACGGCTACGGTGAAAAAGGAAATATCTTCCGATCAAAACTGGAAAGAAGCTTTCTGAGAAATTGCTCTGTGTTCTGTTAATTCATCTCACAGAGTTACAGCTTTCCCTTCAAGAAGCCTTTCGCTAAGGCTGTTCTTGTGGAATTGGCAAAGGGATATTTGGAAGCCCATAGACGGCTATGGTGAAAAAGGAAATATCTTCCGTTCAAAACTGGAAAGAAGCTTTCTGAGAAACTGCTCTGTGTTCTGTGAATTCATCTCACAGAGTTACATCTTTCCCTTCAAGAAGCCTTTGGCTAAGGCTGTTCTTGTGGAATTGGCAAAGGGATATTTGGAAGCCCATAGAGGGCTATGGTGAAAAAGGAAATATCTTCCGTTCAAAACTGGAAAGAAGCTTTCTGAGAAACTGCTCTGTGTTCTGTTAATTCATCTCACAGAGTTACATCTTTCCCTTCAAGAAGCCTTTCGCTAAGGCTGTTCTTGTGGAATTGGCAAAGGGATATTTGGAAGCCCATAGAGGCCTAGGGTGAAAAAGGAAATATCTTCCGTTCAAAACTGGAAAGAAGCTTTCTGAGAAACTGCTCTGTGTTCTGTTAATTCATCTCACAGAGTTACATCTTTCCCTTCAAGAAGCCTTTCGCTAAGGCTGTTCTTGTGGAATAGGCAAAGGGATATTTGGAAGCCCATAGAGGGCTATGGTGAAAAAGGAAATATCTTCCGTTCAAAACTGGAAAGAAGCTTTCTGAGAAACTGGTCTCTCTTCTGTAAATTCATCTCACAGAGGTACATCTTTCCCTTCAAGAAGCCTTTCGCTAAGGCTGTTCTTGTGGAATTGGCAAAGCGATATTTGGAAGCCCATAGAGGGCTATGGTGAAAAAGGAAATATATTCCGTTGAAAACTGGAAAGAAGCTTTCTGAGAAACTGCTCTGTGTTCTGTGAATTCATCTCACAGAGTTACATCTTTCCCTTCAAGAGGCCTTTCGCTAAGGCTGTTCTTGTGGAATTGGCAAAGGGATATTTGGAAACCCATAGAGGGCTATGGTGAAAAAGGAAATACCTTCCGTTCAAAACGGGAAAGAAGCTTTCTGAGAAACTGCTCTGTGTTCTGTTAATTCATCTCACAGAGTTACATCTTTCCCTTCAAGAAGCCTTTCGCTAAGGCTGTTGTTGTGGAATTCGCAAAGCGATATTTGGAAACCCATAGAGGGCTATGGTGAAAAAGGAAATATCTTCCGTTCAAAACTGGAAAGAAGCTTTCTGAGAAACTACTCTGTGTTCTGTTAATTCATCTCACAGAGTTACATCTTTCCTTTTAAGAAGCCTTTCGCTAAGGCTGTTCTTGTGGAATTGGCAAAGGGATATTTGGAAGCCCATGGACGGCTATGGTGAAAAAGGAAATATCTTCCGTTCAAAACTGGAAAGAAGCTTTCTGAGAAACTGCTCTGTGTTCTGTTAATTCATCTCACAGAGTTACATATTTCACTTCAAGAAGCCTTTCGCTAAGGCTCTTCTTGTGGAATTGGCAAAGGGATATTTGGAATCCCTTACAGGGCTATGGTGAAAAAGGAAATATCTTCCGTTCAAAACTGGAAAGAAGCTTTCTGAGAAACTGCTCTGTGTTCTCTTAATTCATCTCACTGAGTTACATCTTTCCCTTCAAGAAGCCTTTCGCTAAGGCTGTTCTTGTGGAATTGGCAAAGGGATATTTGGAAGCCTATAGAGGGCTATGGTGAAAAAGGAAATATCTTCCGTTCAAAACTGGAAAGAAGCTTTCTGAGAAACTGCTCTGTGTTCTTTTAATTCATCTCACAGAGTTACATCTTTCCCTTCAAGAAGCCTTTCGCTAAGGCTGTTCTTGTGTAATTGGGAAAGGCATATTTGGAAGCCCATAGAGGGCTATGGTGAAAAACGAAATATCTTCCGATCAAAACTGGAAAGAAGCTTTCTGAGAAACTTCTCTGTGTCCTGTTAACTCATCTCACAGAGTTACATCTTTCCCTTCAGGAAGCCTTTCCCTAAGGCTGTTCTCGTGGAATTGGCAAAGGGATATTTGGAAGCCCATAGAGGCCTATGGTGAAAAAGGGAATATCTTCCGTTCAAAACTGGAAAGAAGCTTTCTGAGAAACTGCTCTGTGTTCTGTTAATTCATCTCACAGAGTTACATCTTTCCCTTCAAGAAGCCTTTTGCTAAGGCTGTTCTTGTGGAATTGGCAAAGGTATATTTGGAAGTCCATAGACGGCTATGGTGAAAAAAGAAATATCTTCTGTTCAAAACTGGAAAGAAGCTTTCTGAGAAACTGCTCTGTGTTTTGTTAATTCATCTCACAGAGTTACATCGTTCCCTTCCAGAAGCTGTTCGCTAAGGCTGTTCTTGTGGAATTGGCAAAGGTTTATTTGGATGCCCATAGAGTGCTATGGTGAAAAATGGAATACCTTCCGTTCAAAACTGGAAAGAAGCTTTCTGAGAAACTGCTCTGTGTTCTGTTAATTCATCTCACAGAGTTACATCTTTCCCTTCAAGAAGCCATTCGCTAAGGCTGTTCTTGTGGAATTGGCAAAGGGATATTTGGAAGCCCATAGAGGGCTATGGTGAAAAAGGAAATATCTTCCGTTCAAAACTGGAAAGAAGCTTTCTGAGAAACTGCTCTGTGTTCGGTTAATTCATCTCACAGAGTTACATCTTTCCCTTCAAGAAGCTTTTCGCTAAGGCTGTTCTTGTGGAATTGGCAAAGGGATATTTGGAAGCCCATAGAGGCCTATGGTGAAAAAGGAAATATCTTCCGTTCAAAACTGGAAAGAAGCTTTCTGAGAAACTGCTCTGTGTTCTGTTAATTCATCTCACAGAGTTACATCTTTCCCTTCAAGAAGCCTTTCGCTAAGACTGTTCTTGTGGAATTGGCAAAGGGATATTTCGAAGCCCATAGAGGGCTATGGTGAAAAAGGAAATATCTTCCGTTCAAAACTGGAAAGAAGCTTTCTGAGAAACTGCTCTGTGTTCTGTGAATTCATCTCACAGAGTTACATCTTTCCATTCAAGAAGCCTTTTGCAAAGGCTGTTCTTGTGGAATTGGCAAAGCGATATTTGGAAGCCCATAGAGGGCTATGGTGAAAAAGGAAATATCTTCCGTTCAAAACTAGGAAAAACTTTCTGAGAAACTGCTCTGTGTTCTTTTAATTCATCTCACAGAGTTACATCTTTCCCTTCAAGAAGCCTTTCGCTAAGGCTGTTCTTGTGGAATTGGCAAAGGGATATTTGGAAGCCCATAGTGTGCTATGGTGAAGAAGGAAATATCTTCCGTTCAAAACTGGAAAGAAGCTTTCTGAGAAACTTCTGTGTGTCCTGTTAATTCATCTCACAGAGTTACATCTTTCCCTTCAAGAAGCCTTTCGCTAAGGCTGTTCTTGTGGAATTCGCAAAGCGATATTTGGAAGCCCATAGAGGGCTATGGTGAAAAAGGAAATATCTTCCGTTCCAAACTGGAAAGAAGCTTTCTGAGAAACTGCTCTGTGTTCTGTTAATTCATCTCACAGAGTTACATCTTTCCCTTCAAGAAGCCTTTCGCCAAGGCTGTTCTTGTGGAATTGGCAAAGGGATATTTGGAAGTCCATAGACGGCTATGGTGAAAAAAGAAATATCTTCTGTTCAAAACTGGAAAGAAGCTTTCTGAGAAACTGCTCTGTGTTCTGTTAATTCATCTCACAGAGTTACATCGTTCCCTTCCAGAAGCTTTTCGCTAAGGCTGTTCTTGTGGAATTGGCAAAGGTTTATTTGGAAGCCCATAGAGTGCTATGGTGAAAAAGGGAATACCTTCCGTTCAAAACTGGAAAGAAGCTTTCTGAGAAACTGCTCTGTGTTCTGTTAATTCATCTCACAGAGTTACATCTTTCCCTTCAAGAAGCCATTCGCTAAGGCTGTTCTTGTGGAATTGGCAAAGGGATATTTGGAAGCCCATAGAGGGCTATGGTGAAAAAGGAAATATCTTCCGTTCAAAACTGGAAAGAAGCTTTCTGAGAAACTGCTCTCTGTTCGGTTAATTCATCTCACAGAGTTACATCTTTCCCTTCAAGAAGCCTTTCGCTAAGGCTATTCTTGTGGATTTGGGAAAGGGATATTGGGAAGCCCGTAGAGGGCTATGGTGAAAAAGGAAATATCTTCCGTTCAAAACTGCAAAGAAGTTTTCTGAGAAACTGCTCTGTGTTCTGTAAATTCATCTCACAGAGTTACAGCTTTCCCTTCAAGAAGCCTTTCGCCAAGGCTGTTCTTGTGGAATTGGAAAAGGGATATTTGGAAGTCCTTAGAGGGCTATGGTGAAAAAGGAAATATATTCCGTTCAAAACTGGAAACAAGCTTTCTGAGAAACTGCTCTGTGTTCTGTTAATTCTTCTCACAGAGTTACATCTTTTCTTGAAGAAGCCTTTCGCTCAGGCTGTTATTGTGGAATTGCCAAAGCGATATTTGGAACCCCATAGAGGGCTATGGTGAAAAAGGAAATATCTTCCGTTCAAAACTGGAAAGAAGCTTTCTGAGAAACTGCTCTGTGTTCTGTTAATTCATCTCACAGAGTTACATCTTTCCCTTCAAGAAGCCTTTCGCTAAGGCTGTTCTTGTGGAATTGGCAAAGCGATATTTGGAAGCCCATAGAGGGCTATGGTGAAAAAGGAAATATCTTCCGTTCAAAACTGGAAAGAAGCTTTCTGAGAAACTGCTCTGTGTTCTGTTAATTCATCTCACAGAGTTACATCTTTCCCTTCAAGAAGCCTTTCGCTAAGGCTGTTCTTGTGGAATTGGCAAAGGGATATTTGGAAGTCCTTAGAGGGCTATGGTGAAAAAGGAAATATCTTCCGTTCAAAACTGGAAACAAGCTTTCTGAGAAACTGTTCTGTGTTCTGTTAATTCTTCTCACAGAGTTACATCTTTCCCTTCAAGAAGCCTTTCGCTAATGCTGTTCTTGTGGAATTGGCAAAGGGATATTTGGAAGCCCATAGACGGCTATGGTGAAAAAGGAAATATCTTCCGTTGAAAACTGGAAAGAAGCTTTCTGAGAAACTGCTCTGTGTTCTGTTAATTCATCTCACAGAGTTACATCTTTCCCTTCAAGAAGCCTTTCGCTAAGGCTGTTCTTGTGGAATTGGCAAAGGGATATTTGGAAGCCCATAGAGGGCTATGGTGAAAAAGGAAATATCTTCCGTTCAAAACTGGAAAGAAGCTTTCTGAGAAACTGGTCTGTGTTCTGTAAATTCATCTCACAGAGGTACATCTTTCCCTTCAAGAAGCCTTTCGCTAAGGCTGTTCTTGTGGAATTGGCAAAGCGATATTTGGAAGCCCATAGAGGGCTATGGTGAAAAAGGAAATATCTTCCGTTCCAAACTGGAAAGAAGCTTTCTGAGAAACTGCTCAGTGTTCTGTGAATTCATCTCACAGAGTTACATCTTTCCCTTCAAGAAGCCTTTTGCTAAGGCTGTTCTTGTGGATTTGGCAAAGGTTTATTTGGAAGCCCATAGAGTGCTATGGTGAAAAAGGGATTACCTTCCGTTCAAAACTGGAAAGAAGCTTTCTGAGAAACTGCTCTGTGTTCTGTTAATTCATCTCACAGAGTTACATCTTTCCCTTCAAGAAGCCATTCGCTAAGGCTGTTCTTGTGTAATTGGCAAAGGGATATTTGGAAGCCCATAGAGGGCTATGGTGAAAAAGGAAATATCTTCCGTTCAAAACTGGAAAGAAGCTTTCTGAGAAACTGCTCTGTGTTCTGTTAATTCATCTCACAGAGTTACATCTTTCCCTTCAAGAAGCCTTTCGCTAAGGCTATTCTTGTGGATTTGGGAAAGGGATATTGGGAATCCCTTAGAGGGCTATGGTGAAAAAGGAAATATCTTCCGTTCAAAACTGCAAAGAAGTTTTCTGAGAAACTGCTCTGTGTTCTGTAAATTCATCTCACAGAGTTACATCTTTCCCTTCAAGAAGCCTTTCGCTAAGGCTGTTCTTGTGGAATTGGCAAAGTGATATTTGGAAGTCCTTAGAGGGCTATGGTGAAAAAGGAAATATCTTCCGTTCAAAACTGGAAAGAAGCTTTCTGAGAAACTGCTCTGTGTTCTGTTAATTCTTCTCACAGAGTTACATCTTTCCCTTGAGGAAGCCTTTCGCTCAGGCTGTTCTTGTGGAATTGGCAAAGCGATATTTGGAAGCCCATAGAGGGCTATGGTGAAAAAGGAAATATCTTCCGTTCAAAACTGGAAAGAAGCTTTCTGAGAAACTGCTCTGTGTTCTGTTAATTCATCTCACAGAGTTACATCTTTCCCTTCAAGAAGCCTTTCGCTAAGGCTGTTCTTGTGGAATTGGCAAAGCGATAGTTGGAAGCCCATAGACGGCTATGGTGAAAAAGGAAATATCTTCCGATCAAAACTGGAAAGAAGCTTTCTGAGAAATTGCTCTGTGTTCTGTTAATTCATCTCACAGAGTTACAGCTTTCCCTTCAAGAAGCCTTTCGCTAAGGCTGTTCTTGTGGAATTGGCAAAGGGATATTTGGAAGCCCATAGACGGCTACGGTGAAAAAGGAAATATCTTCCGATCAAAACTGGAAAGAAGCTTTCTGAGAAATTGCTCTGTGTTCTGTTAATTCATCTCACAGAGTTACAGCTTTCCCTTCAAGAAGCCTTTCGCTAAGGCTGTTCTTGTGGAATTGGCAAAGGGATATTTGGAAGCCCATAGACGGCTATGGTGAAAAAGGAAATATCTTCCGTTCAAAACTGGAAAGAAGCTTTCTGAGAAACTGCTCTGTGTTCTGTGAATTCATCTCACAGAGTTACATCTTTCCCTTCAAGAAGCCTTTGGCTAAGGCTGTTCTTGTGGAATTGGCAAAAGGATATTTGGAAGCCCATAGAGGGCTATGGTGAAAAAGGAAATATCTTCCGTTCAAAACTGGAAAGAAGCTTTCTGAGAAACTGCTCTGTGTTCTGTTAATTCATCTCACAGAGTTACATCTTTCCCTTCAAGAAGCCTTTCGCTAAGGCTGTTCTTGTGGAATTGGCAAAGGGATATTTGGAAGCCCATAGAGGCCTAGGGTGAAAAAGGAAATATCTTCCGTTCAAAACTGGAAAGAAGCTTTCTGAGAAACTGCTCTGTGTTCTGTTAATTCATCTCACAGAGTTACATCTTTCCCTTCAAGAAGCCTTTCGCTAAGGCTGTTCTTGTGGAATAGGCAAAGGGATATTTGGAAGCCCATAGAGGGCTATGGTGAAAAAGGAAATATCTTCCGTTCAAAACTGGAAAGAAGCTTTCTGAGAAACTGGTCTCTCTTCTGTAAATTCATCTCACAGAGGTACATCTTTCCCTTCAAGAAGCCTTTCGCTAAGGCTGTTCTTGTGGAATTGGCAAAGCGATATTTGGAAGCCCATAGAGGGCTATGGTGAAAAGGGAAATATATTCCGTTGAAAACTGGAAAGAAGCTTTCTGAGAAACTGCTCTGTGTTCTGTGAATTCATCTCACAGAGTTACATCTTTCCCTTCAAGAGGCCTTTCGCTAAGGCTGTTCTTGTGGAATTGGCAAAGGGATATTTGGAAACCCATAGAGGGCTATGGTGAAAAAGGAAATACCTTCCGTTCAAAACGGGAAAGAAGCTTTCTGAGAAACTGCTCTGTGTTCTGTTAATTCATCTCACAGAGTTACATCTTTCCCTTCAAGAAGCCTTTCGCTAAGGCTGTTGTTGTGGAATTCGCAAAGCGATATTTGGAAACCCATAGAGGGCTATGGTGAAAAAGGAAATATCTTCCGTTCAAAACTGGAAAGAAGCTTTCTGAGAAACTACTCTGTGTTCTGTTAATTCATCTCACAGAGTTACATCTTTCCTTTTAAGAAGCCTTTCGCTAAGGCTGTTCTTGTGGAATTGGCAAAGGGATATTTGGAAACCCATAGAGGGCTATGGTGAAAAACGAAATATCTTCCGTTCAAAACTGGAAAGAAGCTTTCTGAGAAACTGCTCTGTGTTCTGTGAATTCATCGCACAGAGTTACATCTTTCCCTTCAAGAAGCCTTTCGCTAAGGCTGTTCTTCTGGAATTAGCAAAGGGATATTTGGAAGCCCATAGACGGCTCTGGTGAAAAAGGAAATATCTTCCGTTCAAAACTGGAAAGAAGCTTTCTGAGAAACTGCTCTGTGTTCTGTTAATTCATCTCACAGAGTTACATCTTTCCATTCAAGAAGCCTTTCGCTAAGGCTGTTGTTGTGGAATTGGCAAAGCGATAGTTGGAAGCCCATAGACGGCTATGGTGAAAAAGGAAATATCTTCCGTTCAAAACTGGAAAGAAGCTTTCTGAGAAATTGCTCTGTGTTCTGTTAATTCATCTCACAGAGTTACAGCTTTCCCTTCAAGAAGCCTTTCGCTAAGGCTGTTCTTGTGGAATTGGCAAAGGGATATTTGGAAGCCCATAGACGGCTATGGTGAAAAAGGAAATATCTTCCGTTCAAAACTGGAAAGAAGCTTTCTGAGAAACTGCTCTGTGTTCTGTGAATTCATCTCACAGAGTTACATCTTTCCCTTCAAGAAGCCTTTGGCTAAGGCTGTTCTTGTGGAATTGGCAAAGGGATATTTGGAAGCCCATAGAGGGCTATGGTGAAAAAGGAAATATCTTCCGTTCAAAACTGGAAAGAAGCTTTCTGAGAAACTGCTCTGTGTTCTGTTAATTCATCTCACAGAGTTACATCTTTCCCTTCAAGAAGCCTTTCGCTAAGGCTGTTCTTGTGGAATTGGCAAAGGGATATTTGGAAGCCCATAGAGGCCTAGGGTGAAAAAGGAAATATCTTCCGTTCAAAACTGGAAAGAAGCTTTCTGAGAAACTGGTCTCTCTTCTGTAAATTCATCTCACAGAGTTACATCTTTCCATTCAAGAAGCCTTTCGCTAAGGCTGTTGTTGTGGAATTCGCAAAGCGATATTTGGAAGCCCATAGAGGGCTATGGTGAAAAAGGAAATATCTTCCGTTCAAAACTGGAAAGAAGCTTTCTGAGAAACTACTCTGTGTTCTGTTAATTCATCTCACAGAGTTACATCTTTCCTTTTAAGAAGCCTTTCGCTAAGGCTGTTCTTGTGGAATTGGCAAAGGGATATTTGGAAACCCATAGAGGGCTATGGTGAAAAACGAAATATCTTCCGTTCAAAACTGGAAAGAAGCTTTCTGAGAAACTGCTCTGTGTTCTGTTAATTCATCTCACAGAGTTACATCTTTCCCTTCAAGAAGCCTTTCGCTAAGGCTGTTCTTCTGGAATTAGCAAAGGGATATTTGGAAGCCCATAGACGGCTCTGGTGAAAAAGGAAATATCTTCCGTTCAAAACCGGAAAGATGCTTTCTGAGAAACTGCTCTGTGTTCTGTGAATTCATCTCACAGAGTTACATCTTTCCATTCAAGAAGCCTTTCGCTAAGGCTGTTCTTGTGTAATTGGCAAAGCGATATTTGGAAGCCCATAGAGGGCTATGGTGAAAAAGGAAATATCTTCCGTTCAAAACTGGAAAGAAGCTTTCTGAGAAACTACTCTGTGTTCTGTTAATTCATCTCACAGAGTTACATCTTTCCTTTTAAGAAGCCTTTCGCTAAGGCTGTTCTTGTGGAATTGGCAAAGGGATATTTGGAAACCCATAGAGGGCTATGGTGAAAAACGAAATATCTTCCGTTCAAAACTGGAAAGAAGCTTTCTGAGAAACTGCTCTGTGTTCTGTTAATTCATCTCACAGAGTTACATCTTTCCCTTCATGAAGCCTTTCGCTAAGGCTGTTCTTCTGGAATTAGCAAAGGGATATTTGGAAGCCCATAGACGGCTCTGGTGAAAAAGGAAATATCTTCCGTTCAAAACCGGAAAGAAGCTTTCTGAGAAACTGCTCTGTGTTCTGTGAATTCATCTCTCAGAGTTACATCTTTCCCTTCAAGAAGCCTTTCGCTAAGGCTGTTCTTGTGGAATTGGCAAAGGGATATTTGGAAGCCCATAGACGGCTATGGTGAAAAAGGAAATATCTTCCGTTCAAAACTGGAAAGAAGCATTCTGAGAAACTGCTCTGAGTTCTGTTAATTCATCTCTCAGAGTTACATCTTTCCCTTCAAGAAGCCTTACGCTAAGGCTGCTCTTGTGGAATTGGCAAAGGGATATTTGGAGGCCCATGGAGGCCTATGGTGAAAAAGGATATATCTTCCGTTCAAAACTGGAAAGAAGCTTTCTGAGAAACTGCTCTGTGTTCTGTTAATTCATCTCACAGAGTTACATCTTTCCCTTCAAGAAGCCTTTCGCTAAGGCTGTTCTTGTGGAATTGGCAAAGCGATATTTGGAAGCCCATAGAGGGCTATGGTGAAAAAGGAAATATCTTCCGTTCAAAACTGGAAAGAAGCATTCTGAGAAACTGCTCTGTGTTCTCTTAATTCATCTCACAGAGTTACATCTTTCCTTTCAAGACGCCTCTCGCTAAGGGTGTTTTTGTGGAATTGGCAAAGGGTTATTTGGAAACCCATAGAGGGCTATGGTGAATAAGGAAATATCTTCCGTTCAAAACTGGAAAGAAGCTTTCTGAGAAACTGCTCTGTGTTCTGTTAATTCATCTCACAGAGTTACATCTTTCCCTTCAAGAAGCGTTTCGCTAAGGCTGTTCTTCTGGAATTGGCAAAGGGATATTTGGAAGCCCATAGACGGCTATGGTGAAAAAGGAAATATCTTCCGTTCAAAACTGGAAAGAAGCTTTCTGAGAAACTTCTCTGTGTTCTCTTAATTCATCTCACAGAGTTACATCTTTCACTTCAATGAGCCTTTCGCTAAGGCTGTTCTTGTGGAATTGGCAAAGCGATATTTGGAAGTCCATAGAGGGCTATGGTGAAAAAGGATATATCTTCCGTTCAAAACTGGAAAGAAACTTTCTGAGAAACTGCTCTGTGTTCTGTTAATTAATGTCACAGAGTTACATCTTTCCCTTCAAGAAGCCTTTCGCTAAGGCTGTTCTTGTGGAATTGACAAAGGGATATTTGGAAGCCCATAGAGGGCTATGGTGAAAAAGGAAATATCTTCCGTTCAAAACTGGAAAGAAGCTTTCTGAGAAACTGCTCTGTGTTCTGTTAATTCATCTCACAGAGTAACATCTTTCCCTTCAAGATGCCGTTTCGCTAAGGCTGTTCTTGTGGAATTGGCAAAGCGATATTTGGAAGCCCATAGGGGGCTATGGTGAAAAAGGAAATATCTTCCGTTCAAAACTGGAAAGAAGCTTTCTGAGGAACTGCTCTGTGTTCTGTTAATTCATCTCACAGAGTTACATCTTTCCCTTCAAGAAGCCTTTCGCTAAGGCTGTTCTTGTGGAATTGGCAAAGCGATATTTGGAAGCCCATAGAGGGCTATGGTGAAAAAGGAAATATCTTCCGTTCAAAACTGGAAAGAAGCTTTCTGAGAAACTGCTCTGTGTTCTGTTAATTCATCTCACAGAGTTACATCTTTCCCTTCAAGAAGCCTTTCTCTAAGGCTGTTCTTGTGGAATTGGCAAAGGGATATTTGGAATCCCATAGAGGGCGATGGTGAAAAAGGAAATATCTTCCGTTCAAAACTGGAAAGAAGCTTTCTGAGAAACTGCTCTGTGTTCTGTTAATTCATCTTACAGAGTTACATCTTTCCCTTCAAGAAGCCTTTCGCTAAGGCTGTTCTTGTGGAATTGGCAAAGGGATATTTGGAAGCCCATAGACGGCTATGGTGAAAAAGGAAATATCTTCCGTTCAAAACTGGAAAGAAGCTTTCTGAGAAACTGCTCTGTGTTCTGTGAATTCATCTCACAGAGTTACATCTTTCCCTTCAAGAAGCCTTTCGCTAAGGCTGTTCTTGTGGAATTGGCAAAGGGATATTTGGAAGCCCATAGAGGGCTATGGTGAAAAAGGAAATATCTTCCGTTCAAAACTGGAAAGAAGCTTTCTGAGAAACTGCTCTGTGTTCTGCTAATTCATCTCACAGAGTTACATCTTTCCCTTCAAGAAGCCTTTTGCGAAGGCTCTTCTTGTGGAATTGGCAAAGGGATATTTGGAAGCCCATAGAGGGCTAAGGTAAAAAAGGAAATATCTTCCGTTCAAAACTAGGAAAAACTTTCTGAGAAACTGCTCTGTGTTCTTTTAATTCATCTCACAGACTTACATCTTTCCCTTCAAGAAGCCTTTCGATAAGGCTGTTCTTGTGGAATTGGCAAAGGGATATTTGGAAGCCCATAGTGTGCTATGGTGAAAAAGGAAATATCTTCCGATCAAAACTGGAAAGAAGCTTTCTGAGAAACTTCTCTGTGTCCTGTTAATTCATCTCACAGAGTTACATCTTTCCCTTCAAGAAGCCTTTCGCTAAGGCTGTTCTTGTGGAATTGGCAAAGCGATATTTGGAAGCCCATAGAGGGCTATGGTGAAAAAGCAAATATATTCCGTTCAAAACTGGAAAGAAGCTTTCTGAGAAACTGCTCTGTGTTCTGTTAATTCATCTCACAGAGTTACATCTTTCCCTTCAAGAAGCCTTTCGCTAAGTCTGTTCTTGTGGAATTGGCAAAGGGATATTTGGAAGCCCATAGACGGCTATGGTGAAAAAGGAAATATCTTCCGTTCAAAACTGGAAAGAAGCTTTCTCAGAAACTGCTCGGTGTTCTGTGAAGTCATCTCAGAGAGTTACATCTTTCCCTTCAAGAAGCCTTTCGCTAAGGCTGTTCTTGTGGAATTGGCAAAGGGATATTTGGAAGCCCTTAGAGGGCTATGGTGAAAAAGGAAATATCTTCCGTTCAAAACTGGAAAGAAGCTTTCTGAGAAACTGCTCTGTGTTCTGTTAATTCATCTCACAGAGTTACATCTTTCCCTTCAAGAAGCCTTTCGCTAAGGCTGTTCTTGTGGAATTGGCAAAGGGATATTTGGAAGCCCATAGAGGGCTACGGTGAAAAAGGAAATATCTTCCGTTCAAAACTGGAAAGAAGCTTTCTGAGAAACTGCTCTGTGTTCTGCTAATTCATCTCACAGAGTTACATCTTTCCCTTCAAGAAGCCTTTTGCGAAGGCTCTTCTTGTGGAATTGGCAAAGGGATATTTGCAAGCCCTTAGAGGGCTAAGGTAAAAAAGGAAATATCTTCCGTTCAAAACTAGGAAAAACTTTCTGAGAAACTGCTCTGTGTTGTTTTAATTCATCTCACAGACTTACATCTTTCCCTTCAAGAAGCCTTTCGATAAGGCTGTTCTTGTGGAATTGGCAAAGGGATATTTGGAAGCCCATAGTGTGCTATGGTGAAAAAGGAAATATCTTCCGATCAAAACTGGAAAGAAGCTTTCTGAGAAACTTCTCTGTGTCCTGTTAATTCATCTCACAGAGTTACATCTTTCCCTTCAAGAAGCCTTTCGCTAAGGCTGTTCTTGTGGAATTGGCAAAGCGATATTTGGAAGCCCATAGAGGGCTATGGTGAAAAAGCAAATATATTCCGTTCAAAACTGGAAAGAAGCTTTCTGAGAAACTGCTCTGTGTTCTGTTAATTCATCTCACAGAGTTACATCTTTCCCTTCAAGAAGCCTTTCGCTAAGTCTGTTCTTGTGGAATTGGCAAAGGGATATTTGGAAGCCCATAGACGGCTATGGTGAAAAAGGAAATATCTTCCGTTCAAAACTGGAAAGAAGCTTTCTCAGAAACTGCTCGGTGTTCTGTGAATTCATCTCAGAGAGTTACATCTTTCCCTTCAAGAAGCCTTTCGCTAAGGCTGTTCTTGTGGAATTGGCAAAGGGATATTTGGAAGCCCTTAGAGGGCTATGGTGAAAAAGGAAATATCTTCCGTTCAAAACTGGAAAGAAGCTTTCTGAGAAACTGCTCTGTGTTCTGTTAATTCATCTCACAGAGTTACATCTTTCCCTTCAAGAAGCCTTTCGCTAAGGCTGTTCTTGTGGAATTGGCAAAGGGATATTTGGAAGCCCATAGAGGGCTACGGTGAAAAAGGAAATATCTTCCGTTCAAAACTGGAAAGAAGCTTTCTGAGACACTGCTCTGTGTTCTGTTAATTCATCTCACAGAGTTACATCTTTACATTCAAGAAGCCTTTCGCTAAGGCTGTTATTGTGGAATTGGCAAAGGGATATTTGGAAGCCCATAGAGGGCGATGGTGAAAAAGGAAATATCTTCCGTTCAAAACTGGAAAGAAGCTTTCTGAGAAACTGCTCTGTGTTCTGTGAATTCATCTCACAGAGTTACATCTTTCCATTCAAGAAGCCTTTTGCAAAGGCTGTTCTTGTGGAATTGGCAAAGCGATATTTGGAAGCCCATAGAGGGCTATGGTGAAAAAGGAAATATCTTCCGTTCAAAACTAGGAAAAACTTTCTGAGAAACTGCTCTGTGTTCTTTTAATTCATCTCACAGAGTTACATCTTTCCCTTCAAGAAGCCTTTCGCTAAGGCTGTTCTTGTGGAATTGGCAAAGGGATATTTGGAAGCCCATAGTGTGCTATGGTGAAAAAGGAAATATCTTCCGTTCAAAACTGGAAAGAAGCTTTCTGAGAAACTTCTGTGTGTCCTGTTAATTCATCTCACAGAGTTACATCTTTCCCTTCAAGAAGCCGTTCGCTAAGGCTGTTCTTGTGGAATTCGCAAAGCGATATTTGGAAGCCCATAGAGGGCTATGGTGAAAAAGGAAATATCTTCCGTTCCAAACTGGAAAGAAGCTTTCTGAGAAACTGCTCTGTGTTCTGTTAATTCATCTCACAGAGTTACATCTTTCCCTTCAAGAAGCCTTTTGCTAAGGCTGTTCTTGTGGAATTGGCAAAGGGATATTTGGAAGTCCATAGACGGCTATGGTGAAAAAAGAAATATCTTCTGTTCAAAACTGGAAAGAAGCTTTCTGAGAAACTGCTCTGTGTTCTGTTAATTCATCTCACAGAGTTACATCGTTCCCTTCCAGAAGCTTTTCGCTAAGGCTGTTCTTGTGGAATTGGCAAAGGTTTATTTGGAAGCCCATAGAGTGCTATGGTGAAAAAGGGAATACCTTCCGTTCAAAACTGGAAAGAAGCTTTCTGAGAAACTGCTCTGTGTTCTGTTAATTCATCTCACAGAGTTACATCTTTCCCTTCAAGAAGCCATTCGCTAAGGCTGTTCTTGTGGAATTGGCAAAGGGATATTTGGAAGCCCATAGAGGGCTATGGTGAAAAAGGAAATATCTTCCGTTCAAAACTGGAAACAAGCTTTCTGAGAAACTGCTCTGTGTTCGGTTAATTCATCTCACAGAGTTACATCTTTCCCTTCAAGAAGCCTTTCGCTAAGGCTGTTCTTGTGGAATTGGCAAAGGGATATTTGGAAGCCCATAGAGGGCTATGGTGAAAAAGGAACTATCTTCCGTTCAAAACTGGAAAGAAGCTTTCTGAGAAACTGCTCTGTGTTCTGTTAATTCATCTCACAGAGTTACATCTTTCCCTTCAAGAAGCCTTTCGCTAAGGCTGTTCTTGTGGAATTGGCAAAGGGATATTTGGAAGCCCAAAGACGGTTATGGTCAAAAAGGAAATATCTTCCGTTCAAAACTGGAAAGAAGCTTTCTGAGAAACAGCTCTATGTTCTGTTAATTCATCTCACAGAGTTACATCTTTCCCTTCAAGAAGCTTTTCGCTAAGGCCGTTCTTGTGGAATTGGCAAAGGGATATTTGGAAGCCCATAGACGTCCATGGTGAAAAAGGAAATATCTTCCGTTCAATACTAGAAAGAAGCTTTCTGAGAAACTGCTCTGTGTTCTGTTAATTCATCTCACAGAGTTACATCTTTCCCTTCAAAAAGCCTTTCGCTAAGGCTGATCTTGTGGAATTGGCAAAGGGATATTTGGAAGCCCATAGAGGGCTATGGTGAAAAAGGAAATATCTTCCGTTCAAAACTGGAAAGAAGCTTTCTGAGAAACTGATCTCTGTTCTCTTAATTCATCTCACAGAGTTACATCTTTCCCTTCAAGAAGCCTTTCGCTAAGGCTATTCTTGTGGATTTGGGAAAGGGATATTGGGAAGCCCGTAGAGGGCTATGGTGAAAAAGGAAATATCTTCCGTTGAAAACTGCAAAGAAGTTTTCTGAGAAACTGCTCTGTGTTCTGTAAATTCATCTCACAGAGTTACAGCTTTCCCTTCAAGAAGCCTTTCGCCAAGGCTGTTCTTGTGGAATTGGAAAAGGGATATTTGGAAGTCCTTAGAGGGCTATGGTGAAAAAGGAAATATCTTCCGTTCAAAACTGGAAACAAGCTTTCTGAGAAACTGCTCTGTGTTCTGTTAATTCTTCTCACAGAGTTACATCTTTTCCTTGAAGAAGCCTTTCGCTCAGGCTGTTATTGTGGAATTGGCAAAGCGATATTTGGAACCCCATAGAGGGCTATGGTGATAAAGGAAATATCTTCCGTTCAAAACTGGAAAGAAGCTTTCTGAGAAACTGCTCTGTGTTCTGTTAATTCATCTCACAGAGTTACATCTTTCCCTTCAAGAAGCCTTTCGCTAAGGCTGTTCTTGTGGAATTGGCAAAGCGATATTTGGAAGCCCATAGAGGGCTATGGTGAAAAAGGAAATATCTTCCGTTCAAAACTGGAAAGAAGCTTTCTGAGAAACTGCTCTGTGTTCTGTTAATTCATCTCACAGAGTTACATCTTTCCCTTCAAGAAGCCTTTCGCTAAGGCTGTTCTTGTGGAATTGGCAAAGGGATATTTGGAAGTCCTTAGAGGGCTATGGTGAAAAAGGAAATATCTTCCGTTCAAAACTGGAAACAAGCTTTCTGAGAAACTGTTCTGTGTTCTGTTAATTCTTCTCACAGAGTTACATCTTTCCCTTCAAGAAGCCTTTCGCTAATGCTGTTCTTGTGGAATTGGCAAAGGGATATTTGGAAGCCCATAGACGGCTATGGTGAAAAAGGAAATATCTTCCGTTCAAAACTGGAAAGAAGCTTTCTGAGAAACTGCTCGGTGTTCTGTGAAGTCATCTCACAGAGTTACATCTTTCCCTTCAAGAAGCCTTTCGCTAAGGCTGTTCTTGTGGAATTGGCAAAGGGATATTTGGAAGCCCATAGAGGGCTATGGTGAAAAAGGAAATATCTTCCGTTGAAAACTGGAAAGAAGCTTTCTGAGAAACTGCTCTGTGTTCTGTTAATTCATCTCACAGAGTTACATCTTTCCCTTCAAGAAGCCTTTCGCTAAGGCTGTTCTTGTGGAATTGGCAAAGGGATATTTGGAAGCCCATAGAGGGCTATGGTGAAAAAGGAAATATCTTCCGTTCAAAACTGGAAAGAAGCTTTCTGAGAAACTGGTCTGTGTTCTGTAAATTCATCTCACAGAGGTACATCTTTCCCTTCAAGAAGCCTTTCGCTAAGGCTGTTCTTGTGGAATTGGCAAAGCGATATTTGGAAGCCCATAGAGGGCTATGGTGAAAAAGGAAATATCTTCCGTTCCAAACTGGAAAGAAGCTTTCTGAGAAACTGCTCAGTGTTCTGTGAATTCATCTCACAGAGTTACATCTTTCCCTTCAAGAAGCCTTTTGCTAAGGCTGTTCTTGTGGAATTGGCAAAGGTTTATTTGGAAGCCCATAGAGTGCTATGGTGAAAAAGGGAATACCTTCCGTTCAAAACTGGAAAGAAGCTTTCTGAGAAACTGCTCTGTGTTCTGTTAATTCATCTCACAGAGTTACATCTTTCCCTTCAAGAAGCCATTCGCTAAGGCTGTTCTTGTGTAATTGGCAAAGGGATATTTGGAAGCCCATAGAGGGCTATGGTGAAAAAGGAAATATCTTCCGTTCAAAACTGGAAAGAAGCTTTCTGAGAAACTGCTCTGTGTTCTGTTAATTCATCTCACAGAGTTACATCTTTCCCTTCAAGAAGCCTTTCGCTAAGGCTATTCTTGTGGATTTGGGAAAGGGATATTGGGAATCCCTTAGAGGGCTATGGTGAAAAAGGAAATATCTTCCGTTCAAAACTGCAAAGAAGTTTTCTGAGAAACTGCTCTGTGTTCTGTAAATTCATCTCACAGAGTTACATCTTTCCCTTCAAGAAGCCTTTCGCTAAGGCTGTTCTTGTGGAATTGGCAAAGTGATATTTGGAAGTCCTTAGAGGGCTATGGTGAAAAAGGAAATATCTTCCGTTCAAAACTGGAAAGAAGCTTTCTGAGAAACTGCTCTGTGTTCTGTTAATTCTTCTCACAGAGTTACATCTTTCCCTTGAGGAAGCCTTTCGCTCAGGCTGTTCTTGTGGAATTGGCAAAGCGATATTTGGAAGCCCATAGAGGGCTATGGTGAAAAAGGAAATATCTTCCGTTCAAAACTGGAAAGAAGCTTTCTGAGAAACCGCTCTGTGTTCTGTTAATTCATCTCACAGAGTTACATCTTTCCCTTCAAGAAGCCTTTCGCTAAGGCTGTTCTTGTGGAATTGGCAAAGGGATATTTGGAAGCCCATAGAGGCCTAGGGTGAAAAAGGAAATATCTTCCGTTCAAAACTGGAAAGAAGCTTTCTGAGAAACTGCTCTGTGTTCTGTTAATTCATCTCACAGAGTTACATCTTTCCCTTCAAGAAGCCTTTCGCTAAGGCTGTTCTTGTGGAATAGGCAAAGGGATATTTGGAAGCCCATAGAGGGCTATGGTGAAAAAGGAAATATCTTCCGTTCAAAACTGGAAAGAAGCTTTCTGAGAAACTGGTCTCTCTTCTGTAAATTCATCTCACAGAGGTACATCTTTCCCTTCAAGAAGCCTTTCGCTAAGGCTGTTCTTGTGGAATTGGCAAAGCGATATTTGGAAGCCCATAGAGGGCTATGGTGAAAAAGGAAATATATTCCGTTGAAAACTGGAAAGAAGCTTTCTGAGAAACTGCTCTGTGTTCTGTGAATTCATCTCACAGAGTTACATCTTTCCCTTCAAGAGGCCTTTCGCTAAGGCTGTTCTTGTGGAATTGGCAAAGGGATATTTGGAAACCCATAGAGGGCTATGGTGAAAAAGGAAATACCTTCCGTTCAAAACGGGAAAGAAGCTTTCTGAGAAACTGCTCTGTGTTCTGTTAATTCATCTCACAGAGTTACATCTTTCCATTCAAGAAGCCTTTCGCTAAGGCTGTTGTTGTGGAATTCGCAAAGCGATATTTGGAAACCCATAGAGGGCTATGGTGAAAAAGGAAATATCTTCCGTTCAAAACTGGAAAGAAGCTTTCTGAGAAACTACTCTGTGTTCTGTTAATTCATCTCACAGAGTTACATCTTTCCTTTTAAGAAGTCTTTCGCTAAGGCTGTTCTTGTGGAATTGGCAAAGGGATATTTGGAAACCCATAGAGGGCTATGGTGAAAAACGAAATATCTTCCGTTCAAAACTGGAAAGAAGCTTTCTGAGAAACTGCTCTGTGTTCTGTGAATTCATCTCACAGAGTTACATCTTTCCCTTCAAGAAGCCTTTCGCTAAGGCTGTTCTTGTGGAATTGGCAAAGCGATATTTGGAAGCCCTTAGACGGCCATGGTGAAAAAGGAAATATCTTCCGTTCAAAACTGGAAAGAAGCTTTCTGAGAAACTGCTCTGTGTTCTGTGAATTCATCTCACAGAGTTACATCTTTCCATTCAAGAAGCCTTTCGCTAAGGCTGTTCTTGTGGAATTGGCAAAGCGATATTTGGAAGCCCATAGAGGGCTATGGTGAAAAAGGAAATATCTTCCGTTCAAAACTGGAAAGAAGCATTCTGAGAAACTGCTCTGTGTTCTCTTAATTCATCTCACAGAGTTACATCTTTCCTTTCAAGACGCCTTTCGCTAAGGCTGTTTTTGTGGAATTGGCAAAGGGTTATTTGGAAACCCATAGAGGGCTATGGTGAATAAGGAAATATCTTCCGTTCAAAACTGGAAAGAAGCTTTCTGAGAAACTGCTCTGTGTTCTGTTAATTCATCTCACAGAGTTACATCTTTCCCTTCAAGAAGCGTTTCGCTAAGGCTGTTCTTCTGGAATTGGCAAAGGGATATTTGGAAGCCCATAGACGGCTATGGTGAAAAAGGAAATATCTTCCGTTCAAAACTGGAAAGAAGCTTTCTGAGAAACTTCTCTGTGTTCTCTTAATTCATCTCACAGAGTTACATCTTTCACTTCAAGGAGCCTTTCGCTAAGGCTGTTCTTGTGGAATTGGCAAAGCGATATTTGGAAGTCCATAGAGGGCTATGGTGAAAAAGGATATATCTTCCGTTCAAAACTGGAAAGAAACTTTCTGAGAAACTGCTCTGTGTTCTGTTAATTCATGTCACAGAGTTACATCTTTCCCTTCAAGAAGCCTTTCGCTAAGGCTGTTCTTGTGGAATTGACAAAGGGATATTTGGAAGCCCATAGAGGGCTATGGTGAAAAAGGAAATATCTTCCGTTCAAAACTGGAAAGAAGCTTTCTGAGAAACTGCTCTGTGTTCTGTTAATTCATCTCACAGAGTTACATCTTTCCCTTCAAGATGCCGTTTCGCTAAGGCTGTTCTTGTGGAATTGGCAAAGCGATATTTGGAAGCCCATAGGGGGCTATGGTGAAAAAGGAAATATCTTCCGTTCAAAACTGGAAAGAAGCTTTCTGAGGAACTGCTCTGTGTTCTGTTAATTCATCTCACAGAGTTACATCTTTCCCTTCAAGAAGCCTTTCGCTAAGGCTGTTCTTGTGGAATTGGCAAAGCGATATTTGGAAGCCCATAGAGGGCTATGGTGAAAAAGGAAATATATTCCGTTCAAAACTGGAAAGAAGCTTTCTGAGAAACTGCTCTGTGTTCTGTTAATTCATCTCACAGAGTTACATCTTTCCCTTCAAGAAGCCTTTCTCTAAGGCTGTTCTTGTGGAATTGGCAAAGGGATATTTGGAATCCCATAGAGGGCGATGGTGAAAAAGGAAATATCTTCCGTTCAAAACTGGAAAGAAGCTTTCTGAGAAACCGCTCTGTGTTCTGTTAATTCATCTTACAGAGTTACATCTTTCCCTTCAAGAAGCCTTTCGCTAAGGCTGTTCTTGTGGAATTGGCAAAGGGATATTTGGAAGCCCATAGACGGCTATGGTGAAAAAGGAAATATCTTCCGTTCAAAACTGTAAAGAAGCTTTCTGAGAAACTGCTCTGTGTTCTGTGAATTCATCTCACAGAGTTACATCTTTCCCTTCAAGAAGCCTTTCGCTAAGGCTGTTCTTGTGGAATTGGCAAAGGGATATTTGGAAGCCCATAGAGGGCTATGGTGAAAAAGGAAATATCTTCCGTTCAAAACTGGAAAGAAGCTTTCTGAGAAACTGCTCTGTGTTCTGCTAATTCATCTCACAGAGTTACATCTTTCCCTTCAAGAAGCCTTTTGCGAAGGCTCTTCTTGTGGAATTGGCAAAGGGATATTTGGAAGCCCATAGAGGGCTATGGTGAAAAAGGAAATATCTTCCGTTCAAAACTGGAAAGAAGCTTTCTGAGAAACCGCTCTGTGTTCTGTTAATTCATCTCACAGAGTTACATCTTTCCCTTCAAGAAGCCTTTCGCTAAGGCTGTTCTTGTGGAATTGGCAAAGCGATAGTTGGAAGCCCATAGACGGCTATGGTGAAAAAGGAAATATCTTCCGGTCAAAACTGGAAAGAAGCTTTCTGAGAAATTGCTCTGTGTTCTGTTAATTCATCTCACAGAGTTACAGCTTTCCCTTCAAGAAGCCTTTCGCTAAGGCTGTTCTTGTGTAATTGGCAAAGGGATATTTGGAAGCCCATAGAGGGCTATGGTGAAAAAGGAAATATCTTCCGTTCAAAACTGGAAAGAAGCTTTCTGAGAAACTGCTCTGTGTTCTGTTAATTCATCTCACAGAGTTACATCTTTCCCTTCAAGAAGCCTTTCGCTAAGGCTATTCTTGTGGATTTGGGAAAGGGATATTGGGAATCCCTTAGAGGGCTATGGTGAAAAAGGAAATATCTTCCGTTCAAAACTGCAAAGAAGTTTTCTGAGAAACTGCTCTGTGTTCTGTAAATTCATCTCACAGAGTTACATCTTTCCCTTCAAGAAGCCTTTCGCTAAGGCTGTTCTTGTGGAATTGGCAAAGTGATATTTGGAAGTCCTTAGACGGCTATGGTGAAAAAGGAAATATCTTCCGTTCAAAACTGGAAAGAAGCTTTCTGAGAAACTGCTCTGTGTTCTGTTAATTCTTCTCACAGAGTTACATCTTTCCCTTGAGGAAGCCTTTCGCTCAGGCTGTTCTTGTGGAATTGGCAAAGCGATATTTGGAAGCCCATAGAGGGCTATGGTGAAAAAGGAAATATCTTCCGTTCAAAACTGGAAAGAAGCTTTCTGAGAAACCGCTCTGTGTTCTGTTAATTCATCTCACAGAGTTACATCTTTCCCTTCAAGAAGCCTTTCGCTAAGGCTGTTCTTGTGGAATTGGCAAAGCGATAGTTGGAAGCCCATAGACGGCTATGGTGAAAAAGGAAATATCTTCCGGTCAAAACTGGAAAGAAGCTTTCTGAGAAATTGCTCTGTGTTCTGTTAATTCATCTCACAGAGTTACAGCTTTCCCTTCAAGAAGCCTTTCGCTAAGGCTGTTCTTGTGGAATAGGCAAAGGGATATTTGGAAGCCCATAGACGGCTATGGTGAAAAAGGAAATATCTTCCGTTCAAAACTGGAAAGAAGCTTTCTGAGAAACTGCTCTGTGTTCTGTGAATTCATCTCACAGAGTTACATCTTTCCCTTCAAGAAGCCTTTGGCTAAGGCTGTTCTTGTGGAATTGGCAAAGGGATATTTGGAAGCCCATAGAGGGCTATGGTGAAAAAGGAAATATCTTCCGTTCAAAACTGGAAAGAAGCTTTCTGAGAAACAGCTCTATGTTCTGTTAATTCATCTCACAGAGTTACATCTTTCCCTTCAAGAAGCTTTTCGCTAAGGCCGTTCTTGTGGAATTGGCAAAGGGATATTTGGAAGCCCATAGACGTCCATGGTGAAAAAGGAAATATCTTCCGTTCAATACTAGAAAGAAGCTTTCTGAGAAACTGCTCTGTGTTCTGTTAATTCATCTCACAGAGTTACATCTTTCCCTTCAAAAAGCCTTTCGCTAAGGCTGATCTTGTGGAATTGGCAAAGGGATATTTGGAAGCCCATAGAGTTCTATGGTGAAAAAGGAAATATCTTCCGTTCAAAACTGGAAAGAAGCTTTCTGAGAAACTGATCTCTGTTCTCTTAATTCATCTCACAGAGTTACATCTTTCCCTTCAAGAAGCCTTTCGCTAAGGCTATTCTTGTGGATTTGGGAAAGGGATATTGGGAAGCCCGTAGAGGGCTATGGTGAAAAAGGAAATATCTTCCGTTCAAAACTGCAAAGAAGTTTTCTGAGAAACTGCTCTGTGTTCTGTAAATTCATCTCACAGAGTTACAGCTTTCCCTTCAAGAAGCCTTTCGCCAAGGCTGTTCTTGTGGAATTGGAAAAGGGATATTTGGAAGTCCTTAGAGGGCTATGGTGAAAAAGGAAATATCTTCCGTTCAAAACTGGAAACAAGCTTTCTGAGAAACTGCTCTGTGTTCTGTTAATTCTTCTCACAGAGTTACATCTTTTCCTTGAAGAAGCCTTTCGCTCAGGCTGTTATTGTGGAATTGGCAAAGCGATATTTGGAACCCCATAGAGGGCTATGGTGATAAAGGAAATATCTTCCGTTCAAAACTGGAAAGAAGCTTTCTGAGAAACTGCTCTGTGTTCTGTTAATTCATCTCACAGAGTTACATCTTTCCCTTCAAGAAGCCTTTCGCTAAGGCTGTTCTTGTGGAATTGGCAAAGCGATATTTGGAAGCCCATAGAGGGCTATGGTGAAAAAGGAAATATCTTCCGTTCAAAACTGGAAAGAAGCTTTCTGAGAAACTGCTCTGTGTTCTGTTAATTCATCTCACAGAGTTACATCTTTCCCTTCAAGAAGCCTTTCGCTAAGGCTGTTCTTGTGGAATTGGCAAAGGGATATTTGGAAGTCCTTAGAGGGCTATGGTGAAAAAGGAAATATCTTCCGTTCAAAACTGGAAACAAGCTTTCTGAGAAACTTTTCTGTGTTCTGTTAATTCTTCTCACAGAGTTACATCTTTCCCTTCAAGAAGCCTTTCGCTAATGCTGTTCTTGTGGAATTGGCAAAGGGATATTTGGAAGCCCATAGACGGCTATGGTGAAAAAGGAAATATCTTCCGTTCAAAACTGGAAAGAAGCTTTCTGAGAAACTGCTCGGTGTTCTGTGAAGTCATCTCACAGAGTTACATCTTTCCCTTCAAGAAGCCTTTCGCTAAGGCTGTTCTTGTGGAATTGGCAAAGGGATATTTGGAAGCCCATAGAGGGCTATGGTGAAAAAGGAAATATCTTCCGTTGAAAACTGGAAAGAAGCTTTCTGAGAAACTGCTCTGTGTTCTGTTAATTCATCTCACAGAGTTACATCTTTCCCTTCAAGAAGCCTTTCGCTAAGGCTGTTCTTGTGGAATTGGCAAAGGGATATTTGGAAGCCCATAGAGGGCTATGGTGAAAAAGGAAATATCTTCCGTTCAAAACTGGAAAGAAGCTTTCTGAGAAACTGGTCTGTGTTCTGTAAATTCATCTCACAGAGGTACATCTTTCCCTTCAAGAAGCCTTTCGCTAAGGCTGTTCTTGTGGAATTGGCAAAGCGATATTTGGAAGCCCATAGAGGGCTATGGTGAAAAAGGAAATATCTTCCGTTCCAAACTGGAAAGAAGCTTTCTGAGAAACTGCTCAGTGTTCTGTGAATTCATCTCACAGAGTTACATCTTTCCCTTCAAGAAGCCTTTTGCTAAGGCTGTTCTTGTGGAATTGGCAAAGGTTTATTTGGAAGCCCATAGAGTGCTATGGTGAAAAAGGGAATACCTTCCGTTCAAAACTGGAAAGAAGCTTTCTGAGAAACTGCTCTGTGTTCTGTTAATTCATCTCACAGAGTTACATCTTTCCCTTCAAGAAGCCATTCGCTAAGGCTGTTCTTGTGTAATTGGCAAAGGGATATTTGGAAGCCCATAGAGGGCTATGGTGAAAAAGGAAATATCTTCCGTTCAAAACTGGAAAGAAGCTTTCTGAGAAACTGCTCTGTGTTCTGTTAATTCATCTCACAGAGTTACATCTTTCCCTTCAAGAAGCCTTTCGCTAAGGCTATTCTTGTGGATTTGGGAAAGGGATATTGGGAATCCCTTAGAGGGCTATGGTGAAAAAGGAAATATCTTCCGTTCAAAACTGCAAAGAAGTTTTCTGAGAAACTGCTCTGTGTTCTGTAAATTCATCTCACAGAGTTACATCTTTCCCTTCAAGAAGCCTTTCGCTAAGGCTGTTCTTGTGGAATTGGCAAAGTGATATTTGGAAGTCCTTAGAGGGCTATGGTGAAAAAGGAAATATCTTCCGTTCAAAACTGGAAAGAAGCTTTCTGAGAAACTGCTCTGTGTTCTGTTAATTCTTCTCACAGAGTTACATCTTTCCCTTGAGGAAGCCTTTCGCTCAGGCTGTTCTTGTGGAATTGGCAAAGCGATATTTGGAAGCCCATAGAGGGCTATGGTGAAAAAGGAAATATCTTCCGTTCAAAACTGGAAAGAAGCTTTCTGAGAAACCGCTCTGTGTTCTGTTAATTCATCTCACAGAGTTACATCTTTCCCTTCAAGAAGCCTTTCGCTAAGGCTGTTCTTGTGGAATTGGCAAAGGGATATTTGGAAGCCCATAGAGGCCTAGGGTGAAAAAGGAAATATCTTCCGTTCAAAACTGGAAAGAAGCTTTCTGAGAAACTGCTCTGTGTTCTGTTAATTCATCTCACAGAGTTACATCTTTCCCTTCAAGAAGCCTTTCGCTAAGGCTGTTCTTGTGGAATAGGCAAAGGGATATTTGGAAGCCCATAGAGGGCTATGGTGAAAAAGGAAATATCTTCCGTTCAAAACTGGAAAGAAGCTTTCTGAGAAACTGGTCTCTCTTCTGTAAATTCATCTCACAGAGGTACATCTTTCCCTTCAAGAAGCCTTTCGCTAAGGCTGTTCTTGTGGAATTGGCAAAGCGATATTTGGAAGCCCATAGAGGGCTATGGTGAAAAAGGAAATATATTCCGTTGAAAACTGGAAAGAAGCTTTCTGAGAAACTGCTCTGTGTTCTGTGAATTCATCTCACAGAGTTACATCTTTCCCTTCAAGAGGCCTTTCGCTAAGGCTGTTCTTGTGGAATTGGCAAAGGGATATTTGGAAACCCATAGAGGGCTATGGTGAAAAAGGAAATACCTTCCGTTCAAAACGGGAAAGAAGCTTTCTGAGAAACTGCTCTGTGTTCTGTTAATTCATCTCACAGAGTTACATCTTTCCATTCAAGAAGCCTTTCGCTAAGGCTGTTGTTGTGGAATTCGCAAAGCGATATTTGGAAACCCATAGAGGGCTATGGTGAAAAAGGAAATATCTTCCGTTCAAAACTGGAAAGAAGCTTTCTGAGAAACTACTCTGTGTTCTGTTAATTCATCTCACAGAGTTACATCTTTCCTTTTAAGAAGTCTTTCGCTAAGGCTGTTCTTGTGGAATTGGCAAAGGGATATTTGGAAACCCATAGAGGGCTATGGTGAAAAACGAAATATCTTCCGTTCAAAACTGGAAAGAAGCTTTCTGAGAAACTGCTCTGTGTTCTGTGAATTCATCTCACAGAGTTACATCTTTCCCTTCAAGAAGCCTTTCGCTAAGGCTGTTCTTGTGGAATTGGCAAAGCGATATTTGGAAGCCCTTAGACGGCCATGGTGAAAAAGGAAATATCTTCCGTTCAAAACTGGAAAGAAGCTTTCTGAGAAACTGCTCTGTGTTCTGTGAATTCATCTCACAGAGTTACATCTTTCCATTCAAGAAGCCTTTCGCTAAGGCTGTTCTTGTGGAATTGGCAAAGCGATATTTGGAAGCCCATAGAGGGCTATGGTGAAAAAGGAAATATCTTCCGTTCAAAACTGGAAAGAAGCATTCTGAGAAACTGCTCTGTGTTCTCTTAATTCATCTCACAGAGTTACATCTTTCCTTTCAAGACGCCTTTCGCTAAGGCTGTTTTTGTGGAATTGGCAAAGGGTTATTTGGAAACCCATAGAGGGCTATGGTGAATAAGGAAATATCTTCCGTTCAAAACTGGAAAGAAGCTTTCTGAGAAACTGCTCTGTGTTCTGTTAATTCATCTCACAGAGTTACATCTTTCCCTTCAAGAAGCGTTTCGCTAAGGCTGTTCTTCTGGAATTGGCAAAGGGATATTTGGAAGCCCATAGACGGCTATGGTGAAAAAGGAAATATCTTCCGTTCAAAACTGGAAAGAAGCTTTCTGAGAAACTTCTCTGTGTTCTCTTAATTCATCTCACAGAGTTACATCTTTCACTTCAAGGAGCCTTTCGCTAAGGCTGTTCTTGTGGAATTGGCAAAGCGATATTTGGAAGTCCATAGAGGGCTATGGTGAAAAAGGATATATCTTCCGTTCAAAACTGGAAAGAAACTTTCTGAGAAACTGCTCTGTGTTCTGTTAATTCATGTCACAGAGTTACATCTTTCCCTTCAAGAAGCCTTTCGCTAAGGCTGTTCTTGTGGAATTGACAAAGGGATATTTGGAAGCCCATAGAGGGCTATGGTGAAAAAGGAAATATCTTCCGTTCAAAACTGGAAAGAAGCTTTCTGAGAAACCGCTCTGTGTTCTGTTAATTCATCTTACAGAGTTACATCTTTCCCTTCAAGAAGCCTTTCGCTAAGGCTGTTCTTGTGGAATTGGCAAAGGGATATTTGGAAGCCCATAGACGGCTATGGTGAAAAAGGAAATATCTTCCGTTCAAAACTGTAAAGAAGCTTTCTGAGAAACTGCTCTGTGTTCTGTGAATTCATCTCACAGAGTTACATCTTTCCCTTCAAGAAGCCTTTCGCTAAGGCTGTTCTTGTGGAATTGGCAAAGGGATATTTGGAAGCCCATAGAGGGCTATGGTGAAAAAGGAAATATCTTCCGTTCAAAACTGGAAAGAAGCTTTCTGAGAAACTGCTCTGTGTTCTGCTAATTCATCTCACAGAGTTACATCTTTCCCTTCAAGAAGCCTTTTGCGAAGGCTCTTCTTGTGGAATTGGCAAAGGGATATTTGGAAGCCCATAGAGGGCTATGGTGAAAAAGGAAATATCTTCCGTTCAAAACTGGAAAGAAGCTTTCTGAGAAACCGCTCTGTGTTCTGTTAATTCATCTCACAGAGTTACATCTTTCCCTTCAAGAAGCCTTTCGCTAAGGCTGTTCTTGTGGAATTGGCAAAGCGATAGTTGGAAGCCCATAGACGGCTATGGTGAAAAAGGAAATATCTTCCGGTCAAAACTGGAAAGAAGCTTTCTGAGAAATTGCTCTGTGTTCTGTTAATTCATCTCACAGAGTTACAGCTTTCCCTTCAAGAAGCCTTTCGCTAAGGCTGTTCTTGTGTAATTGGCAAAGGGATATTTGGAAGCCCATAGAGGGCTATGGTGAAAAAGGAAATATCTTCCGTTCAAAACTGGAAAGAAGCTTTCTGAGAAACTGCTCTGTGTTCTGTTAATTCATCTCACAGAGTTACATCTTTCCCTTCAAGAAGCCTTTCGCTAAGGCTATTCTTGTGGATTTGGGAAAGGGATATTGGGAATCCCTTAGAGGGCTATGGTGAAAAAGGAAATATCTTCCGTTCAAAACTGCAAAGAAGTTTTCTGAGAAACTGCTCTGTGTTCTGTAAATTCATCTCACAGAGTTACATCTTTCCCTTCAAGAAGCCTTTCGCTAAGGCTGTTCTTGTGGAATTGGCAAAGTGATATTTGGAAGTCCTTAGACGGCTATGGTGAAAAAGGAAATATCTTCCGTTCAAAACTGGAAAGAAGCTTTCTGAGAAACTGCTCTGTGTTCTGTTAATTCTTCTCACAGAGTTACATCTTTCCCTTGAGGAAGCCTTTCGCTCAGGCTGTTCTTGTGGAATTGGCAAAGCGATATTTGGAAGCCCATAGAGGGCTATGGTGAAAAAGGAAATATCTTCCGTTCAAAACTGGAAAGAAGCTTTCTGAGAAACCGCTCTGTGTTCTGTTAATTCATCTCACAGAGTTACATCTTTCCCTTCAAGAAGCCTTTCGCTAAGGCTGTTCTTGTGGAATTGGCAAAGCGATAGTTGGAAGCCCATAGACGGCTATGGTGAAAAAGGAAATATCTTCCGGTCAAAACTGGAAAGAAGCTTTCTGAGAAATTGCTCTGTGTTCTGTTAATTCATCTCACAGAGTTACAGCTTTCCCTTCAAGAAGCCTTTCGCTAAGGCTGTTCTTGTGGAATAGGCAAAGGGATATTTGGAAGCCCATAGACGGCTATGGTGAAAAAGGAAATATCTTCCGTTCAAAACTGGAAAGAAGCTTTCTGAGAAACTGCTCTGTGTTCTGTGAATTCATCTCACAGAGTTACATCTTTCCCTTCAAGAAGCCTTTGGCTAAGGCTGTTCTTGTGGAATTGGCAAAGGGATATTTGGAAGCCCATAGAGGGCTATGGTGAAAAAGGAAATATCTTCCGTTCAAAACTGGAAAGAAGCTTTCTGAGAAACTGCTCTGTGTTCTGTTAATTCATCTCACAGAGTTACATCTTTCCCTTCAAGAAGCCTTTCGCTAAGGCTGTTCTTGTGGAATTGGCAAAGGGATATTTGGAAGCCCATAGAGGCCTAGGGTGAAAAAGGAAATATCTTCCGTTCAAAACTGGAAAGAAGCTTTCTGAGAAACTGCTCTGTGTTCTGTTAATTCATCTCACAGAGTTACATCTTTCCCTTCAAGAAGCCTTTCGCTAAGGCTGTTCTTGTGGAATAGGCAAAGGGATATTTGGAAGCCCATAGAGGGCTATGGTGAAAAAGGAAATATCTTCCGTTCAAAACTGGAAAGAAGCTTTCTGAGAAACTGGTCTCTCTTCTGTAAATTCATCTCACAGAGGTACATCTTTCCCTTCAAGAAGCCTTTCGCTAAGGCTGTTCTTGTGGAATTGGCAAAGCGATATTTGGAAGCCCATAGAGGGCTATGGTGAAAAAGGAAATATATTCCGTTGAAAACTGGAAAGAAGCTTTCTGAGAAACTGCTCTGTGTTCTGTGAATTCATCTCACAGAGTTACATCTTTCCCTTCAAGAGGCCTTTCGCTAAGGCTGTTCTTGTGGAATTGGCAAAGGGATATTTGGAAACCCATAGAGGGCTATGGTGAAAAAGGAAATACCTTCCGTTCAAAACGGGAAAGAAGCTTTCTGAGAAACTGCTCTGGGTTCTGTTAATTCATCTCACAGAGTTACATCTTTCCATTCAAGAAGCCTTTCGCTAAGGCTGTTGTTGTGGAATTCGCAAAGCGATATTTGGAAACCCATAGAGGGCTATGGTGAAAAAGGAAATATCTTCCGTTCAAAACTGGAAAGAAGCTTTCTGAGAAACTACTCTGTGTTCTGTTAATTCATCTCACAGAGTTACATCTTTCCTTTTAAGAAGTCTTTCGCTAAGGCTGTTCTTGTGGAATTGGCAAAGGGATATTTGGAAACCCATAGAAGGCTATGGTGAAAAACGAAATATCTTCCGTTCAAAACTGGAAAGAAGCTTTCTGAGAAACTGCTCTGTGTTCTGTGAATTCATCTCACAGAGTTACATCTTTCCCTTCAAGAAGCCTTTCGCTAAGGCTCTTCTTGTGGAATTGGCAAAGGGATATTTGGAATCCCATAGAATGCTATGGTGAAAAAGGAAATATCTTCCGTTCAAAACTGGAAAGAAGCTTTCTGAGAAACTGCTCTGTGTTCTCTTAATTCATCTCACAGAGTTACATCTTTCCCTTCAAGAAGCCTTTCGCTAAGGCTGTTCTTGTGGAATTGGCAAAGCGATATTTGGAAGCCCTTAGACGGCCATGGTGAAAAAGGAAATATCTTCCGTTCAAAACTGGAAAGAAGCTTTCTGAGAAACTGCTCTGTGTTCTGTGAATTCATCGCACAGAGTTACATCTTTCCATTCAAGAAGCCTTTCGCTAAGGCTGTTCTTGTGGAATTGGCAAAGCGATATTTGGAAGCCCATAGAGGGCTATGGTGAAAAAGGAAATATCTTCCGTTCAAAACTGGAAAGAAGCATTCTGAGAAACTGCTCTGTGTTCTCTTAATTCATCTCACAGAGTTACATCTTTCCTTTCAAGACGCCTTTCGCTAAGGCTGTTTTTGTGGAATTGGCAAAGGGTTATTTGGAAACCCATAGAGGGCTATGGTGAATAAGGAAATATCTTCCGTTCAAAACTGGAAAGAAGCTTTCTGAGAAACTGCTCTGTGTTCTGTTAATTCATCTCACAGAGTTACATCTTTCCCTTCAAGAAGCGTTTCGCTAAGGCTGTTCTTCTGGAATTGGCAAAGGGATATTTGGAAGCCCATAGACGGCTATGGTGAAAAAGGAAATATCTTCCGTTCAAAACTGGAAAGAAGCTTTCTGAGAAACTTCTCTGTGTTCTCTTAATTCATCTCACAGAGTTACATCTTTCACTTCAAGGAGCCTTTCGCTAAGGCTGTTCTTGTGGAATTGGCAAAGCGATATTTGGAAGTCCATAGAGGGCTATGGTGAAAAAGGATATATCTTCCGTTCAAAACTGGAAAGAAACTTTCTGAGAAACTGCTCTGTGTTCTGTTAATTCATGTCACAGAGTTACATCTTTCCCTTCAAGAAGCCTTTCGCTAAGGCTGTTCTTGTGGAATTGACAAAGGGATATTTGGAAGCCCATAGAGGGCTATGGTGAAAAAGGAAATATCTTCCGTTCAAAACTGGAAAGAAGCTTTCTGAGAAACTGCTCTGTGTTCTGTTAATTCATCTCACAGAGTTACATCTTTCCCTTCAAGATGCCGTTTCGCTAAGGCTGTTCTTGTGGAATTGGCAAAGCGATATTTGGAAGCCCATAGGGGGCTATGGTGAAAAAGGAAATATCTTCCGTTCAAAACTGGAAAGAAGCTTTCTGAGGAACTGCTCTGTGTTCTGTTAATTCATCTCACAGAGTTACATCTTTCCCTTCAAGAAGCCTTTCGCTAAGGCTGTTCTTGTGGAATTGGCAAAGCGATATTTGGAAGCCCATAGAGGGCTATGGTGAAAAAGGAAATATATTCCGTTCAAAACTGGAAAGAAGCTTTCTGAGAAACTGCTCTGTGTTCTGTTAATTCATCTCACAGAGTTACATCTTTCCCTTCAAGAAGCCTTTCTCTAAGGCTGTTCTTGTGGAATTGGCAAAGGGATATTTGGAATCCCATAGAGGGCGATGGTGAAAAAGGAAATATCTTCCGTTCAAAACTGGAAAGAAGCTTTCTGAGAAACTGCTCTGTGTTCTGTTAATTCATCTTACAGAGTTACATCTTTCCCTTCAAGAAGCCTTTCGCTAAGGCTGTTCTTGTGGAATTGGCAAAGGGATATTTGGAAGCCCATAGACGGCTATGGTGAAAAAGGAAATATCTTCCGTTCAAAACTGGAAAGAAGCTTTCTGAGAAACTGCTCTGTGTTCTGTGAATTCATCTCACAGAGTTACATCTTTCCCTTCAAGAAGCCTTTCGCTAAGGCTGTTCTTGTGGAATTGGCAAAGGGATATTTGGAAGCCCATAGAGGGCTATGGTGAAAAAGGAAATATCTTCCGTTCAAAACTGGAAAGAAGCTTTCTGAGAAACTGCTCTGTGTTCTGCTAATTCATCTCACAGAGTTACATCTTTCCCTTCAAGAAGCCTTTTGCGAAGGCTCTTCTTGTGGAATTGGCAAAGGGATATTTGGAAGCCCATAGAGGGCTAAGGTAAAAAAGGAAATATCTTCCGTTCAAAACTAGGAAAAACTTTCTGAGAAACTGCTCTGTGTTCTTTTAATTCAACTCACAGACTTACATCTTTCCCTTCAAGAAGCCTTTCGATAAGGCTGTTCTTGTGGAATTGGCAAAGGGATATTTGGAAGCCCATAGTGTGCTATGGTGAAAAAGGAAATATCTTCCGATCAAAACTGGAAAGAAGCTTTCTGAGAAACTTCTCTGTGTCCTGTTAATTCATCTCACAGAGTTACATCTTTCCCTTCAAGAAGCCTTTCGCTAAGGCTGTTCTTGTGGAATTGGCAAAGCGATATTTGGAAGCCCATAGAGGGCTATGGTGAAAAAGGAAATATCTTCCGTTCAAAACTGGAAAGAAGCTTTCTGAGAAACTGCTCTGTGTTCTGTTAATTCATCTCACAGAGTTACATCTTTCCCTTCAAGAAGCCTTTCGCTAAGTCTGTTCTTGTGGAATTGGCAAAGGGATATTTGGAAGCCCATAGACGGCTATGGTGAAAAAGGAAATATCTTCCGTTCAAAACTGGAAAGAAGCTTTCTCAGAAACTGCTCGGTGTTCTGTGAAGTCATCTCAGAGAGTTACATCTTTCCCTTCAAGAAGCCTTTCGCTAAGGCTGTTCTTGTGGAATTGGCAAAGGGATATTTGGAAGCCCTTAGAGGGCTATGGTGAAAAAGGAAATATCTTCCGTTCAAAACTGGAAAGAAGCTTTCTGAGAAACTGCTCTGTGTTCTGTTAATTCATCTCACAGAGTTACATCTTTCCCTTCAAGAAGCCTTTCGCTAAGGCTGTTCTTGTGGAATTGGCAAAGGGATATTTGGAAGCCCATAGAGGGCTACGGTGAAAAAGGAAATATCTTCCGTTCAAAACTGGAAAGAAGCTTTCTGAGAAACTGCTCTGTGTTCTGCTAATTCATCTCACAGAGTTACATCTTTCCCTTCAAGAAGCCTTTTGCGAAGGCTCTTCTTGTGGAATTGGCAAAGGGATATTTGGAAGCCCATAGAGGGCTAAGGTAAAAAAGGAAATATCTTCCGTTCAAAACTAGGAAAAACTTTCTGAGAAACTGCTCTGTGTTCTTTTAATTCATCTCACAGACTTACATCTTTCCCTTCAAGAAGCCTTTCGATAAGGCTGTTCTTGTGGAATTGGCAAAGGGATATTTGGAAGCCCATAGTGTGCTATGGTGAAAAAGGAAATATCTTCCGATCAAAACTGGAAAGAAGCTTTCTGAGAAACTTCTCTGTGTCCTGTTAATTCATCTCACAGAGTTACATCTTTCCCTTCAAGAAGCCTTTCGCTAAGGCTGTTCTTGTGGAATTGGCAAAGCGATATTTGGAAGCCCATAGAGGGCTATGGTGAAAAAGCAAATATATTCCGTTCAAAACTGGAAAGAAGCTTTCTGAGAAACTGCTCTGTGTTCTGTTAATTCATCTCACAGAGTTACATCTTTCCCTTCAAGAAGCCTTTCGCTAAGTCTGTTCTTGTGGAATTGGCAAAGGGATATTTGGAAGCCCATAGACGGCTATGGTGAAAAAGGAAATATCTTCCGTTCAAAACTGGAAAGAAGCTTTCTCAGAAACTGCTCGGTGTTCTGTGAAGTCATCTCAGAGAGTTACATCTTTCCCTTCAAGAAGCCTTTCGCTAAGGCTGTTCTTGTGGAATTGGCAAAGGGATATTTGGAAGCCCTTAGAGGGCTATGGTGAAAAAGGAAATATCTTCCGTTCAAAACTGGAAAGAAGCTTTCTGAGAAACTGCTCTGTGTTCTGTTAATTCATCTCACAGAGTTACATCTTTCCCTTCAAGAAGCCTTTCGCTAAGGCTGTTCTTGTGGAATTGGCAAAGGGATATTTGGAAGCCCATAGAGGGCTACGGTGAAAAAGGAAATATCTTCCGTTCAAAACTGGAAAGAAGCTTTCTGAGACACTGCTCTGTGTTCTGTTAATTCATCTCACAGAGTTACATCTTTACATTCAAGAAGCCTTTCGCTAAGGCTGTTATTGTGGAATTGGCAAAGGGATATTTGGAAGCCCATAGAGGGCGATGGTGAAAAAGGAAATATCTTCCGTTCAAAACTGGAAAGAAGCTTTCTGAGAAACTGCTCTGTGTTCTGTGAATTCATCTCACAGAGTTACATCTTTCCATTCAAGAAGCCTTTTGCAAAGGCTGTTCTTGTGGAATTGGCAAAGCGATATTTGGAAGCCCATAGAGGGCTATGGTGAAAAAGGAAATATCTTCCGTTCAAAACTAGGAAAAACTTTCTGAGAAACTGCTCTGTGTTCTTTTAATTCATCTCACAGAGTTACATCTTTCCCTTCAAGAAGCCTTTCGCTAAGGCTGTTCTTGTGGAATTGGCAAAGGGATATTTGGAAGCCCATAGTGTGCTATGGTGAAAAAGGAAATATCTTCCGTTCAAAACTGGAAAGAAGCTTTCTGAGAAACTTCTGTGTGTCCTGTTAATTCATCTCACAGAGTTACATCTTTCCCTTCAAGAAGCCGTTCGCTAAGGCTGTTCTTGTGGAATTCGCAAAGCGATATTTGGAAGCCCATAGAGGGCTATGGTGAAAAAGGAAATATCTTCCGTTCCAAACTGGAAAGAAGCTTTCTGAGAAACTGCTCTGTGTTCGGTTAATTCATCTCACAGAGTTACATCTTTCCCTTCAAGAAGCCTTTCGCTAAGGCTGTTCTTGTGGAATTGGCAAAGGGATATTTGGAAGCCCATAGAGGGCTATGGTGAAAAAGGAACTATCTTCCGTTCAAAACTGGAAAGAAGCTTTCTGAGAAACTGCTCTGTGTTCTGTTAATTCATCTCACAGAGTTACATCTTTCCCTTCAAGAAGCCTTTCGCTAAGGCTGTTCTTGTGGAATTGGCAAAGGGATATTTGGAAGCCCAAAGACGGTTATGGTCAAAAAGGAAATATCTTCCGTTCAAAACTGGAAAGAAGCTTTCTGAGAAACAGCTCTATGTTCTGTTAATTCATCTCACAGAGTTACATCTTTCCCTTCAAGAAGCTTTTCGCTAAGGCCGTTCTTGTGGAATTGGCAAAGGGATATTTGGAAGCCCATAGACGGCCATGGTGAAAAAGGAAATATCTTCCGTTCAATACTAGAAAGAAGCTTTCTGAGAAACTGCTCTGTGTTCTGTTAATTCATCTCACAGAGTTACATCTTTCCCTTCAAAAAGCCTTTCGCTAAGGCTGATCTTGTGGAATTGGCAAAGGGATATTTGGAAGCCCATAGAGGGCTATGGTGAAAAAGGAAATATCTTCCGTTCAAAACTGGAAAGAAGCTTTCTGAGAAACTGCTCTCTGTTCTCTTAATTCATCTCACAGAGTTACATCTTTCCCTTCAAGAAGCCTTTCGCTAAGGCTATTCTTGTGGATTTGGGAAAGGGATATTGGGAAGCCCGTAGAGGGCTATGGTGAAAAAGGAAATATCTTCCGTTGAAAACTGCAAAGAAGTTTTCTGAGAAACTGCTCTGTGTTCTGTAAATTCATCTCACAGAGTTACAGCTTTCCCTTCAAGAAGCCTTTCGCCAAGGCTGTTCTTGTGGAATTGGAAAAGGGATATTTGGAAGTCCTTAGAGGGCTATGGTGAAAAAGGAAATATCTTCCGTTCAAAACTGGAAACAAGCTTTCTGAGAAACTGTTCTGTGTTCTGTTAATTCTTCTCACAGAGTTACATCTTTCCCTTCAAGAAGCCTTTCGCTAATGCTGTTCTTGTGGAATTGGCAAAGGGATATTTGGAAGCCCATAGACGGCTATGGTGAAAAAGGAAATATCTTCCGTTCAAAACTGGAAAGAAGCTTTCTGAGAAACTGCTCGGTGTTCTGTGAAGTCATCTCACAGAGTTACATCTTTCCCTTCAAGAAGCCTTTCGCTAAGGCTGTTCTTGTGGAATTGGCAAAGGGATATTTGGAAGCCCATAGAGGGCTATGGTGAAAAAGGAAATATCTTCCGTTGAAAACTGGAAAGAAGCTTTCTGAGAAACTGCTCTGTGTTCTGTTAATTCATCTCACAGAGTTACATCTTTCCCTTCAAGAAGCCTTTCGCTAAGGCTGTTCTTGTGGAATTGGCAAAGGGATATTTGGAAGCCCATAGAGGGCTATGGTGAAAAAGGAAATATCTTCCGTTCAAAACTGGAAAGAAGCTTTCTGAGAAACTGGTCTGTGTTCTGTAAATTCATCTCACAGAGGTACATCTTTCCCTTCAAGAAGCCTTTCGCTAAGGCTGTTCTTGTGGAATTGGCAAAGCGATATTTGGAAGCCCATAGAGGGCTATGGTGAAAAAGGAAATATCTTCCGTTCCAAACTGGAAAGAAGCTTTCTGAGAAACTGCTCAGTGTTCTGTGAATTCATCTCACAGAGTTACATCTTTCCCTTCAAGAAGCCTTTTGCTAAGGCTGTTCTTGTGGAATTGGCAAAGGTTTATTTGGAAGCCCATAGAGTGCTATGGTGAAAAAGGGAATACCTTCCGTTCAAAACTGGAAAGAAGCTTTCTGAGAAACTGCTCTGTGTTCTGCTAATTCATCTCACAGAGTTACATCTTTCCCTTCAAGAAGCCATTCGCTAAGGCTGTTCTTGTGTAATTGGCAAAGGGATATTTGGAAGCCCATAGAGGGCTATGGTGAAAAAGGAAATATCTTCCGTTCAAAACTGGAAAGAAGCTTTCTGAGAAACTGCTCTGTGTTCTGTTAATTCATCTCACAGAGTTACATCTTTCCCTTCAAGAAGCCTTTCGCTAAGGCTATTCTTGTGGATTTGGGAAAGGGATATTGGGAATCCCTTAGAGGGCTATGGTGAAAAAGGAAATATCTTCCGTTCAAAACTGCAAAGAAGTTTTCTGAGAAACTGTTCTGTGTTCTGTAAATTCATCTCACAGAGTTACATCTTTCCCTTCAAGAAGCCTTTCGCTAAGGCTGTTCTTGTGGAATTGGCAAAGTGATATTCTGAAGTCCTTAGAGGGCTATGGTGAAAAAGGAAATATCTTCCGTTCAAAACTGGAAAGAAGCTTTCTGAGAAACTGCTCTGTGTTCTGTTAATTCTTCTCACAGAGTTACATCTTTCCCTTGAGGAAGCCTTTCGCTCAGGCTGTTCTTGTGGAATTGGCAAAGCGATATTTGGAAGCCCATAGAGGGCTATGGTGAAAAAGGAAATATCTTCCGTTCAAAACTGGAAAGAAGCTTTCTGAGAAACCGCTCTGTGTTCTGTTAATTCATCTCACAGAGTTACATCTTTCCCTTCAAGAAGCCTTTCGCTAAGGCTGTTCTTGTGGAATTGGCAAAGCGATAGTTGGAAGCCCATAGACGGCTATGGTGAAAAAGGAAATATCTTCCGATCAAAACTGGAAAGAAGCTTTCTGAGAAATTGCTCTGTGTTCTGTTAATTCATCTCACAGAGTTACAGCTTTCCCTTCAAGAAGCCTTTCGCTAAGGCTGTTCTTGTGGAATTGGCAAAGGGATATTTGGAAGCCCATAGACGGCTATGGTGAAAAAGGAAATATCTTCCGTTCAAAACTGGAAAGAAGCTTTCTGAGAAACTGCTCTGTGTTCTGTGAATTCATCTCACAGAGTTACATCTTTCCCTTCAAGAAGCCTTTGGCTAAGGCTGTTCTTGTGGAATTGGCAAAGGGATATTTGGAAGCCCATAGAGGGCTATGGTGAAAAAGGAAATATCTTCCGTTCAAAACTGGAAAGAAGCTTTCTGAGAAACTGCTCTGTGTTCTGTTAATTCATCTCACAGAGTTACATCTTTCCCTTCAAGAAGCCTTTCGCTAAGGCTGTTCTTGTGGAATTGGCAAAGGGATATTTGGAAGCCCATAGAGGCCTAGGGTGAAAAAGGAAATATCTTCCGTTCAAAACTGGAAAGAAGCTTTCTGAGAAACTGCTCTGTGTTCTGTTAATTCATCTCACAGAGTTACATCTTTCCCTTCAAGAAGCCTTTCGCTAAGGCTGTTCTTGTGGAATAGGCAAAGGGATATTTGGAAGCCCATAGAGGGCTATGGTGAAAAAGGAAATATCTTCCGTTCAAAACTGGAAAGAAGCTTTCTGAGAAACTGGTCTCTCTTCTGTAAATTCATCTCACAGAGGTACATCTTTCCCTTCAAGAAGCCTTTCGCTAAGGCTGTTCTTGTGGAATTGGCAAAGCGATATTTGGAAGCCCATAGAGGGCTATGGTGAAAAAGGAAATATATTCCGTTGAAAACTGGAAAGAAGCTTTCTGAGAAACTGCTCTGTGTTCTGTGAATTCATCTCACAGAGTTACATCTTTCCCTTCAAGAGGCCTTTCGCTAAGGCTGTTCTTGTGGAATTGGCAAAGGGATATTTGGAAACCCATAGAGGGCTATGGTGAAAAAGGAAATACCTTCCGTTCAAAACGGGAAAGAAGCTTTCTGAGAAACTGCTCTGTGTTCTGTTAATTCATCTCACAGAGTTACATCTTTCCATTCAAGAAGCCTTTCGCTAAGGCTGTTGTTGTGGAATTCGCAAAGCGATATTTGGAAACCCATAGAGGGCTATGGTGAAAAAGGAAATATCTTCCGTTCAAAACTGGAAAGAAGCTTTCTGAGAAACTACTCTGTGTTCTGTTAATTCATCTCACAGAGTTACATCTTGCCTTTTAAGAAGTCTTTCGCTAAGGCTGTTCTTGTGGAATTGGCAAAGGGATATTTGGAAACCCATAGAGGGCTATGGTGAAAAACGAAATATCTTCCGTTCAAAACTGGAAAGAAGCTTTCTGAGAAACTGCTCTGTGTTCTGTGAATTCATCGCACAGAGTTACATCTTTCCCTTCAAGAAGCCTTTCGCTAAGGCTGTTCTTCTGGAATTAGCAAAGGGATATTTGGAAGCCCATAGACGGCTCTGGTGAAAAAGGAAATATCTTCCGTTCAAAACCGGAAAGAAGCTTTCTGAGAAACTGCTCTGTGTTCTGTGAATTCATCTCACAGAGTTACATCTTTCCATTCAAGAAGCCTTTCGCTAAGGCTGTTGTTGTGGAATTGGCAAAGCGATAGTTGGAAGCCCATAGACGGCTATGGTGAAAAAGGAAATATCTTCCGTTCAAAACTGGAAAGAAGCTTTCTGAGAAATTGCTCTGTGTTCTGTTAATTCATCTCACAGAGTTACATCTTTCCCTTCAAGAAGCCTTTCGCTAAGGCTGTTCTTGTGGAATTGGCAAAGGGATATTTGGAAGCCCATAGACGGCTATGGTGAAAAAGGAAATATCTTCCGTTCAAAACTGGAAAGAAGCTTTCTGAGAAACTGCTCTGTGTTCTGTGAATTCATCTCACAGAGTTACATCTTTCCCTTCAAGAAGCCTTTGGCTAAGGCTGTTCTTGTGGAATTGGCAAAGGGATATTTGGAAGCCCATAGAGGGCTATGGTGAAAAAGGAAATATCTTCCGTTCAAAACTGGAAAGAAGCTTTCTGAGAAACTGCTCTGTGTTCTGTTAATTCATCTCACAGAGTTACATCTTTCCCTTCAAGAAGCCTTTCGCTAAGGCTGTTCTTGTGGAATTGGCAAAGGGATATTTGGAAGCCCATAGAGGCCTAGGGTGAAAAAGGAAATATCTTCCGTTCAAAACTGGAAAGAAGCTTTCTGAGAAACTGGTCTCTCTTCTGTAAATTCATCTCACAGAGTTACATCTTTCCATTCAAGAAGCCTTTCGCTAAGGCTGTTGTTGTGGAATTCGCAAAGCGATATTTGGAAGCCCATAGAGGGCTATGGTGAAAAAGGAAATATCTTCCGTTCAAAACTGGAAAGAAGCTTTCTGAGAAACTACCCTGTGTTCTGTTAATTCATCTCACAGAGTTACATCTTTCCTTTTAAGAAGCCTTTCGCTAAGGCTGTTCTTGTGGAATTGGCAAAGGGATATTTGGAAACCCATAGAGGGCTATGGTGAAAAACGAAATATCTTCCGTTCAAAACTGGAAAGAAGCTTTCTGAGAAACTGCTCTGTGTTCTGTTAATTCATCTCACAGAGTTACATCTTTCCCTTCAAGAAGCCTTTCGCTAAGGCTGTTCTTCTGGAATTAGCAAAGGGATATTTGGAAGCCCATAGACGGCTCTGGTGAAAAAGGAAATATCTTCCGTTCAAAACCGGAAAGATGCTTTCTGAGAAACTGCTCTGTGTTCTGTGAATTCATCTCACAGAGTTACATCTTTCCATTCAAGAAGCCTTTCGCTAAGGCTGTTCTTGTGTAATTGGCAAAGCGATATTTGGAAGCCCATAGAGGGCTATGGTGAAAAAGGAAATATCTTCCGTTCAAAACTGGAAAGAAGCTTTCTGAGAAACTACTCTGTGTTCTGTTAATTCATCTCACAGAGTTACATCTTTCCTTTTAAGAAGCCTTTCGCTAAGGCTGTTCTTGTGGAATTGGCAAAGGGATATTTGGAAACCCATAGAGGGCTATGGTGAAAAACGAAATATCTTCCGTTCAAAACTGGAAAGAAGCTTTCTGAGAAACTGCTCGGTGTTCTGTTAATTCATCTCACAGAGTTACATCTTTCCCTTCATGAAGCCTTTCGCTAAGGCTGTTCTTCTGGAATTAGCAAAGGGATATTTGGAAGCCCATAGACGGCTCTGGTGAAAAAGGAAATATCTTCCGTTCAAAACCGGAAAGAAGCTTTCTGAGAAACTGCTCTGTGTTCTGTGAATTCATCTCTCAGAGTTACATCTTTCCCTTCAAGAAGCCTTTCGCTAAGGCTGTTCTTGTGGAATTGGCAAAGGGATATTTGGAAGCCCATAGACGGCTATGGTGAAAAAGGAAATATCTTCCGTTCAAAACTGGAAAGAAGCTTTCTGAGAAACAGCTCTGAGTTCTGTTAATTCATCTCTCAGAGTTACATCTTTCCCTTCAAGAAGCCTTACGCTAAGGCTGCTCTTGTGGAATTGGCAAAGGGATATTTGGAGGCCCATAGAGGCCTATGGTGAAAAAGGATATATCTTCCGTTCAAAACTGGAAAGAAGCTTTCTGAGAAACTGCTCTGTGTTCTGTTAATTCATCTCACAGAGTTACATCTTTCCCTTCAAGAAGCCTTTCGCTAAGGCTGTTCTTGTGGAATTGGCAAAGGGATATTTGGAAGCCCATAGAGGCCTATGGTGAAAAAGGAAATATCTTCCGTTCAAAACTGGAAAGAAGCTTTCTGAGAAACTGCTCTGTGTTCTGTGAATTCATCTCACAGAGTTACATCTTTCCCTTCAAGAAGCCTTTGGCTAAGGCTGTTCTTGTGGAATTGGCAAAGGGATATTTGGAAGCCCATAGTGTGCTATGGTGAAAAAGGAAATATCTTCCGATCAAAACTGGAAAGAAGCTTTCTGAGAAACTTCTCTGTGTCCTGTTAATTCATCTCACAGAGTTACATCTTTCCCTTCAAGAAGCCTTTCGCTAAGGCTGTTCTTGTGGAATTGGCAAAGCGATATTTGGAAGCCCATAGAGGGCTATGGTGAAAAAGCAAATATATTCCGTTCAAAACTGGAAAGAAGCTTTCTGAGAAACTGCTCTGTGTTCTGTTAATTCATCTCACAGAGTTACATCTTTCCCTTCAAGAAGCCTTTCGCTAAGTCTGTTCTTGTGGAATTGGCAAAGGGATATTTGGAAGCCCATAGACGGCTATGGTGAAAAAGGAAATATCTTCCGTTCAAAACTGGAAAGAAGCTTTCTCAGAAATTGCTCGGTGTTCTGTGAAGTCATCTCAGAGAGTTACATCTTTCCCTTCAAGAAGCCTTTCGCTAAGGCTGTTCTTGTGGAATTGGCAAAGGGATATTTGGAAGCCCTTAGAGGGCTATGGTGAAAAAGGAAATATCTTCCGTTCAAAACTGGAAAGAAGCTTTCTGAGAAACTACTCTGTGTTCTGTTAATTCATCTCACAGAGTTACATCTTTCCCTTCAAGAAGCCTTTCGCTAAGGCTGTTCTTGTGGAATTGGCAAAGGGATATTTGGAAGCCCATAGAGGGCTACGGTGAAAAAGGAAATATCTTCCGTTCAAAACTGGAAAGAAGCTTTCTGAGACACTGCTCTGTGTTCTGTTAATTCATCTCACAGAGTTACATCTTTACATTCAAGAAGCCTTTCGCTAAGGCTGTTATTGTGGAATTGGCAAAGGGATATTTGGAAGCCCATAGAGGGCGATGGTGAAAAAGGAAATATCTTCCGTTCAAAACTGGAAAGAAGCTTTCTGAGAAACTGCTCTGTGTTCTGTTAATTCATCTTACAGAGTTACATCTTTCCCTTCAAGAAGCCTTTCGCTAAGGCTGTTCTTGTGGAATTCTCAAAGGGATATTTGGAAGCCCTTAGAGGGCTATGGTGAAAAAGGAAATATCTTCCGTTCAAAACTGGAAAGAAGCTTTCTGAGAAACTGCTCTGTGTTCTGCTAATTCATCTCACAGAGTTACATCTTTCCCTTCAAGAAGCCTTTTGCGAAGGCTCTTCTTGTGGAATTGGCAAAGGGATATTTGGAAGCCCATAGAGGGCTAAGGTAAAAAAGGAAATATCTTCCGTTCAAAACTAGGAAAAACTTTCTGAGAAACTGCTCTGTGTTCTTTTAATTCATCTCACAGACTTACATCTTTCCCTTCAAGAAGCCTTTCGATAAGGCTGTTCTTGTGGAATTGGCAAAGGGATATTTGGAAGCCCATAGTGTGCTATGGTGAAAAAGGAAATATCTTCCGATCAAAACTGTAAAGAAGCTTTCTGAGAAACTTCTCTGTGTCCTGTTAATTCATCTCACAGAGTTACATCTTTCCCTTCAAGAAGCCTTTCGCTAAGGCTGTTCTTGTGGAATTGGCAAAGCGATATTTGGAAGCCCATAGAGGGCTATGGTGAAAAAGCAAATATATTCCGTTCAAAACTGGAAAGAAGCTTTCTGAGAAACTGCTCTGTGTTCTGTTAATTCATCTCACAGAGTTACATCTTTCCCTTCAAGAAGCCTTTCGCTAAGTCTGTTCTTGTGGAATTGGCAAAGGGATATTTGGAAGCCCATAGAGGGCTATGGTGAAAAAGGAAGTATCTTCCGTTCAAAACTGGAAAGAAGCTTTCTGAGAAACTGCTCTGTTTTCTGTGAATTCATCTCACAGCGTTACATCTTTCCCTTCAAGAAGCCTTTCGCAAAGGCTGTTCTTGTGGAATTTTCAAAGGGATATTTGGAAGCACTTAGAGGCCTATGGTGAAAAACGAAATATCTTCCGTTCAAAACTGGAAAGAAGCTTTCTGAGAAACTGCTCTGTGTTCTGTGAATTCATCTCCCCGAGTTACATCTTTCCCTTCAAGAAGCCTTTCGCTAAGGCTGTTCTTGTGGAATTGGCAAAGGGATATTTGGAAGCCCATAGAGGGCTATGGTGAAAAAGGAAATATCTTCCGTTCAAAACTGGAAAGAAGCTTTCTGAGAAACTGCTCTGTGTTCTGTGAATTCATCTCACAGCGTTACATCTTTCCCTTCAAGAAGCCTTTCGCTAAGGCTGTTCTTGTGGAATTGGCAAAGGGATATTCGGCAGCCCATAGAGGGCTATGGTGAAAGAGGAAATATCTTCCGTTCAAAACTGGAAAGAAGCTCTCTGAGAAACTGCACTGTGTTCTGAATTCATCTCACAGAGTTACATCTTTCCCTTCAAGAAGCCTTTCGCTAAGGCTGTTCTTGGGGAATTGGCAAAGGGATATTTGGAACCCCTAGAGGGCTATGGTGAAAAAGTAAATATCTTCCGTTCAAAACTGGAAAGAAGCTTTCTGAGAAACTGCTCTGTGTTCTGTTAATTCATCTCACAGAGTTACATCTTTCCCTTCAAGAAGCCTTTCGCTAAGGCTGTTCTTGTGGAATTGGCAAAGGGATATTTGGAAGCCCATAGAGGCCTATGGTGAAAAAGGAAATATCTTCCGTTCAAAACTGGAAAGAAGCTTTCTGAGAAACTGCTCTGTGTTCTGTGAATTCATCTCACAGAGTTACATCTTTCCCTTCAAGAAGCCTTTCGCTAAGGCTGTCCTTGTGGAACTGGCAAAGGGATATTTGGAAGCCCATAGACGGCTATGGTGAAAAAGGAAATATCTTCCCTTCAAAACTGGAAAGAAGCTTTCTGAGAAACTGCTCTGTGTTCTGTTAATTCATTTCACAGAGTTACATCTTTCCCTTCAAGAAGCCTTTCGCTAAGGCTGTTCTTGTGGAATTGGCAAAGGGATATTTGGAAGCCATAGAGGGCCATGGTGAAAAAGGAAATATCTTCCGTTCAAAACTGGAAAGAAGCTTTCTGAGAAACTGCTCTGTGTTCTGTTAATTCATCTCACAGAGTTACATCTTTCCCTTCAAGAAGCCTTTCGCTAAGGCTATTCTTGTGGATTTGGGAAAGGGATATTTGGAATCCCGTAGAGGGCTATGGCGAAAAAGGAAATATCTTCCGTTCAAAACTGCAAAGAAGTTTTCTGAGAAACTGCTCTGTGTTCTGTTAATTCATCTCACAGAGTTACATCTTTCCCTTCAAGAAGCCTTTCGCTAAGGCTGTTCTTGTGGAATTGGCAAAGGGATATTTGGAAGTCCTTAGAGGGCTATGGTGAAAAAGGAAATTTCTTCCGTTCAAAAGTGGAAAGAAGCTTTCTGAGAAACTGGTCTGTGTTCTGTTAATTCTTCTCAGAGAGTTACATCATTCCCTTGAAGAAGCCTTTCGCTCAGGCTGTTCTTGTGGAATTGGCAAAGCGATATTTGGAAGCCCATTGAGGGCTATGGTGAAAAAGGAAATATCTTCCGTTCAAAACTGGAAAGAAGCTTTCTGAGAACCTGCTCTGTGTTCTGTTAATTCATCTCACAGAGTTACATCTTTCCCTTCAAGAAGCCTTTCGCTAAGGCTGTTCTTGTGGAATTGGCAAAGCGATATTTGGAAGCCCATAGAGGGCTATGGTGAAAAAGGAAATATCTTCCGTTCAAAACTGGAAAGAAGCTTTCTGAGAAACTGCTCTGTGTTCTATTAATTCATCTCACAGAGTTACATCTTTCCCTTCAAGAAGCCTTTCGCTAAGGCTGTTCTTGTGGAATTGGCAAAGGGATATTTGGAAGCCCATAGACGGCTATGGTGAAAAAGGAAATATCTTCCGTTCAAAACTGGAAAGAAGCTTTCTGAGAAACTGCTCTGTGTTCTGTTAATTCATCTCACAGAGTTACATCTTTCCCTTCAAGAAGCCTTTCGCTAAGGCTGTTCTTGTGGAATTGGCAAAGGGATATTTGGAAGCCCATAGAGGGCTACGGTGAAAAAGGAAATATCTTCCGTTCAAAACTGGAAAGAAGCTTTCTGAGACACTGCTCTGTGTTCTGTTAATTCATCTCACAGAGTTACATCTTTACATTCAAGAAGCCTTTCGCTAAGGCTGTTATTGTGGAATTGGCAAAGGGATATTTGGAAGCCCATAGAGGGCGATGGTGAAAAAGGAAATATCTTCCGTTCAAAACTGGAAAGAAGCTTTCTGAGAAACTGCTCTGTGTTCTGCTAATTCATCTTACAGAGTTACATCTTTCCCTTCAAGAAGCCTTTCGCTAAGGCTGTTCTTGTGGAATTGGCAAAGGGATATTTGGAAGCCCATAGAGGGCTATGGTGAAAAAGGAAATATCTTCCGTTCAAAACTGGAAAGAAGCTTTCTGAGAAACTGCTCTGTGTTCTGCTAATTCATCTCACAGAGTTACATCTTTCCCTTCAAGAAGCCTTTTGCGAAGGCTCTTCTTGTGGAATTGGCAACGGGATATTTGGAAGCCCATAGAGGGCTAAGGTAAAAAAGGAAATATCTTCCGTTCAAAACTAGGAAAAACTTTCTGAGAAACTGCTCTGGGTTCTTTTAATTCATCTCACAGACTTACATCTTTCCCTTCAAGAAGCCTTTCGATAAGGCTGTTCTTGTGGAATTGGCAAAGGGATATTTGGAAGCCCATAGTGTGCTATGGTGAAAAAGGAAATATCTTCCGATCAAAACTGGAAAGAAGCTTTCTGAGAAACTTCTCTGTGTCCTGTTAATTCATCTCACAGAGTTACATCTTTCCCTTCAAGAAGCCTTTCGCTAAGGCTGTTCTTGTGGAATTGGCAAAGCGATATTTGGAAGCCCATAGAGGGCTATGGTGAAAAAGCAAATATATTCCGTTCAAAACTGGAAAGAAGCTTTCTGAGAAACTGCTCTGTGTTCTGTTAATTCATCTCACAGAGTTACATCTTTCCCTTCAAGAAGCCTTTCGCTAAGGCTGTTCTTGTGGAATTGGCAAAGGGATATTTGGAAGCCCATAGAGGGCTACGGTGAAAAAGGAAATATCTTCCGTTCAAAACTGGAAAGAAGCTTTCTGAGACACTGCTCTGTGTTCTGTTAATTCATCTCACAGAGTTACATCTTTACCTTCAAGAAGCCTTTCGCTAAGGCTGTTATTGTGGAATTGGCAAAGGGATATTTGGAAGCCCATAGAGGTCTACGGTGAAAAAGGAAATATCTTCCGTTCAAAACTGGAAAGAAGCTTTATGAGAAACTGCTCTGTGTTCTGTTAATTCATCTCACAGAGTTACATCTTTCCTTTCAAGAAGGCTTTCGCTAAGGCTGTTCTTGTGGAATTGGCAAAGGGATATTTGGAAGCCCATAGAGGCCTATGGTGAAAAAGGAAATATCTTCCGTTCAAAACTGGAAAGAAGCTTTCTGAGAAACTGCTCTGTGTTCTGTTAATTCATCTCACAGAGTTACATCTTTCCCTTCAAGAAGCCTTTCGCTAAGTCTGTTCTTGTGGAATTGGCAAAGGGATATTTGGAAGCCCATAGACGGCTATGGTGAAAAAGGAAATATCTTCCGTTCAAAACTGGAAAGAAGCTTTCTCAGAAATTGCTCGGTGTTCTGTGAAGTCATCTCAGAGAGTTACATCTTTCCCTTCAAGAAGCCTTTCGCTAAGGCTGTTCTTGTGGAATTGGCAAAGGGATATTTGGAAGCCCTTAGAGGGCTATGGTGAAAAAGGAAATATCTTCCGTTCAAAACTGGAAAGAAGCTTTCTGAGAAACTACTCTGTGTTCTGTTAATTCATCTCACAGAGTTACATCTTTCCCTTCAAGAAGCCTTTCGCTAAGGCTGTTCTTGTGGAATTGGCAAAGGGATATTTGGAAGCCCATAGAGGGCTACGGTGAAAAAGGAAATATCTTCCGTTCAAAACTGGAAAGAAGCTTTCTGAGACACTGCTCTGTGTTCTGTTAATTCATCTCACAGAGTTACATCTTTACATTCAAGAAGCCTTTCGCTAAGGCTGTTATTGTGGAATTGGCAAAGGGATATTTGGAAGCCCATAGAGGGCGATGGTGAAAAAGGAAATATCTTCCGTTCAAAACTGGAAAGAAGCTTTCTGAGAAACTGCTCTGTGTTCTGTTAATTCATCTTACAGAGTTACATCTTTCCCTTCAAGAAGCCTTTCGCTAAGGCTGTTCTTGTGGAATTCTCAAAGGGATATTTGGAAGCCCTTAGAGGGCTATGGTGAAAAAGGAAATATCTTCCGTTCAAAACTGGAAAGAAGCTTTCTGAGAAACTGCTCTGTGTTCTGCTAATTCATCTCACAGAGTTACATCTTTCCCTTCAAGAAGCCTTTTGCGAAGGCTCTTCTTGTGGAATTGGCAAAGGGATATTTGGAAGCCCATAGAGGGCTAAGGTAAAAAAGGAAATATCTTCCGTTCAAAACTAGGAAAAACTTTCTGAGAAACTGCTCTGTGTTCTTTTAATTCATCTCACAGACTTACATCTTTCCCTTCAAGAAGCCTTTCGATAAGGCTGTTCTTGTGGAATTGGCAAAGGGATATTTGGAAGCCCATAGTGTGCTATGGTGAAAAAGGAAATATCTTCCGATCAAAACTGTAAAGAAGCTTTCTGAGAAACTTCTCTGTGTCCTGTTAATTCATCTCACAGAGTTACATCTTTCCCTTCAAGAAGCCTTTCGCTAAGGCTGTTCTTGTGGAATTGGCAAAGCGATATTTGGAAGCCCATAGAGGGCTATGGTGAAAAAGCAAATATATTCCGTTCAAAACTGGAAAGAAGCTTTCTGAGAAACTGCTCTGTGTTCTGTTAATTCATCTCACAGAGTTACATCTTTCCCTTCAAGAAGCCTTTCGCTAAGTCTGTTCTTGTGGAATTGGCAAAGGGATATTTGGAAGCCCATAGAGGGCTATGGTGAAAAAGGAAGTATCTTCCGTTCAAAACTGGAAAGAAGCTTTCTGAGAAACTGCTCTGTTTTCTGTGAATTCATCTCACAGCGTTACATCTTTCCCTTCAAGAAGCCTTTCGCAAAGGCTGTTCTTGTGGAATTTTCAAAGGGATATTTGGAAGCACTTAGAGGCCTATGGTGAAAAACGAAATATCTTCCGTTCAAAACTGGAAAGAAGCTTTCTGAGAAACTGCTCTGTGTTCTGTGAATTCATCTCCCCGAGTTACATCTTTCCCTTCAAGAAGCCTTTCGCTAAGGCTGTTCTTGTGGAATTGGCAAAGGGATATTTGGAAGCCCATAGAGGGCTATGGTGAAAAAGGAAATATCTTCCGTTCAAAACTGGAAAGAAGCTTTCTGAGAAACTGCTCTGTGTTCTGTGAATTCATCTCACAGCGTTACATCTTTCCCTTCAAGAAGCCTTTCGCTAAGGCTGTTCTTGTGGAATTGGCAAAGGGATATTCGGCAGCCCATAGAGGGCTATGGTGAAAGAGGAAATATCTTCCGTTCAAAACTGGAAAGAAGCTCTCTGAGAAACTGCACTGTGTTCTGAATTCATCTCACAGAGTTACATCTTTCCCTTCAAGAAGCCTTTCGCTAAGGCTGTTCTTGGGGAATTGGCAAAGGGATATTTGGAACCCCTAGAGGGCTATGGTGAAAAAGTAAATATCTTCCGTTCAAAACTGGAAAGAAGCTTTCTGAGAAACTGCTCTGTGTTCTGTTAATTCATCTCACAGAGTTACATCTTTCCCTTCAAGAAGCCTTTCGCTAAGGCTGTTCTTGTGGAATTGGCAAAGGGATATTTGGAAGCCCATAGAGGCCTATGGTGAAAAAGGAAATATCTTCCGTTCAAAACTGGAAAGAAGCTTTCTGAGAAACTGCTCTGTGTTCTGTGAATTCATCTCACAGAGTTACATCTTTCCCTTCAAGAAGCCTTTCGCTAAGGCTGTCCTTGTGGAACTGGCAAAGGGATATTTGGAAGCCCATAGACGGCTATGGTGAAAAAGGAAATATCTTCCCTTCAAAACTGGAAAGAAGCTTTCTGAGAAACTGCTCTGTGTTCTGTTAATTCATTTCACAGAGTTACATCTTTCCCTTCAAGAAGCCTTTCGCTAAGGCTGTTCTTGTGGAATTGGCAAAGGGATATTTGGAAGCCATAGAGGGCCATGGTGAAAAAGGAAATATCTTCCGTTCAAAACTGGAAAGAAGCTTTCTGAGAAACTGCTCTGTGTTCTGTTAATTCATCTCACAGAGTTACATCTTTCCCTTCAAGAAGCCTTTCGCTAAGGCTATTCTTGTGGATTTGGGAAAGGGATATTTGGAATCCCGTAGAGGGCTATGGCGAAAAAGGAAATATCTTCCGTTCAAAACTGCAAAGAAGTTTTCTGAGAAACTGCTCTGTGTTCTGTTAATTCATCTCACAGAGTTACATCTTTCCCTTCAAGAAGCCTTTCGCTAAGGCTGTTCTTGTGGAATTGGCAAAGGGATATTTGGAAGTCCTTAGAGGGCTATGGTGAAAAAGGAAATTTCTTCCGTTCAAAAGTGGAAAGAAGCTTTCTGAGAAACTGGTCTGTGTTCTGTTAATTCTTCTCAGAGAGTTACATCATTCCCTTGAAGAAGCCTTTCGCTCAGGCTGTTCTTGTGGAATTGGCAAAGCGATATTTGGAAGCCCATTGAGGGCTATGGTGAAAAAGGAAATATCTTCCGTTCAAAACTGGAAAGAAGCTTTCTGAGAACCTGCTCTGTGTTCTGTTAATTCATCTCACAGAGTTACATCTTTCCCTTCAAGAAGCCTTTCGCTAAGGCTGTTCTTGTGGAATTGGCAAAGCGATATTTGGAAGCCCATAGAGGGCTATGGTGAAAAAGGAAATATCTTCCGTTCAAAACTGGAAAGAAGCTTTCTGAGAAACTGCTCTGTGTTCTATTAATTCATCTCACAGAGTTACATCTTTCCCTTCAAGAAGCCTTTCGCTAAGGCTGTTCTTGTGGAATTGGCAAAGGGATATTTGGAAGCCCATAGACGGCTATGGTGAAAAAGGAAATATCTTCCGTTCAAAACTGGAAAGAAGCTTTCTGAGAAACTGCTCTGTGTTCTGTTAATTCATCTCACAGAGTTACATCTTTCCCTTCAAGAAGCCTTTCGCTAAGGCTGTTCTTGTGGAATTGGCAAAGGGATATTTGGAAGCCCATAGAGGGCTACGGTGAAAAAGGAAATATCTTCCGTTCAAAACTGGAAAGAAGCTTTCTGAGACACTGCTCTGTGTTCTGTTAATTCATCTCACAGAGTTACATCTTTACATTCAAGAAGCCTTTCGCTAAGGCTGTTATTGTGGAATTGGCAAAGGGATATTTGGAAGCCCATAGAGGGCGATGGTGAAAAAGGAAATATCTTCCGTTCAAAACTGGAAAGAAGCTTTCTGAGAAACTGCTCTGTGTTCTGCTAATTCATCTTACAGAGTTACATCTTTCCCTTCAAGAAGCCTTTCGCTAAGGCTGTTCTTGTGGAATTGGCAAAGGGATATTTGGAAGCCCATAGAGGGCTATGGTGAAATAGGAAATATCTTCCGTTCAAAACTGGAAAGAAGCTTTCTGAGAAACTGCTCTGTGTTCTGCTAATTCATCTCACAGAGTTACATCTTTCCCTTCAAGAAGCCTTTTGCGAAGGCTCTTCTTGTGGAATTGGCAACGGGATATTTGGAAGCCCATAGAGGGCTAAGGTAAAAAAGGAAATATCTTCCGTTCAAAACTAGGAAAAACTTTCTGAGAAACTGCTCTGGGTTCTTTTAATTCATCTCACAGACTTACATCTTTCCCTTCAAGAAGCCTTTCGATAAGGCTGTTCTTGTGGAATTGGCAAAGGGATATTTGGAAGCCCATAGTGTGCTATGGTGAAAAAGGAAATATCTTCCGATCAAAACTGGAAAGAAGCTTTCTGAGAAACTTCTCTGTGTCCTGTTAATTCATCTCACAGAGTTACATCTTTCCCTTCAAGAAGCCTTTCGCTAAGGCTGTTCTTGTGGAATTGGCAAAGCGATATTTGGAAGCCCATAGAGGGCTATGGTGAAAAAGCAAATATATTCCGTTCAAAACTGGAAAGAAGCTTTCTGAGAAACTGCTCTGTGTTCTGTTAATTCATCTCACAGAGTTACATCTTTCCCTTCAAGAAGCCTTTCGCTAAGGCTGTTCTTGTGGAATTGGCAAAGGGATATTTGGAAGCCCATAGAGGGCTACGGTGAAAAAGGAAATATCTTCCGTTCAAAACTGGAAAGAAGCTTTCTGAGACACTGCTCTGTGTTCTGTTAATTCATCTCACAGAGTTACATCTTTACCTTCAAGAAGCCTTTCGCTAAGGCTGTTATTGTGGAATTGGCAAAGGGATATTTGGAAGCCCATAGAGGTCTACGGTGAAAAAGGAAATATCTTCCGTTCAAAACTGGAAAGAAGCTTTATGAGAAACTGCTCTGTGTTCTGTTAATTCATCTCACAGAGTTACATCTTTCCTTTCAAGAAGGCTTTCGCTAAGGCTGTTCTTGTGGAATTGGCAAAGGGATATTTGGAAGCCCATAGAGGCCTATGGTGAAAAAGGAAATATCTTCCGTTCAAAACTGGAAAGAAGCTTTCTGAGAAACTGCTCTGTGTTCTGTGAATTCATCTCACAGAGTTACATCTTTCCCTTCAAGAAGCCTTTCGCTAAGGCTGTTCTTGTGGAATTGGCAAAGGGATATTTGGAAGCCCATAGAGGGCTATGGTGAAAAAGGAAGTATCTTCCGTTCAAAACTGGAAAGAAGCTTTCTGAGAAACTGCTCTGTGTTCTGTGAATTCATCTCACAGCGTTACATCTTTCCCTTCAAGAAGCCTTTCGCAAAGGCTGTTCTTGTGGAATTGGCAAAGGGATATTTGGAAGCACTTAGAGGCCTATGGTGAAAAACGAAATATCTTCCGTTCAAAACTGGAAAGAAGCTTTCTGAGAAACTGCTCTGTGTTCTGTGAATTCATCTCCCCGAGTTACATCTTTCCCTTCAAGAAGCCTTTCGCTAAGGCTGTTCTTGTGGAATTGGCAAAGGGATATTTGGAAGCCCATAGAGGGCTATGGTGAAAAAGGAAATATCTTCCGTTCAAAACTGGAAAGAAGCTTTCTGAGAAACTGCTCTGTGTTCTGTGAATTCATCTCACAGCGTTACATCTTTCCCTTCAAGAAGCCTTTCGCTAAGGCTGTTCTTGTGGAATTGGCAAAGGGATATTTGGCAGCCCATAGAGGGCTATGGTGAAAGAGGAAATATCTTCCGTTCAAAACTGGAAAGAAGCTCTCCTAGAAACTGCTCTGTGTTCTGAATTCATCTCACAGAGTTACATCTTTCCCTTCAAGAAGCCTTTCGCTAAGGCTGTTCTTGGGGAATTGGCAAAGGGATATTTGGAACCCCTAGAGGGCTATGGTGAAAAAGTAAATATCTTCCGTTCAAAACTGGAAAGAAGCTTTCTGAGAAACTGCTCTGTGTTCTGTTAATTCATCTCACAGAGTTACATCTTTCCCTTCAAGAAGCCTTTCGCTAAGGCTGTTCTTGTGGAATTGGCAAAGGGATATTTGGAAGCCCATAGAGGCCTATGGTGAAAAAGGAAATATCTTCCGTTCAAAACTGGAAAGAAGCTTTCTGAGAAACTGCTCTGTGTTCTGTGAATTCATCTCACAGAGTTACATCTTTCCCTTCAAGAAGCCTTTCACTAAGGCTTTTCTTGTGGAATTGGCAAAGGGATATTTGGAAGCCCATAGAGGGCTATGGTGAAAAAGGAAATATCTTCCGTTCAAAACTGGAAAGAAGCTTTCTGAGAAACTGCTCTGTGTTCTGTGAGTTCATCTCACAGAGTTACATCTTTCCCTTCAAGAAGCCTTTCGCTAAGGCTGTTCTTGTGGAATTGGCAAAGGGATATTTGGAAGCCCATAGAGGGCTATGTTGAAAAAGGAAATATCTTCCGTTCAAAACTGGAAAGAAGCTTTCTGAGAAACTGCTCTGTGTTCTGTGAATTCATCTCACAGAGTTACATCTTTCCCTTCAAGAAGCCTTTCGCTAAGGCTGTTCTTGTAGAATTGGCAAAGGGATATTTGGAAGCCAATAGAGGCCTATGGTGAAAAAGGAAATATCTTCCGTTCAAAACTTGAAAGAAGCTTTCTGAGACACTGCTCTGTGTTCTGTTAATTCATCTCACAGAGTTACATCTTTCCCTTCAAGAAGCCTTTCGCTAAGGCTGTCCTTGTGGAACTGGCAAAGGGATATTTGGAAGCCCATAGACGGCTATGGTGAAAAAGGAAATATCTTCCCTTCAAAACTGGAAAGAAGCTTTCTGAGAAACTGCTCTGTGTTCTGTTAATTCATTTCACAGAGTTACATCTTTCCCTTCAAGAAGCCTTTCGCTAAGGCTGTTCTTGTGGAATTGGCAAAGGGATATTTGGAAGCCATAGAAGGCCATGGTGAAAAAGGAAATATCTTCCGTTCAAAACTGGAAAGAAGCTTTCTGAGAAACTGCTCTGTGTTCTGTTAATTCATCTCACAGAGTTACATCTTTCCCTTCAAGAAGCCTTTCGCTAAGGCTATTCTTGTGGATTTGGGAAAGGGATATTTGGAATCCCGTAGAGGGCTATGGCGAATAAGGAAATATCTTCCGTTCAAAACTGCAAAGAAGTTTTCTGAGAAACTGCTCTGTGTTCTGTTAATTCATCTCACAGAGTTACATCTTTCCCTTCAAGAAGCCTTTCGCTAAGGCTGTTCTTGTGGAATTGGCAAAGGGATATTTGGAAGTCCTTAGAGGGCTATGGTGAAAAAGGAAATTTCTTCCGTTCAAAAGTGGAAAGAAGCTTTCTGAGAAACTGCTCTGTGTTCTGTTAATTCTTCTCAGAGAGTTACATCATTCCCTTGAAGAAGCCTTTCGCTCAGGCTGTTCTTGTGGAATTGGCAAAGCGATATTTGGAAGCCCATAGAGGGCTATGGTGAAAAAGGAAATATCTTCCGTTCAAAACTGGAAAGAAGCTTTCTGAGAACCTGCTCTGTGTTCTGTTAATTCATCTCACAGAGTTACATCTTTCCCTTCAAGAAGCCTTTCGCTAAGGCTGTTCTTGTGGAATTGGCAAAGCGATATTTGGAAGCCCATAGAGGGCTATGGTGAAAAAGGAAATATCTTCCGTTCAAAACTGGAAAGAAGCTTTCTGAGAAACTGCTCTGTGTTCTATTAATTCATCTCACAGAGTTACATCTTTCCCTTCAAGAAGCCTTTCGCTAAGGCTGTTCTTGTGGAATTGGCAAAGGGATATTTGGAAGCCCATAGACGGCTATGGTGAAAAAGGAAATATCTTCCGTTCAAAACTGGAAAGAGGCATTCTGAAAAACTGCTCTGGGTTCTGTGAATTCATCTCACAGAGTTACATCTTTCCATTCAAGAAGCCTTTCGCTAAGGCTGTTCTTGTGGAATTGGCAAAGCGATATTTGGAAGCCCATAGAGGGCTATGGTGAAAAAGGAAATATCTTCCGTTCAAAACTGGAAAGAAGCTTTCTGAGAAACTGCTCTGTGTTCCGTTAATTCATCTCACAGAGTTACATCTTTCCCTTCAAGAAGCCTTTCGCTAAGGCTGTTGTTCTGGAATTGGCAAAGGGATATTTGGAAGCCCATAGACGGCTATGGTGAAAAAGGAAATATATTCCGTTCAAAACTGGAAAGAAGCTTTATGAGAAACTGCTCTGTGTTCTGTGAATTCATCTCTCTGAGTTACATATTTCCCTTCAAGAAGCCTTTCGCTAAGGCTGTTCTTGTGGAATTGGCAAAGGGATATTTGGAAGCCCATAGACGGCTACGGTGACAAAGGAAATATCTTCCGTTCAAAACTGGAAGGAGGCTTTCTGAGAAACTTCTCTGTGTTCTGTTAATTCATCTCACAGAGTTACATCTTTCCCTTCAAGAAGCCTTTCGATAAGGCTGTTCTTGTGGAATTGGCAAAGGGATATTTGGAAGCCCATAGTGTGCTATGGTGAAAAAGGAAATATCTTCCGGTCAAAACTGGAAAGAAGCTTTCTGAGAAACTTCTCTGTGTCCTGTTAATTCATCTCACAGAGTTACATCTTTCCCTTCAAGAAGCCTTTCGCTAAGGCTGTTCTTGTGGAATTCGCAAAGCGATATTTGGAAGCCCATAGAGGGCTATGGTGAAAAAGGAAATATCTTCCGTTCCAAACTGGAAAGAAGCTTTATGAGAAACTGCTCTGTGTTCTGTTAATTCATCTCACAGAGTTACATCTTTCCCTTCAAGAAGCCTTTTGCTAAGGCTGTTCTTGTGGAATTGGCAAAGGGATATTTGGAAGTCCATAGACAGCTATGGTGAAAAAAGAAATATCTTCCGTTCAAAACTGGAAAGAAGCTTTCTGAGAAACTGCTCTGTGTTCTGTTCATTCATCTCACAGAGTTACATCTTTCCCTTCAAGAAGCCTTTCGCTAAGGCTGTTCTTGTGGAATTGGCAAAGGGATATTTGGAAGCCCATAGAGCCCTATGGTGAAAAAGGAAATATCTTCCGTTCAAACCTGGAAAGAAGCTTTCTGAGAAACTGCTCTGTGTTCTGTTAATTCATCTCACAGAGTTACATCGTTCCCTTCCAGAAGCTTTTCGCTAAGGCTGTTCTTGTGGAATTGGCAAAGGTTTATTTGTAAGCCCATAGAGTGCTAAGGTGAAAAAGGGACTACCTTCCGTTCAAAACTGGAAAGAAGCTTTCTGAGAAACTGCTCTGTGTTCTGTTAATTCATCTCACAGAGTTACATCTTTCCCTTCAAGAAGCCATTCGCTAAGGCTGTTCTTGTGGAATTGGCAAAGGGATATTTGGAAGCCCATAGAGGGCTATGGTGAAAAAGGAAATATCTTCCGTTCAAAACTGGAAAGAAGCTTTCTGAGAAACTGCTCTGTGTTCTCTTAATTCATCTCACAGAGTTACATCTTTCCCTTCAAGAAGCCTTTCGCTAAAGCTATTCTTGTGGATTTGGGAAAGGGATATTTGGAAGCCCGTAGAGGGCTATGGAGAAAAAGGAAATATCTTCCGTTCAAAACTGCAAAGAAGTTTTCTGAGAAACTGCTCTGTGTTCTGTTAATTCATCTCACAGAGTTACATCTTTCCCTTCAAGAAGCCTTTCGCTAAGGCTGTTCTTGTGGAATTGGCAAAGGGATATTTGGAAGTCCTTAGAGGGCTATGGTGAAAAAGGAAATATCTTCCGTTCAAAACTGGAAACAAGCTTTCTGAGAAACTGCTCTGTGTTCTGTTAATTCTTCTCACAGAGTTACATCTTTCCTTGAAGAAGCCTTTCGCTCAGGCTGTTCTTGTGGAATTGGCAAAGCGATATTTGGAAGCCCATAGAGGGCTATGGTGAAAAAGGAAATATCTTCCGTTCAAAACTGGAAAGAAGCTTTCTGAGGAACTGCTCTGTGTTCTGTTAATTCATCTCACAGAGTTACATCTTTCCCTTCAAGAAGCCTTTCGCTAAGGCTGTTCTTGTGGAATTGGCAAAGCGATATTTGGAAGCCCATAGACGGCTATGGTGAAAAAGGAAATATCTTCCGTTCAAAACTGGAAAGAAGCTTTCTGAGAAACTGCTCTGTGTTCTGTTAATT